>NC_142708.1:3660416-4275833 GCF_055471065.1 Atractosteus spatula | reverse complement strand
AGTTCTTTATACACACAAACTCATGACAGCTTTATTGTAGGCCTTTTCAGGTTTGTACAGCAAAGAAAAGCAATCAAAACCCTAAACACCACTTGCACTTAGCACACTCTTTATATAACAAATAAATACGTATCGTAAAAATCCACACAAGCATCCATTACCACTGTGTCTATATAATGATAATAATAAAAATTCATTACACTTATATAGTGCTTTTTCTGGACACTCCACTCAAAGTGCTTTACAGGTAATGCGGACTTCCCTCCACCACCAATGTACTGTATAGGACCTAAAATGTTCATTGTGTGCACTAACCCTACAGGAGATGGTGTTAGAGATGTTAGATGTGGTTTTCTACATCCAAATGAACTAAAAGAAGGGCTGCAGTTATGCATTATTCAGAAATGTACTTATAAAAGTAAATGATCACATGATAGTAAACCCAAGGACTTACTATAATACATTTGGCATGGCAGAGAGAAAGACTTTTCTAATGCTAATCCTATTTCAATGTGCAGTGTTGTTAAAAATGCTTTCTATTTATGCCTTAACTTACTACAAATAGCCTCTAGCTCAACTTTCATGCTGATATTACCACGGTGTCCCTCACATGGCCAACAGAGACTGGAATGGACTTTTTAATGTTCTGTAACTCTGTCAAGGCAGCAATCATCCAAGAGCTGAGCTTCTAATTGTCTAATCTCCTTCCTCTCAGTCTTCCTTAAATGCTCTTAGAGTGTCCAGCAGGGTCCAAAGCATGCAATTCTGTAAGTGGTGGTGGACCAGTAGGTGGTGCTCTTCACTTTCAAACAGAATTCATTAACCAATGATTAAGTATGGTGCTAGGGGAGATTGAGACACTGGACATAGGAAGTGCTGTGCTTTTGCTGAAATATTAAATTGAGTGCTTGCTCATTAATGATTCTGTGGATCTTTTCTTCAATTCATAACTTCTGTTCTGACTCTACAAATGTGTTAAACCCAGTGTCCTGGTTAATTTAAAGTTTGAATTTGAACAATCAGGACTTACTGAATCCCACTACCATAATTAGTAAAGTAATTTCTCATTGCTCCTCCTGAAGGGGCAGCTGATGTGTATTGTCTGCTGTGCATCCTCCAAGTGGCTGTTGTAGTTCAAAGGTGGATGAATGTATATAAAGGTTTTAGGATTACTCAGAATAAAAAGTCCGATATACATTCAAGGAATAGTTGTTATTATAATCATCATCTTTGGAGATGATTACCCCTGTTTGATTCCCCTTATATTGTGCTGGTCACATCCTAAACTGCTAAGTTCTTGCATTGGGTATCTGAAACACAAGGACAAACTCAACAACAGGTTCCAACTCTGCAAGCGTTTAATTTGAGTGAAGTCGACTGCAGTCCTTCAGCTGTATATCATACTATTTCCACACCAGTAAACCACAGACATTAGTTGTCATGAGACCCAGGATAAGAAGCTTTAAGTTTCCTTAAAGATGTCCTCTTTTCCCGATTTAGAGTTGAGCATGATATATTAATTATGATATCTAAAATGAAAGGTTGTAGGGTTTGCCTTTAAAATGGAAACAAAACAGTTAGTGTTCAGGTAGTAATACATTAGCTTTACTCACCACATGTCCTAAAGCAGTGTTTCCTACAGAAGGATGTATATTTTCAGTACACTGTAATTAAAAGCTGTATCCATACTAACTGAAGAATAGATTTATTAAAATATGTTCTACAAAATGAAATTATGCCTGTTTTACACAGTCCAGTTTTCAATAATTTGACATTAATTAACATACATAAACCCTTAAATATATTTTAAGCCATTTTCTGTTTCAGAATTATGAGCAATATACAGTATACAGCAGCTGAAAGCTGAAAATAGTTTAGTCAAATACGGTATGTAGTGCTGATTGGATCGCAGGCTTTTACCAGAGGGATAAACAGACGAAGAAAGGCCCAAGCTGGGTAAGTCTTTAGGGATTTTTTATTATTTACACTGTGCCTTCCTGAGGATTGAATGCAAGTTGACAGGAACCATTGGAAGCTCATGAATTAAACAAGAGTGCTTAAAAGCAGGAGACACCCAGACTTTGTGGTACATGTCACCACAATCTCAAAGCAACATGAACTGCCAGTGTGGGAGCATTTCCGCCTCTAAAGAAAGGAGATGAAACTCGTGCCAATATTAGGAGAGATCACCTCATTCCCTTATTGCAGTGGGTGATGACTTAATCAACATACTGTGTCTCTACAGTGTTCACTTTCCTAATTGGTTCAGTGATGAGCAACCATAGTTAACCAGAGCTGCTGAATTGTATCGCACACTTTTTCAAGCAGGGATTATTGTGAAGGCAGCTGTCTGATTTGTAATTGATCCCCTTTGGAAAACCACGTAATGCAATTAAAAGGTCAAAATGTGTTTGAGATGTTTCAGCATTTGTTTCCCTTGTTTGCTTTCAGGGATTTGGTTTCCTGACAAAATTGACTTTATCACTGGACTTTAGAGAGTAATTAGCAGATGCTAAAAACACATTTTTGCCACACAATCACATACTGTATACAGTGCTAACAAACAGTCCTGAGAAAATGTCAGTTAATGAATCCCCAAGTATTTTCTGACATACTTCAGACACAATTAGATCTTCATGAAAGTTTTAATAAACGTTAATCTCATTAAATGTATATCACAAAGACAGAAGATAATTCAGGATTATTTACATTAAAATAATATTTTAAAATATCAGTGGCTTATTATAGTGTTAATGTTAATATTAGCCACAGCATGTTCTCTGTTAATGTATATGCATGTGGTCATTCCAGATAATCAAAAATGATTTGTAACTCCAAATAAAATTTAAATATTTGATTTACAATTGACCATTTCTCTTCTATTTAAAAAACAAATTACCACACTGCCCCAATAATAAGAATAATCTCATGCAATTAATTGACAACATACTTCACAAATCTTGTTTTAAATTGAACAGTCATCGATAAAAAATATAATAAAAATTAAAAATAAAATAAACCAAAAAAAAGTTAAAAAACTACTTTTAATTTAATTTTCCAGCAGTTCTGTTCAGGTTTGAAACAAAGACTACAAATTTTAGTAATTAGTAATACTAATTTGTTAGTTCCATCTCTGCCATTCAAACTGATTGTTCCTTAAAGCTTACCTTCTCTTTTACTGTTAATGTCACATGTGATCTCTGACTTGATAGGAACATTTTGTATTTCATACTAGAGTCATACTAGAAATAGCACAAAGATTGTTGTTCAATTTTAATCACTATTTTCATGCAAGAGCTCACACGAAAATGTGTCACGTGAAATTTAGTAAGATTTTCTGGGATAAATGGTCGTGTCCTCACTGATGAATGAAACTCTGTCATCAAGCAAACACATGCCTTGGTGCCTAATTAACAAGAGTGTGTTGTTTGAGTATCAACCCAGATCACTATGCTGTACCCCACAGGGGTTACTTAATTGAGACAAACATGCTCAGATTGCCTAACAAAGCAGACAGCACAGTTGCAAACCAAAAAAAAATCTTAGTTTAGTAGATTAGTAAGCACTATACAGTTTAGATGTTATTTGGTCTGGGTGTAATTACGGCTTCCCTAGCTTCCTGTGTGAAACTGGCAATAATGAGGAACTTGCAGGTTATGAAAGGGAAATAATGTAAATGAATGTATTAAATGAACATTTCATCAGTCGCTCACCAAGGAAGAAGCCAACAACACACCTCAGGCAGAGGGAGGACAAATATTATTATTAATAAATCTCCAGGGCAATAAATCTCTACCAATAGAATTTAAGGAAATGACATGTTGTTCTTCAGACAGTGATACAACGCTCAAGACAGGGGTGGTACCATGGGGCTGGGGAATGGCTAATCTAGTGCCCATTCACAAGAAGGGTGACAAAACTGAACCAAGGCCAATGAGTGTAACTTCTATTACACGTAAGGTTATGCAAAAGATATTAGACTGTATATTACTATAGTAATATATATAATATATTACTGTATATCTACTTAAATCTAGATCCTGTAGATCCCAAGGGACAGTCAACATGTATTTAGAAAATATGCAGTAGGTTTTGCGTAACTAGCCTGTAAGTGTTTTTGCAACAACAGTAATGGATACACAGAGAGCACACACTATACTACTATGTATTTAGATTTTCAGAAGGCTCTTGATAAAGTTCCTCATGAACACCGATTCTCAAATTACAGGCGGTAGGCAGTTGGGGAAATGTGAGTGTTTTGTAATTGAGAGCTGGTTAATGGATGGAAAACAAAGGTTCAGATAAGGGGTGAAATACAAAGAACCCGAGGACACTAATGGAAACTTTGTGAAAGTGAATTTAAAAACAAGAACGGGAAGCACTTCTTTACCCAAAGGGTTGCAGGCGACTGGAACAATCTGCTCAGTCATGTTGTTGAAGCCGATACCCTGCCTTGGATCAATCAACTACTAACTACTATGAGGAGTAGACAGGCCAAATGACCTCCTCTCATTTGTAACTGTTGTCATTATTCTGTGTCGACCTACACAAAGCTGTAAGAGACCTGCAGGGAGGGCTGAGCAATGTTCTGGGCACAGGAACCACAGAGTTCTGAAACACACACCTCAGAGAAGGAGCCGTGGGATCCTGGGAGAAGCAGCAAGCTGATGCTAATTCACTAGTGGGAAAAAGCCAAGCAGTGTGACAGGAAATAAGAGCATGCTGCTCATGGTGTTGATATGTTAGATTGTGCTCCCCTGTGTGACATCTGTACAAAACTCCCCGACCCCCCCCCCCCCCCCTTTTTTTTATAGGTACAACCAATAGCGGTATTTATGTAATTGAAAAAAAAGTGATTTAAGACAAGGAATCCATTTAATTGCTTATAAACTGTCAGAATTCTTCATAAGGAAAAGTGATGTATAGCCTTCATACTAACACCTGCAACACAGTCACGCACATACTGCAATTTTGCTTTGGAGTAATATTTTCCCTCATGCTGCAGTCTTTCTCTGAAGATGACTTCAGAATTTAAAAACACTGACTCACATCACTCTGGGTGATATCATCTCATAATGTGATCAGTGTCGGGGTGCGGAGCCATTCGATGAATTTTTAGACACTGACCAAGCTGCATATTCTTATTGATTCCCCTGCTGAAATGAAGTTGGCATGACATGGGATATCAGCAAGGGGAAGTAATGATAATGCCATTTAACTCTGTAGAAACTGCTCGGTTTAAAAGGATTCACTTCTGAGTCACCTTCACAATAGCGGGCGGTTGTGAACTGAACATAAAAACATGACAAAGGTTACAAAACAGAGGAAGCCATTGTGTCCATCTAGAAAGTTTGGCAGCTCGTAATGTATATGGTACATTCTGTACTAAAGATACATCCCATTTTATAGCAGGCCAAAAAGGAGGAAGAGCATAAAAAATGAGCAAGAATCAGGATCCACATGTGATTAACAATTCAGTTTAAGGCTACTTTAAGCTAAAATATTGTGGTCTCAAACTAAATTGTTACTGTAAATTGAATTTAGTATATATTTAGTACCAAGCCTTAAACTGAATTGTTGAAGTTACTATAGTTAATTATTTATTCACAATAAATGAAACAAAGAATGGGAGGACCGGAATACAGCTCTACATTTTGCATTAATGTGATGACTGTAATTAAGACTATAATTAAGCTATTACCATGCTAGTGCATTGTCTTTTCAATTCTCATATAGTTTCATTGCATCCCCTTGCGCTGGAGCAAGAAAATGTTGCACTTCAAGACAGTGTCAAATACAGACATACTGCATACTTTGAAAATAATACCACTGCCAAAGACGACTTGGCCTGACACTGGGCTACAGGTCTCAAAGGGCCAGAAAGAGACATGCATTAGCTAGTGTTTTTCCCATGAGTCCAATTACAGAGTATCATCAGTGTCACACTAACCATCTTTCTGCCAGCCGATAAAGCCTCTGAGGTCTGTGCACATGCCCGGTTTATTTATATCAGCTCCTCACATTATGATTTTGTATTTTGCTTCACTGAAAGCCTGTTTGTAAATGAACAGAAAATTCACAGTTTTTAGGCATGGTACATTTGGACACTTGTAAAAGAGCACAGCCTTGAAGTCCACCTGACAAAGATATTCAGTGTCCCCATGGTGTGTGAGAAGTGGCTATACAGTAAGTGATGTCTACACGCAGAAGTGGCAGAGTGTCTTTGTTTGAAATGTATTTAAATTGAGAGTAGATTGCAAATATGGTTTTGGTCTCGTCCTGTGTCAGTCCTTCTGCATTTTAACATTGTTGTACAGTATGTTGTATGACAGAAATTGGTAGGAACAATGAACTCTGATTTGGTAAAATAGTTCCTTCTATATATTCTTATGTATGTCATAGCTTTGAGGAGAACTGAACTGACAAAAATGTGACAGCCATTTGAAGTAAATCTGCTTCCGCAGAAAAGGAGTTAAATAAAGATAATGCAAATGAACAAATAATATCTAAACCTCTTCCATACAGAGGTATTACTATACTATAGATATGAGTATTGCGGACACATGTCAGTATCAAGGATATGGTTTACCAAAAGAACAATGTTCACAGAGGTTTGCCAACACAAGGATTACCATTAGTGAATGTGGAAATATATATTAGTTTCTAGCAGTGGTTTCCTGGATGAACACAGTATCTGCTGGTTTTCATTCCAGCACAGCTCTTAATCTCCAGTGCCGATTGATGACTGATTTGATCTGTTTGCAACGCAGCAACCAGGAAGAGCTAGCTTGTGCTCCACCAACCTATCTCTCAGTGCCAGTTGCCATGGACCCTAACAGACAGGAGACCTGGATCACCTGCATCTCGCTGCTCCAGGTGATTCAGGGAAACCTAAGTGTTGCTCAGATTCTGCTCTGTGCTCTGATATGTTTGGACTATGAAGCACTGAGTTCTCAGGCTTGTTCCCTCCATGCTTTGAAGATGCCCGTGTTTTGTCCTTTTCCTGGCTTGACTTTGACTTGTTCCCTCGACCACAATTCCTGGATCTCCCTCTTGCT
The DNA here is from genome assembly GCF_055471065.1 of Atractosteus spatula. NCBI lineage: Eukaryota > Metazoa > Chordata > Actinopteri > Semionotiformes > Lepisosteidae > Atractosteus > Atractosteus spatula. The sequence goes on along the minus strand of NC_142708.1, from coordinate 4,268,775 downwards.
TCATTCGTTTTCCTGTGCACAAACCGGATTGCCTGACCTACCCAAATCATGTCCAACACTTCGACCTCTCACCTGCTTGACCACCCCACTTAGGTTTTCCCCCAGTGCCTCTGCCTGTTTCCTTCCCTCTGCGACTGCTGCCTGACTGCATGGCTTCACAGCTGCATCCCAGCCTGTCTGCCTGGCTGCACAGCTGCATCCCAGCCTGTCTGCCTGGCTGCACAGCTGCATCCCAGCCTGTCTGCCTGGCTGCACAGCTGCATCCCAGCTTGTCTGCCTGGCTGCACAGCTGCATCCCAGCCTGTCTGCCTGACTGCACAGCTGCCTGCCTATGACCTCAGTCTGGAAACCCTGCCTGAGCGTACTGTAGCACTGCACTGTAGCACTGCGCTCGCTGCCCACAGTTTCCCTAGATCTCATCTGCCTATCGCCCAGCAAGTGGGTTCTTCCTACGACTCCCAGCCACTGCTAATTTCATCAAGCAGGGGAATCGTTGCATTTGCTTGTTTAGACTTTTATTTCATTTGTTTCTTCGGCCAGTCCTCAGTATCAAAACCACCCAACTTCACAATACAGTACGTATACAGTATATCGTATAGCTGATTCTGACCTGCAGGAAGCTGCACACTTAAGGGATCTGGTTGTCAGTGTATCCTTTTGCAGCAATTGCAGCTGGGAGTCACTTAATATGAGTTACTGTATGAGTGAGGTACCAAAAGAAATGTACTCAATATCTCTGACTGCTTCATCCCATTTGGGGTCGCGGGGGAGGCCGGAGCCTATCACAGCAAGCAACTAGCGCCAGGCAGGATACGCCTTTGATGGACACCAGTCCATCGCAGGGCATGTGCTCAATATGTACTAAAATATTACAGTCTTTTATACCATTCAGTGTGGGAAGAAGTGGATCAAACAGGTTTTATATTCTGGCCATATAATGCTTTGGATACAGGTCCAAAATATGTCAAAGTATTTTCAGGAATGTTCTTCATTTTAGTCTTGAACAGACTACAGGAGGACCAGGTCTATAGATTCAAAATCTTCAAAATCATTAAAGAATCAACAGTACAAAAAACATGAACCTCTTAGAAGAACACAGATCTAATTTATGTGGAAATTCACAGCATTAAAATTGAGGGCAGGAAGCTGAATCAGGGAACAGGGAATATAGAACAGATTGCCCAGCCATGTTCCCGATAATGTACCTCTTTGAAGAAAAGTTTGGAAGAGATCTTTGGATAAATTAGCGGAGAGCAGAAAGACAACTTTGTTGGGGTGATGGGCATCTTGTCATTGCAGATGTTTCATCCTTATTCTGTCTGGGGAGGGGGAATATGTAGCTTTAACGTTAGAGGTGTCACGTTTGAATCCCATTTTAATAGAAGAAAGGCTTTCTTGCAAAAAGGGCTCAGCTGTGAATAATATAGTATTGAATGTTTTTCTTGTCCAAGATATTACCTGACAAGCCATCAGTTTTGGCATTTAAATAACATTAAAAATATGTTATCCTGTATTGCTATTCTTTATTGATAGCAAATGAATCACGCTTGGCATTTTTCAACAGCGATGAGTCAGAAAGTTCATGTCAAGCTTGTTTTACATAATATCGAAATAGAAAAAAAAGGTATTTTCAGAGAAACCAGCATTTTCCATGAAAAATGAACTCAACTGAACTAACTTGTAAGTCATCAGCCCAAGCATTAATTCTTTCTCAGAAAACAGAGTGTGAGTCAGGATTCTGTAGCTGAAATCACATCCTTATAAATATCTGTAAAATAAGTCTAAAAATGCAGACACCAATTACTTCTGGAAACCTTAATATTTAGTTAGCTCCACTATAGATTTATAACTACAGTATATGGTTTGCCTTTATTTTAGAATTTCATGTATCATTATTTCAATAGACTCAATTGAATACTTAATTAGGGTTGAAAAGTTGGATGATACAATTTGTGAAGAACTGTTGGAATCGCTGCTATTCTTATTCTATATTCTAGTACAGTTAGTAAACTAGTAGGTTTGCAGTAACCTATACCAATTTAGGAGGATTCACAACAGAAAATTAATTTCAGAAAGATTCAGATAAAATTCCAGACTGGACAAATGCCTGAAAGACAACATTTAATGCAGACAAGTGCAGGGTTTCAGCTGTCATATTTTGCAACACCATTTCCATCAGTGCCATTAGATAAATACTATCATTATTGCATGGAGACCAATTATTTTCCGAAGTTTAGGGAATGTTAATATTATTAGAATAATAATGATACATACGGTATTAGAAAGATTATGTTGACATTTATGGATATAGAATTTCCATTTTTGTTGTTGAGGAAAAATTAATTGCCTCACTGGGGCTTACAGTCTGTCAGACTGCATGCAGTGAAAATCCCCATTTGTAAACGAGAGACACATGTGACTGTCTGATGTGGCATCAGCAGGAAATTACCTCCTAAGAAAAATACCACCTCTGTCAAACACACTCTTGAAATTATGCATCAGGCACAGGATGATCATAAGAACAGAATAACATGAAGCCTGGAAACAAAAGGGTGGAAGAACCTCATTTGTTCAGCGTTCTGTTTGAGAGCTGTAGTCATAATGAAACAAAGCTGAAAATGTATGTATCAACACCTCCGGTAACTACTGAAATCAAGATAAAAGCACAATACCACTATTCTTTGGGGAAAAGAGCAAACAGGAATATTCCTGGTATGAGAACAGGCTAAAATAACTTCTCTATCTTTTTAGTCTTGAACAGAAAGGATTATAGCAGGGAAGTGTGAAGAATTGGACTTTGGACTCCAAAGTGGACTTATCGGTTGTTTAGCTGAATTCACTTTTCGGTTTCTTTTTGGGTTTGACCCTTGTTTCACTAATTTCAGAGATGGGTTTAGATCCCCTGATTTTGTCCCAGTATTTCAATAATGTTATCTTATATTGTTGATATACATGTTTAACTATTTCTAACCAAAGTATTCTCATTTTTACCAATATGCATTATATATTTTTGCAGATCTTTTATTGTTTAAGATGTAATCCACCTTGGATAAATCACATTATTGCGAGGAAATTTGTGAAAAAATAATTGTAAAAAATTAAATGAATTCAGGATCCCATTAAAGCTTTTCTAAAAGGACTCCATATTATTTCTATGGGCATCTCCAAAACACCTCCAGTGCAGGCGTAATATATAAAGACAAAGGCTGTTCAGGAAGAGTCGTGTTTTGTTTGAACTTTACTGTAGATTTCTGTAAATCAAACTTTTACTTGTCTTTGAACAAGACGATTTGGCTTCTCCATGAACATTTGCTCACTAGCGTCTAAATCCAAGATTCTCCTAATTTCAGCTGTAAATCTACTTTGCTAGGATGCTACCTCTTTGCTCTAGATAGGAAACTAGGGGGCCTCTTTTTGTCTTGTGGTTTCCAAAGTTTAAAGAGTAAGTGTGCCATACCTTTCTGAGAAGCTACACATCTGAGAACCTAGAACACAATCGAATCCTACATGCAGAGCAATATTACTGTGCATAATTATAATTGTTCTTACAACATTTTCTTGTGTGTTTTTGCTTTCTGATATTTAAGATCACATTAACTAAGAACCTCACTGTGTCACTTTTTGTGCTTTAGTTTCACTTGCAGAATCCAGAAGCATGTTCTTATATTGATACATTTTTTTACTCAATCTGAAGGAGGATTCTGGTAAAAAAGCATTACCATTACAAATCCAAGTTTACTCATTTACTGGCGACGGCCTCACAAAACGTTGTCAGATAATGTTATTTTAAAAAGCTGAAACAGTGCGTTGCTTTCCAATCCGCTGTCATTTTCTAATGTTAATATGGTCTTCATTTTCAAATGATGATTTAAATACTTGGGAATCTTAGAATTTACTGTAACAGGTTTCTATTTAGTGTAACAATCCTCGGAGCAGTATGTAAATGTAACGGCGTTGGGAACTTTATGCATACAAGTCTAACAGCTGGAATAAATTACATTATCACAGAGATCTCAACCATCAGTATGGATTCCCATGTCAGTCTTGGTACAATGCCACTAAAAAGAAAAAGAGCTGATTCCATTTATGTGATGTTAAGCTGAAGGTTTAAGATTGAATTAAAATGATGCAAAATGAATAATAAAATCATAACAATAATGAACCCACCATGACTGCTGAACATTTTTATCTTCTTGTTCATGAAACTATTGAATATAATATATATATACACTAGAACACAATCAAATACAGTATATACAGTACATAGGAACCATGTGATGCATTATAAGAGAAATAGAGAAAATAAAAAAAATAATTGTAAGACTTCCAGTGTGCTTTGAAGAAACTATCCCTGAATTGTGGAAAAATGCCAAAGTTGTTATTTTTTTTGCAAGAAAGGTAATTGAAGAATTTGGAGAAAATAAAAGAAAAGGTAATGCAGACTCCAGGTATTAAAAGCCATTAGACTTCTGTTCATCTTTTTGTCACAAAAGGATTTCTCCTGGACCTCGATCAGCTGAGAGAACAAACCAGCTTCAAGAGTGGATTGATTTGGTTGTAGTTCCATGGCAGCAGGGCACAGGAAGCAGGGGTTAGCATTTCTGCCTTGCAGCACTGCTGCTCTGGGTCCAGCTGTGGAGCTGCTTTCTGTCTGCGCTGAGACTGGATGTTCTGCTCGTGTTCACATGGGTTCCCTCCCATGTGTGACTGTGTGCATGTATGTGTACTGTGTGTATGTGTACTGTGCGCGTATATCTACTGTGTGTGTATGCTCTGTGGTGGACCTGGGTCCAGTCCAAGATGTATCCAGTCTTGCACCTGTTACTTGCCGTGATAGGCTCTGGCACCCCTGTGACCCTGTATTGGATAAGAACAGAAATGTACAGGGTTCGAAACTGGATTTATGGAGGTGTATGTTTGGAACGTGAAACTTGTATGAATGAATTGACTACAAGAAGCCTCCATGACATCAATGCTTTAAGCAAAGAAAATGCTTTACTGTACATCAAAGACACCTTCTTCAAGATCAATGGAAGGGGTCTCCAACCCTAGTTAAGGAGAGCCCCTGAATATCAGGCTATATAGGTAGCCTTTAAATAGGCAATTTCTAGATGCCAATTAAAAGGTAATGTGTTCATTTAAGTCATGTAGAGATCATCTAGAACAAAAATCAGCACTTTTCAGCCCTCATTGACCAGTTCCCTACATTACTAGCTTAACTGATCAAGTGCTTAAACAGGTGCTCCTTGAATTACTGATTTCTCTGGGACCAGGGTTATGTTGATGTATACAACATACTGTGTATTAATGTTCACATGAAACCTGACATTTATTTAGCACTCCTCACATTGTCATACTGCTTAGATTATGCTAAAAAATTAATATAACAAAACTTCTGAACTAGACTATAACAAGACAGATGTTATGTTGATTGGCTCTCTTTATCAATTTGACAAATGGGTCAATCCTAAATTGGCTATCAATGCTATTAAAGCTCATGTTTACAAACAAATTTGTAATTATAGATTTATACACATAAAATAAACTTATAAACTGAAAGCCACAAAATACATCATTATAGAACCATCATCTTGGAACAAATTATTTGAAAAATATGCGGTAGTAGTTCAAGTGGGTAGCTGCGTCAGCATGCGTAGGCTGCAAAGGAACAAGTAATAGGTTTATTCCATGCTGAAAAAAAGAAGAAAGAGAACACAACGTTTCGGTCGTGGAGCCTTCTTCAGGTGAAATTAGCAGACATATTTGAAAAATATGTCTGCTAATTTCAAAGTTCTCCACTCTGTTGCACTTCTTTCAATTCAGCTATAGTTAATTCCTTAGAGTCTGTATAAAAAAATAATAATTTCCGAACAACAGTGACGTGCAAGAATCAGATGCTTTGAGAATGTGTGTTGAGTTTTTAACTTATCCTGACTGGTCAACCAAGGGGAACCTGCAAAGGAGGAGGTGGTGTGGTGGAATTGCACATCTCCAGTCATTGTTTACACGTCTGTATTGTTTACATTCAAACTGTCTACATGTTTACTTGTACATTGTCAACTGTTTGTTTGTATATTGTCTTAATGCACTGTTTGCACTTTGTGTTTTTGCACTTGTTTTACAATCGAGAGACTTTCTGTAAGTAAGATTTCCATTGTACCAGTACATGTACCGGCTACATATGGCAGTAAAGTTCAAGTTCAAGTTCAAGTTCAAGGAGGCACAAGACAAAATGAAAAAAAAGGAGTTTGCATGAGACATATAAAGATAACATCAGTAATGACTGATTTAGAACAGCTGGGTGTAATTGGCTTGTTTGTCATCATTCCTCCTGAACTTCGGTTAAGAACCTCCATTTAAAGTAAAGAGCACTGCTGTTATTAAAGGCTTCAGAATCTCTTCTAAAATATGGAAATAGTCTTCTGCGCTGTCTTAAAAAGTGCTGTGCCTGATGTATTCAATTGCATTCATTTCAGGCCACTGGCTTGTCAACAGCTGGAGACCCACCCTGTACTCCTCTTTCTGCTGGGTGACTGAACATCAAATACTGTATATGCCCGGGTACCCCCATCCCCAAGGCTTGAGAAGGCAGTCGTTGCCTGTTAAATGCAAACAAAAGCAGTTTGACGGGATGGTGCACCAATCCGTGTGTTTTCACAGGACAAAAATGAAATAATTACCTGATAGATGGCTCAAAATCAAGATCATTCCGAGGATATTTTAGCTACAAAGTGAGCTTTTTTTCTAAAAGCTTTAAGCAGAAATTTTCAATTTTGTTTTATTGCTTATAAATTTAAATAATGAAACACCATTTTTTTCCCAGTTAACTTCTCACTTGTTAATTGCAAATGTTTCTTCAAAGAGGTTCATCATGAGGAAACTCAGTTCAGCAATACCATATACATTTATTTTGCCAGCACATTGTTTAGATGCAATAAGGATTGATGCAAGAAAGAATTATTTTCTATATGCCTAAGTCAAGACTGTTTTATTCTGTTAAACAAACCAATATTAAACCTGACATGTTCAGGTACTCATTCATTATCTTTTACATGTGATATCAATTGTGATTGTGATGTGATGTTTCATGAATTGAAATGCAATTGCACTGCTTTAGACATATTCTGCCCCACAGTGAATTTCTGGAGCTCTGTGAAGTTGGCCCCCAACTTTTTCCATGCACACTGCTGTCCTGGTCCTGTGCAGCTAATGCCGTAGAACCCCATTCATGTTTATTGCAATGAGCTGCTTAAACTTTCATCAGATGCTCTCATCTTCAAAATGTAAAATTCCCGCATCATACATTTTTCAGTGGCGACCACATGAATGTGGTGAATTTTAAGGTTCCTCTGGGGACAGCAATAATGTTTTTCCAAAACCCATGCCAAGGCTAATCAGTCAGTCAGCTCAGTTAAATTTTAATGCTAATGCAGTGAATGATTTACTGTCTTGACAAGAACATAATTATACATTTTGAGAACTAAGACATCATAGAAAAGAAGGGCTGCTCTTCTCTTGCTGGTGTCCCGGGTCTGTGTTCCTGCCTACACTTCAACAGCAGCCTGTGATTTGGATTTCACTGTAAGTGGGTCAGAATGGTGCAGATTGCATGCGTGTTCCACGTGTTGTGAAAAAAAGCAGTACTAATGTGATGCTAAGAATGGTGCACTAACCATGTGACATGTCACAAAGCATTCATCGGTAAACACCGAGGAGATGGAGAAAATAATAAAGAAGCAAGTACTTAAAATAATCTTAAAGTAAATTCCCCTTCCCAGATTTTGTCAATTAAATCCGAATTCTCCTCTCCCTCACAGCAGGGTTTCTCCTCTCTCTGCCCTCCTGTCTCAGCCCCAGCCCCATGACTAACACACCCATGTAACTGAACAAGGGTCATAAAGTCAATGAGGTGCAGTCACCTTCTCCTGCCTCTCTTTCCACACCACTGACATTGCAGGGAGAAGTGAGGGAGAATTTCTGCAATACGTGTTTTATAAAAAGAATACAGTATGTGAAATCGAAACTGTAATACTCAATGAAACATTTATATGTCAGCAAAAACTGCAACAAAAAAAATCTAAACCTAAAATATGTTGATAGGCTAAGCATTCTCCTCCCTGAGAAACACCTGGTGGAAGTACCTTTGGCAGAAATTACAGCTGCAAGATGTTGTTTTAAGTGTTTATGTCTCTATAAACTTTGCACACCAGGACAGTCCAATTTACAGACGTGGGGGTATTTATTCTGCACAATTATGTTTTGCTAACATTTTAGCAAAGGAGGTGAGTACCCCAGAGTTTTAGTTATGGATTTTTCAATTGACTCTTGCCTCTTGACTCTCGTGAGGCTCTTGAGCCCTGAGCAACTTGTATTTACATATTTCATAGTTTGAGAACCCATTAATGCTAGATAACAAAAAAATAAATCTAAGCAGCTGCTGTCAAAGGCATGTACTTTGCAGTCATGAAGCGATATAGCATTTAATATGGATGAGAAGACGACTCAGTCAAGGTCTTCTGATTTTCAAACAACTATTCTTCTCTAATTATGACGGGTGCATTGCAGTAGACCATAAGAATGGTTTCTCCTCTCCTACTCCCTCTACTCATCAGCCAGTCCGGCAGTTGAGTACACAGGACCTCTTGGGTGACTGACGTGCAGTGAGAAAGGAGGCTCTGTTCAGTTTTAACTGGTATTGTTTCCCAGCTGGCCACCTTACCTTCTGGCCTGATTAGTAATTTCTTCACTGGCCTCATGACTTCCTGCTTGAAAGCAAGTACAAAGTGAATGTGACCAAAGGTGGGCGGAGCGGTGGGACTGTGGCTGCGGACCTGCACCTGTGGCTGGGAGGTTGCCAGTTTAAATCCCATGGCTGGCAGAGGAATCCTACTCTGTTGGGCCCCTGAGCAACACATGGGTGTGAGCAAGGCCCTTAGCCCCAGCTGCTCCAGGGGTGCTGTATAAATGGGTGGCCCTGTGCTCTGACCCCAAGCTTCTCTCCCTGTCTGTGTGTCTCATGGAGAGCAAGTTGGGGTATGGAAAAAGAGAAATTTCTAATGCAAGAAATTGTATATGGCCAATAAAGTGATCTCTCTTATGATTCTGTTTGAGAGGGAGCAGTCTGCAAAGTCTAGCCTGCTCTCCCCCATTGTGCAGCAATAATTATACATTATACCGAGTTCTACCAAGAACAAGCATAAAACTTGAAACGCTTGCAAGATCAGTGCTTTTGATTTTTTTTGCCTTAAATCTTTTGTAAGAATAAAAGCCCCACATTTACAATGACATTCTTTCTTCCAATATGCAAACATTAGTGCAGCTGCCCCATTTATTTCTGAGAAACAGTATTAATAATATTCTGTGATGTTATCTGCCAGAGTTTCCAAAGCACACATTATGTTAAACAATTTTATATTTGTAGAAAACAGTTCTCTAATATTGTGTTTCTGGAGTCATTTCACATAACATTCATTAAGTCCTAATATAACAATAAATGTTTTTTTATAGAGTAATTTAGCACAAAATGGAAAGTTGTCTACATGTATCCTTCCACAATTGCACAACTGAATTGCAGCACATAATACTGCTTTACAAAATTAAGCTAGCAGGAAACTATATGCTATGCAGGGATACACATTTTATTAAATATCAGGAAAATTCACTACAGTGAAATCAGACAAAAAAACAAATGCAGAACACTTCTTTCTCTTTCTTTCTAAAGTTATAACCAGTAGATCAGCAATTCCTTTTTCATTTTACATGATGGCACTGGGGATTCCAGACACAGCTGATGAATGGCATGAGCCAGACAGCGATTGGCTAACTTATTATAATAATAAAATTATTTTGTTCCACCAGATAATTCAGTTGAAACAATATTCTCCATTTCGATGTGGCAACCAGACAAAGAGGTCTACACCATTGCAGCACAGAAAACAAAGTGGAAGGAAATAAAAGAAATATCAGAGCAACAGAAATAATATAACTGCACATGGCAGTGTTTATTTTATTTTATTTTTAATAACAGTAGTAACAATATTCAGCCAAAAATAAACACAGAAGTAAACCTTTCTTCACCTCCAGGCCCATCACCCTTCTTTACGAGAGTTGTATGATCATCAATAATTTATAGAATTAATATAATTCTATATTAATATATAATATAATATAATATAATATAATATAATATAATATAATATATATAAAGAATATAAATACATCCAGGATTCTAAACATAATGTAGAACTGAATGGAATGCCCTAACGTCCTGTACTCCTCCAAGGTTGAAAACTTTAACAAAGGAACTACAGATTAAATAAACTCTTTTCTTTTGTCCTTGCACTCGAAAGTGTGCGTTTTTAGCATTTTAAATGGTCCACTGTAAGAGAAAGCCGTTGCACAACAGATAAACTATTCTTATTCTTCCTATTAAAGATTAAGGATTACCTTCTTGGCCACTGCCAAGGAAAGCAGTAAAAAAAAGGAATCCTGTTTGGAGATGTTGAACACTAAAAGGTCTCCAATGAGACTACAGGATCTGCTGGAATACTCCAGTCCTTTACATTAGATAAGATTAATAATTTTATTCCAAATGTTTTTAACAGTTCTGCAGTTCCAAAACGCATGTAAATACTGTAAATATCAGTTATTTGCCAAATAAATAAACATTTCAGTTTATGTGAAGTGTAATTAAGAAGACAATCAGGGACACATAAACCCCCCTGTTGCTTTCCAAAGAGCAGTCAGTTTCATACATGGTGCTTTACTTTGCCAATCAAATTTTAACAGGGCACTATCCAACTTGGGAAACCATTTAGGACTTTGGGAAGGTTGGAAGCACAGAGAAAAAATAATGAATCTGAAGACTAATGTTTATCCTAAAAGCAGCAAAACGAGCCATAAGAGAAATGGGAAGACTATTCCAACTGCGTTATTTCTGAATTTAGTAATGGGCCCATATTGAAAATAATTCTTCAAAATTAGGAGAAATGAAAAGACCCAAATAACCAAGACCTGTAGTCTTCCATCTCAATGGTAAACCTGGGCAAAGGTACTCCACTTAAAACTTGTAAGTGGCATTACTTTGGGCTTAGACCAACTTACTTTGTAACCAGATATAGAACTGAATGTATTAATAAGATTAAGTATTAAGTATTAAGTAGAGGTTGTAGATAAAGGCATATAAACTAGTTTTATAATGTAAAGAACCTGTCTGAATACCTGGAATGGTTTCGTTTTGTTGGATTGCAAGGGCCAAAGGTTCAATGAAGACTGCAAAAAGGAGAGGTGATAAGGGGTAGCCTTGTCTGCTACCACGATAAAACAAAAATGGTCATGAAGTCGCTAACCATTTTGTCACCATCAATATCCAACCCTGACTTCCTGTGACACAGGGAATATAAGGACATAAGGATTTGTTATATAAGATATAACACAAATGGTTTGCATATATTCGCATTTGTGAGAACAGGTGCTTTAGGTACAGTACATAAAATTGGAAGCCAACTAATACATTTTTGTCCAAAACCAAGACTCTTCCTGAAACAAAAAAGGCCAACTCTATCAAAAGCCTTTAATGCATCTAATTAGAGCATGACAGTAGAGGTAGGGAACTGCTTTGAATGATACATTACCTTAAAGAGTTGTCTGATCTGATATGTATCTTCCTTTTAGGAAGCCAATCTGGTCTGGGTGGAAAACATCATTAAAATCTGAGTTTAACTGATTTGCTAACGCTTTAGAAATAATTTTCAAGTCTGTGTTCAATAAACTAAGAGGGCAGTAATTATTATCAACAACCACACAATTACTGTAATTAGATATAAAATTAAATATTGTGCAGTATCCACATGTTCGGTCAAACATTCACAGTAGACTTCAATATTTCATTAATCATCCTAAAAATGGTGGTGCAAAAAGATGGCAAAATATGTCTAAACTGTGCAGGAGGCTGTCTAATCCTTCTGTAAAGAAGTGCCCCTGCTAGCGACAGCATTGCAAACAAACATTACAACTCAGAAATTGTTAGAAGAACATTATTCTAAAACAGACAAGTTGCTAAACATGTGGGTCCTTAGTCCAGGCAATGAATGGTCTGTATTCTTTTGAATTAAATGCTTTATGGTCTAATTATATTACAAATATGTGTACAATTCTAACAATAATATACAAGTCATCCTAAAACTGGGCGGGGGGGGGGGGATTCATTTGTCGATAAGAATCATTTGGTTAAAACTCAGAAAGCTTTTTCAGCCTACAAAGGCTCAATGAGCTGGTGACCTTTACCCCCAGATATGATAAAGCACATCTTAAAATGTGTCAGGAAGTCAATGACAGTTTTGTCGCAAGCAATAACCAGCCCTCACTTCCTGTCTCCCGTCTGGAGCAAAAGGTGCAGAAAATAAAGGTGTCATTATCTTTCAAAAGATGAGTCCAGTGTGCTTCACATCCGAGAAGCACTTTCTAGTTTCCCATTTGCTGTGGTGAAACGGGGGCTCTGCACTAAGGTTTCTCCAATCGATATAGGCACTTTGATTTAGTGCTCATCAGACTTATTTTTATGACAGATATGATCTGTGGTGTCCATGCGGCACCAAATTTCATAGCATGCCTTCCTAGACGAAAGAAAGCGACCCATGTCTTTCAGGTGCTGTCATTGCTTTTACTAAATGCATATTCCTTTGACCAGTCGCACGTCTCAAAACGATTTATTGTGATCACCCTTTTCAGTACGACTAAAGACATGCAAAACAAAGATAGCACCTGACAGCAGCATTCCACTGTCCTGCTTTACAACGGGCACTCTTTAAGTGCTCTGAAATGAATTCCAGAAAGACAAGGCAAAGTTACATCAGAGAAGTAACACCCTATTAGCACGTTGGGTGGTGTGAGGAGCTGAAGGGCAACAATGTGGAAGTAATGCAGGCTGTGCGAAAGTGTTATCCAGACGGGGAAGTAGCTGTCAAAGTGACACTACTGCAAGACAAATGATGGGAGGTCAAAAGGAGCTGAATGTAGCTGCTAACCTGGAAGTTAAAGAGCACCACTGATTCAGTGACATAGAAAAGCTGTCTGCTGCCCCACCTACTGCCTTTTCCTCTTTCCATACCTGATTATTCTACAACGTGAAACAATGCGATTTTGTTTTTACCAATACAAAGAAAATAAGAGTGTACGCAGTGACAAATTCATTTTTTGTCAGATTTGGAAGGTGCATTTTTTTCTGTTTCATACACACTAATTCTAATACATTTGGAATTGTCCACCATTCATTGATTTCAACGCTACAACCCCACATTCCCCCGCTTCTCCCACATGTCACAGCTATTCGGCGTTTGTCTCGCTGTGAGCTCTGTAAAGGCCTTACAGGAGAGTTAGCACCAATTCCAGGGGCAGCACGTGCCAGCAAGCTTACAGGCTGGTGTGGGGCAAGCTGAGGAAACCTGGGCTGGCAGCACTTGGTCATGAAACACTAATGGTTTAATGTCTTATTGTTATTCTGAAGCGACGAGCTTTACAATTAGCTCCACAATGGTGAATATTGATCATATCAGAAGTTCAGCCCAGGGTTGCTCAAAAAAGTTTTCAAAAAACTTGAAAATGTCCCAGGCAAGCAACCTGATGGCTCACCATTTTCATAACCCACTATTAGTAACGATTGATGTTAGACTGGAATTCTTTGGTTTAAACAGTTTTGACGAAAAGAGTAATAATTCAGGCACACTGGGTCACACAAATATTTATTAACAGTGACAATACACATAACATAAACATGTAACACACAAGTTATAGAAGGCAAGGCAGACAAGGCATCCAAGAGGCCTATGTCCTGACAAACAGGAAAGCCCCATACTGCTACCAAGTATTCAGACTCTTATATAACACCTATATAACAATATATATACCTTATATAACACCCAACAGACCAGACAAAACTAAACAGAATATGACCTACAGTTAAATCTCTCTCGGTAAACCGGGATGCTATTGAATGAATGGTAACCTGTCTCCCTATGGTAAAACGCATTCACCAACCAGGAAAAGACATTTTTAACTGAGAGATTCTTTATGCAGGAAATCAGATTTCGTAAAACACAACAGAATAGCAAGCTTTCTAAACCAGGTTGAAGTACTTAACTCCAATCGGGTCTTTAGGGGTGGTCAGGATAAGGAGCTCTCCCCTTCTTCCTTTCTTCTCCTGTTCCCCTGTGGCTTCCTCTGTCTCCCTGTCACTTCTTTCTCCTCTCGCCTTCTCTCTACCTGCCTACTTTATGCTGTCTTCCTGGACAGTCGATTGACACTTAAATCATTTACCCAGAATTTAATTAACCAAGGTGAACTTTACGATTGCTTTGATCACTGAATCTCGGACCCCTGCAAGCACCTCCTTGCTTTGAAGCTCCTGAGAACTGGAAATGTTGACACGAAGCCAGGTGTTATCCATTGTATCACGATTGTTAAAGAAACTTCACAACTATACATACATATATTTACTTAAAAATATTTTGAGCTATGATGATGTGTATTAGAAATTCTCTCACATCTCAAAAACCCTATTATTTCAACCAGTATTGAGACAAATAACTTTGCGTCTCTGTATGTACACTGCATGCTTATTAGAAATTATGGAAATTGTTGCTATGTGATTGCTTCACGATGAATGATTAAGTACTTTAACATTTGGATGTTCAAGTGGTTCACTAGAAGCACTATCATTTCTTTGTTCAGATGAGGCTGTTGAAAAGAGGTCAACATGTGTTTATTAAATGGTTGCACACCAGTGCGAAGTTTACAGGTCATGAATCACTCCAGTCTGTTATCGTCCCACCAAGGTTTTAAGCTACTGTAGAAACAAGCACATGTCTTCCAGTAATTCACATTTCTGTACAATGTAAAATAAAACGATATGCTGTGGTAGGTATTTCCAATTAGGCTATATACTGAAAATACCAGGTTTCATTTTTTTCCTATATTGGGATGACCTTTTGTGCGGATATGCCTGTACACTGACTCCTTCTCCTATTTTATTCTAGAGTTCTCAGTGTGTGTTTATCTTTCAAGTGAATCTTCTGAGTGACACCAGAAAAGTCGACAAGAGAAATAATTAGAAAACCAATTTGCCCAAAAGAGTGTGTGGTAGTGTGTAAGGTCTTGGAGAATTCAGAGGTAAATCAGAACAATATGAAAGTGTCCAAAACCTCAAATGCATAGTCAAGTCACTTCAAGTCAATAGATAATACAAATTCAAACACACATAATCTACATACTAATTATAATACATCCCGAATTAAAGTGAACCAGGTGTGACTATTTATAACTATATTTTTAAATATACTGTATTTAAAAGCATAAGAATTCTAACGAGAAGAGACTATTGAGTCCATATCTAGTTCATTTGACTGCTAGTAGCTAATTGATCTGATGGTCTCCTTGAGTGGTTCCTTGAACGAAGTCAGTGTATCATTTTAAGCTTAGTCTTAAATGCACTTCATCATGTTTCCTCTGCTTTGTGTTTTACTACTGCTTGGAAAGAAAATCATAGCATTTCTTAATGTCTTTGAGATTTTTTACTATTGGTATTGGGTCCCCTTATTGTCTTCTCTGTTAAACTAAAACATTCAGTTGTTTTATCCTGTCAATGTTTGACATCCCTTTGCAACCAAGAATTTATCTGCTCACTCTTCTCTGGACTAAATCTAGAGCAGCAATATTTTTTCTTGTAACATGGTGACCAAAAGTGACACAATATTCTAAAAATAGTCTTGCTAGAGCATTGTGTAATGCTACCATATAATCTCCTAATTCCAGTTCTACACTTTGAATTATATATTCTAACATTCTATTTACTTTTTATTGCTTCCTCACATTGTCCAGAAGATGTAAATGATAAACACCCAGGTCTTTTTAATTGTTGGCTTCTTTAAACTCAGTGTTTGCTGTCGTATATGTGTAGTTAATGTTCTTACTACTTACTTACAACAAAGTGCACATGTCTACAATAAGTGTCATTGACCATATGTTTGTCCTGTTCCAAATTTGGTCTAAAAACATAAGAAAGCTTACAAATGAGAGGAGGCCATTTGGTCTAACTAGCCTGTTTGATAGATTAATTGATCGAAGAATCTCATCCAAACATTTCTTGTAAGAAACCAGGGTATAAACAATAACATCTTGAACAGCTTGTTCCATATTCCCAAAAGACTGTCTCCTTTACTGCCTCTATATTTGGTATCATCTGCAAACTGATCATTTTACTAACTGTGTCAGAATCTAGAACATTGATATAAACGAGGAAGAACACTGATCCCAGTACAGATCCTTGAGGTGTTAAACTTATTACACGTGATCATTTACCACTTATCTTTAGTTTTCATTTCCTATCCATTAACCAATTAACATGCATGACCTTGAATGCCTACTGCCTGCAAATTAAGAATTCATCTTTTATATTAGGAATTTTATCAAAATCTAAAATATACTTGTCTGAAAATCTATATATGCTAAAATGCTCTGTATATCTTACTGTATATCTTACTGCTTACTGACTGCAACAAGTTTTTTTTCTAATTAAGTTAGGCTTACCTCGTGTAAATTGATGTTGTCATACAGGCGATTATTTCCATAAATGTGCATATTGTAATGCCTAAGGGTTGGTTCAGGTTAAAGGACAAGAGGAGATGGTGTAGGCACACAAGCACCTGCTTTTATTCTCTTATACAAAACAAAAAACAACACCAGGATTGACACATGCATTAGGGGACAGACAGAACATGTACAAGGGTTTAGGGTGGTAACTCTTTACACTTAATTTAAGGGACACTAAGCTTCAGAGAACACTTTAGCTAACACAGGTCTATTTACATGAGCAGGGTCAGTTGCTGGTCATCATATGGACCCCCGGACTCCCCCCGGCTACAACTCCCAGCCTGCGCTGCAATGCCCTCAGCTGCTGGGTGCACTTCCTCTTCACCATGGGCGAGGGTGCTACAATATAGTAAGCTTATAATTGCATGCTCTTTGGAGTGTGAATAATATTTGTTATTTCCTTAAGTACAGCTGTTAGAATACCTGTTAGAATGGGATGTTCTCTTGTCTGCTTGCTCTTTTCCCTGCTACATTAAACTGAAAGAAGAGAGAAAACACAACGTTTCGGCTGCGAAGCCTTCTTCAGGTGTGAATGAGGATACAGGCACAGATACGGATACAGGGGAGCAGTTGGTGTGGATTGTGGTCTGCTGGGGAGCTGGAGGGTCAGTTAGGTGGCTTTTGGCTTGTTGGGGTGCTGTAAGATGAAGAAGGCTTCACAGCCGAAACGTTGTGTTCTCTCTCTTCTCTTTTCAGCATGGAATAAACCCATTACTTGTTATTTTGCAGGCTACACATGCTGACGCAGCTCCCCACCTGAAAAGGAAAGGAAAGGTCGTGGGGACAGCCCAACACTGGGGTGGAGCGAATCGCTACAGTTCACATACACATACATAGACACATAGACACTCACGTACACACATCATACACATCCACACTCATGCACACATAAACTTCATCCTCATACACATACAGACACACATACACACACAAACGCACACACATAGATATACACAGTATATAGAGTGTACACTTACACACATAAACATACACACACATACAAATATGCATACACACATACACATTCACATACACATACTTTACTGTATATAGACACATACACATAGATATATACATACACATATACCATACATATACACTTGCACGTATAAATACATATACACACATACTCATACACATACACACGTATACACAGATATGCACACACATATATACTGTATATACTGTACATACACGTGTACACGTGTCAAGAGTTTTTATCTTAAATTGTGACAGTTTTCAATTTATTTCACGTTAAATTAAAATTGTACACACTTGACTGATTCTCTTTTCAGACCTGAACACCACGTCACTGCGTAAAGACTGTGTAAACAATTTATTGAATGAGAAGTGTTTTGAAAGTAGCTGAATTTTTAAAAGAAACATGAAACATCCCGATAATTTTTATTTATTTTTATTTATTTTTCCTGATATAAATCATCAATGTATGTTTAAAGGTTTTAGTGAATGAACAGTGGAAGTTTCATGCAGCAGAATTGTACGTTGACTATAAATAGGTGAATATTTTTGCCACACAGCTTGTTTGTGGTTGCTATGACATGCCTGTGCTTTGACAACCCTGTCAAAGACAGTAACACTGGTGAAAACTGCGACATCCTTATCAGCCTGCAGTAGGTACGACAAATACCGTTTCACATCACAATGCTCACACACTCTAGTGGAAAGGTTACAGGAAACACTGAAGAAGACGTTCAGCTCTTAAGCGCTGAAAAGGAATCTTTCGATATTCAACATGCAAGCTTTTGTTGTATTTTCAAAATAGCTTGTTATTGGAATTTTGTGCTCCCCTTGCTGTTTATTCTGTTAGTTTTTAAGTTTGTATGCAAGGAGTGCATTTGAACAGACCAGGTTTCAAAAACAGCAGCTCTACTCTGTTAGCTCAAGCATGGTCAGCCGCCTAGCCCCACCGCAGCAGGTCTGTGTTGGACAGAAGACCTGCATTTCAGACAGGAAATGAATCTGCAATATTTATACCACACCTGTTCAGATGAGATAATGGCACGAAGGTCCTTCAACGTGGGTGAGTTTATTCTGCTATGCAAAATGTCCAAAATCATCTGTTCTCTGACAGAGGAGTCAGGGTCAGCACTTTACTCATCAACCTATTGTAACGCTTACGGCCGACAGGTACTGTGTAAGAGCCGGCGTACCAGAGCAGGTGACGTCACCGCCCTTCCCTGTGATAGCAGGACCACAGCTACTGGGCTGTGGAGAGATCTCTCTTTAGCTCACGGGGCTAGGTCGCTGCAGAGAGACGCGGAAGTCCCGGGTTCGAGCCCCGGACAGTGTGGGGCCGACCTGATGCGGCAAGGGCGCCCGCCTGAGCCCCCGTTGCGTTACACTATTAAACTTTACTCCATAATTTGAATGGAACGCTTTTGGACAATACATTTAATAATTTACTCCAGATGTAAAGGACAAGTAACATCGTCTAACAATTTAGGAATGCGCACAACTATCAAATACTGTCTAACAGTTGTCTTTCTACTGTAATGTACCATGGTTCTTGGCAAACTGGGCAACCAATAATCTCACCTGTTGAAACTAAGCATCCCTCAATCAGTTGTAGTCTTAAAAATTACCAACACAGTGTCACACGCTGCACATTTAGCACCTGCCATGGTTCAAAGACTACTAGGACAAATGGCCTCAAACATTTCCTACTAAATATTTTCCCATGCGGACAGAAAATGCAGTATACTCAAAAGACTTTTGAAATCCAGTTTACTGATTCTGCAATGAATTTGATCTTCCCTCAGTTCTTCTTATAAATCTCCTCAAGGTCTGTTATTGTTTTATGTTAAAAACATTGCTTTTGTAATGTTTACTCAGAGATTGCTGAAATACATTTGCCAAATTAACATTGCATTGGAGTTAGGAAGCATTTTTATATGAATATTCCTTTCCAAAAAAGGCAAACATATCATATACAGTAATACACTGTGCACTACAGATTTGTTTTGCATTGGGAGCAAAAACATTGTATAGCAGAATGAATTATGGTATTATTATGTAATTATGTAAAACCTTGAATTAGATGTGGCTTCTCAAGGCCAGGACAGCACTATTGTCCTGTAGTGGGGCGGAGCGGTGGCTATGGGGCTAAGGATCTGCGCCTGTGGCTGGAAGGTTGCTGGTTTAAATCCCACGGCCGGCAGAGGACTCCTACTCCATTGGGCCCCTGAGCAAGGCCCTTAACCCCAGCTGCTCCAGGGGCACTGTACAATGGCGGACCCTGTGCTCTGACCCTAAGCTTCTCTCCCTGTCTGTGTGTCTCATAGAGAGCTCAAGCTGGGGTATGCAAAAAGATGAATTTCTAATGCAAGAAATTGTATAGGGCTAATAAAGTGATGTTATGTTATGTTATGTTATTGCTGACCCTAAATCTACATGTAAGAATCCAAATTCTTGTTTTGGAGATTTCATTCTCCAAAACATCACAACTGAGACATAAGCATTTCATTGCTGGGCGAAAATGACCAACGTAATTATTAATCCATCAGCACAACAAAAGGTTGAAGACCTTTCTATAGCAATGGCCATCTGTACGCATGTAATGTTATGTAATATGTTCTGCATCTGAATGAGACAGACACCAGTCGTCTTGGCCAAAACATCTAGAAACATTTCAACTATGGAGCAAAGAAAAACAAAGGGACAAACAAAACAAATGATCAGGTAACAAAGCCTTAGCATAAATTTGATCAGATAGAAGCTATGACATTAGAAAGATTAATTATCTTATTGAAATCACAGAAACATAGCTAAGTGAAAAATTAAGAGAGAGGGGAAAGGTAGAAAATGGGTGTGTGTATATTCAGTATATCTACATCAAAAAGAGAGTTCAGGCTGAGGAGCTAAAGCTAGAGAAATCAAGAGTGATAGACAATCATATATTGAAGGGAATGTCGAACAAGCTTCCCAGCCATATCCTGGCTTCAACAATATCAGGAACACCAGGATACACACTGTACCATAGGTATATAAGGATGTATCCATAGTTTACTCATACAAGCAGAAAGGAAACTTGTTTGTGGTATCTCACTTCTCTCCATTGCCAGTAAACTTTTTGCGATGCGAATGCGCAATAAGTGTATCTTTCACCTTCTGCCTTACTGACCCAGTGTGCCCAGAATCACAGTGCAGCTTTTGAGCTGTTGAAATAATAACACTTGATATGGGCTTTGCAATGTTTCAGAATTTTCAGAAAAAGGCCCGTGAAAAGGACAAAGAACAAGGTCTTCAGTACTGCAAACCACGGAGGCTCGTGGAATGAGATCTCCAGAAAATGTGATCAGGACCACCTGCTCTTTCCACAGTGCACAGTGGCATAATGGCTGTTGTGATGGAGGGTGGTGAGACATCAGGTACATAGTTCTAATAAGAACAACAAGAATAATAAAATAGATTATTTATATAGTGCCTTGAAAAGCAACATCTCAAAGCACTTTACAGAAAAGCAAAAAAAAGTTCAAATGAAAACAGCAACAAATACAGGAAATAAATTAGCACAGAGAAACAAAAGGGTTTATAATGTAATATAAGATGCAAAGGGGCAGACAGACATCAATTAAATAAAAGTGTTTCTGAAGAAGAAGGATATGAGTGTGGATCTGAGTCAGGGAAGGTCAAAGCAGGAGAAGGCCCTGTCAGGCCATGTCTAGGATTTAAATAAAATTGTCCTGCCTGGAATGTCATCTTCAGTTGCTATGTTTGATTTCTTCATTGGCAGGTTCGTTTTGAGCTCTTGTCCAGATTCAAATATTTTACCAGGTTTTATTGTCACACAGTTTCCACTGATACTACATACTGTAATGCCTTCTTCTGAGGGAAATAGTGTTGAAAATCCCTTATGACAAGAATAAGTCATATAGTATTTATATTGAGAGGAATTAAAAATGTGCTTCTTATTACAGTTATTAGAGCCACCCACTTCCCCTCTTGTGAAGTCAGGTGATCATTGTCATTTTCATCTCTCTTTTCTGATGAGTGATTCATGTTCCATTAACCCGCCAGCAGACGAAAAGAAGAAAAAATCACCAACCTTGATCTCTGTCAGGAGAAACAAAACTGCATTAATCTCTATAAATATCAATGCAAAAGATTATTTTTGGTTAGGATGATGTTTCACACAGAATTGCTGCCAGGAAATGTGTTGAGTGTGATTTGTGTCAGGGCAAATTATCAATAGACCTCATATCAAAGCGAAGCACTGAGTGCAACTTCTGGCAAGGCAAAGCTTTAACCAAAATTACTTTAAGAACAAAGTGAAATGAATTTCAAACCACAAATCAGAAGTAAATAATTGTCTGTTGCAATTACATGTTGCAATTTGTTTCTTGTGCAACGTGTGCGGAGCCTTCTAAAAACCTCCCAGCAGCAAAAAATACCTCTGTGAAGGTTGTAAGAAAATCCAGTTTCCAGGAACTGAAAAATTGAAGTGAGACAAAGTAATTAGCAAACTACACATGCATGGAGGTATGCCCCCCAATTAATCAGGGTATCAATACAGAGAAACGCAAAGACAGAAGAAGGTCCCAGGTTGTCAAAGGTGAAAAATAGATACGCCTATACAGACAACCTTTTGTAACAGCACAGCACAGGCTTCCTTTACTCCAGGACCTGGTAACAGATACTCAAGACTTACTGGCCAGGCTAATCATTTCTTTCTTTCTCTGAGCGTCTACAAGAGGGACTGTCTGTATTGATTTAACTATTCCAAGCACTCGAGACAGAACGAAGAAAACAAGTGAGAGAAGCATTAGGGAACTGGGATCATAATATAGTGAGTTTTGAAGTATTTTCTGAAACTGTGCAGGCAGACTACGAAGAAACGGGACAGAGCAGAGGACAGTACAATGAGATCAAATAAATATCAAATTAATATTAAACAGGTGGTAACAGCTTAAAGATATTCTGCTTAAAGCATAAAACAGATTTATCCGACTAGCAGTTAAACGTAACTGAAATTAACTAATTTGACCTGGAAATTTAAATAAATAAAGCAACACGGTGGATCAGTTGTTAACATTGGTGCCTCGCCGTGCTGGGGCTCCCAGGTTCAATTCTGCTTCTGGGTGCTATCTGCACAGAGTTTGGATGTTCTCCTTGTGTTCATGTGGGTTTCCTCTCACAGTCCAAAGACATACTGGTAGGTTAATTGGCTTCTGTGAAAACTGGTCCTGGTGTGAGTGTGTGTGTCTGTGTGTGCCCTCCTTCTTGACTGGCAGCCCAGCCAGGGTGTATCCTGCCTTGTGCCTGCTGCGTGCTGGCCTGCAGGATCCCCGAATTGGAAGAACTGGATGTAAATAACTCAACAAAGAACAAAATAAGGAGAAAGAAAGAACCTTTTAATTAGAACAGGTTAATAAGATATTAGAAAGGAAGAGAGGAAATATTGCAACTGAAACTAAACACATAATAAAATGATTTCTTTAGTATTATAATAGCAAAAGAATACTGAGTGTCTCAATGATTACAGAACAGAAAACTCACAGACGAAGAAAGCGAGTAGCAAACAAATTTGCTGTTCATCAAGGAAGGAACAGATGAAGTGTTTCACGCAGTGTAAGCACAAGTATTGTACAGTATTAACAACTATTAGTATTGAAGAAGGAAAGATATTGTGTTTTTGATACAGAGGTAATACCTGCTGGAAATTGCTGAAGTAGCATTGATGCAGAAAGGGTGAAAGAATGGAATCAAGTAATTACAGACCATTAGGTTTTAATTCTATTACATTAGGTTCATGAAACAATAATTTTAACTAATATAGAGAATCATACTTTTGCTAATTATATATTAAAGGATCAATATGGATTTAGAAAAAGGTGGGTCTGGATAAACTAATTTGTTTGAGTTCTTTGAACAATTCTCTAATTACACGCCAGTGGTATTCAGCCTTCATAAACTTGGATTTAGAATTGGATAATGAAACAAGAAACAAGAAGCACAGATAAGGGGTGAACGCTCAGTCTGGGATCCTGTACTTCAAGGATCTGTATTAGGCCCTTAACAAATTCTGATCCTTTATTTTATCATTCGGCTAGATTTTGGTATAGTAAGCAGAATAACCAAGACTGCTCCACTAAATTTGTAGAGTTAGAAAACATCTATCTGACATAAATAAGAGCAGCGTGTCAAAAGCATGTGGAAAAAAAACCAAACAGAAACTATAACTATAAAGTGGGAAACATTAATCTTCAAAAGGATATTTACAAGAAAGGGTGAGATGTGAAAGACACATCATCATCTTCTAAGTACTGTGCAGAAGTAAGAACATGGACAACCAGAATGTATAATTTAAATTAGGGGATGTGAAATGTAAGTTGTACAAAGCACTAGGAAGACCGTATTTAGAATATTAGTCACCATAATCCAAATAGACATTGCTTCTCTGAACGTATATAGGAATATCCTACACACTGAAATAAAAGAACTATTAAAGAAGTAAGTAAAAAAATATATAGAAGGAAAGAATGGATTTGGGGTTAAACATTGTAATTGAATTATTGTTTTTAGCAATGTGTTATTTGCTTGGAATTCAGAAAGAGAGTAGGGATTTAAGTGGAAGAAATATCTTTTAAACGACTTTGTCTTCATCTGTCAGCTATCCTCAATTGAAATAATAGTGTCCTTTTTTGATGCCCTGCTTAGCTGAAGTGCCTGTGAAACAAAAGGGGAACAAGTCAAATTTCCTTGCTGGGATTTTTACTGGGACTATAACCATAAACTGGAGGCTGCTATCTGTTCAGGCATCCCAGAGTATAAAAGCGTTAGAGAAAGCTGAGAAAACAATGTGTTATCTTACTACCCTCCACTTATTTTCCAAATAATCTGTTGAACTGAGCAAATCAGCATCCCATTTGAGGCTTTGAAGACTGTGGAAAGACAGGAATAAGAGTGAAAACCTTTCATATTGGTTCATAGTGGTTCATATTCAGGAGACTAAGCAGACCAAAGAGTACCCTTTTATGGGGTCCCAGATGGCACAAGTGCATTATCTCCTAACCTAATAACAGACAATCTGAAAAGAAGACACCCCAAACCAATCCAAAACAAAGCTGTGAAACGTGAACCAATAGAAACTCAGAACACAGAGGCCAATCACAACCAATCACAACCTAAAACGATGAGTCAGCAACTCAGCCCATGGAACAGGATATTCACAGCAGCCAAGTTCTCAGTCCTAGTGTGGGCTTCCTCTCCACTGCTCCTTTTCTCTACCAGTGCCTGTTAGCAATCACAGCTGCCGATATTCTAGCCAGTTTGTCAAAACCCTCAGCAGAATAGTATCACCTCTTTCCATTCTGATTAAGATAAGATCACTTTATTAGCCATATACAATTTCTTGCATTAGGAATTTGTCTTTTTGCATATCCCAGCTTGTTCTCCATGAGAGACACAGACAGGGAGAGAAGCTTGGGGTCAAAGCGCAGGGTCTGTCATTTATACAGAGCCCCTGGAGCAACTGAGGTTAAGGGCCTTGCTCAGGGGCCCAACGGAGTAGGATTCCTCTGGCAACCTTCCAGCCACAGACGCAGATCCTTAGCCATAGTGCCACCGCTCCACCCCATTAAGATGGCTGAAATCTTCACTCTGTTGTCAAACTCACCCTCATTCAGCGGTTATAAGGTCTGGCAGCCTGTGTTATGTAATAATTATAATAGTAATTCCTTACGCTTATGTGGTGCTTTTCTGGACACTCCACTCAAAGCACTTTACAGGAAAAAGGGGACTCCCCTCCACCACCAATGTGCAGCCCCACCTGGATGATGCGACGGCAGCTATAGTGCACCAGTACACTCACCACACATCAATTATTAGCGTGGAAGAGAGCTGAGTAATGAAGCCAATTCATAGATGGGGATTTTTAGGAGGCCATGACTGGTAAAGGCCAATGGTAAATTTGGCCAGGACACTGGCGTAACAGCCCTACTCTTTTTGAGAAACACCCTGGGATTGTTAATGACCACAGAGAGTCAGGACCTCGGTTTTACGTCTCATCCGAAGAATGGCACCTTTTTACAGTGTTGTGTCCCCATCACTATACTGGGGCATTAGGACCCACACAGGCTGCAGGATGAGCTCCCCATGCTGGCCCCACTAACACCTCTTTCAGCAGCAGCCTCAGCTTTCCCAGGAGGTCTCCCATCCAGATACTGGCCAGGCTCACACCTGCTGAGCTCCAGTGGGCTGCCAGCTGTGAGTTGTAGGATGATATGTCTGCTGGTGTGGTGGTTGTATTAGGGTGACAGTCACATCAGGGAACACCTGCAAAAGGCAAATGTTCTGAGTAATGCCCTGAGAAACTGAAACAATCAGAATGAAGATTTTTCTTCCTTATATTGAGGTTAAATTAACAATTGAAATAAAGTATTAAATTCAGAACTGCATAACTGTTGCAAGGGCAGCACGGTGGCACAGTGGTTAGCATCACTGCCTCACAGAACTGGGGCCCTGGTTTCGGTTCCTGGGGTGCTATCTGTGTGGAGCTTCTATATTCTCCTCCTGTTTGCATGGTTTTCCTGCCATGGCTGAAAGACCTACTGATAGGTTATTTGGCTTCTGGGAAAATTGGCCCTGATGTGAGTGTGTGTCCCATTCAGGGTATACCCCACCTCATGCCTGTAGCTTGCCAGTGTAGGCTCTAACTCTCCAGTCTCCCTGTGACCCTGTTTTGGATAAAGCGGTTTGACAAGTACTGGTGATTCCACACTAGAAGGAAAATGGGAAAAAAAGGTATTTTGCCTGTGTTTCTAGTCGTGCAGGGAGTTGAGGGAGAGGGTAGGAATATGAGTGTAAGGAGTACAAATGAAAGTCAATGTAAGAATGAGTAAAGAGGCAAGTATAGACCCCACAATATAAAAACGTACATATTGCGGTGCTATTAAACAGATGCAAGTTTCTAGCGCCAGGAAGAGACTCCCAGGGGCAGAACCGGGCTCATTATTGAGCCACGCCCCTCATTTAAGCCTGAAATACTCCGAATCACCAACACAGGGAGCACTCAGACTCACGCATGGGGGGATGGACCGCACGAGTATTGAAGCAGCCAAGGCAGACAGGGTGACAGGAGGGAGCAACAAAGGAACACAGCCCAGACAAAGAAATGCTACACAGCTGTGTACTGTCGATGGAGGCTTCCCATCATTCCCACAGAGCCAGTCCCAATATCCTGAGCGGCTCCCTTTCCCAGCTCCTTGGACACTGTCCTGACAGATGGCTCTACAATGTGTTGTGTACTTACTGTATACACTGGTGAATAAAACACAAGAACGCTTAGAAATAATCAGGTCATTAGGCCAGCTAATGTGCTTTATCAGTAGCTAATTGATCCCAGCTGTTTTCATTGATTCAGCTGTTCCTTGAAAGAAGCCAGGACTCTAGCTTCAACTACACGTACTGTTCCATACTCCTGCAACCCTCTGTGTAGAGAAGAGCCTCCTGTTCTAAGCTTTAAATGCACTCATCCATAGATTCCACTTAGGCCTGCTGGTTTATTTTTCACTTTCAGGCCTGAAGAAGTCAGGTTTATCTCTCTGTCAGTGCTTCGGGGGATTTTGAACACTTTTTTGAACACCTCTCCTAGTCTTCTCTGTTCAGCGCTGAAAAGATTCAGTTATTTTATTCTGGCAGTAGTAGAAGTAGGTTGTCCACAGAGATTGAATGTCCAAAATGTTATTGCACAGGAAAAAAAATAAGTTAAACGTTCTTCTTCTGCCCCAGTTTACGTTGTTGTTTTTCTGTATAATGGGGGGAAAAAAAGTTGTTTTTTTTTAAATAAGAGACATCAATTCCACTGCCCCACTTCTCAGGCAGTGATTTTCTCAGAAGCCGGGGCGAATCGAAGGCGCGGTCGAGCCGCTCGGCGCTCGCTTGGCCGGGTCTGAGCCTGAGCGTCAACACGCTTCCAGTACGGGAGAGAGAGGTAAGAGCTAAAGCTCTCTCGGCAGCGCAGGGGGGGTAAAAAAAAACAACAACCCACAGCTCTCGGCAGCGAAACAAAAAAAAACACCAACTTGCGCAAGAAACAATCTAACAATTTTTTCACATCCGGCCGGGCTACGGCGAGGGACCCAATCTAAAACAGAAGCGAGCGAAGGAAACTGGCATTGCAGCGGCCAGGGGGCGAGAGAGAGAGTGTGGTGTTAACAACTGCAGGCTGGAAATCGCCGCTGAAACAAGCAAAGCAGAAGAAGAGAGAGAGAGACAAAAAAAAAGAAAGACAGAAACCTGGGAGGCAGAGACTGACAATAAGCCACACGCTGCCGACCAGTGGACCTGCTGCCCCAGGGAGGGAGACGCCGTGTCTCTGCCTCGCACCCTGCTCGCTCGGTGCCACACTTTCTTCAACTTTTCCCCAGCCCGGCGACGAGGATGGAGACTTAAAAACTCATTTTGGAGCCCAGCCGTCCGTGGCTGTTTTATTTTTGTTTTGTTTTGGAGGGGGGTGGGGAGGGGGGAGGTTTGTCGAGCGTGTGCGTTGACCAGGACTGTGGCGGCGGAGCACCAGTGAGGTGGTGTAGTTCTTCCAAGTTGAAAGTTTTGGAGCTGAGCTTTTTTGTTGTTTTGTTTTTTTTTTTGTTTGTTCAGAGAGCAAGAGAGAGAGAGAGACAAAAAACCAAGAGTCCCAAGACAGACTGGGGGGAAGGATCCCTTTTCCACCCCTTTAATTCCCCCTCTCCCTCCCTTCCTTCCTTTCTCTCTTCTCTTTTGCATGCTCATATTTTATATATATATACACACACACACAACGAGTAACAACAAACGAAGGACCCGAAGAAAAAATATTCTGTAAGAAAATCATGATGGCGGCGGAGGTCGGAAGCGAAGAGGCAGGTTCGGTTTCGGCCGGGACCGGGGTTTCTGCCGCCGGAGGCCCGGAGGCCCACTTTGCTTTCTTTGCCCAGCCGAGATTGCGGGTGAGTGAGTCGGCCCCGGCAGCAGCCTCGGCCCTCCTCCGCCACCTCCCGCCCGGCGGCCCCCCGGAGGTCGTCCTGTGCCCGGTGGCCGGCGCTGGGAGTGGCACCGGTGCCGGGCAGCCCTCGCAGTCTGGGGGCAGCTCGTCCGCGGGGGCCGGGGCGGCGTGTTCCCCCACCCCCGAGGCGCAGGGCATCCGGATGTCGCCGACGTCGGGGGGTCCGGACGGGCCCGCCGCCGCCTTCCCCCCTCTGCCGCCCCCTCCTCCGCCGCCCCCCGTCTGCGGGGGTCTGGGGACGGTGGACGAAAACGACATGCTGGACGGCGCGGAGTACGAGGAAGAGGAGGTCGCCTTCCCGCTGACCGCGCCGCCTACGAACCAGTAAGTTGGGGGATTTATTGAAAAAGTAAGACGATTTGAACAACAACCACCACAACAAACAGGAAAAAAAAAAGAAAAGAAGTCGGTTGTGTGTTAACGAGAGGGCTCTCGGGGGAGATCCGAGCCGCGCTTAGCTGTGAAGTTTGATGGTACAACTTGTTGACAGCCAGCGGTTTGATGTGCGCTTCAAACTGCAGGGAGTAGCGCTGCAGCGCCGGATGCAAACAAACTCTCCATAAAAACTTTCTAAGCCTTGCTGCTGAATCAGCGCCGTATCGCAGACAGCCGATACAAATCCTTTCACCTCGGTAGAACAGGGCCTTTTTACTGTCTAAAACATTGGGTTTGAAGAATCGGCCTGTCTTCAGACGCAACACTGTGAGAGACCTGCAGAGCAACGCTTTCCTGTTGTACTGTCCATTTGCAGTGTAGTTACCTCAATTTAAAGCAAACTTCCATCGCCAGGACGAGAGTTTCTTGCCTTAACACAGTATACTCGCTCTGCAAGGGTCTGGTCCATTCCGAGCAGGAAATGTCGTGAGCTGGTTAATTGAGCAGGGAGAGAGAGAGAGTGTTTAATAAAAAAAAAAGTAACTCTCGAATCATTAGGACTTAATTAAACGCTCTTGTAGTTTTAATTTGCTGTGCAGTTAATCCTGAGCCAATTTTGGTGAACACCCACAGCGCCTGCAGCTCTGTATAGTGCCACAAAACGGTTTATCTGGTTCCTTAGGTTTTGGTGATGGATATGTATGTGTGCATACAGATGGGTATATACCTTGATCGCATATTAAAATAAACAAGAGGTTGCAGGTAAGGAGAGAAAGTGGTTCAAAAGTGAACTGAAAGGTTTTTTTTTTTGACAGTCGTGTGGGTTTTGAGAGCTGCAAATCATGAAACTCACGACTGGAAGGTGAGAAAAAAATGCTTTCAGGTTTTCACGTGCGGGCACTAACCACCTGTTAACAGCAGTGAGCTTCGGCTCTGTCAAGTTACACACGGGTATGGCTGCTGTTCCCTCTCACTGAACTACTGCAAAGGAAGTGTTGTAAACTGCAAGGTGTGATATCGTTTAGATCTAGTGCCATGTTTACGCCAGATTTAAAGTAAAATGAATTTACTTCAGTGCCATATACACAAGCGATAGGGGAATGAAAATATTTAGACGTGCTCAGACACGAGGATGAGGCCTTGTTAAGGAAGAGGTTCTTGAGCACAGATTCGCACCCTTACTACTGTGTCTTGCTCAGGGGTGCATGCAAGCCACACAACAGCCAGGATGCAAAAATCCCCACATTCAGGTATTGTACTTTTATAAAATGGACAGCATTAGTTAAATCAATATTTTCCAGTAGGTTTATATAAAACAAGCATTAACATTATCCTGCAAATGCACAACTTCAAGAAATTTTAATGCTGTTTGTGGCATAGAATTCTTTGGAAAAATGTCAGACCTTGTCCTGGAGTTGCAGTGCACAGACTTTACTGGTAGCCAAAAACGTCCTTCCTTGGCTTACCCTTACTAACCTAAATGCCTCCGGTCTGAAACTGAATTAATACGAGTCTGGTTTGTATGTTTAAATGGATCCTTTTTCCTGTATAATTCTTTGGCCTTCACACAGATTCAGCAAGATATCAACAGTACGGAGTTAAAAATGGTTTCCATTTAACATACTTTATCTGCAATGTTTAATAGGTAAAAAGTTACTGAAAGAAAAACTATATAGCTCACTAAAATACATACCTGTAAGTCAGTGGTACTCTGCATGAAGTCCTTAGATACTGTCAATAGGATGATACTGCTCCTGTAGTTGTGTATAACATTCCTATTCTCTGATAACACTGTGATCTTATCTGGACTTGTTTCAGTTTGATTTTATGTATAAATTGGGGGTGATTATGTGGTTTCCCTCTTCTAGAGCAGGTTAAGAGCCCTGCTGAAGCTGGAACTTATGGAGCTACTTGTAAGATCTAATTGTTTCTCCCATTAATCATTTCTTCCACATCCGAAAGCAGCTGGCTTAATAGCAACCACAGCCTTGCTATTGCCAGTGGGGATCACTAAGGTTTCCACAAAGTCTCTACTTGTTCAGTAAGCAAAATGTGTGCTCTAGTGTGTGTATGCACACCTTTTTCATGGTGTTTACTGGAATGTGCATTGGCCACCTTGGGGAAAAAGGTATTTGGCTTGAATGTCTGTGAAATGACTGGAGAACACCCAAAAACAGGTCATTAATTGTTTTTTTTCAAAGGGCATGAGGTTTGCCAAAGTTATTTGACATGTTAGTAGATGCAATTTCTCTTAAAATGCCTTGGTGCCGTCGTATACTTAATAGGTGCTCTGGAAAAATGGTGCTTGTAGCATATCAAGGAGAGCAGTGATGCTCACCAGATGCAGTCCAAAACCTTCTTTGCAGCCGGCACCCATATCATCCTGCAACTCAAAACTGACAACCTACTGAAGCTCAGCAGGTGTGAGCCTGGTCAGTACCTTGATGGGAGACCTCCTGGGAGAAACTAAAGTTGCTGCTGGAAGAGATGTTAGTGAGGCCAGTAGTCTCACCCTGTGGTCTATGTGGGTCCTAATGCCCCAGTATAGTGACGGGGACACTGTACTGTAAAAAGGCGCCGTCCTTCAGATGAGATGTAAAACCGAGGTCCTGACTCTGTAGTCATTAAAAATCTCGGAGCGTTTCTCGAAAAGAGTAGGGGTGTTTCCCCAGCATCCTGGCCAAATTTCCAGCTGGCTTTTACCAATCATGGCCTCGTAATAATCCCCATCTATGAAGTGGCCTCATCACTCTGCTCTCCTCCCCACTGAGAGCTGGTGTGTGGTAAGCTTACTGGTGCACTATGGCTGCTGTTGCATCATCCAGGAGAGGCTGCACACTGGTAGTGCTGGAGGGGATCCCCATTACCTGTAAAGCTCTTTGAGTGGGGGGTCCAGAAAAGTGCTATATAAGTGTTAGGTATTATTATCTTTGTCCTAAAAGTATGTGTAGTTCATGTCGACACCCTAATTTTGCAGGACGTTTCTTATGCAACCAAAAAATCACTTCATGCCTTTACCTCACCCTAACCAGGGATGATCTTGATCAACCACTGCTCTGTGTTTAACACCCACTTCCTTGCTCCAGTGGAGCTCACCATGTTAGCCATTGCATCTTTCTTCATCTGTTTTAAGCAAGAGTATTGTGCTCCCAGCTGCAGTAATACTATTTATTACTTCCCCTCTACGTTATATTTGGTGGCTTTTTGACCAAGGTAGCCATTTATAGGCTCACCGGAACATGAGAAGCTGTAAAGGGAAGCAGGCCAGTTGGGTCCTCTGCCTTTTTTGGTCCATGGTAGTCCTCCTTTCCTGCAACTGGCCATCAGAATTAAATAGGAATTCCAGCCTACTTCTGCTAGGCTTGTTTGCGTTCATTCAGTATCCTTGTAACTCTTTCAGGCAGCTAACTCCGTTCCTGTTTGATATTGGTTCTCGTTACATCACCTTTTTCGGGAGAGTCTCCTAAAAGAATCGGGGACTGCAAGGGTACAGTTATGCCTAGTACTGCAGAGGAAGGTTTTCAGCCGCTTTGCATGCCTGGCCTTCTGGGGTGAGCGTATCATGACATGCCGTTCTCTTTCAAGAAGGGCTGATGCAGGAGATCAAGGACAATCTTGGCTGCATTTTTAAAACGCCTTTTTAGTTTGCACTCCTCCATCATAGTAGTTGCTTCTTGTGAGTTATTCTCCTCTCTCGGGTCGGCTGTATTTTGAAGACGTGATGATGTTTGCACTGGACAGCAACTGCAGTGTATATATATATTTCCAGATATTTAAAGTTTCAATAACTTGAAGAAGTTTTTTTTGCTTCTATTGGGTGTGTGTGGGCCTTACTCTGAGCACAAGTCATTCTGACATTCATAATTTACCACTTTTCAAACACAGTGTGAGTGTGTTCCGAATTGTGATGTGATGTCAGCATTCTGACACAATTTAATTTTTTGCTCATCAGTCTGATTTTAAAACGGCGAGACTTGGGGATTGTTTTTTTAACATTGTGGTCTTATCGTTCAGGAGAGTTCTGACAGCCAAAAGATAGTGCGTTGTATGTTCGAAACTAAATACTTTATGTACACCTTTAATTATGCATTCAGCATCTAGAAATTACAGGGTATAATAAATTATAATAAATTTCTCTTTTAGAAAACCTGGGCGTACCTTTAAGCCTACAGGAAATCCTTCAGCTTGTGGTGATGTGCTGAAGAGCCTGCATTAATGTAGTGGAGTAGTTCACACCTTTTTGCATCATCAATAAATATGCAAGTAATTGCCACCAAGACGGTGCTTAGGCTTAATCTGGTTTCATGGTGGATTTCGAAGAAACACAAGAAGCACAACACTTGGTGTTCCAGTCTTATGCAAAATATGTGCCTAATTCCATATTTATAGCAGTTGTAAAAGTCGTGGATTATGACGATAAGAAAATGTTATGGATCCTAGAAATGTCAGCTTATTTAGTCAGTACTCCATTTTTGTTTTGGAAGATGTGCTTAAAGTATGGTGTGTTTTCATGGATCTTGTTTACTAATTTAGAGTAAGTAGGTGGAAATAACTACACAGAGTGATAGCATGATAACCTTGTGCTCGATTGCATGGGTGAGGAAGATGCCCTTGACAGTTGGTGGGCTGTCTTTCAGGAACAGGTTGAAGAAAAGAGAATTCACTGTCTAGTCTAGGGGAATAGCTGTTATTTTTGCAAGATTCATTCTTCAGGAAACAGGTAATTTATTTTGCATCTGTCAGCACTGTTGCATATACTTTAAATGCCTTGCAAAGAATCGTCTCTCCTGTAACTTTGCAAAAAAAAACATAACTTAAATCTTCAGACAAAATGCACTCCACAGACAAAAGTACAGGTGGCAGGCCAAACCTGAAATGAGGTTTTGAAAAGGATATTTGCAATGTTTTCAACATGGAGAGCATGCATGCTGTGGTCTGCAGCAGTGACTGACAAAGTTGTGCTATAGTTAAGATTTCAAAAGATGGTTTGGAATTACCTTGATTCCCCTACTTTGAGGCTGGAATATCCCAGTAAGTGTTCTAAATGTACTGATGTACTGGAATCCAGTAAAACTGTGTATTCCATCAGAAAGCTGTCACACTTCGGTAGTCAGTTCTGATGTTAAGTTCATTTTGTTCTGATAACCTGATGGTGTGATTCTGCACACCATCAGGTACTGGATCTGTGCATGGTTACTTCATTAACCCACTGCAGCTTCACAGTCTCTCCCGTTACTGTTGAACCAAATTTGTATATAACTTAAGACTTTTTTCCAGATCTATAATAAAAGGAGACCCGGCTTCCCTAAGTATTTTGGCTTTATACGATGAGTTATTTATAGCTCTTATCATATGTACAGAACTCATCCTGTGAGTTGAAGCGTCTGAGTGTGGGTGATGTTGTTCAGTAAAATTTTTGGTTTAACTTGCAGGCCATGCAGGCGTTTGTTAGAAAGATGCAGACAAATGTGTGAATATCAGAGCACCATCAGTGTTAAAAACAGCAAATGGTCTTGGTTAAGTCAGAGAGCCATAATAAATTTAGAATTGCCAGATTGCCTTTGCTAGGGAAAGTGAATAGTAACAGCACTTGTTTGGGTACATCCTGGAACAGTGGTGGGGCTGTAATGTAATGTCTGACACTCACACCTCATTTTTGGCTTTACTTTATTAATACCCATTCTCTGGATCTCTGGCACACCAAATACTGCATTCTGTATGCTGACAACTGCACAGCATTTCAAAACACCCCTCTGCTTGGTTTAACATTTCAAGATCGTTAAGTTATTTCTCAATTTGATGACTGTTATTGAAAATAAGTAAATTGCAATGGCATTTTTTGTGCAACTTTTAAGAATTAATGGGAAACTAATCCCATCGGCTAGTTTCCTTTATGCTTCTCATTAGTTTGAACCGTTGCTTGTGAAGTGCACCATTGTACGTAGTGTAAATTCATTTTTTTTCAGGGCAGCATCTTCTGGTATGTAGTTTGGCTGAATAAAAAAATATTTAAAAATAGGCAAGAGAAAAAATATTAAATGAAATTACAGAGTATATTTTTAGCTATAAAATTAAGTTTTTACACTTAATTTTAGCACTGAATATGATATAGGAAAGAAGTGGATTCAGGTAGATGTTGGTTCACTTCAACTCAAGCTCCATTACATGACCACAGGCTATAAAAAAAGACTTGCAGAGTAAAATTTATAAAGTACAAGTACTTCTACATGTGGTTTCTTTCATGAAAAAAACAAACTAAATATACATTTTTCTATAGCTTAGATGTTAAAGAAAAAAAAAGGTTGCCTTTAATTTTTAAGCTAAAATCAACACTGAAGTCCCTTTTAACGTTTTCTGGTACAATAATACATTCTTCTTGTTAACAGCAGTTTGAAACAATCAGGATCCCTTTTCTCAATTTTCTTTACAGTAAATATGTGATTGACATTCCAGAGGTGGACACAGTGGAACGAAGGGAGCCTTGTTTGCTCAGGGCTGTCATTTTGAGAGCTTTTGATTAATGGAAGGGTGCTTTCAGTATCAACAGAACTGAGCTGACATGTTGCGGATGCATTTAAAAACAAATGTCTAATGTCATGCTGGCTGTGTTGGATGTCAGTGCACTGTCTAGGTATTACAGTTGAAGTCATTCAAAATTAAATGTGCTTTCACTTTAAATAGCGTGTGTCTACTACTTCATAAGTTTGCTACATTCTAGGTTTGTAGAAGATTCTAAGCAGGATTATTAGAGAAAGTCTGGATTTAATCTTTTGTTTTGCTGTAACAATAAAACCAGAACATGAATAAAGAAGAATGTACTGGTGAGAACTGTAGTACTCCTACAGATAATAACTTGTATTTATAAAGTGCCTCTCCAGCCCCAAGGACACTGTACATCGTGAATAAAGAAAACATACCCCAAAAAAAGTACGATGGAAAGTAAATGAAAACAAAATAAACAAGAGCATACAAGTTTTTACAGATGTAAGCAATCAAACATAGCCCTTGGTAAATGGGCAAGTTTTAAGTTTAGGTCTGAAGAGAGTTAATGAAGTTGTCTCTCATAGAGTCTGAGGAAGGTCATTCCACAACACTGAGGGAGCGACAGAGGGCAAGGTCACCAGTAGTCAGAGATTTTGTCCTGGGGACAGTGAGTAGAGGGCCGGCTTCACCTGAGCAGAGCCTGTGGGAGGGGCTGTAACATGGAGTTCAGAGATGTACGATGGATCCAGATTGTTTAGAGCCTTGAAAATCAGTAACAAGATCTTGCATTGAATACATGACTTAATAGGCAACCAATATAGAGACTTTAGTGTAGGAGTGATATGCTGCCGGGGTCTGGTGTGAGTAAGTAGTCTAGCTGCAGAGTTTGGAACATATTGCAACTTGTTTGGGAGCCCATAGAGTAAGAGTAGAAGGATTTCACTAAGTAATTTCAAAAATTAGAAATTGCATGTACAGTAATACACAGAAACAAAAATGGCACGTAGACTTGTTCAATCTGATCTGCACTAATAAACTAAAATATTTGACATATTGTAGTTTTTGTTTTTGATAGTTTTCATAGATTGTTCTTGCCAGTAATGTTTAAGCATTTTATCGATGATTTTTAATTGAAGTTCCCAAATGTAATTTTGATTAAAAATAACTTTTTTTTTTGCTCTTGCGGTTTATGAACTCTTTCTGTAGCAGTCTGACTTAGGTGATGTGAACAATCGGTAATAATTCCTTACACTTCTAGAGCACTTTTCGGAACACCCCCCTCAAAGCGCTTTACAGGTACTGGAGACTTCCCTCCATGATGTGATGGCAGCCCAAGTGCTCCAGTTCGCTTACCACACACCAGCTGTCAGTCAGTGTAGAGGAGAACAGAGGAATGAAGCCAATTAATAGATGGGGGTTATTAGTAGGCCATCATTGGGGAAGGCAGAGGGGGAGATTTGGCCAGGGCACCAGGGGTAACACCCCTACTCTTTTCGAGAGACGCCCTGGGATTTAGGGCCTCTGTTTTATGTCTCATCTGAATTACGGCACATTTTTACAGTACCGTGTCTCCGTCAATATACTGGGACATTAGGACCCACACAGACTACAGGGTGAGCTCCCCCTTCTGGCCTCACTAACACCTCTCCCGGCAGCAACCTTAGTTTTTCCCAGGAGGTCTCCCCTTCAGTTACTGACCAGGCTCACACCTGCTGAGCTTCAGTGGGCTGCCAGTTGAGTTGCAGGGTGATATAGCCGCTGGTTATATATACATAGCAAGCTGATATAGGCAGCTGAGTATACTGTATCTAAAAATCAAGAAAAATGACTGTACTGAGAAATTTGGTAGTTGCATTTAATACAAATTGTGCTACATCACAGAACTAGTATGACTTTTCCATATGTCCTATTTTTATATTTACGAAACATGATGGTCTAAATTAATTTGGAAACCACGTAGAATTATGAAAACATAAGATCTATCAAACATGAAGACCCCTTGGGCAGTACTGACCCTGTCATATGATACACTATAAGAGATGAATCCTTACCTGTCTGCTCTTTGTGTTCCAGTTTTTTACATTTAAACCAAAGCAAAATTTATTTGTACTCGAATAAGCTACAAATACAATTTGTTTGAAATGATTTGATTCTGTATTTGCACATTACTCACAGAGTAACTTCTTGTAACTTGTAACTTCTTAAACCTCTTCATTTGGTTTCCTCTAAGTAGTGTGCCACTGCCAGTTAAGAGGGTATTCTTTCCCAGGAGTCTTTCAGCAAGTCAGACACCAGTGTGGATCTGGGATCTGTCATAGGCAGTGGTTGTTTTTCTGCATTTGCCAAGATAAGTGGTTGTAGAAATAATTAGCTTATTGTCTGCTGAGGCTCTTATGACTATAAACGGTGAAGAATTTTCTTACGTATAAAACTAGGATATAATTGTGCAGAGAATGGTTCACTGTGCATTTTAAAGGAGCATTTACAAGAATAGAATATAAAAGTATTTTCATCAACCCCGTATCTGAGTGAACATACTTTATAGCATATTAAGGTAGAAATCATTCATGTTGCTGTACTGTGCAGCAGTATTGTGGTTTTAACAATACTGTAGGTAGCAGGAAAAAGTACATTTCACGGTCCTAATGGTGCCATAATGAACAGAAGTTGAATTTTGGTTAATATTCTTTTCTGAATACTTGAACTAAAACAAAGAAAAGACTTAAAATAAGCTATGTATTCTGAGTTTCCACGAAGATTAGAGAGGATTAAAAGCTGTAAACTGTTACAGTGGAGAAGCTGGAACAGCATTACAAATGTATTTGTAAGATAAGCAACTTTTAATGAAATAACGAAGCTGAGCTTTGATGGTATTGCTTTTCCATTGTATAATTTACATGTATGACTTAAGTTATTATAGATTCCATTGCTGACAGTTGAGAAACATTTTTCTTTGTAGCAGAACTTTAAGAATATCACTATTTTCTTTGTGAATTAATAGATACTTCCAGTTGTGTATAAAAAATTTGAATATTTTGAATTAATCTGTTGACTTTTAATTCTATGGCGTAAGCTAATGGAAATAAATTCCATATCTGATAAGCCTGGTTACTTGTCTTTTATGAGGAAGTTTGAATCCTAGTTTTACTTTGGAATGAGCGAAGATGTAAATACATGTTTCTCTATGTAAATTAGACTTTAGGTTGGAGCTTCCTACAAAAGCCGTGGGGGGGGGACAAAATTAATTTAAGAAATTTCGATTCAATTAAATTGAGTTGATTCAGTAAATGAAAAAGCAATAACTGTAAACTTCAGTTCTTCATAAAAAAAATGTCAGGTTTGGGGACTGCCGAATGGCTCAGCTAAAGAGATGTTCATTCTGAGCCACTATGAGCGAGATTCCCAGTGCCAGAGTGCAGCTGGCTCGGTGCCCCCTGGAGTTAGGGGTGGGGTGGGTTGGCTAGAGCTCTCTCTGCCCAGTGAAATGATTTGAGCTACTGAGGGATGTGCCTCTCCCCCCGATGCTCTTGTGCGCCGCTGTGTGCCCTAAATCTGAGATCAAGGGGTGGCGGGTCAGGGGGGTCCCAGCCTCTGTGTGGGTAAAGGGGT
The DNA here is from genome assembly GCF_055471065.1 of Atractosteus spatula. NCBI lineage: Eukaryota > Metazoa > Chordata > Actinopteri > Semionotiformes > Lepisosteidae > Atractosteus > Atractosteus spatula. The sequence goes on along the minus strand of NC_142708.1, from coordinate 4,229,663 downwards.
TGTCACTGTGAGCAGGCCTGTAACAACTGGTGATTCCACACTGTGCTGGTATAGAATAAAAAATAACTTGTGATTATTTTTTTAAATAACTGGTTTAGGGCAACGTTGTGGCACAGTGGTAAGTTGCCTCACAATGCTGGGGCCCTGGTTCTGTTCTTGAGGGTGCTGTCTGTGTGGAGTTTGTGTGTTCTCCCTGTGTTCAAGTAGGTTGCCTTCCACAGTCCAAAGAAATACGGGTAGATTAGTTAGAAAATAGATCGATGGATAACTGGTTTGGATGTTAAATTTGTGGAGGAATAGTCTCAGCTTTTGTATGACTTGAGCAGTGGTCAGCTTGAGCTAGAGTACAGCAAAGTTTTATAAATTGGCTTTAAATAATCCAGTAGATTAGAGTAAACTAGATGGTAACAATGATGAGTGAGAAAGTGCTCTGTAACCTCCCAGAGCCATAATTGTCCACCCTTGAGTTAATTACAAATGACACTTGCTACACGTCGATACACGCATGATTGACGCTGACCTGCAAAACCTAGACTGTGAGTGTGGGGACTGGATGAAAACATCAATACACACACAGTCGCCTTATGAGTGAAATAAAGAGTAGAGGATATTCCCCAGCAGGGATCTCCAGCCCTGGCCCTGTGGAAGCTATGTAGCAAATCCCATAGGTCACTCGAATTCACCCTTTTCTATAGATGGAAGAAAACATGTCAACTAGTGATCAATAAAGAAGGTAAATCGAGAAAACAAGTATTTCTTTCCGAATTCCTAATTTAATAACCACAGAGCAATTGGTTATTTGTTCCAAACACTGTGGAAATACAGAGAGCAAGAACAGCTGTTCTAAACTCTGTGGGAGAATATTATGGTTAAACTATACAGTATCTAAGAGTGATTAAATTCAACAGAACCTGAACAGGTCAATAGCTGCCATTTGATCATTTTACCTTGACTGAGCAGAAGAATTACCATTTTCAATAACAGTTAGGTTGTTCCATGTTTTTAGAAATCAGTTGTTATCTTTAAACAATCCCCTGCTAGGTTTGGAAAAGCTTTGTAACATAACATTGTGTTGGGATTAATTGAAATAAGAACATTAAGGGTGAGGTCAAAGAAAAAAAAAGGGAATGCAATTCAGCCCATTTAGCTAGGTTATTTTGTAGTTGGTGATTGATCCAGGGACTCTGTTTATTAAAAGTGGCCAGGGCATTAGTTTCAATATCGGGACTGGACAGCTTGTTCCATACTCCTACAAACCTCGGTGTAAAGACATGCTTTGTATTTGTATTTGTTTTAACATTTTAAAATTCATTTTTTACTTACCACTGCCCATGGTAACTTATAAAATATAGAAATACAAAATAGAAAAAATCTTGTGTGTTTCACTGTTGCTGCAGATGTCCATTGGGTTGCCTTAGTCAATACCGTTGAGATATTTGTGCACTTTTGAGCAAAACCTGGTCCTGTTGTCCTGAATTCTGATCAATTCTAAAAAGATTATTTCAGCATGTCTGCGTAGGGCATTTCTTTAAGCCTGGGAATATGTAGCGCCTGGCCACTGTTATTTGGATGGATTGCAAAGCAGCTATGTGTTTTTTTAAATTGACGACAAAAAGTGTACACGGCAGTCTGAGTGAGGTTTTGCTAATGTTTCAAAACATCGTTTTAAAATAGTTTAAAATGGAAATAGATTATACCCGTCATGCGAGCTATTTTTTTTTTCCAATAATGGATATGATTAAAAACGAATTATAAAATTTAGTATATTTTGAAATGTTATAGGTCTGAGCAGGTTTTATTATTAAACTTTGATGGTAACCAGAGTTAAAAAGAGCAACATTGTATTTTGCAAGGGAAAAGCAAATCAATATGCACTGCACAGTGTGTGATGTCACGTATAAATAGCACTTCAGTATTAGTCTAGACCGATCTATTTTTAGAAGAGTATTAGACGTTTCTTGGACATTGCTTCAGCCATGATGATACTGCCTGAAACACAATAGGGTTCAACTGAAACTAGCCATCATCTCGAACTTGATAGGGTAAAGAAAGCATTTTCTGACTGTGAAGAGGATGTGTTATAGGCTTCTTTCATTCCCAGTGCTCTTTAAAGGTCCCTAGAGGATATTTCCACTAGACCCTGTTTGCATTTACCGTGTGCTGGGGATAGTGTTGACAGTGCCTGTTCAGTTCTTCCAACCTTTAAAATGGCCTTTCTTTTTAAGAGCTTGATATACAGTCATGTGAAAAAGAAAGTACACCCTCTTTCAATTCTATGGTTTTATATATCAGAACATTACAAAAAATGATCTGGTCCTTACCAGGTCCTAAAATTAGGTAATTCTAACCTCAGGTGACAAACGACACATGACGGATTCCCCTTTGTCATTATCTATTTAACAAAAAATAAGCCAACATGCAGAAGCCATGTGTGAAAAAACTACGTATACCCCATGAGTCAGTAGCTTGTAGAACCACCTTTAGAAGCAATAACTTGGTAATCGTTTTCTGTAAGTCTATCAGTCTCTCACATCGTTTTGGAGGAATTTTGGCCCACTCTTCTTTATGACATTGCTTCAGTTCATTGATGTCTGAGGGCATTCGTTCATGCACAGCTCTCTTAGGTCCCGCCACAGCATCTCAATGGGGTTGAGGTCTGGACTTTGACTTGACCATTCCAACACCTTGGTTCTTTTGTTTTCCAGCCATTCAGTTGTAGATTTGCTGGTGTGCTTGGGAGCATTGTCCTGTGGGGTGACCCAATTACGGCCAGGCTTTAGCTGTCTGACAGATGGCCTCACATTTGTGTCTAGAATACTCTGGTATAAAGAGAAGTTCACGGTCGACTCGATGACTGCAAGATGCCCAGGTCCTGTGGCTGCAAAACAAGCCCAAACCATCACCCCACCACTACTGTGCTTGACGGTTGGTATGAGGTGTTTGTGGCGATACGCTGTGTTTGGTTTTCGCCACACCTGGCATTGTGCATAATGACCAAACATCTCCACTTTGGTCTCGTCTGTCCAAAGGACATTGTTCCAGAAATCTTGTGGTTTGTTCAGATTCAGCTTTGCAAACCTAAGCCATGCTGCCATGTTCTTTTTGGAGAGAAGAGCTACCCTTCCATGAAAGCCATACTTGTTAAGTCTTTTTCTGATCGTACTGTCATGAACTTTAACATTTAACATGTTAACTGAGGCCTGTAGATCCCTAGATGTAGCTCTTGGGTTCTGTGTGATTTCTCTGAGCATTATACGGTTTGACCTTGAGGTGAATTTGCTGGGACACCCACTCCTGGGAAGATTGGCAACTGTCTTGAATGTTTTCTATTTGAAAACCTTCTCGCTGTAGTATGATGGATTTTAAATTGTTTGGAAATGGCTTCATAACTTTTTCCCAGATTGATGAGCAGCAACAATTGCTTCTCTGAGTTCATTGCTCCAGACCACCAAACTGCCAGAAGTTCTGCTTTTGTAGAGGTGGTCACACTTCCTTCTGATCAACTAATTAAATGCATTTGATTAGCAGCACCTGGCTGGTAATTACCTTCTTAATTAATTCTTAAAGCAGTAAGGGTGTACTTAATTTTTCCCACATGGTTTCTGCATTTTGGCTTACTTTTTGTTGAATAAATAATGACATAGTGAAATCTGTTGTGTCTATAGATTTGTCTATAAAAGTTGGTGAGGACCAGACAATTGTTGTTCATGCCCTGACCTGTAAAACCTTTGAATTGAAAGAGGGTGTACTTTCTTTTTCACATGACTGTATCTGTTGTTTCAGTTTTCATGTTAATAGGGTTCAATTAAAATAATGTTTAGTTATATAAAGTTTTCACTTGACATCAGGTCTCTGCAGTAGACATTTTTAAGGAATAACTTGAATTTATTCATGGCTCTGGTAAGAGCAAAACATGCTGTAATGTTTGTTTTCTTGCTTGCAGTTCCTAATCAAGGATTAATTGTCTTGTATCCTTATTAGTGTAGAACCCAAAGGAAAGTAAAGGTACACAGTCTTTCTGTGCAAGCTATATTGCATTTAGTTTATAATTACACACGTCTCTAAGTGAAGGTGTTCATCTGTTGAGGATGAAGTTCATGCACCACTCAGCTGTTAAATATTTCTGTTCTTCAAATCTGTTAATTCAGGACATTAATCAAAGCATAGCTTGTATGCAGTTTACAGGCATTCACTCAATAACTGTGAGGGCTGCTTTATTGTCTGTGAATTTTACACTTTCTCAGCAATATTTTGGCTCAAGCATAAAAGGCAGCACCAAAATATAATAATTCACAATATTTTTTTGTTAACTAAAGGTCACCTGAACACCTGTTGGGAAAAGTCATGTAAAACTAGTCAATAGTTAAGAATTATTCTGAAATTGAAGTCACTTTCCATATTTTTTTAAACCTCTAGTATTACTTGTATTGCACACCATATGTAGGAATACATGTTTTCAAGATGGTAGGTGCTTTACTTCCTAGCTGTGCCGCATGTTGCAAGATGAGAAATACACCCCCAAAAGTGTACAGCAGTCTTGCAGGGGAAAAAAACATCCTCTCATTGTAATGCAGACAGACTGCCAGAAGAAGAAAAGAGAGCATTCCCACATGTCTCTGCAGAGTCAAACTAGTAGCACCACACAGGATGACTCACGTTTATTTCAGTTTTTCTTTTAACAGACTTAACAAGTCTCTGTTTTGTTTGATGTTTCCAAAGAGAAACAAGAACGAGAAAAGTACCTCGGTAAAGAAATCTGTCCGCCCAGATGTCGTTAGAAAGCAGTGTGTTCCCGGTTAAGACTTGTGCTGCCCCAGAGCCCCATGTGGATGGATAAGGTGGGTGCACAGTGGGGTTGTGCTCTGGGTGCAAAGGCTGCACACAACCACTGAAGCACTCGGGGACAGGTTAGAGACATCAGTTAGCTCAGCCAGCATGTTTCTTGAAGGTGGGTGGAAACAGGAGCACCCATCGATGGGAGACATGCAGACTCCACTTAGAAGGCACACCTGTGTGGCCTGAACTGAGACCATTATCCATTGGTGCTGAGGGAGCAATGCTAGCTACCACACCGCTCTACTGCCCCTTCCTGTACTTTGAAGGGGAACTGCAACGCTATTTTCATACTTAAGGGTTAGAAAGAATCAGCATTGGTGAGCGCATTTCAAACCACAATGAAAGAAAAATGTACACAGTCATGTGTAAAACCTCCAAATTTACATCACAAAGTGTACGGAATTTCCAGGTGCGGGTAGCGCCATGCTCTACGATTCAGAACGAGACAACAAAACTTGCGGTGAGGCGCTGCGGCTGTATGACACTGTAAACAAGCAGGCTTGTGAATACACCTCTTTTAGTCCAATAGAAATATTGTTTTCGACTTTGAGACGGTTTTATTGACAAATACTACTTGCTTGTTCATTCTGCATACAGATCATATTGGAACATTTCTGTGGTGAAATATCTCCTGCACAGCCTTATTTGCTTATTTACTCATACATTAGTCATTATGGTGACTAGTGAGCAGGAAGGGCCGCTTCACGTCACAATTCGTGGGAACTCTTGCTCTTACGACAACACGGCGACTTGCTGCACTTTCACGATTTTGTGCTTAATTCGAAATTTGTTAATTTTTTATGTGCCATCAACACATTTTGTTACTGAGATCTAATAACCGGTCAGAGAAATTGGGACTATGGTTCCCCTTTAAATAAAATAACTCTAAAATCATCAACCAAATGCTTATATAGCACATATGAATGTAAGAAAGGTTACAAGGTCATTCAGCTCATGTGGCCCATTTAATAGTTTGAAGTTTATTGATCCAGGAATCTCATCTAGCCATTTCTTTAAAAAAAAAACCAACAACAGTATACTAACTTCAACAACACGGCTGGTAGCTCGTTCCACACTCCCACAACAGTTTGGATGAATAAGTGCCTCCTGCACTTTAACATAGTTTCACTTGCGAATGAGCACTGAACAAACCAGGGGGCACAAGTGGAAGTTATCCCTGAAACAATCCCTGAATGCCTACAGCATGCTGTTTGAGAATGGTTAATGAGTACCTTATTGTCAAGGCTGTATTACTTTTTATTCATTTTTTGTTGGAGTATACATGGTGCTGTGTATCTGCTTGCAAGAACTTAATATTTTATGTGAATAAGTCATTAACTTTTTATTTGTTTTTTCCTATGTTAAAAAGTAAAAAGGCTAAAAGAATGCAGGAAGCTTTTGTGATGTACTTGGAGTCAGTAAATTGTCATGTCATGTTGAACTGTACTTAATGGAATATCCCACAGAAAAGGCTTTCGTCTGGTCTTTAATCTAAGAATTCCCAGTCAATCCTTCTGAGCCCAGTATAGAGGAAATAGTGATAAACTGTTCTGCTGTAGATTAATGCAAATTTGCAGCTGTTCTTCCAAGGGAGGTCACTTGTGAGCTGTCTCTCTCCTGAGGTTCATTCAGCAAGACGAGTTAACAAGCTGTGGCACTTTTTCCAGTGTAAAGCAAACCAAATCTTTTGTCCCACAGCTGTTATTTCCCAAGATTTTCCCCTCATTTATATTTTTTCTGAAGTGAATATGAGGGAAAATTAAAAGCCACCTTGATAATGCTGCTACAATATATTCTATGCAGTATAGAATAGTTTTAGAATAATACTGTAACATATTAATCCTTAGAGCATGTGTTATTGGATGTAACAATCTGTTCCTTAACTTCCATAAAAACATTTTTACAATGTACTGTAGTTACTATTATAACTGCAGCTGTTATACACAGTTATAACACAGTTGTTAACTACAATGTGTAATGACAGCAACAGCAATGACATCACAAAAAGTCTTCTAGTTTAATGAATACATTGGATGTACTACAGGCTTATTGATGCCTTTCCAGGAGTTCTCTCCAGACACTCTAGTGACAGTCAGGTTTAGGTTTTCCTGGCAGATATAAAAACCTCCTTATTATTCCTGATGTGGAGAGGGTGGGACTCCCACTGCTAACTGAATTCACTGTCTGGGGGCAGTTAAAATATCTTAAAATACCTGGTGTTAAGGAATTATGGGGAATTTATGGAATAAGAAACTTCTGAGACAAGAATGGTGCAGGCAGTGAAGGAATCAATTTCAGCAGCAAGCATATATATTCATGATGTTGAGCTCATCCCTTTCGGGAAGCACTTTGCGGTGCAGTACTTGTTTTTGGAAGAGGAGCCACACATTCTGGTATCGGAGATCCAATTAATATTAATTTACAGAAGGGGATAAATGGCCCTGCGTGATCTTGAGAATGACGGGTTTAATTGAACTGCTACAGTACGTGCGTTGGCACGATGATGCAGTAGTCGTCCTATTACATTCCTCATCAACACAGATGTCTTTCTAGTAGTAAAACAGTCAAATGCTAAAGATAGAGTATTAAACATTAGTCTACTGATTTTTTTTTACTTTGCATATAATTTTCTTGTTAAAAGTTATGTTAACATCTAATTATTTTTTATATACCGTACATATAGAACGTGTCTATAATAACACAGATTTGTCTTAAACGAGCAACAGCTCTGATCCTCCTGGGACTCGATCACTGTACACAGCGACAGCAGAGAATTCCACTTTCTCATACCCAACCTAGATGGAGCTCCAAGAGGGTGACGTTCCCCTCTGTAGCAGGCTCAATAGCCCTGTACCGTTAATGTGGTCTTTGGAAGGAACTCGCACTTGGGAAATCTGGCGAGAAACACAATTCTGCCTCCCTTTTACATAGTATTTTTAAGCCCCGCCTTTTGAGCCACACTGTTCAAATGAAGCGTGTGCTCTTTGGGCAGAGGAATGCACATGATACGTGTGGGCACAGTGTCCCAGAGTCCTTCCCATAGAGGTGCCTTTCACGTGTATATACACCAAACCTTTGTTGCCAGGTTGCAAATGAATGAAGTTGGGTTCTGGTGAACAGAAAGAGGACCTGAGAGTAAAGAAATGTGTGACTCGGTGATCGGTTGCAATGTTCAATCGGCGCTGGAAACAGCTCTCCGTGCTCTGAGGCAGTTAGTGTCCTAACGCCTTAACATCCTTCTTTAAATGGTTAAATTGGTCCTCCAGCCAAACACCTTTTATATACTGGTCAGGTGATAGCTCTGTGAAAGCCTAGTTTTCTTATTCTTTCTAACCTGGATTGATTATCTGAAGATGATCAGACTTACAGTACATAGAAACCTCATAATGATACAATACAATTGGAAATAAGAAGCATACATTTTTGGGACAAAACCGAAACCGCAATTTATTCTGAATATTTATTATTACATTTGAATGTTAGATAAATACAGATCTGCATTTGTTAATTTATCACTAATTTATCTTAGATGGTGCCTGACCCCATTCAGTCTCCACAAAATCGCACCACTTTTATGTGGCTGAAAGCTATTAAATAGTCTAATGCACGTTGGAGCTCTTGTATTTTTAATGACTGCAGAGAAACGTAGAGGAACGTAACATAATCCAACTCTATAAGCTCTACCGTCTGCTTCTTTTCTTGTTACTTATCATTCTCTCTTAGTTGTGGTGGTTGTGTGCATTACATTACCTGCATATATTTTATTTCTTTTTTAAAGTTTATTTTACTTCTGTGTCAGTTTATCACTTGTTGGTACTGAAAAAGTGCAGAGTGCAAATAATTGCAAAGATGGGAAAGGTTTCTTCCACCTGATTTATTTTTTAGCACGTTAATGTCTTGCTTGACATTTGTAAGCTTCACCCTTTTTAGTGGAGGAGTTTGGGGAAGAGGCTGCTGGAGGAAATTGTGATTTTTTTAATTGCAGAAATCAGTCTCGGCACAGATTATGGTAAAATTGCTGTACTTTTCACAGGAGGATGAAAGGATAATCAGCTTTCGACAATAATACAATGTAAAACAATATTGTGAAACTACTTCTTTAATTACTTAGTTGATGCTAATCCAAACACTCATTTTAGGTCTGTGAACTAGATGACAACCTTGAGGTTTATATTCGGTAGTTTCCAGATAGCACCGTTTTTTGTTTGCTGGGAGTGTATGATGAAGTGAGTTAAGAGCTGTAGCCAAGTTGGGCATTTACATTTTTCCTTGCAACCTGAAAATAGGGCTGGGCGATATGGCCAAAAACATTATCACGATAAAATTTTTCATATCCGTCGATATCGATAATTATCATGATAAATATCAAATCATTATTTCTTTCAAGTTTAAAGGCAGATTTTTTCTCCTGAGTGAAAGTTGAAGAAACCAGATAGTTAATTGGTAAATTAAACAACTCTTTATTTTAAGAACACAACAAACACTTGCCAAACAGCAGAAACATTAAACAAATCTGAGGTAGAGAGCATTCAAGTCTTTTTTATGTCAAAATATGCATGAGTAAAATTTACAAAATAAATATCTTAATAGAAAAATTAAATACTGCAGTGTAATAAAACACGCATAGAAGATGGCTCAGACAGACTGCAAAGTTTAAAGTGCTCTGTTTTATGTCTGATTGTAAAAAGCCAAAATATCTCCAAATTACCGAAGTTGAATGACCTGTTCTGTCGATGATGTCATCGTCCTTTGAGCTGGTCGTTGGCAGCACTACATTTGCTTCAGTGTCACTCATTCCTCCGCTCTAACTACAGTCCTGTCAGCCACCACCGTGTGGGTAAACACCACCACGTTAGCTGCCCGGTCTGCAACACGCACGCGCACTTGCGCAGTATTTTGTGCGCATGCGCAAAGCATAAACATATATATATATCGAACATTTATCGAACTTTTGTTAAAATTAAATCGAGGATATTTATATTGCGATAATTATCATTATCGAATTATCGCCCAGCCCTACCTGAAAACCTAAGAACTGAGCTCCTGTTAGATGTGACTGGATGCTGCTTCTTCCGCCGTACTTTTGGAATTAAAATTAATGCTCAGAGGCGGGGGGGTCACAGTTCTGGGTCCAGGGCGCCAGTAACAAAAGCAAGAGTTCGAATCATATGAAACGCCAGTCTCCTTTAATAATGCCATGTCTGTGCTGCTTTGACCTTTCGCGCTGCCCAGCAGCTGGCATCGCGGTGGCCAGAGAACAGGACCACTCTGGTGAGGTCTCACGCAGTCTTGTTTCACGTCCGGTAGATCCGGCACAGGCAGTTCACGCTGCAGACACTGCAGGCCAGCGGCCATTATTATTGCTATTATTTACGTTCTGTGTGAAAGGGGGTTTCAAGCAAAATACTTGGATATGTAGAATTTAAATAATCTAAATCCTCATTTAGATTATTGTGTACAATTTCGATCAAGTTATAGAAAATATTGCTGCTCTGGAATCGGTCCAGAGATGAGCAACCAGATACAGTCTGGGGCTCAAGGGAATAATGTCCTACACTGAGCCTTTTTTACTCCTGAACAAAGAAGGCTGTGAGGGCACCTGACACAAGTATTGGAAAAACCTCAAAGGTGTTGTCAAAGTCAACCCGGCAGATTCCTTCAGAATGAATGCTGAGAAAATCAATGTTGCACAATCGAGAAATAAACCTTCTCTTGGAATATCGATTCGTAAAAAGCAGGATTATTATTTTGTAAATGAATGAATTGCACTCCTTTGATTGTTGCATTTTATTGAGCTGCTTTAAAAAAAAAAACCCAAACAAATCAGCTCAGTGACCTAGAGCACAATGTGGTGTCTATTGAAGCAGCAGGTTCTTCTGAACATGGCGAAGACTAAATTAGAACTATGTCAGTTGTGCTTTGTGAGACGGAGAAATCGTACTCCAGTAACTCGTGATCTTTGGCGGGGAAGAAGCAGGCTTACCTTAGGAGAGCTTAGGATATAAGAAGACATGCAGCAAAGGGTGAATTCATCGTAAGTGAGACAAGGAACCATTATTGGCGTTTTAACTTGCCTTGAGTGAATTTCTGACCAGTGCTATTTTTTATACTGTCTATCTGATGGGGGGGATATGGTTTCATGTTCTTATTTTAAGGTTTGTTTGACTTCTCTGCTGAAGTTACTGCACAGCGTACACGACTGAATATGCTTATTTTTGACATACCTTTTAAAGATGGGGGTGCACTATGCTATGGCTTTGGCATTATATTTATAGATGTGTGAATAACAGGTAATGTTTTTAACATTTTGGTTCTGAGGCATGATACTGTGTAGTGTGCTTTTTAAAGTGGATAAATACAGCTCTGAAGATATTTGCTGCTAGAATAATTAACATCGGGGTTTAGAAGAACTGCTTGAATGGTGTGTTTTTAAGTAATTCGTGAGAATGCTTTGGTATGTGGGGAAAAAAGACTGTTCCTCTAGAATTTTGTGTGGCTTGGCTTCAAAATGTAAGATTTTTGAGGTGTCAGGTTATTTTATAGGTACGGTAAAACATTACTGTAACTTACAATGTGTCTGCTTAATGGATTATGAGCTTCCTGTGATTTTATTTGGGTCTCAGAAATGATGAGATTCGAGTGTATGTTGTGAACAGCTATAATTATAGTTAGCTCAATTTTAAAGATAAAATTGCCTTTTGTTTTCAGAATTTTGGGAAGAGTTTTTAAGGAAGTAGTATTTGTTGCAGGCTAACCAAAAGCTTTGTTTTTTCAAGTGGTAGAAATATTTTTCCTTTTGCTTTTGTTGTGGCAGAGTATGTTTTTGCCTTGCTAATGCAGATGGTGAATTTTCATTATTCATTGATGTTGATGAATTGTGACTGGATGCCTTCTGAGAGGCTTTAACGGGGCTGTTTCCATCAGCAGCTAGAAAGCATCTTGAATTTCACCTAACCCTCCTTGTCTGGAGTGTCAGTTACTGAAATTTAGCCTCACAAATAGAGAAGTTTGCAGCTCTGTAATTGGTAATATCTCTGTTAAAGGCAAACCACGAAGGTCACATTCTCATTTTCAATGAAACGTAATGTTACAAAAGTAATTTAAGAGAAGTAGACTATACGCTTCTCAATGTCCAGCTTCTGACATTGCAGAGCTCCATGAGAGTATAAATCCCACATGAACGGTACTGAATATCTGCAGAGAGCTTTAATGTAAATAATTTAGAGAACTGAATGAGTGGATAATCTTGTCTAAAAATAAAACATTGCGTAAATGTTCATAGAGGCATAAAAAGAACCATTTTATTTAAATTAAATTAAAAAATAAAATTATTTTAAGTTTTTAAATGTCTTAGATTTTACATTTTTTGTTTCCGTAACGTAACGCTGCCAGCTCTGATGAAACTACAATATCACTTCTAAATCCTAGTCTCATTCATGCAGCACTGGACTTTTGTTATTCAATGCCCACTCCAATGGCAAAAGAGAAATGTCAATGTTTATTTTTTAATGTTGTTCTGGCATGCACCAGTAAAGGCTGGTTCTGTGGCTCATATTGATAGAACCCGATCTGATAACAAGATTTAATGACAGTGCAGAATAATCAAGAAAAAAAGAACCATTCACTTGCATGGATATGATGTATCAGTTGATGTTGTTGCTGTTTTAAACACTTACCACATAAAAAATACATTCAAACATATATATATATAAAAAGAAATGATGTTGCAATGCCTTCTTTTCTACTGCTAATACAACTGTGAATTGTGATCATAGACCCATGCGGTTTAGGTTGAAGCAAAACATTGGAACATATTGCTTATAGCTCCCAGTTAGACTTTTTCATATCTCTTTTTCATTTTGTGTGACAAAAGCAATATTTCAATTTTCTTAATCTCGTTAACCAATTAAAAGTCCTCAAAAAGGAGCTACAATCAAGAGCAGCCTTTATGGCTGAATAAATCATGCAGTTCTTTTCCCATTTTTGTGTCCAGGTGCTGCATTTAATGCAGTTCAAATATTTTTGTACTGTGTTTTTGATTTGTCAGGATATCCTTTGTGCTGGTAATGCAAGTGTGAATTATTGGCTAAAACTACAGGAATTCAAAGAAAAAATAATTTGTGTGCATCTGTATCAATTATCTGAAAGAAGGCTGACAAGTGTAGTTTAAAATATGTGATTGGTTCTAGATTTTTTTTTGCTTAGTGAATCCTCAAATTGTTACTCAATAAAAACCAAAGCAGGTCTGTGGAAACGCCAAGTTTAGAAGACAACCTGTGACACTTGAATGGTGTGCTTGGAGCAGCAGCTGCCAACATTGTGATGCATCTCCACATGACTTTGTTTTTTGTGTTGTTTGTCAGTTACAGGACCACAGAGACTTTCTTAACTGTGACACACGTGTGTAGCTGAACTTGTGTCCTGATTCTTCTATCTGTTTTTAGTGACTGTGGTGTCAGTGTGACATAACCGAGAGCACGCATGATGGAATTGTGCATTTGCAGTACTTATTTCACGAAGCAAAGGGTCACCCACGTAGTTAAGGAAACATAGGTACTTCCCCAGCATTGCAGCGTGGGGCGCTGTCTCCACAGGTTTCTTTGTTTGATGTGAATGAGTTTCTTACGATGAGCAGTGCCCAAAATAAGGGCAAATGACAGTGGAGGGCCATAGTAAATTTAGCACACACCTCAGAATGTGATTTGACCAGAAATTTGAGCAGAAATTAAAAGATGCATTACATTTTTAGAAGTACATTTACATGTTTTTCTTATTTTTTTTCCAGTCCTGATACAGAAGTTTTTTTTGTGTTTAACACGGTACCATGCGGAATTGTCTCTGTACGTCGGTGATTACTATTCCTGGTGGGGTGGTTGAGAAAACTTATGAGAGAGCAAGAATTTTAAATCGCGTTCGAGGTGCAGAACGTTGTTAGCTGGTTAAAGTACGGGTTTCAGTTAAGTAATTAAGAACCCAGCTGGAACAAGAGAATGGGAGAGACGGGGCTCCAGGACCAGGACTTGAACTGCCACTGCTCCACATGGTCAAGATGTGCAACAAAAGCCGTCCTCTAAAAATCGTCGTGCTTAGATCATTCCTTGTTTTCACTTATGTAGGCACATGGTGTTTTTTCCGTGTCAGGGCTCAATCGGTCTTGTTCATGACTGCTTTCTTGCGATGTGTGTGCCCTGTGATAGACGACTTGGAATCCTGTTGCACGTTTTCATACATGCTTTGGAAACTGCAATTTCCTTCTGACCTTAAACACTGCAGATTTTAGGAAGCTACTTACCTGAGCCCTGTATAACAGTAAAGAGCAAGCTTGATGGAGGAAATAAAACAGCGAATACATACTGTATTCTAGAGCTCATACTGCAGCTTGACATGTTAATACATGGTTTCATCACAGGACCCTGCACCGGCTCTTTGTATGTCTATCTAGGTCATTACAAAGTTGGTCTAAGTCTTTACAGATTGAAGGTTAGCACATAAAACACTTCAGGTTCCTTTCACAATTATTTCAGCTTGAATAGTGCTGCACAGGGTAGTGCTGATTATTGACGTGTCCTGAATTTAGTGACGCAAAACTCTCTTGAATTTCAGACAACTTGAACAAGGCTCGTATCGGGTATTGAAATATGCTGGTATTGAAATTCTGAGACTTTTCTGATCCAAATCCACGGGTCAGTCCTGCCTTGTTAGGCAGACGTGGTCGTTGTCTTATTCAAATAGCTGATAAAAGTGTCCCAGCAAACTACTACTACTGTCGTGTAGTCTTGAGTTTTATCTTTCTGAAAGTGCAACAGCTGTGTAGCCAATGCACAACTAAGAACGTAGTTGTGTTGTGGTTGAATGTCGTCGTATTTTGATGTGAATGATTGTTAGGTAGTGGAAAGGGAATGTCTGACGCCCTTCTGAAATACGAAACAGGAAGCCCTGAAGTTCCTGTCTTCACTTCTAAATACGGAAATTTGTGGTTGATGTATCAAATCTAATAAAGGGCCTTTTAAGCACATTTATATCTCAAGGAAATTCTTGAAATGTGTGTTTTTTCTATGCATGATGCGTTGCAACTGAACAGGAATGATTTTCAGCTTCTGCTAGCACTAAGGGTTTAGAAAAAAAAATATTCCATGCAAGTGAGAGAGCTGTTATTTTAGGAAGTTCCTTGGAGAGTAGAGGAACACGCACAAGAAGCTACCATGTTGACTTACTTCATTTTTAATGGGTTTCTTTCCTGCTGGAATGCCTTTTTGAAGGTATAGATGACAGCCTCTGTCCTCCTCAGTGTGATCTAACCTGCTGCGTGTGTGAAGGGTGCAGCTCTGCACGGCACTGGCCCGGGTTCGATCAGGGCACACGGTGCTCCTCCCTCGTCTGCAGTGACCTCTAGGCCTTCTGCCTCTAGACAGTTCTCCACCGTCTGGGTTTCAGGGGGTCACGTCACTTCTGTAACATGCTCAGTGCCTCTGCGCCCTCTTGCACTCGTCAGTGTGAAGATGTCCTGACTGAAAGGTGCACATGAAGAAAGCAATCTTGACACCAGAAGAAAGCACAGTTTGTGGCCAAAAAAAGACTCTGTAAGTGTATGGACAGTAGGAGAAATCCTGATATAGGATTATTATTTAAGATCTCTATGACTGCCCTCAGCTTTAAAACAGCATCGTTGGGAATTCTTAGTGCCTGAGAGTAGCTTGTGGTGTAATCTGGACCTCCAGTCTACAGAACCTTTGCTGTTGACAGGGTGGGAGGCCTGTGCTGGACTAGTGTCTCGGGAAACTACTGCATGCATGGTTTTTAAGACTGATACTGTACAGTCTTGTACTGCAGGATTATTTTAGATATAGCTGGTTAGGCCTCCTGTAGCATCCATAGAAAATGTGTGTACATATACACCACAATACAATATTGTCCCACAGTACAATATACAGTATGTCCCACATACTTAATATTGTGTGTTACTGAGAACCATAGAATTGCAACATTGTAAATACCCGAGTGATTTTTTTTAAAGTGTCTATTCCTTTTAAAGCAGATGAGATTGTTTAGGCGTGGTCATAATTCAAGTGACTTTGTTTGTTGCTCCGCAGTCTGCTTTATTACATGGATGAAACACATTCTGGGGCATACATTAACATACATTACAAACTGACCCTTGGTGGTTTTTATCTTTTGGTGAAATGATCCAATTGTTAATCTGTCTCCTTCACAGTTTATGACTGTACAAAGGTGAAAGACACGTCCGTTTTGTATGTTGTGCTGGGTTATATTGTACAACATGAGAAAATACTTCTGAATTCAAACTAAAATAAACTATATAGCTATAAAATATGTATAAACAGATCAATTAAATATTCTCTGAACCTAGAGAGGTACTGTTATATTGTAGATGCCTTCAGCATGGATTCTTACAAAGCTCAGAAACAAGTAGTCATCCTCTGCTATGTTTATCAATCCAGTTTGCAGCATTTATGAATTTAATATTTTTGAAATGTCTTTTTTTATTTTTAAATTATCTGTTTAGAACAGGAAGTGTCTCACTTCCCAGCACCTATTGTAGTTCTTAATTCAGTGTTTGAGCCGAATACATGGACATAAAAAATACATTTTCCACTGTTCCCACATTTTAAAGAATTCCATGAATATCCACAGATATATGTACTGTACAGCAACTACAATATTAGCAGACTGCCTTCATCTATATGCAATTTACACCAGTTTTGCAAATGATCATTCAAATTAAAATGATAATATAATGGCAGATTGCAATATAATTGTTTAGTCACTCCATTCCTTGTTGGCTGGTTTTTACTGTAACTGCATGCATGTTTTGTACTTGGAACAGTACTTTTTATACATGTATTAGAAGTCACCCTGGATAAAGGTATCTGCATGGAAAATAAATTACTTCCTTCTACAAAAGGCCTGCTTTGAGTCTTCATGCAAACTTCTCTGAGAGAAAGTCTCTGTGGATTATTGATATTCAAACTTCTGACCAAATTAGAAGCATCACTTGACACAAAGCTCATGCAGGACAGAAGCTTTTCCAACACCTAAAAAAGCATAGCAAGCCTCGGGGTGTTTTTGTATGCGTTGTTATATGTTGGAGCAAAACCTTTCCAAAGTGAGTTGTGCATTGTGAGAGAACAGCATTACAAAGGACAGGAAATGTACTGTATAGTATTTGCTTTTACTCGTTTCAGCATTGTGGCTTCCAGACCTTTTATTTTAGAAAAGCTGTTCTCATGGTTAGGACATAGTACAACAGATTTGAAATCCTGGTGGTAATAAACAATAAAATAATCTTTTAAAAAATGTATATCAATAAACAATAAAAATAATCACTTTTGTGAACAAATTGATTTCATAACAATACCAATGATGCAATTATGCATTTTAGAAGGCTGCAAATTTCAAAAGTCTTGAAAACTGAAATCATTTTTATCACACAGAAGAATATATCCATGAGGAACAATATCTATTCTAAAATATATGAATTAATGTCACAACTATGTCAAAATACTGCTTTCTTCACTATACTGATATAGGGGAATATGTCATTGTGATATCATATCATCTGACCCAGCATCAGTTTTTTTTTTGGAACGGTTTGGAACATGTGGTCCATCTGATATGATCTGGAGTGAATGCGAATGCATGTTAAGAAACCAGTTTGGAGTGCCCATCTTTTAGGTTGAAAGATATCCATTTACACCTTAGCTTGTGGTGTTGTTGATTGTCATGCTTGTGCAAAAAAAAAACGAACAAACCTCAACACCTCAAATCCAAAGGGTTGGGGGAATATGATGAAGTATTTTTTTTAATAAAGTTGATACAAGCATTAACTGGTGCCTTTCAGCAAGGTTTGGGAAGCCTGGGGGAACATGTGTTCCCAGTTTCTGAAATGTACTTCCTTTACCTATCCTTGTAGATCTCTCTGCATCCATAATTGTGTTTTCAGTCAGCTTTGCTCTGTTACTGCCATTTGAACGATGAAACTTCCATATTATCAGTCAGGATTTCCCTATGATCTTTTAAGGGGTTGTCTTTTTTTAAGTGACCTTGCAAATCGTCCAAGCTGAATACTGAACAGACAAAATGGACAATGTTTACTACTCTGTCTACTACTTCAGCTGCTGGTGTTTCCATAACTAGAAGTTATTCAGTATTGATTGTTTCCATGATTATGTAAATGAAATGACTTTTTTCTTCAGTGATCTTTGTGCAAAATAATTACAAATGCACGATAATTATAATTCTTCATTTTATGCTGTGGTAACTCACTTATATAGTAACTCCCCTTTTATACAGTACTTTAAAAAAAAAATCTTTTACCAAGGCATTTTAAGTTTCTGTCCCCGATTTCCAAACGTCTGGCTGGTCAGTGCTCTCTTTGAACAGGGGTAATTGCTTAATGTTTATAAGGATTGTAAATGTTTGATACAATCTGACGATAGTTATAGTTCTTAATGTGGCTAACTGTTTTATACATTATTGAGTGGTTCAAATCTATTCTTCTCTTTTTAGACACATTTGGTAAGATTTCCTGGTGCATTCATAATTATAATAATTATGACCAGTTGTATAAGCAGTAAGAACAAAATTCAGGTCTTCAAA
The DNA here is from genome assembly GCF_055471065.1 of Atractosteus spatula. Taxonomy (NCBI): domain Eukaryota; kingdom Metazoa; phylum Chordata; class Actinopteri; order Semionotiformes; family Lepisosteidae; genus Atractosteus; species Atractosteus spatula. Next base: position 4,211,210 of record NC_142708.1, on the reverse strand, counting down.
AGCCCGCACTTCTGAATAATAGGCACCTAAAACTGTTTTTAATAGAAGTGAGGAAAAGCGTGAATTTAGGATTATTCAAGGTTGCTGAAATATTTTCTAAGTGAAATGCAGAGAAATAGGAATATTTCATGGAGTATATGTGCATCTTATCTGAAAAACAACACCGAGCTGTTTCCATGTTTTATATTTTTGCAGTGTTTTACAGCCTTTCTTTTACAGTGTTTTCTCCTTAATGTGTACTACACAGAAACATTTTCACTGAACCATCAGAATGCTCTCTTCCAGGACCAGCATGAACCAGATTTTATAATGTCACTTGGCTAATGTTAAGATATTTTTTTGGTTTATTGATTGTAGATGGTTGCATAGAAATCAAATGTAATTTATTTTTTACGGAGGTTGGAATTATTCAGAAATGAGTTGTCCTAATTCATTACGTCCTGACTTGCCTTCCAGATGGTATCATGGAAAGCTTGATCGGACAATTGCGGAAGAACGTCTCAGGCAGGCCAGGACGCCAGGCAGTTACCTCATCAGGGAGAGCGACAGGAGACCTGGGTCCTTCGTGCTGTCCTTCCTGAGCAAAACTAGCGTCGTCAATCATTTCAGGTAAAAACTCTCAGGTGGTTCAGTATGAATTAGTTATGAAATGTAGCTAATAAAGTTCAAGTTCAAGAATTATCATATAAAATATGTTTGGCCCGAGTAAGAAAAGATCAAGTAGAGTTGAAAGCTAAGACAGTTTTAAGGTTAATACCATCTCATTGTTAATACCTGTCTTCATTTTAATATCTTAGTTGTTCAGTCTTTGTTTTAACTCTTCCACATGCAATACCCCATTTAGAGTGTACAAATGTGAATATGACTTCATGAATATTTCTGTGCGGCATCTGATTAGATTTCCCCTCATATCTCTGTTCCATAGACTGAATAAAGAAAAGTCGCAAACATTCACAACTCAGCATTGGAGATTATTGACTCTAATCTGTAATCGGTGCCTTCTTTTTAAATGCATGCACCTGAATTCTGTTCGTATAGAAGTGGAGATAACGACGACCATAAAGTTAAATTCACAGCCCAACTTCAGAGACCTTAATTAACACTTTCTTCTTTTTTTTTGCCTTTCTTACTCTCTCCACCCCAACCACCCTCACTCTGCTTTACAGGAGTTACATGATCATCCATAATTTATAACTGAATTAGCACTTAATGTATTATTTCCCAATGGCTGAACTTGGGTGGTTCAGTTCCAAAGTGTGAGTGAGACCCAAAAAGGGTGAACATAAGAACTAAACCGAAGTAATGAATGTTAAGATACTGCCAAAAATAAGACTTAAGGAAGATTGTTTTCAAGATGGTGTTGGTATTGGCCCCAATACAAGATGAAGGTGGGGGAGGACAAATCACATAAATAAAAAAGACAGTGAGGCTATTGTTAGAAATGGAAACTATGAATAAAAAGCTGGCATAAGAAAAAGTGTGTAAGCCATTAAAATGCGGAAGATTTGGGGTATGCTTTAACATATGCTGACCTTAACAAAAGGTGTGTTTACTATAATAAGCTGCAAGGAAGGAAGAAGCTGTTTGTTTTATTTAGCTTTAAAGCTCCCGGAGTCACTCTGTTTAATTTTACAGCGCCAGGAGCTTTGTACTTAGAAATGTGAAAATTAGAGGAAGGGACAGTGTTTGAGCCCTGCAATTTACCATCTCCAAATATAGGGATAAATAGATTTAGCTTATTTTTGGTATCTTGCATATTACATTAAAGTGATCTTAATAAATCTCTGATTGTATAATGCTACCCAGTTGGTCAAGGCCTAATTTAATCCTGGCTTCTTTGTCTGCAAAAATAGTGCAGACTTCTTTAATAAGCCAAACTGAAGAAGAATTGCACTTAGTTATGAAAAATATAATTTGAACAGCATTGGAGTTACCACTACATTTTTCATTGTTATTTTTTTTAATCCTTGCATAATTTCAGTCCAGATTCATGTGGGTCTATTAAGTAATGTATCAGAAGAAGGCTGCCAGGATGATGAAATTATTACTCCCCTGTTTGTAAGAAATGTAAAATGGACAAGTAGAAGGGTTTGGCAAGCTTTTAATTTGGAGTTTGATTGTCACTTATTCAGAATTATTTCTGTTTGTGTGCTGGCAGATAGTGTGATGTGAACCTGTATGTTTGTCTTCAGGATAATAGCTATGTGTGGAGATTACTACATTGGTGGACGTCGCTTTTCCTCGCTGTCAGACCTGATTGGATATTACAGCTATGTATCCTGTTTACTTAAAGGAGAAAAGTTACAGTCTCCAGTGGCTCCTCCAGAGGTGAGAATCTGATGAATTAAATGTCACTCATAATATTTTTATAAAGTCAACGTGCCAGGAATGTTTTTCTTGCTTATTGCAACCATGATAGTACAAGACTGTAAATAAATCTTTAAAAAAGTCTTAAAATGATGTATTAGTTTTATTTGTATATTAACAAAGTAAGCAGCAATGAAATCAAAACCAATATTTATCAGTGAGATCGTCCCTCCCTTAAATTTACTTACAACAGCATTGCATTTACCCCAGATTACCGTAATTGAATTCCACACTAGGCATAATTTGTCAGGATTTTGACTCAGGTTTAATTAGCATTATTTGTCGTGGAAGAAAAAGAGGCTTGTAATCAGGAAAAAAACCCAAGATCAGATCATTTGAAGTCTTCCAGTGTGAATCAGCCTGTAGATTGCATAGGTTAAAAAGTGCCAGAGACCTACAGTTCTCACCTATGGTGATGTTACTTAAATCACTTTATTGGACATGTGGTTTTACACACGGCAAAAAGAGCCTTCGTTCTGACACAGTTATAGGTGTATCAGTTAAAATAATACATGATTAATGTCACTTTACAGCCTGTGGAAGACCGAAGGAGAGTGCGAGCCAAACTTCCATACACCAAAGTGCCAGATACTGACGAAATCAGGTGAGAAATGCCCCATACAGCTGTCTATAGGCAATACTGAGTCTTCAGGAAGCAAAAGGCTTTTCTGTGCTCTGTGCATAAAAAGTGTCATATTTGTGAATGATCTGAATGGTTAAGAAAAGTTCTCCTTTAGTAAGTGGGTAACTAACTGCATTTTGTAATTTTAATACAAAGGGGAGCTCTTCATACTATGTATGGTTTACATGGCTACTGCTAGATTGATCATCTCAATCCTGCATATAGTGTCAAAATACCCTGTTACCAAAGCAATGTAAAATTATTCCATGTCATGAAAGAAATAATAACAAAGAGAAATGTATATATTGTAAAATTTAAAAACAAAAGAGAAGTGAAAAATCTGACTTTAGTTTTTTGACTCTTCTGTTCTTGCAATATTTCAGTGTATGAATCTAAGTGGTTTGAAGAGTTCAAGTTTGTGAGATTCTGTGTAGTATTATATAACATAAAATGGTATAACATTTTTATGAGATTCTAATTTGAATGCAAAGCACAATTTAAAAAGTTTCTATAAAAGATATAACTTGTCTAAATAATGAGCCTGTGATCTTAAATGTTGTACTCTATTCCATTTTGTGTATTTGAAAATATGACTTGCACTAAATACTCCCCCTTAGTTGTTTGAAGGAACTGAATCTATTTTTAGTTGGTTTGCAGGAGACACCTTCAGTCAGAAATATGGTATTGCAGGACAGAATAAAATACTCCTCAAAGCATCGCTTTTCATTCCATTTGATTCCATTTGTGCTTTTTGAAAACTATTTTGGGGGAACATTTTGAAAAAACACACATAACTGGATGAGAACAAGTCACCAGTCATAGAGTTGCCCTTTTAGTAAATCACCTGGCTTAAAACATGCATCTTTGAATCTCATTCTGCTCTCATTAGCTTTGAAATATTTTTTTCCTGTAGATCTTTCAATCCATGTGTTCTGAATAGATCACTTACTGTTGTGTAACAACATTGTACATGTGTGTTTGTGAATTGCAACATATATCTTTTTCTATACATTCACATTCACACACATTTAGAATTGCATTTAAATAATATGTTCTTTAACATGTAAATGCAGAGAGGTATTCTTATTGCAGATCCAAGGTAAATTTGTGATGAAGTACGACTTTCTGACATCTTCACAACCATTATTTATTAGATCTCTGGCAGGGAGAAGTGTTTCTGTAGTGTGTTGTCTATTGGTATTGATGGCCAGCCTGTCTTGTTTTGTTGTCAGTTTCCTAAAAGGGGACATGTTTATTGTTCACAATGAACTCGATGACGGGTGGATGTGGGTTACAAACGTGCGGACTGATGAGCAGGGCCTGATCGTTAACGACCTGGTAGAAGAAGTGGTAAGTAGATCTGCGTTTGCCTGGATCAGTCGTCCCATTTGTTAAGAACATACTGTATTGCTGATTTTAGTGTTGTTGAATGTATTTTATCCACAAAATATCTTGATACTACAAGGGTGAAAGCTTATACAATTATGCATTGCTGTGCTGTTGCATATGACAGTTCATATGATGGCTTTTGCATGGACATAAGCTTAAGTGTATTTATGATTTAGAAATTAAAATACAAATCGGAAAATTACGTTCAAATCTGGTAACTTGCCTTGGTCAAAAAGCGTTTCTTGCGGAGCTCTAGAAAAGGAGCTGTTTACTAGCAGCATGAAAAGGTTATAGCTGTTAAAGTCTGTCAAGAACAGAATATAGATTTTATGTACATTAATTCAAATTAACATCAGAATTCATGTTAAGACGTTTTATGCTGATTGCTACCTGATAACTTACCTAATATTTTTTTTTGGTATGAGGGATGAAACGCTTTTCTTAATTTCAGGGACGAGAAGAAGATCCCCACGAAGGCAAAGTGTAAGTAGATCATTTTTATTGGTACTCAAGCATTTGACAGGATGTATAAATCTAGTGACCAGTTACTCAAGAAGTATAGTAAAATAAAGAAATGCTGGGCCAGATAATCAGTGGGTCAATTTCTTCTTTCATTCGAATACAGTTTTAGGATGCTTAATCCTCAAGCTCATCATGATCAAATTATCCTGAGACTTGGGAATTTTTCGAGCTCTTGAATTCGGTTGAGCCTGTGATTGTGCGATTGTGCTGAATCAGTTGTTGCGCTGTTCAGTGCGTCTTCAGTAGGTGTTATTTAAGAAGTTATAAATCAGTTGTTTATCATTTGCATTGCAGAAATAGGTATTGTTAGGAGGGGTACGTATATTATTTACTTGTCGTATTGAATATTATCTCAGTTTTGATCTGATTGTAATATTTTCTGAAAAATATGGTTTAAGTCATATCAGTGAGGTTAAAATCTGCATGAGAATACAGGTGAAATGATATTAGTTTAGCATGGAGACCTTCTGTTTGTATTCCCAATTGTTCAACCAAATACAGCTTGCTGCTAATTTACACAAGACAGTGAAAGAAATATACTTAAGGTTGTCCAAGGATTTAATTTCTATTTTTAAGGGAGCACATGTGACTTAATCTTTGAAGAGTGATCAGAGGTATCAATGCCATTGGCTGAAACGTGGCTGGAGAGACATGACTAAGCATGCAGACCTGAGTCAGCGCTGACTCATAGCTTCGGCTGCTCGCTGATGATGTTACTACAGAGAAGAAACAGGGATGCAGCTCTTTCCATTGTTTTTGTTTTATAATGGGCTATTTTCATCCTTTTTCTAGCTGGTATCATGGAAAGATCAACAAACAGGAAGCATACAACCTGCTGATGACAGGTACCCGATCAGTATCCACACCAGTTTGAAATTAAAACCTTAATAAATACAGTACGTGCCTATAGAAGGGGGTGGGGGGGGGAAAAAAGAACCATGAGTACCAGCCAATATGAAATATTATTGTTTCAAATGAAATATAAATTAAAGGTCAGTAGTTATGATATAATGGCAATTACGTGAGCATCTTAAAGCGAAACAATGTAAACTCAGCTGTATGAAGTAATTATATAGTATGTGGTATTGATGTATTCCTGAATTAAGAACAAGCTGAAAACCCCTTATCATTTTTAGAGACAGACTCTGAAAAATTTCTCATGTGATTGACATAATGTTTTATCATAGAGTAACTTATTGGAAATGTTCTCTTGGATGGTTCTAGAAATGTCTGCCAAAAGCATAATAACTAAATGGTATGCTGCATCAGGATTCCTTAAACAGAATACTTGTCGGGAAATCGTATATAATTGCTTTCATATCGAATTTGTGTACAATTTCTGTTAACAGTTTGCACTCGGATCTTGGATGTTATTTGTTGAATTTTTTATCGTGTGATAAATGAACTGCTACTGCGAATAGGAATGTTTTAAATGTTTTTACAGGCTAAAGTGCTGTCCTTTTGAACCTTTTAAAATGAGATGGTTCCAAGTTTGCAGTAGAGTGTAGATGTTTCTTTAAAGGTCAGGGTTTTAAAGGGTAAGAAGATGTAATGTTGCTGGTGTTTCTGCAGACGGAAAGCTCAGTGCACCTCAGTGGGTTAACGCAGCAATATGCATCACAGTGCAGTGACGCACTTGAACATTACTGCCGCACCAGGCCAATAGCAATGAAGCCCCTGCTCACTTAGGAGTGGCCTTCTGGCTTTCACTCCCAGAGGATTAAGCAATTAAAAATAGTGGCAAAAGAACACGAGTGAAATCCGCACGGACGATATATTAATGAAGCGGCGTGCCTCAGACCACCACATCACGATTGACCAGACTTCCAAGGTGCTTTACCCTTTATAGGAAAAAAAGATAGAATGTGAGAAGTCAATACGAGAGAGAGATTTGTTTTGTGAATTCACTTCCTTATGAAATGTGAGCAATATGTTCTACAGGTTCAGTATGTGATTTAGACACCAAAAGGGTGGCCTTTGTACATCTCAAGTAGTGAATGTGAATATAATGCTGTCAGGCAGTTACTAGAAAAAGTGCAAAACTCCAGCGTATACAGAACTCGACATCTCTGTGATAAACTGCATACTACTACTGAAGTGAAGAGTAAGGAGCTTTGTTGCTTATCTGCTTTGTTGGGTTTTTTAGGTGAACAGATTAATCATTATTAATTTATCAGAATTATTATCAAATTATCAGAATGATCAAATATTTGAGGTTTAAGTACAATGTGTAATTTATATCTTGGTAATTATTTTTCTATGTACATTTTCATAAATCAGTGAGGCCGTACTACACATTGTATATGACACTTCTTTGTATCACTTTAGTCAGATATTCATTTATTTTCTTCCCCTAAAGAGAGCTTACATTGAAAAAGAGTTATATCACTACTTCAAGCAGGGAGCTGCGTCAGCATGCGTAGGCTGCAAAGGAACAAGTAAAGGTTTTATTCCATGCTGAAAAGGGAAGGAAGAAAGCACAACGTTGTTTCCTTTATTCTCTTTTCAGCATGGAATTAACCTTTACTTGTTCCTTTATATCACTACTTGTTGAATTTATAATTTATTTCAGGCTTAAAGTTGATTGCAGATTCCCTGCATATCTGAATATATTTTCTGCTGCTTTTATTATTACAGGTATTTTTAACGCTGTGAGAGAAAAATAAAAAATACTTCTTAAAAATTGAAAACAAAAATCAAACAAATGAAAGGTATTTTTGTGTTGTGTTTACAAATGAGCTAACATGTCTGTACATATGCTGATGTTATGTTCACCTTAAGTGTGACTTAGTTTTCAAATCTTTTTTTTTGCCCTAGTTGGACAAGTATGCAGTTTTCTGGTCAGACCTTCAGACAACACACCTGGTGACTATTCACTGTTCTTTCGGACCACTGAGAACATCCAGCGATTTAAAATATGTCCTACTCCAAACAATCAATTTATGATGGGAGGGAGGTACTATAACAGGTTAGTGGTATACCTACCTCAGATGTTCCTCTTATTGCTTGCCCTAATGCATGAAACACTTTCCTGTTGAACATACATATTGGGAAAGTACTGAAAACTATGTCTACAAACATCACAGAACTGTTGATGAAGTCATATGGCAAGTGATTCTGTAGCCGAAGTTAAATAGTTTGTTTTTTAACAAAAAGGATAAAAGCTAACTGCCCTTTCCACTAGGTGGACAAATTCTAAAATATACCTATACACATGCACTGCATTACATTTTCAAGAATATAATCTCATTTTAACATAGGTTTAAAGACGATTTTTGTGTTTATGCTATGATTGACCAGATTGATTTAACCACATCTCACACACCAAAATAAAAAGGAGAGTTAATATTTTGCAGCTAATGACACAGTACAGTGATCCTACCTGTTGTGTTCAAAGATTGTGTTGCCTGACATAAAAGAAAATGCTGAGTATGCAAAGTAGTAGTAAGTAAAATATAATCTTTTTTGAAGCACGTGTGTTGTTGGATTGCTTATATTTTCCATTTACGTTTTGAATGGGTTCTCACATTAGGTAAGCAAAGACAAGTTCAATCTTTTAAGGACTGGCTATTAGTGGTAAATTTTGTGTATTTGTGTACTGCTTATAGCTCGTGGGATTAAAAATATATGTAGAATATTAAAATTCGCTATACAGTAACACAAACGGTTGTTTTGTTGGGCACCCCCGCACAGTGGGAAAAACTTGCCACCATAAGTTTTGAAGTTGCCAAACTAAGAACTTCACGTCATAGAGAAGTGTCAATTAGAAGCAGGGTGGATCTGAATAATTGATTGTTCGTTGTGTTCTTATTCTTCCCCTTAGCATTGATGACATCATTGACCATTACAGAAAAGAGCAGATTGTTGAGGGTTACTACCTAAAGGATCCGGTTTCTGTGCAGGTAGGTGTTACATCCCAAGGCAACTGGTGCGAATTGTCCACCCTCTTAGATCTTTAAACAGAAGATGTCTGCTTGTGATGCATGTCAGTGGCCGTACTTTTTGGAGAATTGGAGAATATTTTTTTCTTGGCACTATGAATTTCTGGGATTCCAGGTACTCTCTAGTATTCCTAGGGTTATCATTACTTCTGTGCTTCCTTACTATCTTTTGTGTGGAATTCCTACCTCAAGAGTTCCATAGATAAACAGATTGAAGAATGGAGTAGCCAGGTTGTTTTTTGGAGGACTACCTGGTTGTCTTTGTCTAATGTAAAGGTAATTTGGATGAAGGGGACCCTTTTCTTTTCTAGTCTTGTTCTTCATTTGCAACATTGCTTACAAATAGTTGGCCTAGTGCATGTTATGTTTTTATTTTTTAACAAAACTAATTATGTTAATACTTAAGTGCCATTGTCTGCTAGATTGTAGCGGTCTTGCGGTATTGGTTAGAAATTAAATCTGCTGTTGGCAGATTGGCAGATTACACTGGATTATGATGTTAATATTAAATTATATATTTTTATTAAAGTATATTGAGAAAGCAAGGAGGTGAAAACCATATGTTTATCATTAAACAACACATTCTACCTCTCTTAGCATCAGGAACAAGTACTTTCTGACTTGGTGGATCGTGAAGAGATATACAACACTATTCGACGAAAGACAAAGGACGCATTTTATAAAAACATTGTCAAGAAAGGCTACCTCCTAATTCATAAAGGTACATTATATTTCTTAATGATGTGTCATTATTTAACTGTTCCAAATTAAAAAGAAATATAAAGTAATTAAGCTGTTTGTGTTGTAAAGTACTTTTGAGTTGATTGCTTTTAAGGTGAAATGTTTAACAGATGATAATTAGTATCATTAAGTAACATTTTTTGGATCTTGGTTCTTTTTTGACAGGCAAAGGTAAAAGGTGGAAAAATCTGTACTTCATTCTGGAGGGGAATGATGCACAACTGATCTACTTTGAAAGTGAAAAACGAGCCACCAAACCTAAAGGTTTGATTGATCTGAGTGTGTGCTCTGTGTATGGAGTCCATGACAGTCTGTTTGGCAGGTGAGGAGCTGTTCCTGCATGTTGCCATGAACTGACAAGTAAAGACTTACCTTTACTTATTTTAAGCTTCATTCGTCCTATCGAAACGTTCCTACATTGCCTCTTAATATGTGCAACATATATGGATACAGCCATCTGAGTGGGGAGCTGCATCAGCATGTGTTGGCTGCAAGGATACAAGTGAAGGTTAATTCAACATTGAAAAGTAGAAAGAAACAATATTTTGGGCAGATGAGCCCTCTTCAGATCTGAGGGAGAGAGATGAAGGCAGCAGGAATACCTTGCCTGGGAACACTAACTGTAAATGTAAAGTTCTCCTGGATAGTTTTATTTTTATATTTTATTTAAACTGACATTGATCAAAAGTCAGAAATCGATTAATCCTGTTATAGATTGTATATTGTTCCACTGCTACATTTAATCCCAATGTGGAATTAATATGGGTGGCATGCACATTTAACATTTAGGTGAAAGTATAGCTGAAATAGTTGTTTTCCTGTTGCAGATTAACATATATAAAATGTTGTCTTTTTTTTCTTTTATGTTAATATTGTAAGTCATTGGAAGTTTTAATTTCCAATTCTATTCTAAAACTTATTTTGTGTTCAATATAATATAGTGCTTAGATCTTTCACTTCTTGTGTTGTTCTGAAATTAAAAAAGAGAGGCTGTACATATTTTCTTTTGAAACGTCAGCGCTCTAAAAATCTTGCTTTTGCATCATTAATATCAACCTGTTTTTATTCCAGTTTCTAATTATGCACTTTGACTTCCCTCCTGTTTCAGGCCAAACTGTTTTCAGATTGTAGTTCAGCACTTTAGTGAGGAGCATTACATCTTCTACTTTGCGGGAGAAACTCCTGAACAAGCACAGGTACACGTGTTTGCCTTTCCTTCTAAAGCTGGTACGTTCCCGCCAGCAGCACTGCCGTTCTTCTTGCAGCCGAAAAAAAAACACCCTAATTTACAATTTTACAATTGCAAGTACAGTATATGCAAGTATATTCTTGAAAGCTTAGGATCCTGCATTTCTTTTCCTAAATTCATCCCTTTTTTTGTAGGACTGGATGAAATGTTTGCAAACGTTTTGCAGTAACCTAAGGAAACCAACACAGCCATCATCTCATAAACGTCTTCGTCAGGTACAGAACGCACAGCTAAAGATGCGAACTTGTTTGTTTACAATATGTAATAATGGAACTTGCATGTATTTAGAAGCAAAAGGCTTTTCTAGTCTTCCTTTTCAGCAAGAAATACAGAAACTGGAAAAAAAAAAATTCTGAAATGACTGCCTAGGTAATTTTTTTTTTTGTCTGCATGTTTCATCCAAAATGCATCCATTAAGAAAGTATTCCATTCTGAATGCAGATTCAAGCTGAGAAACGGATTGGATCATCACATTTTTCCATTATCTGATACAAGTGAATCCCAACAAACAATTATTATTGAATTAAGAACTCAGTTCTGTTTGGGGGGAGGGGTACTCTAATTTCAGCTTCTTTTCCTGGTGGGATAAATGTATCTTCTGTTTGTATTAATGAAGAAATCTTTATCCAATTATCAAGAAAAGCACGTCATGTTTATAGAGGCTGGATGCTTTTCATGAAAGGGTAAGTTCAGTTCCTAGAGGGAAATTAGATTTGTTCTTCTTTGGCAGTAATAGTTCAGACATTGGCTTCCTCTGTCGAGTTCAGGTGGAACATGGAGATTTGTGTTGTGAAAAGGTTTCTTTCTTTTACCTCTCCAGGTCAGCAGTTTAGTTCTTTATGTGGAAGAGGCCCACAAGCTTCCCGTAAAACACTTCACAAATCCCTACTGCAATATTTATTTGAACAGCGTGCAGGTGGCAAAAACGCATCCCAGAGAAGGGCAAAATCCTGTGTGGACAGAAGAATTCATCTTTGAGTATGCTTTTTTTTGTTGAAAACTGAAAAGTACCACGTGCTACGTTAAATGCTGAGACACTGCTAAAGAATTAAAATAATGCAGTCAGATGTTAAAGTTTAATAGTGTAATAGATTGTTCATTTTCAGACAATATTATATCTTAGAAGCTTAGTCAGCCATTCTGTTTTATTAAAATGATATAAAACATTTACCATCCTTGCATTTTAACCATAAATTCGATTATTCTTAACCTTAAACTAGTTTTAAGTGTTCGGTGGGCATTAGCTTAGTCCTTTGTCTATCTTTTCTATTTTTTATTTTTTGTTTCTTCAGTGACCTGTCCAGTGAAATCAACAGGTTTGAAATCAGCCTGAGCAATAAGACAAAAAAGAGCAAAGACCCTGATATCCGTGAGTACATACAGTTTCATAACAGACGCATATTGGAACTGGCTGTTAAGTTCATTTCCCATTATTCTAATGGGAATGAAATACTCTTTCTTTCTTGTCCTCTGCATCTGTGACCTGGTGACAGCTGGATTTCTGGCCCAGTTGAGGATGAGGACTGTTTTTCTCTGCTTGAAAAAGAAAATGTTTCTTCAATGTTATCAAATGCATAAAAATCTTCTATAAGCTGATCTTTACATTCTTTTAGTACTGCTTTTGGGGATGCAGAAGGCCTTCCTAATCACTCCAGATGCGAACAGTCCTCTAAGATCTAATCAGATTCTCTCTACTGCTCCTTAAACTGCCTCAGACTGGAGTCACAGTATGATGTGGACTTAAGGATGCAACATGATAACAAAAACATTTAAAATTCAAAAGAAGAAAATAATTCTGATGTAATGTGATATAATGTGATTCTCATAGTGTCTTAAAGTGTCCAGACCCTTGTAGTTTTCACATTTTGTTGCTTTAAAGCTTGTAGTCATAATACAGTACAAATGAATGTTATATACATAACTAACTCCACACCAGTATTAAAAAAATAATTAAGTAAATAGATAATATGAAAGTAACGTAGAAGTCACTACTGCATTATTAAACAAAACATTGCCAACATATACAGGAAAATATATAAAGAAAAGGCAAATGTGGCAAACTTGTAACCAATGAAACATCAAGCTGATTCTGCTTGGGTTTTCAGAAACCTATTCCTTTAATTCGTTCTTCTTTGAAGACTGTACACAATACAGCCTGTACACGATGAGCCTTAAAAGAAAGCAATGGAAAGGCCTGTGAAATTGTTTTGGGCCTGGATTGTCAATTAAGAACGGTTTAGAAGAATCATATATAAACAAAAGGGAGCTGTATAAATTACATCTTGAAAGTTTAGGTATTTTATTAGACAGGCAGAGTGTGGGGAATTGAAAATTTTGCTTTGTTTTTCCAGTGTTCATGCGCTGCCAGCTAAGCAAGTTGCAGAAGGGCCAAATGATAGATGAGTGGTTTCCTCTGAGCTCAAACGTTCCTCTCAAGGGCATTGAGCCCGGCTCGCTCCGTGTCAGAGCAAGGTATTCGGTGGAGAAGATCATGCCAGAGGAAGAGTATGAAGATTTCAAGCAGGTAAGATGAAGTCCATGCTTGTCTTCAGACCTCTTTATCTCTGGAAAACGCATAACCAAATATGCGTAACGGTATTCTCGATGTCGAAGTTATAGGTGGAATTAGAGACGAGTAGCAATCTGTAGGGTTAGTAACAGCACAGTAGTGGGAAGTGCAAGGTCTTTAGTATAAAAATACAGTCATAAACAAAGGATCAAATCGCAAATGTTTGAAATAAAAGCATCATTTATCTCTCTCCTCATCTGAATCTCGTTCAGCTCATACTGCAGAAGGAATTCCATGCAATCTATGCTCTGGCTCACGTCTGTGGACAGGACCGGACTTTGCTGGCTAGTATTTTACTGAGGATATTTCGGCACGAGAAGGCAGAAGCGCCACTTCTGAGAACACTAAACGACAGGGAAATAAGCATGGAGGGTATGTTTCACGTAGTTCAACTGAATTATACCTTCTGAGCAATGACTAAAATAGAGGTAATTTTTACAGTGTAAATTGCATCATTCTTTTATATATGCCAATGGCTGAATTTTCTAACTTGTCAATATTGACATCTTTGCACCTTTGCCGTCTGGAACAAACTACCCAGCCATGTTGTTGAAGCCGATACCCCATTTTTCAAAACACAGCTGGATGATTTCCTGGGGTCGGTTAGCTATTAACTACCAAACAGCTGGATGAGCCCAGTGGCCTTCTCTTGTCTGCACCCTGTCTTGTGTTCTTTTAACTTTCTGGAAGACAGAGCATGCTGGGAAGAGCATGTGGTGTTTTTGCAGGCAGGATTAGGGTTCAGACTGACCCAAGTCCACCTCCACTGGCTGATTATCAGTTGTCAGGCATGGCTTCAGCCGTCAAGTAGGTTGTTTCATTTCACCAGCAGTATGGCTGTACAGAGTATCCAGGTTCACGACCTTGAATGTGATGACACGGAAGAGGGCCGTGTTAATTTTCCCCCTTGTTCTTACTCTAGATGAAGCCACAACGCTCTTCCGTGCCACCACTCTCGCAAGCACGCTTATGGAGCAGTACATGAAAGCTACAGCCACGCCTTTTGTCCACCACGCACTCAAGGATACCATACTGAAAATAATGGAGAGCAAGCAGTCATGTGAGGTACAGCCACATCATCAGCTTTTCATTGACAAAGTTACTTTTCGCTGTGCATGAAAACAGCAGTAGGAAAAAAATATGTAATCAGTATTTTATGCCACGCATTTTTTTCAATTTTCTGCCCTGAGGATTTGAAGGCAGCATTGTCTTTTCACCACAGGACCTGACAGGCTTGATCTCATATTCTGTGGTTAATCGTGCCACTCTGCAAAACACCACCTGATGGGAGCGCTCTGTTGGGATTTGTTAGCCCTTTTTAAAACGTTCTTATTTGAAACCATTTTTTCCCCCATTTTCCGGACGTGGGTGTTGGTCATGCAGGATTAGGAAAGTTAATGTTAAGGTACACCTTTTCACTCTTCAGCTGAATCCTTCCAAACTGGAGAAGAATGAAGATGTGAGCATTAACTTGATACACCTCTTGAACATCCTTTCAGAGCTTGTTGAAAAGATATTCATGGCTGCAGAGATTCTTCCACCGTAAGTAGATGGTTTACTTTGGAACAAATTAAGAAAAGCTTTAATTTCTGATTTTTTTTCTTTCTTTAGTCTTTATAAAATCATATCTTTCAAGCCTGAGAGGAGAACCAGCATGTCAGTATTTTTTATTTCTACTATTTTTGTTGTGGTATCCGCCTCAGGCAAGTAAAATACAGTATATCAAGACCTAAATACCCTTGAATTAATGTTGACATTCTGCACTTAAACCTCATAGTCATTGTTTCATTTCAAATCCAATGTGCTGGAGTACAGAGCCAAAACAACAGACATTGTGTCACTGTCCAAATATTTACAAACGGCACTGTACATGATTGTAACGTTTTAAGAAACATTTTAATAAACTTTTTTGTTGTTTTCCCTGTTCTTCATCTCCACATTTCCTGTTTTAGCCTCAGTTTTAAAATGCATCATCAAAGTATCTCTTGTGCAGCAAACACTTAGAACATGTTTTTTAGAAGAGTTTAACAGATCAGGATGGCATGTAGCTTTCACAAGGTAAGTGGTTAGCTTCTCTGGTCTCTCCGGTTTAGGTTCCGTGTTTGCTGAATATTGAAAGAACCAATAAGCAATACTGTTTCAATTTTAAGATTAATTAGACTTGTTGATACAGTATCTATAAGAATAATGCCATTTTTTGTTTTTTTTGTAGGACCTTAAGATTCATTTACGGATGTTTACAAAAATCTGTGCAACAGAAATGGCCAAAAAATACAACAATGAGGACCAGAGTTGTAAGGTAAGCAATATTTTTCTGATTGTGTACTTTAGAAGCTTATTCATAAAAACGACTTCATGAATTTACTGCTGCTTTCTTTCTAATTATACTTGTCCTTTCCAAGTTAAACGTCATAGTGTTAAGATGCACAGAATAGGGTATAACGGGGGGGAAAAAACCTTTTTTGTGGAAAATTACTATTTTTCATCTACTAAAATGCTTGTCATATTTCCTCATTACTCATTATTGAAAAGTAATAATATTACAGTAGTGTGTTATATGCATTTTTGACATTTCTGGTTTCTCTCTGTATTTTAAAGTGGGTTTGTCTTCCTGCGGCTGATTTGTCCTGCAATCCTTAACCCAAGGATGTTTAATATCATTACAGGTATGTTAATTGACGTTTTAATATCACAGTACAGTTATAAGGTGACTAAATAGAATGTATTAAAAAAAATATTTTTCTGACCAAATTGTACTCCGGACATTTGCCCAAGTTTCAAATAATGCCAGTCTTGCATTTTGAATTACAACGAAATGTCATTTTCTTACATAGTTCTGCATTAATGTTATGTGTGCCTGTCTCATATAAAAGCAAAAGAGGAATTAAGACTAAGAAATAAGGTTGTGTGTATGAAGTTGACATTCTCACCTGTGCAACAATTTTACAGCATGATTAGGCATCAAAGGTAATCTTTTCATTAAATAGGTTCCACTGACATGTTAACTCTGGACTCAGATTGTAGTGATCCGAGTTCAAATCTTGGCGGAACCTATCAGTGTTGTGGGAGTGTGGAACAAGCTACCCAGCCACATCATTAAAGCCAATACACTTCTTTTTTTTCAAGACACGGCTGTTTAAGATCCTTGGATCAATTAGCTACTAACTACCAAACGGGCTGATGGGCTTCCTCGCATTTGGACCCATGCTTGTTTTCAGAGATCAGACCACGTCCCCCTGGCAGCTCTGAGTTTGGAAGGCAGGCTCAAATGAAAGGCTTGATTGATGCTTACTGGCTCGAGTCATTCAGGAATCACCCAGCTGTATTTGGTCTTTACGTTTTCCCTTTACTGCTGCCCCCATCCCAAACTCTATAGAGATTATTGACAAGTTTTTTTCCTGGCTTTTTGAAGAGCTTAGGAATGAAATTCATATATGTCAATATAATGAAAATGTCAGTTTTTCATCACTTGCATAGTGCTCCATTTATGGTTGATAAACCCACAAATTAAAAGCTCGAGGCATGCGTCTCTGACTTGCTGTTTCTGTTTTTGCAGATCCTCCTTCTTCCACAGCAGGCAGAACTCTCACTCTCATCGCCAAGTCTGTGCAGAACCTGGCAAACCTGGTGGAGTTTGGTGCCAAGGTAAAGGGTTACATTGCTACAGATGGTGTTTTCATGCGCTGGTTGCCAGATTGTTATTGCATATATATGTATTCAAATAGTGTTGCATTTTCTAAACACTGGGGTATTTTGAATATGAAATGCTTGTTTTTTAGGAGCCTTACATGGAAGGAGTGAATCCATTCATTAAGCACAACAAGCATCGAATGATTATGTTCTTGGATGAACTTGGGGTTAGTAGTGTTTCAGAGGATTTCTGGTTGTTGTTTTTATTTTTACTCTTCAGATGCCAACATTTGATAAGAGTTGCAGACGTTCTCCCAAACTCTTAAAAAAACTGGTCTAAGAGGTGAAACAAATTTAAGTTTTACAAGGTTGATTTCAGTTTACAAGTACTATAAAGCTAGACTAATTTGTTTCTTGCACTTACGTAGTAAAAGGAGATCTGGTGATATGTTTTTTTTGTAAGTCATGACATGGTTTATCATAAATGTGTCATAAGAGATTAACAACAGACATTGAATTGATCAGGGAGACTTCATAAAACTGAATGATCTTGCTTTGCAGAATGTTCCTGATCTTCCAGACACTACAGAGCACTTTAGAACTGACATGTCTCGGGATCTGGCTGCCTTGCATGAGATCTGCGTGACTCATTCAGATGAGCTTCGCACCCTTAGCAATGAGCGTGGTGCACAACAGGTAAGACCCTCTGAATCGTAAGGACATTGTAATGACCCTGTGTCACTTTAAAGTGAATATCAGGAAAGGTACAATACCTTCTATGGAGATGTTCAAATTAAAAGGTTATTTTTCTGACAGCCAGGTCTTCATGCATTGGACTCTTTTTTCTGGGTCTACCTCAAAACAGTTCTTTTTCTTGCCCAAAGTATCTTGGGAGGCTAAGAATTGGAGTGGAGTTCAGCATCTCATCTTTATAATATACAGTGCCCTCCAAAAGTATTGGGACAGCAAAGTCAAAACCGTTATTTTTGCTTTAGTCGAGCAGTTTGCATTTGTGATCAGGAGATTAATATAAATAATGATAAGTACAATAGAACAGTAAGATGTTCACCAATGCACGGGGGCTTTCTCCAACATGACGTGATGCGAGGAATTTAAGAGCTTATGGAAAATTAGGGATAAGGGAACGCAGCTGTGCAAAGTCCCGTATTGACACTGTAAGTCTGACTTCTTGCACATTAGTGATATTTTAACTATTCAAGATTTCAGTTCTGAATATTGCTGGGGTGTCATGTCGCACAGCTGACAACAATATATGCAAAACAACCTACATGGAGCAGTTAGTAAAGAGCAAGTTTGAAGTTAAAACGGTTTTGGGATTAGTGATCAGGGTGAGTTTTTAACTGCTTATAAGACTGCTCAAAACTCAATGGCTGAGAAGTTAATTGCTGCTTGTTTCATAATTAGCACCCAGTTTTATTGTTATTAACTGGGAATCAGTCTTCCAAAAGGTACTGTAAAGGTACAATATGTCAAATGACAAACACCAAAAACAGATTGCTTAAGTATATTAAGGATAATGCATCAGTTTAAAACGAAACTTAGAAAGTTGAGTGCAGCATTGAATATTTGCAGGTGGAAAAGTGACATTTCTCAATTCATACTTGTTTTTCAGCATGTCCTGAAAAAGCTCTTGGCAATCGCAGAACTCCTTCTTCAAAAGCAGAAGCAGTATTCGATGTCCAATAGTAACAGGTAGTAGCCTTTCCAGGGAGTTAGACATGGGACCCAGCATGCTCCACCTCCACCCAGCTCTTCCTGTAGTGCACCTCTGCCATACTTCCAGTGCCATGTGAACTATGCAACCAATCCAGACGCGACCTGGCTGACTGCACCAGTGACTTTTAAGCTGTATGCATGGGAAGTTTTTCCTTGCAATTTTTTCACTTTTCATCAAAGTCCCTTGGCGGGTACATAATTCTCCCTTGAAAAGGAGGAAAGGAGTTGTTTGAAACTAAGAAGACTTGAGCGTTTCTTAACACAAGTTTGCCAAAGTGTATCCCTATGTCTGTTGGACTTGAAGAATGTCAACTGACATGAAGAAACAACAGTGACCATTTTCTTATAACTGGATTACAGGCTAAAATACTTTTTTATACTGTAATTTGTGACTGATTTCTATCGTTAATACATTATATACAAAAGCGCTGAAACCAGATCATTCCTGTCTAATTGGATTGTGTAGTTTGTTTCAACTTTATGGTTTAGATAGGAAAGGTTTCTAGCTGTGATGTTTTTTTTTTATATCTGAAAATAAATTCTCTTGCTGGAATCATGAGTATAAAGAATTACGTTGAATATGCTTCTTTTTTGAAATTGTACTAATTTTGTTTTTGATTGTTTGGTTCAGTCTTCCTTGAAGTTCCTAAATACCAGACAACACATAATCAAAAAACATAAAAAAGACTTTGTACGTAAAATGTTTACAGCATTAAGATTTTTGAATAGTACAGATTGTATCAGAAATGCATGCACTTATTAAACTCTTTTGTAAAGTAGTCACTGAGTCGGTTTTTCTTAAGAATACTGAAAGAATGAAGAATACGTGCACACTCAAGATGCCCCTTGTGGATGACATTTTGATGATATTCTTAATGAGATCCAGTGAAAAATGTGAATATAACCTTTAAAAAAGTTCCGCTGATCTTAACCTACGGGAAACACCCGAGGTCACCCAACAGATTAATCGCATTCAGATAATGGATTGGAGTTGATATCTATATAAATATGATCAATTATATATGAATAATTTGTCAAGGTATTTAAGATAGTTGGGGGTGTTGGTAAATTCTCTGCCTTTTTCCTCATGTACTGGAACTGACTGTTTTACTCAGGGGGTCGGATGTACAGTACATGCAGTGCTGGGCATTGACCTTGAGCTGGTGTGTTTTTATTAGGATGGCTCTAACTGAATTTGTATTGTGTAACTTTGTTATGGTAGCTTACGTGACTTGGCTTATACTTTGAAGGTGTACAAGGATTTCTGTGGATTAATTCAGAATCAAGCGTCTCCCTGTGTATGTACACAGTTGCAAGGAAATAAAAGTCAAAGATGGAATGAACACAAGCAGAAGGAATTTAATAATTGCAGGAATGCAGCACGTAAACAGCAGTAGATTAATTGCATACAGCAATTAACAGTGGTACAAGGAGATACATTTAGTAATTCTCCAATATGCTTTCTCTCAGCACTTCTTATATACCATCCTGTCCAAGGACTTGCGAAAAGATTAATTGATTCAAAGATTAATCAGTGTTGCTGTGAAGATCAGACCAACGGGACAAATTAATCTCTTTCCCTTGTAACAAAGTGCATCTCTTTACATTGCTTACATTGTGCACGTTCCAAATATACTGTACATAAACAGTTAACCTAAGAGTATCTTTCTGAGAGTCAAAGCAAAGTTGATATCTTTAAGTATGAATCCCCCTACATATCTTTTTGAAAAGCTACCCATATCAACAATGCTTTTCTTACACCTCTTTGGGTTTGGGCTAATAATTGAGGGATGTATTTTAATGTTTATGGAAGATAGTAGCTACACTCCATTATGTGGAATTGATACTGACTTCAGCTGTTTCCACATGCTGAAGATTTTCTGAATTTTTTTAAAGGTCTTTGCGACAATAAATGAGGAAAAGAAATGGGAGGGCTAGGCAGGTCATCTGACTGACCAAGACAACCTTGGTATTTTCATGAGGCTGGTAAGGAAACCACTGATGGTACTTAGAAATACACATACCTGAAAAGAAGGGTGAGAGAAACCAACGCAGAGATGTAAAGTTGGGAAAGGTAGAGGAAAAGAGAAAGCCCTGAGGAAAAATCCCTGAGAGAGAGCCTAGCCAGCCCGCTTCCCAGAGAAAAACTGAGCTGTCACACTTAGTCTTTTTCCCAGTACTTTTTGCCTCTGGTTTGTGGTTGAAAGGTATCTGACTCCTTAACTAATTGAATTACCTAAAGGCTTGCCTGAGACTGTCCCTTTCTTGGTCTATTAAACTTCTATAAAAACACTGAGTGCACCCACTTAGAATAATGTGTAAAAGTTTGGCTTTTTAAAAAAAAAAACTGACAGTTTTGAGAATAAACTCTGCTCCAAGCAGGATATAAAGTGAGATGTGCTAGGGCAAGTGGTTATGTAGAAGTAGTACACAATAGTAGACAACTGCTGTTGTCAGAGCTGTAAAACATGCTAGCGGTTGGCCTGTTGATCATGTTAAGTGGAAATTCACTACACAATGAGTGATATGGGCCATCTAAGGTCACTGATGCATTACATTTTTGAGAACCCAACTGAGAGCTGTTCAAAGCCATATTAAATGAAATTCAGATTTAAGCTGGACAGTGTCGGTCATTACTGGAAGATGTGGAATATCTTTTCTGCAGGACCAGTGACAGCCCTTCCTATTTTCCTCTCACTGTGCAAAGGACATCTGATGCGCATGAACTTCTTAGCAGGTTGGAGGTACTCTGGAAAGAGCGATAAAGCAGAAGCCATTTGAAATGGGAAGTTTGCTTGTAGCACAGTCGCAGGACAGGAAATTAAATGGTTCACAACTCTGTAAAAAGATTAAAACTGATCTGCCTTACAAGTGAGTCTAGTACTGAAGTGTTACTGCTTGCTGAAACAGTACAATTAGATAATATTAGTTAACATCACTGTGCCGCTGAAGTAAAGCCTTTCCAAGACGCAAGAACATGACAGTATCAAACTGCATGCACAATGCAGAACAGGTACAAACATGTCTGCCTGTCTGCCACAGCAACAATGTCCTTCCTGATAGCACCATGGGGAGGAACATTTCCAGTAAGTTTCAAATGCCAATCAATACACATCACTCATCAGCAAAGAGAAATGCAATGGCATCACTACCAGATATTGTTAGAGATTTGTGATGAATATAGTAGAAGTCAGAAAGACCCAAGAATGATCTAGCTGCACTAGACTGGTGCTCTATTTTTTCAGACTCTTAGCAGCTGTGATCCACGTACTTGTTTCCTGTAGTCTTTTTCTTTTTGGGCAAGTTATATGCATCCTTGCTGCTTAGTGTACTGTATATGCTTTAAGAATATGAGTATTTTGCTTTTTCCTGAATATTGTGCCATACACAGTTTAAACAGAGAAACAGATTACTTGTGTATTATCTTCTTTGCAAAAGGTTCCAAGGTTGTTCTTAGCAGCAAAAACTGATTAACTCATGTCATATAACAAAGATACTTGTGAATGTATCGATATTTCCTTAGTATGCAGAGAAAAGTTATTGAAACCAAACTGAAACCAGCTCTTGAACCAAAGAGCTGATCGTTGACTTCAGGAGACAGGAAAAGTCCACTCCCCCCATCTACATCGAAGGGTCTGTGGTGGAGATGGTGAATAACTTAAAATTCCTAGGTGCTCACATCTCTAAGGACCTCACATGGGCACTCAACACCTCCAGTCTCATCAAGAAGGCACAACAGCGGCTGTACTTCCTGAAAGGCTGAAGAAAATCCGCCTGCATCCACAGATCCTCACCAACTTCTACAGATGGACGGTAGAGAGCATACTGACCAGCTGCATCACAGTCTGGTACGGCAACTGCACCGCATCCGACCACAAGGCACTGCAGCGGGTGGTCAAAACTGCCCAACACATCATCGGCAGTGCCTTACCATCCATCCAGGAAATCTACAACACCAGGAGTCTGAAAAAAGCCACCAAAATGATGTCTGACCCCACTCACCCCAGTCATAACTTGTTTGTTCCCCTACCATCTAGTAGAAGGTTCCGGACGCTCCAGTTGCACACAACTAGACTGCAAAATAGCTTCTTCCCCAGAGACGTCAAGCTGGTGACGCCCCCACTCCCTCCCATCATGCTATGATCTCTCCTCACTTCTTCCTGTACCCACAATGGCTGTACTCCAACACCACTACATACACGACAACTGAATGTAAGCCGAAATTGTACTTAAAACTGTATTAGTTGTAATATTAATCACCGTATTATTTTTGCACTGTTCCCTGAATTACTTTTGCACTGTTTTTGTCCTGTTGTATTCTTTTCTCTGTATGCGTATTTGCAGTTTTTGATTACACTGTTATGTTATTACACTGTTATTGTGTTACTGTCTATTGTCTTGTCTTCTGTTCTATTTATATACTGCACCTGAGTAATGAGAAACACTTTTCACTATACTATTCACCTGTGTAAGTATAATGACAAATAAAGTTGAATTGAATTGAAACTAGAATGTTACATTATCACATTTCTGTTTGAAATTTCTGTACTTCACCTACAGATTTCTTGGATTTGAAAAAGGAATACATTACTTCTGATCTTCCCCCCTTGTTTTTGAGTTGAGGTGATTACAAGGACACAATTAATTCAGATAAAACTTTTAACTTTGTTGTTAATTTAATACATTATCAAACAAAAGTAAAATCTCTATACTGCAAAGCAGTAAATATGGGAAACAGTCTCTTTGCTATAATTTCTTAAAATTCAATTACTATATTTTGTATATAGGAGGCAAACTACAAGATGTTATAATTATGAAACTCAAATCATGTTAACATACATAGCATGTATATCATTTCCCTTTATGCTGAAGAAAGCTTGATAATGCTTCACAACATCTATAATCATTATAACATTTCCAGCTGATACTGTTAACCAGAGTGTGAAGCCTACTTATAGCACTGCAAAAAGAAAAGCTATAAACAAGTGTGCTTTAAGTAAGCACCACTAAAGAGCTCATACAGGTCTTCCAGTACTATAAAGAAAAATGTATAAAAATTTATTAATAATATTGAAAAAAACATGAAAAAAGTTACATCCTTTCTTGGCAGAAGTACAATTTTAAACACCAAAAATAAAACTGCCGTTTTGGTGACTACTTCTGCCAGTGCTTTACAAAAGCATTTCTTATTCCCACAGATGCAGGTTATTTACCACTGTACATTAATGTCAAGTCCTCAAGATGTTGAACTCTCCAGTCCATATATACTTGGAAGGTAAATGTTTAAAAGGAGGCCCATCTCTTAAAGAGAATCCATAAATTCCTCATCTGTCCACTCCTCCTGGAAACAACAGACAGATTGTATTATTTGTAGGTTCATTTACAAAAACACAGAAGACAAAATACTGTAGTAATTATCAACAATCATAAACATTCAATAAGAAGTCATCAGTGCTGGAGTACTACACAATTAGCATTTTTCAGAACAGTGTCCAACCTTATTGTATAAGAAGGCGTTACTCTATCATAACGTTGAGCTGAAAAAGGATCATTCTCTAGGGATACTGCACTGTCTCAGTAACACCACCAATATTCTGGACACTAGAGAAACCAAGTCCCACATTCAAGAGTGGTCTGAACATATAACCCTCCACTGGATGGACGATAGCCAATACTGCATAGATGTAATGCAAGATTCTGGAACTGTGTTGCTTATTTTGGCTTTCCCGTTTTGGAATAACCCAAAAGACAAGCTAATTTCAATGAAAAATCAAACAGATAGTAATCTATCTAGATACACAAATTCAAAAGCGGATTTATATGATAAAGACAGTGCTACACACATCAATACGAGCCAACGGGAAACATTTTTCAATCGTGCAAATTTTCTAACATTATACAACACATCTATGAAGTGGTTAAAACTACGAGCCTTTAAAAAAAAAATTTTTTTTGAAATGGAGAACAAAGCTGTCTTCTGAGCCAAGCAGATGCCTAGAAATAACTTTTTTAATTGGTCCACGTTCGCATTCCTCCCGCGTTCGCTTCAAATCTTTCCGGATTTATGAATTTCCAAATGACTGATTTTGGAATCATTATTTGTACCGCCTACTCGAGAGCGTGAAGACCTGTAGGCAGGCTCCTCCAAACCACTCACATTCAAGCCACTGGTCTTTTAACACATCACAGGCAGCCCAGCCCTGTACAGGCGGTTCAGCGCCACCTGGAGGACGGATGTGTCCCTCACCTCTCCTGCAAACGGCAAGCCTGCAGTTTGTTTGTGAGGAGTCAAGACAGAGTCCTCACTGCCTATACACACCCAGGCACCTGGATCACAGAGCATAGCCTGCACTGTGGCAAAAACCTTCACTGGCTGGGAGACCAGTGTGTGAAATAATACCCTCGATATTGCGATGTGTGTCATATACTGCACACAACACTCTTTGCTACCTGATACAGATTGAATCTACGAAAGCCTATTGTCACATGTTTTATTGAGAGCATTTGGGAACAGAACTGCAAGGATTTTAAAATTGATGTACACAGCACTGTGGTTTACAGACCGCAGTCACCACGGCTCGTTAAGCAATAAGGAAATCTTGCTTAATGGGGAAATCAGGGTTTTCAGACATCTGCTTTTACAAAATGCAGCAACCAACATTGTCTTTTAATATTTTTTTAAATATCGATAAAAAGGCACTTGCTCTAGATATTTATGAAGGAGCAGGTAACTTGCGGTGTACGCAGTAACAGTAGATTGGGTGCTGTTTGAGTAATTCAGCACTTACCTCTTCAACATGTTTTTCTTTTGCCACATGGCCATCCTCTTCATATCCTTTTCTTTTTTTTCTGAGAACCAAAAAAGCAACAGATGCTTATTGTTCTGCAACCGGTTTCTGGTTTCTTTGAATGGAATGAAAGCAACTTCATTTTAACACCTTTTGCAAGAAGAAGCCGCAAATCGACAGGAGACAAGTGTATCTGAATCACACTTGTAACCAGAACAGTTGTCTGGAGGAATGGTGACAAATCCTCCTGTAGAAATATCAGAAATTCACAGCACACTACAGCAGGCATCTTGTCAATATGATCAGAGCCATCGTCAGAAAGTTACGCAATACTAATGACTGTGGTGCAAATAAGCCTTCATAAAACGTCATAAAAAAGTCATAAAAAAATGACTTTGCTCTGTGCAAAGCTATTGAGAAAACATCTTGATTTGTTTTCAACAGGACACATTATCCAATATGTAGATCTATCAGGTTTCAAACTGCAACAGGGGTTTGAGTAAATCTGAGATGTGTCAAATCACTTTGCGTGTGTGTAAAAGGAACACAGGCCTACACATCAGCTACTGAGATATGCCCCCTCATGACCAGAAAAAGAAGAAACACATAAGTCGATATACTTACGAGTTTGTGCTCATTACAAATTCAGCATGGATCTTCTCTAGCTTCTGCTTAAGAACATTGACCTCTTCTGTTTTGGGGGGTTCATATTTCTTTACCAGGCTTTTAATACCTTTCAACAGAGAAAAACAACTTGCAAATTTAAAGATTCTAAGTTGTCAACAAAGCCTGACGATTCATTTATCACAAACAGGTTTTTGTTTTAAAGGGGGGCTGTATTATTTGATATAAGTAAAAAAAAATCAAACCACATTAATTACACAGAACATAAATTGAAAAAAGCTGTAGCTGTAGATTTCAATATCAATAATTTCCATTTATAAGGCTACTTTAAAAAAAATGATATATGACAGAGTTAAACTTCCATAATATAGTTCCAATTTTACTGATGGGGGCTGGACTGTCCATGCTTAAGGAGATTATGCCTAATTTCAACAACTATCACTTTTAAAACCTCTTAATGTGAAAGTCAAAGTCTTGACTGGATTAAATGTTGCCCTCTAGTGGTAAAAGCGAAATAGGAGCTAAATGTTTTGAAATCACCGACAAACCACAATGAGTTTAATTTCCACAGAGGAAACCCTGTATCTTCCAGCAGTCTTTTCATGCAAAACGAAAAAATAAGGTGATGGGCTACCAAAGAACATCTGATCTCTGCCAAAACAGACTTTCATATAAGGACAGATATCAGAGTTGTATATTATTTCTTACATTTAACAATACCATAGAAAAACAAACATAAGAGGAAAAAAAAGACTATAAAGTTCCTTTAAATCCTAGGGTTTATGGCCTATCATAATTCTTGCGTTATTACTCTTTAGGCTTACTTACGTCTCATTGAATCTATCAGCTGCAAACGTTTTTCCTTGTCATCCTTTAATCCCATACATTCAGAAAGATAACTGAAATGAGAAGGGTTAAATATTAATGATCTATACCTGCAGAAGTATTAAATCATACCCATCGACATTTCCTGCAAGATTAAATTTTATGAATGAACATTTCATGAGCATGGCATGTATGTCAAAGGCCTCTGTCATACCAACTCTTGCCACACACCATACCACAAGGTACAGTAACTATCTTACTGGATCATTTCTAGCGGATTTCTCTACTTGTAAGATTTGCTCCATGTGCAGGATTTTCTTGTGTGAAAGAGATGCTGTACAGACACCTGTTGTTGCCACTGAGAATCTGACAGCCAGGCTGAACAAGCAGACTGTTGTCTCATATATAGGAAGTCTGCAGGAAGGATCACAGGTTAACTGTAAATCTATTGATACTAAAACATGTGCTTCTCCAATACCATGCAGGCTACACAGAGAGGGTTTTTATTTAATCTAAAAGGATGTTTGTGGACAATCACATGAAGGTCTCATAGGGAGAAAATCCCTCTGCCAGTCTGATCTCCGGGAGCTCTCTTTGTTATGAGATAAACCTCTGTCAAATCTTCACTGAACTGAACTGTGACTCCTTACATTACAATGGTTTGTCCAATTTCACAGAAAACGTGGCTGAAGCGAAAATTTCTTTCAGAATGTGTCTTGCCACAGAGAATCTACAGATGCCACCCTTTTAATTGACCCCAGCTGATTTTCTGTTTTTACAACCTGCCTACACTCACACAGAACTTCAGCATCAGCACTTACATTTAACTTCACTTAACAGAGACATGCCACAACTGCATGTATCACATTTTCCCATTTATCCCTTGAGTTGTTTTGTGTTGCTGCTGTTTTTAAATTTCCTGCTGTGGTTGGATGCCCAGCGTCTATGAAGAAAATGCGAATCTGAGGTGAAGTTGAAGAGTCATGTGACTCCAGGAGAACAGAAGCTGTACAGAAGAGAGCTTACCTACCTGTGAGAGAGAGGCTAAAACTGAACACTTCTATATTTTAAATATCTAAAAATATAAATTCACGAGCTATTAAATTTGTTAGCAGGAACTTGTTTATCCTGCCCATTTTTGATTCCAACTGGAGTTGAAGTGAGATCATAAAAATTAGGGAGAGGAAGAAGAAAATGCTACTCTTCATGACATGAAAGATCTCCCACAGATCTTTCCACTAAGTGCTAGACAGCCGCAGCTGTAAAACATAGATCCCAAACGCTTGTAACTTTTTAAAAATTATTTTAAAAGATTTTAGAAAGAAACTTAGCGCCGTTTCTGTTTGACCCCAGGCAACAGGCCTTGTCAGCGAACACTCATAATGTAAGTACTGCATGAAGTGCAGTGCCCTTGGCCAATAGTCAGAGCTCAGACTAATGGAACAACCTCTCCATATTCAGGTCAGCCCGGGAAGCGCTATTCATAACAGCTGTCAGGGCCATCTGTGATGGAGG
Source organism: Atractosteus spatula (assembly GCF_055471065.1). Lineage (NCBI taxonomy): Eukaryota > Metazoa > Chordata > Actinopteri > Semionotiformes > Lepisosteidae > Atractosteus > Atractosteus spatula. Next base: position 4,182,691 of record NC_142708.1, on the reverse strand, counting down.
AAACAGCAGGCCAGCGTCTGTCATAGTGGCTCGGTTCAGAAAGTCATCGGCTGCCTTCCTGAAAACCTCTGGGTTTTCTATAGCTGGGTATCTTGTCTGGAAAAACCAAAATGACAAAACATTACACCCTTCAAACCACCTGCCCTGCACGCATGGGGAATGTTTTAAGCATCATTAATTACAGGTTGTATGCAGACTTGCTTTCTTCGCAAGTCTGGTTGCAAGGGGTTCTAAAGGTTTTAGGTAGCTGATGCAGGCAGGGTGTTTTCCTTTGACCGACACACTGTACATTGTGTACCTCTGGGTAAAGCTTGTGTATGGATCCAATTTGTTCTGAACTCACATCTGCGTTTTCTCCCCCATGGGGTAGGGGCTGAAAGTGTGGTTGAAAAGAATTACGAATTTGTCCTCTAACCCCCTGTTAAAAGTGTTGATTATTGCTTAAGTGAATACAATAGAATTAATACAATTTAATACAATAAATACAATTTGCTGAGCAATATCAATATGATTGATATAATTTCGTTAGGTTTTTGCCTTACCTTTATATCAATCAGAAATCCTTCCAAGGGTCTGTAAGGATTGTGGACAACAAGATGAAAATTTAGCTGCCGAATGAGCAGCAGCTCATATTCCAGGATCTGTTCCAGTGCCTTCTCCTGGCCTGCAGCGTTTTCCCGGAGATTGCCAACGAACTGGGAACTTGAGACGTTGAACTCATCCACTTTGCAAGCCAGGTACACACAGGTTAGCCTGGGCGTACAAAATGCAAAAGATCACTGAGATACGCACTGCACACATAGGAATGAAGGATGGTGTTGAGACCTTATCATCTTTCCCACTATTTTAAGCTAAAACCTGTGTTACCCGAGTCCAAAATGTTTATTTTAAGCACAGAATAGGACACTCTAGATGTACACATATAAAGTCACTTTCCCAGCAGACCAGGAAAGACTTACAGGAATGTCAGTGGCAGGAACTGAAATGATCAACATGGATAATGGCTCCTGTTTGTTGGAGCACCTACTGTACAAGAGGAAATGGCTGTACAGATCTGGTCTTTTCAAACAACCAAGAGTGCAGCAAAACAGAGGTGAGAGAACCATTAGGGACCCGAGATCATAAAATGGTGAGCTTTGAAGTGTATGAAACTGTACCGATTGCGTCCACGGTAAAGGTTTACAATTTTTGTAAAGCAGACTTTGAAAGAACAAAAGCTTAAGAGACGTAAAATGGGATCAGATAGATATGAAACCTGCAGAAAAAGAATGGGAACATTTTAAACAGATTCTGCATGACGCCCAAAAATGAGGTTACAACACTATCACAAATAATTCAACAAACCCATTGAGATAAATACAGGGAAAAGAAAAGTGTTTTATTAAATTAAGAACAGAAAAGGACTGCAAGTAAAGTTAAAAAAGGATATTATATATAATATACTCTATGTATCCCTTACTGTTGTTGGAATGGTAGGAGGCAATTCTTTACTCAAAGTATTAAGTGAGTATGGAACATGCTACCCATTCATGTTGTGAAGCCCAAATCCTAGCTTCTTTCAAGAAACGGCTGTATGAGATCATCCTATTAATTAGCTACTAACTACCAAACAAGCTAGATTAAAGGGAACTGCAGTCTCAATTTCTTGGACCAGTTATCAAATCTCGGTAACACAATAAATTCACTGACGTTATGGAAAACATTTACAAATTTAGAATTAAGCACGAAATCGTAAACTTTGGGAAAATACTGTAAGTCGCCATGCTGTCACAAACTCACATTCGAGTTCCCATGAATTGCGACGAGATGCAGCCCTTCCTGCTCACTAGTCACCGTAACGATTAATGCAATGTGATGTACGAGTGAATAAATACAGGTTGTGCAGCAGACATTTCGCTGCAGAAATGCTCCAACGTGCAGAGTTAACAAGTAGTATTTGTTGGCAAAACCATCCCAAAATTGAAATCAATATTTCTACTGGATTAAAAGAGATGTATTCACAAGCCTGCTTGTATATAATGTCACAGGGATGCACACGTCACAGGGCGTTTTGCTGCCTCGTTCTGAATGGCAGGACATGGCCCTGTGCAGACCTGGACATTTAGTCTACTTTATTACGTAAATTGGAAGTTTTACAAGTTACTGTGTACATTTGACTTTATTCTGCTTTGAAATGCACTCATCAGTGCTGATCTTTTCTAACCCTGAAATATGAAAACAGCGTTGCAGTTACCCTTAATGATTTTTCTGTATTTTTTTTCTTGTGAAAAACATCTCCTATAAAGCATCACGTTTTCCATCATTATCTTTAAGCATGAGACTTTCATATCTAATTTAAAATATACGAAACAATGTAGTTTACAGTTGATGCGATATCTACTTATTACAAATTGTTGAACAATACTATATAAGGACAAATCCAAAGTACTCACATGATTATCCTTGGATGGTACTCCATTACTGAATTATTCAAGTAAAATCTCCTGAAATACATACTTGCTGTGCCCTAAGGACAAAAAATGAAAGCAATTATCATCTCTTAATATACAGAAATGGTTTTATTAAAAAACTTTCCCTACAGACACTGTTATTAAGACGTTACAGATTAAAATCTTTAGTCACCTGCTGCATTGCTAATTTATATCACACCTTAAATATTAAGTTTGTCAAAGTTAATGAACAAAATCTGAAACTTTAAAACAAGCTACTTGCTGGGCTGCAACACCATTTTAATATAAAATTCTAACCCTATATGTTTTTTTTAAATATCTTCACTGCAGCTGTACTTCAATACAATAATTCAGACCTCTACTATGGGTACTGTTAGCTGAAGTACTACAGTATATTACATGGGAGTTTGGAATATGTAGGAATTACCACAACAGATTTTGGCATTGCTGGCTTAAAAAATGCACAGAAGTCCAGAAGCCTCTTCTCATAATGCTTAAATATCACATCTTCCTCCTTGGGATCCAGAAATAAGGATTCATTTATTCCAGCCTACAGACAAAACAGGACACAGATTTACAGTAGAAAGACACTGGGTAATACAAATCAATTTGCCATTACATAGAACCTAAATCCACACGTGCTGTGCCTTCAGCATCAATGAAGTACATTCTTCAAGCAGACCACAATGACATTGTTTTGCAGATACCTGCAGCATCATCTTCACCAAGACCATAACAGGCCTTTATTTAACCAGTTAATGCAGCTGAGAACAAATTCTAATTCATAATAACCTGAAAACAAGCTTATCGCATCACAGAAAAAGAAAGTGAAAGAAAGAAAATACTCAATGATTACTGACAGGTCAAATCTGTGATAAGAAGTGCAAATATCAGGCAGAAAACATTCAATCATACAACCAGAGATGGTCGTGGTTTGTAGTTTCAGCTTGCTCTGCAGATTGTTCCACTTATGCAGAGGAAAACTGAATCAACCTGTGAGGATCTATCCTGACCTGAACACAGGCACACATTGGCTATCTTGTGCAGGCTTAACTGACGTCTTTAAGATTAATGAATTTAAAAAAAACTTTACTGAGTACAGCAGGTATGTTCTTTGTATTTTCATCATATTGTGGTATCATATTGAGTCCAAAACACCCAATGTAGGACTCATGGTACTGAGACTTTGGGACACGACATGACTCAAGCTGTACCATGTGGAGAGAGAGAGGTATTTCTCTGAGGACATAAAGATCAATGTCAACGACCAGCTGCAGCTGGTCATAACTAGAGCAATCGTGAGGAAAGTACAGTACTTTGCTCTTGGACGAAGATAATTACAATACATTGTAATGACACGTATTGAAAACCCTCAAAGACATTGACAAATTCAACTTAGCAGATTTCTTCAGAATGAATAGTGAACCACAAAGCAGAGAGAAGATGTGGAAAACTATGTGGAAGCGCATTTACACCAAAAACAGTAGGAACTTCTTTACCTTCGTTAGCTCCATAGACTGTGGGAGTACAGAATAAGCTACGGTTAATAAAGCCAATACTTTGAACTAACCTGTTTGTTCCTTACGAGCTCTTTAAACAGCTGGGACTTAATGATGCCATACAATGCTCTACAAAGATACTAAATTTGCCACAGGTGTTGGTGAGTTTATTTCAACAATATAATCAGATTCATTTAATATACAAAAATGCATTTTTACCTTTCCACTCGCTGTGACCTTTGATACGAATTTCTTATTGGCTTGATATCTCAGCTTGTCCATCGTTTCTTCATTCTGGAAAGTCCAGTACTTTTTCTGAGAGCTGTTGTGATACATTTCCTATAAGGTATATTAACACAGTAGGCAACAAGGATACGATGGAGATCGAGAAACAAATGGCAGAACAATTTTTGACTCCAGCTTTGTAAAGGAGTATCTAAAGGCAGACAATCACGGACTTAAACTTGAGAAGGTGTGTTGTTCATCACTACAGTACGTCGTTAAGGAAATAATGGCGTATCTTATTCCTTTTAATTTACTTAAACTGAGAACTGTAAGTAAAGTCCGTTAACATTTTAACTGATGTGTTCTTCCTGGTAGCCCTTGCAGACCAATAAAAACATGAAGCTTATTGACCGCTTCTCACCAAATAGCAAGAGTACAGAACTCTAAAAATATTTCAATGCCTAGATTGAAGGCATGTCAAAAAAGACCTTTTAAAACAAAAAGCCCCAAAAGGACAACTATTCAATGTTATCAGTTCTGCTGTACAAATTAATACATGTTATCATTGCATTATATATAATTATTAATTCAACAAAGGTATCGTGTCCTACGTACTGGATCACTGCGATGTTAGTACTACATTTTCATATGCATCGCTTAAAACCTTAAATTTTAATAACAATAAGCCTTATCAAAACAATGCAATTATAAATCATGCGGGGAGTTCATTTCAGGAAAAACACTACAGTGCATTAATTTCCGAAGACGAGAATCTTTTATCTACTTTGCTTTCGTAGCTATAGTTAAAAATCCAAAAGCATTTACCTTTTATAACTGTATCAAAGGCGACGTGAACTTTGATTTGCGCTTCCTTTTTTAACTAACAAAAATATCAGTATAATGTTTCTAGTATAAAAAAACTCAGCAACTAAACTACATCAAACCTAGAAAAACTCCCACTACTCGTCAGGCACAACTAAGGGCAACTTTGGGTCCTTCCATTTATGATGACGTAGTTCAGTAGTACCGTAGAAATCCGAGTACAGCCGCACACCCACCTGCGCTACAAAATACTGTATCTTACGTTGTTTATGCTGAAGAATGGGTTCTAATGTGTTGTTTAATCATGTTACAGATTTTATATTAACATATCTGGAGAGTTAACATTATTTTTATGTTACTTATCTGCTACTTAGCTTAGTTTTACCTAGATATGGAGATTTCCTGGATATGGAGATAGTGGCTGGGTGAAATGTTTAGTGTTGAACAACGAATAGGTGGTGATTCCTTACACAAAGGGTTGTGGGGATCTGGAACAAGCTGTCCAGCCCCGTTATCAAAGCTGATACCCTGGCTTCTGTAAAGAAACGGGTGAACTTTTCAGTCGGTTAGCTGCTGAAAACCAAATGAGCTAGAGAAAATGAATGTCCCACTGTTATAGCCTTATGAAATGCGAAATGGAGATTATAACAGCATGTGATGAAGAGTGACATATACAGTTAAAACTCAGTATATTATTAGACATAATTTCCATTTCATGCATTTTATCTAGACTGTAGTATTAGTGCAAAACCTTCTATTTTAAGGTTGTTGACACTACACTGCAGGGTATCATAGTTCCAAATACCAATTCAGTTATTCTCAATATACAGAGCATACTCCTGACCTGTACTGCGCTGTCCCATTTTGTGAAATTACTTAAAAGGGGGTGGCATGGTAGTGCAGTGGTTAGAATTGCTGCCTCTCTGCACCGGGGCCCTGCGGTGCTGTCTGTGTGGAGTTTGTATGTTCTCTGCTTGTTCGCGTGGGTTTCCTCTGGGCGCTCTGGTTTCTTCCCACAAGTCCAAAAACATACTGGTAGGTTAATATGCATCTGGGAAAACAGGCCCTGGTGTGAGTGTGTGTGTCTTTGTGCCAGTGGGCCCACTGAGGGACTTATGTCCCTACCAAAGTGTATCCTGCCTTGTGTTCGTTGATTTGTTTTTTGTAATCTGAATGCTCAAAACGAAGACTTCTAAGAGTAATTTGAAATGTTTTTTATACCCCTCTCCTAATCTGTACCTTTGTACAAGTTGGTGTTTATGAGCTGTTCTGAAAGCTCTTTGCTCTTCATGCTCAGAGAGGAATAACCCTGTGAAGCACTGTTACTGAACCCAGACAGAGGCCACTCAACAAATTGTGTAACTCATTAAGCTAATTTTGTATACCTGAAATAATTTGGGTTTACCACAATAAAGGGTTTGAGTACTTCTATGATTGATACTATGCGATAGTGTTATTTTTCTTTCATATTAATTATAGATTTAATGTTTTAATGTTGGATGTTTGGAATTAGTTGGAATTTAACAAATATTAACTGTTACTTCAAAGTGTCATGTGTGCCATTTTAATTCACCAAAATGTGACCAAAAACCCTAATCCAAAGGCCCAGGCGATTACTTGAACTTGGTTGGTCATTTAGGGTGATCACAAACTTCAGGTCACACACATAAGATCATGAAATTAGTTCAGGCTAATGCTGTAATTACTGACCAAAATAGTACATTTCCAAATAAAACAGCAACAATTCCCTTGATCACCTCAGTAGTTATCCATGTAACTTCATGAACTTATTCACAAACCAGTTTTTCATGAACTGCTTCCTTTTGTTCTGGTCAACTTTGTACACAAAGCAAATGGACATACTGTACCAGCGGGCCCTTCTAGCTAAATTGTGGTTGTATTTGGAGCACTAAAATACTCAGTTACACTCAGCCACTTTTTAGAATAGGACAGGATAGTTTGTATGAATTATTTTTATTTCATACTTTTTCTAATTGCATTGTGCAAATGGTCCCCCAATCAGTTTCATAAGTAAGATATAGACATATATTGACATTTCATTCATTTAGGCTGCAAGTATATGGCATAACATAATTTATGTTTCATAGTTTATATACAGACTCAGTGTAATCAAAGAGTCCAAAATTCATGATTTAAGTACATTAAAACTTATGATTTGAAAATATTTTGTGAATAAAGCAACTCCTTTTTTAAGCTATTAAAGCTTCTACTGACTTCTAACAAGGGGAAGACACTATCTGCAATTCACAGTTTTTCTTATCCATGCCAATTAAGATTTTTTCCTCAGCTTGTCCACATGTATATTTCAAGATTCACATTCTTTCATTTTTAAGCTGTATACATTTCGGAGCTGTACATTTTTAATGTGATCTAAATATCTCTGTATTTTCTCCAAAAGGTCCCCAGCGCGTCTTTTAGGACTTTGAAGTATTATCTGGTTTGAAGCACTGTAGTCTCTTGCTTTCTGGCGGAGGGGTTGATTCATGGCAGATTGTGGCAAAGGCAGGGACTGTCATCGCCGCCCGGGAGAGGTGTGGGAAGCACACGTCTGCGAGGTGTGTGTCTGAGTGTTCCAGGCGTCTGCTTTTGTTGTCAGTTTACTCTCCAGCATAAAAGCCACAATGAGCAGCAGCAGGGATAAGAAATCCCATTTTAATGATGATGTGGTCCTACTGTAATTACTGCCAAGCCAGAAAAACAGTCCCTCTGCATCCAATGGGCCTTTGATTGGGAGGCTGACAGGCAGATGTAATGAGTGCCGTCTCAGCCTGAGCAGAAGGAGGCTGGCAGTCCTGGGAGTCTATCCCTCATTGGCTGCCTCAGAAACAGAGAGACAGGGAGATGGGGAGGACACGAGGTCAAATAAAACAATGTGCGCTGGTTTCGCTTAGAAACAAAGAGGAAAATGCTGTTTGTGGACAAGCTGGCTCCTCGACAATTTGCAGAACTTTAGTCATGAGACTCAACGAGGACATTCTGCCAGCTCCTCTCTGGGCCAATGCAGAAGCTGCTGTTTGGTAAAGAAGAGTAAATTGGGAGAACGTCTACTGACACTCATAACCTTTGGCTGTGCGGGGAAAGGAGTAACTCATTTGAAGTTATTTATTTTCTCAAGCAGCACACAGTCACACAGCAGTGGAAGACATAGTTTGCCAACTTTCCATCTAAATAACACAAATCCAGACATGTTTTTTTATCATTTTGAGCCATTACTCCAACCTATATGAACAATAATATTGATATACTGCATAGAGCAAATCAAAGTTATAGTAAATCAAGTACGTTCTACATTTTACTATTTTAATAACTCGAAACGCGTACATCATATTACATTTCGTGTGCATGTACAGTATTATTACATTTGCTTCACTATGTTTTGAAGGTATTACAGTATTTCAGAAACTTCCTTATTCTAGATAAAAAAGGCAAAAAATGAAGCCAAATAAAAAAAAATAACTGTGCACTGCATGGCAGGATTTCATTTCTGTCCATGAGGAAAATGCAAATGCAAATTGAGCCTTTTCTCAAGCCTGCAGTTTAAAGCAATTGCTTGCAACACCAGTGACCATTTTGTAAGTGGCCTGATTCCTCTAAGGCTTTCTCTTTTAAGAACATGGAGGCCTCATCTTTTAGCGTTTGCTATGAAACATAACTACCTGCCGCCATTGCAAGTAATCTGTATTTTTATAATTTATGTACGGGAAACAGCAATAGCAGAAGTCAATTTCTCCCTCACACAGCCAGCTCTGTACAGGCCAACACAATCAGGCATGTACAGACCTGCTATCTGTCTCTTTTGTTTGGCAGAGAATTATGGTTTGGTTAAATATTTGATACATTTTTTCATTTATCCCTCTCTCAAAGATGTCTGCTGCCATATATTTTATCATGCTGGCTTAAAAAATAACGCAACTCCCTTCAAAAGGCGTTGTAGCCTTGAATTCGCATCATCTGCTAGATTCTCCTTTAATGCTTTAATGATCTATTTTTCCACCCGGTTCTGCACTGAATTCCGTTTGACACCCTGTTTTGTAGTAAAAATCAAATTGTGATTAAAAATTGATTCTGACCTCATATGTCCTGAAAAAACGTCAGCTTATATTCATAGAATTTTCAGAACAGTTTTATATAAAAGCGAGATGGCAAATATTAATCATGGAGTCGAAATTCTGTGAAAAAGAAGGTAAAAAGGCAATGAAATGTTTATTGTACCACCAAGAGACATGCTCAGCCTGGCTGCCCCCCCCCCCCCCAGGTCCTTATATCCCAATTTGCATAAACATGAGTAATTTATGAATAATAAATGGTCCTTGCATTCAGCGGGAGTCATTAATTTGCATATCACCATGGCACTACAGTTTTATTTCCTGTGTGTCGTGTTATCATCTCCTCTATAAACCTGCATAAACCAGAATCAAAGAAAACATTAAAACAGGTAAGTATTTCTTCTTTTTTCTCTCCAAAATGAATATTTCAGCAGCAACATTGTTTGTTTTTTTTTTCCTTTCTGTGCCGAGATTCAGGGCTGTTGTTGAGATTTGGCGGTATTCTGCTTGGATGGGATTGCCAGCATTAAAAAATAAGGAATAGCCCTTTGCATACATGCCCTGTTTTTCTGCAATTTGCATAAACATGAAGTGGCACTGAATAATTGATGAGCGCTGTATGTATTTATCTATTTATGTTTTGATATATACAGGGTGTTTGGAATGGGTGACATGCTTTGGGATTGGTTACCACGCTTCCCTTTAAATCTGCCTGCTCTGAATTAACCCAGGCGTCTTGACAAAAGTGATTCCATCTCAGGCTGAGGAAATGGGCAACAGCTGCACCACTTACAGTTCGAGGGTTTGCATGTAACACTTTGGCTTGTAAAGGATTTCTTTACACGTCTTCATACCAGATATTGATTGTTAATGAAAAGCAAAAATCAGGCTCAAGCAATTTCAAAATAATGTCAACAGAGCTTATACCAGCAGGCACCATCATTATAACAAAAGTTACTTTGTCATTTTTAATTTGCTTCAAATGCAATTTGCTTCATCTCCTCCTGTTTATTGGGGGTTTTTTTGGAGTTGGATTTAAAGCAAAAGAAGGATGGCTGAATCTCTTGCACTCCTAATGACTATCTGTTGTTATTTAAGATGGCCACTGTGCAAGATTAATGGTGGATATTTTTTCTGTGTTTTTTTTTTTCTGTGTTGGGCTCTTTGATGACTCAGATGTCCTCTTATTGTGTGGAATTCATGACCACAGTCTGAGCACATCATTCTGCAGCAGTGTATGTAGGAGAATCACTTCCGTTCATTCTTAGTTTTTAAATTTTGTAGGTTGACCCACTGCTCACTTGTTATCAATTCTGATGGACTCCTCTGAAGCTTTCCTGTATAAATGTTAAAAAGAAAAGAAGTGAAAGATATTTCCCAAAATAATAATCTTATAATCCAGTAGACTTTCATGGGAAAGAATTCACTGCACCACTGTCTGCTCTTGCTATGCCATGTGATGTAACAGGACTGAACTGCACACAGACACCTTGATCTTTTTCCCATAGCTGGCTGGACGTCTAGCAAACTCATCGTTTGGGCAGAATTTAAAGTGCAGTATTTATTGAAGAAAGGTTAACAATCCATCTGGTTGTGCCATATAGAATTTCTGGTTATACCTCTTGAATCTTTTACTGGCCTGTTTGCACACTTGCTCTTTTTGGAAAAAAAGCTTAACTGTAGGGCTCTTTTTTGTTTGATTTTGTCCCTGTGCACACTTCCGCAAGCATCAGGTTCTTGGTTACAGTACTTATCTTGTTTGCAGTTAATGGTTTGACTTTGAATTGGCGAAGCGATTTTGGTGAGCCTGCAAAGGAATTAAAAATAGAACAATCAATGGCTTTGCTCAGTAATTGTTCTTAGAGCATACCCTTTTGATATGACTACCTCCCCAGAAACAAAATTAAAATTCTCCCTATTTTAAGACAGACTGCTTGATAAATGGGGTTGACTGCTGGCTGTGCAGCCTGGTGGATAGCTGAGACAATAAATATTAAAACAGAGCCGGAGAGTGAAGGAGAAGGTGTTAGAGGCACGTTCTGATCTCGGTGATTAAGAGCATTGCCAATGTATCTTGACAGTATGCGTGTGATGGGAGATCCAGTACTTCAAGGAGTGATACTATCAGATTGGCGAGATAAACACAGATCTTATTAGTGACTCCCCGATCAGGTTACTTTTATTTACTTGGGGTTTTTCCCCGCAGTCAATGAAAGCGCAGCTGCAAATGACAGAAGCTGCGTCGGGGAGGGAGATGGCTAGCTGCAGGGCCGCAGTGCTTGTCGACTGATGGCTAATAAACAGCTATTAGAAAAGCTTCAGGCTCTACAGAGGGGACTGGCTCCAGAGGATCAGATAGTCTAGCGCTACTTTAACAAAGCAATTTTCCCTTCTCTTTCATCTCCTGCCTGTATCGGAAGGTGGTGGTGGGGGGAGGGGGGGGGGGTATAATATATAACTGTTGTGCCTTTTTATTTTTTTGTTTTCTTACAAATCCTCTGTGATTTCAATAAAAAAGCAGACAGATACAAAATAAGCAGCTCGACCTGAGAAAAGGGGCTACCTTCATAGAAAGTGATCCTCCTTCGTTTTTTTTTCCTGAGGCAGGGGGCATTGGGATTGTGTGTTAGATCATTAAGACGAAGGCGGAGTTCTTTTTCAGTTTGGTTCTTATCCACTATTTCAAAGTGAGGCGCTTTTCTGTATAGTGTAGGCCTTGGACAAGAGCTTGTGCAGCCTGGTTAAATTTAAGAGTTAAATGAAGGTGGGACCTCCATCTTCTTTCTCCTTCATTTTACAACCACTAATCACCACCTTGTGGCTTTTGTTCTCATGAATGGTCCCTTTTAGATGTGGACAACGTTAAGATATTCTAATAAAGTCTTTATTCTTCATAACGCATTAGGGGCAGTGATACTGAGCAAATGGCATCCGTGTCCCTCTGCTCTTGATGGGCATTCCACTGAAGTGATGATAAATTGGCTGCTTGTCACCTACTTTTAGAAGGCATTACATAGCAGGATAATATATTCTTTTCAATATCTCTAGATTAGGCAAAAAAGTAATAAAAAGTAATCATGTACTACCATATGCATGAAGCAGTGCAGACAAAAGAGTCTTTCATAACTCTTTCGTAAGGGAAATTTCACTTGCGCTTGATTTTTTTTTCAATATCTTAAAAGAAAATCTCATGCTTATCTCATAGGTCTCCATGATCCATGGAAAGAATGAAAATAGTAAGGTGTTCAGGGTGCACAGAGTACACTTTTATGGGCTATTTATATGAAAAAGTGACTCACACATATGATGGATGTCTAATGCAAATTGCCCGTTGATGCAAGTATACCAAAGTAAAATATATTTTCACATTAATATACAGAGTATCAAAAGCGACTTATAACTACAAACAATTCAAAAAGTTATCGGGGGAATGACAAAATAAGTCTTGTGCAATTTTATTGAACAGATATGATGTAGGTAAATTATTTTTGCTGATTGACATTTGACAGCAATAGGGATCATCAGCAGAGGGAGTACTTTGAAGGTCACAGGCTAGTCGTGTGTGAGCATGGTCACTGCTGGAAGCAATAAGCTGTGCATCTGTGACACATGCTTCACGTGCTGCCTTGTGGGAATCTGTCTCAATCTCAGGTTCTCTTGTTGAGCCCTGACAAGTATACAGTATGCCTGTTCCCTGGTCTCTGATCCCTGATTGTCACATACTGTCCCAGCTCATTCTGCAAGTCTGGTACGCCGGGCAACCATACCATAGCTTTCACATTCTCATCACTCAGGAAAACCGGTGTTACACAAGCAGGACGGGGGCTTGAATTGTGCTGCTGGAATGTTGCCCCGGAAGAGCAGCAAGATAAGGTCCCAGGTCTTCATCAATGTAGCGCCTTGCAGACACATTGTCATCAAGCACTACGAGTGAGGCTCAGTAGTGAGTAGACACTCCTGCCCAGACCATCACACTTGGGCCTCCCCATTAATGGGTTTGTTCCACTCACTGACGTCCATCAGGGTGGTGTCCACAAAATCTTGACTCATCCCTGAAGAGGACTGGCCTCCCCTGCTGCAGATTGTGCTCCAAATTACTGGAAGAAAAGCAAGGAACACAGTTCCTTTTTTTATTTGCTTGATTTGCACCAGGCTTGACATTTAACAGGTTAAATCAGATCATCACCTGTGCCCGGTCAGCTTATGCAACAGTCCTAGTCACTCAGTCAGTCATACAATTGATCACAATAACTTCAAAAACATGCATCCCAACCCACAGACCTTATACTGTACCTTTTCTCCTAAATATGGCGATCTGATTGTTCTGATGCTCAGTATATAAATGGCAATAAAATTGTCCTGCTCCTGAATATAACATACACATTATATAGGTTATATCTTACACCATATGACCATAGTTTCTCTTATTTATTTGTTCAGTCATTATTGTGCCAAATTGCGCGTAAGTATTTAAGGGCAGCACAGTGACATGGCAGTCCACACGTTTGTCTCAAAGCTTCAGGGCCCCAGGCTTGACTATGGCCTCTGGCGTCTGACTGAGAGCATGAGAACAAATGAAAGGGGGCCACGTGACTCGTCTTGCCCACTGGGTCTCTAGGGGTATTGGAAGGAGCAGCTCAGCTTTCACGAGCGGTAGGCCAAGAAAATATGATGCCATCTCGTCAAAGAGCCTTTAGCCCTGTGAAGGGAATACGCCTGGGCCATCTCCTCCTCACACTCCCCAGATCACAAGGACATGAGAAATGTTGCAAGAAAAATGACTCTAACATTTCTTTCTGATTTTGATTAGGTAATCAAATCAACTGCCATGTCTTAAAAGAAGTAGTGACTTGTCATCTTCAACAATCAAAATGTCTGTCGGATGTAGTAATAAATGATCCCAGGACACTACAATATATAATTAACTTAGTTTCTGGACTAGACAACCCATCTCACTTGTACTTGACTCATTTGTATTTTCAGTCTTTGGCAACTTTTCCATGAGCTCAAAGAATCAGGATGCAGTTCCCTGGTGTGCAGGAGTGACAGAAATAAAAAGATGAGAAATCATGTCTGCAAAGTCCTATTGAAGTTGGATCAAGAATCCTAAAACTCTTCCCTCCTCTACAATGAGGCCCTGTAGTCTGAAGTCAAGCCACCTTGGATGAGTTTAGCATCAGATACGGCAAGCTGGGGAGGGATTAGACTTGTGGATACTGGTGTAAGTATTCTGCCATGGCCAATCCAAAATCAAACAGAAACATATTTCTTTAGCATGAGAAATTAGTCATTCAAAGTCAGAGAGAGGCTCATTGTCAAATTAGCAACTAAAGCTATTAAAATCTCTTACTGGTCTTCCTGGTCTGGAAATTTATGAAAAGAAACTGACATAAAGAGAGATTAGGTTTTAGGAAAACCTAATGTATTAATTGTGTCTGTCACTCAGGAAATCACAATCTGAAAGATAACAAAGGCATTATATAACAAATGCTAAATTGCAACCATTTTCTCTTTCTTCAGTGTATCAACCAACACAAGATTACTCTATTACTCTATTTTGCCCAGTTTTTGTAGTTTGTTCTTTACTTCATAATAACAAAATACCTTTTTTTTTGCTTTTGACATTCTATCCATTATCTTACCATAATTTAGAGAACAAAAGCTTTCTGTCATTCATTAGACTGATGCTCTTATTCAAAGCATCTTACTGGTTTCAGGCAATTACAATACCCTTTTTCCTTTTTATTCCAATACTGATTCGTACCCCCATTTACACAGTAGATTATGTCGAATACTCTCTTGAGGGTACAGCGTGAGTTTGAAACCTTGATCCATGAATTCCAGTCATCAGGATCATAAGCCTTAACCTAACTGCTCCACACTGGCACTCCAACAACATTATTTGGGCCTGGTTAGGAGAGGAATCAGACACCTCTAAGGAAAATCGGGTTGCTGCTATACATCATCAGTTCAGAATTTCCAGTGCAATAGTGCAGTACAGAATGGGGATACTGTGATGTAGGAGGTGCCTTGCTTCAGATACGTTTTACCGAGTTTTAAGCCCCCTCCCCTTGATTTGATTGGCGAAGCCATGTCTCACTTCTCTGTCCTGCTCTGTCGTGTAACAGCTGTCACACGTCAGCCAGCTGCTGCTGCGCCTCATTGCTGGATGACGCAGTTTACCTCCCATCTGCAAAGCACCCGGCATTTTGTCCAGTGCATCCGTGTGCATCTCATACACCGTTTTTGTGAATCGGCTTCAATCCTGAAGAACCCGCAAGGCGGGCAAAACTGACGTTATTTTTCAAAACGGGGGGAAAAACAAATAGCTGGAGTCATTCTACACCTGCCATTTCTGAGCAGGCGTCTGCTGAGCACATCTTCGTACCACCTCAAATTAAGCGCGGAGCCTGAGGGCTGCACAGTTTCTCAGTATCTAGCTAATGCATTGGCCCCTGAAAGGGACCGGTTGTTTTAGTGCAGCATTAGGGATCACAGACAAGGGGTCCTGCTGCTGTGAAGATGCTGCACCCCTGGGATTTAAACTAGGGGGAATGGGAGACGGCTTTGCTGTATAGGCATCAGCTGCACTTAATTCAAAATTAGTGACATTGTTTGTGTAATGCTGTAAGTGATCTGCTGTACCTGTTAGTCTGTAGAGTTTAGGAGACTATTAAATGGTGCCTTTATTCAAAATTGAGCTTTTATACCAATACATATGCAGTGGATACAGAAAAGTAGTATAATATAAAAGTGTTTCATGTACCAAATTGGTATAAATTACTTAATGGTAAAATAAATACATTCAAACAATTGCATTAACACCTGTATTAAAACTCATATGTTTTTTGGTACAAAAAACATGGTTGTTCAGTGTGCATATTTTACCCAATGTATTATATAGTCACCGTTTGAAGACAAAGGTTTCTCACTTCCCAAACTCACTTCCCAAGTTTCTTATGTTCCCAAACACACAGTCTAGAAGTGACCAGCCACAGGGATTAGAGATCAGCACTAATGTTATGGGCTAAACTAGGCTATTGAGGCAAACATTATTGCCATGAACAGGAGACCAAGACAGACTGGCTCATCAAAGTGTCATGTGGAATCAAGTTACAACCGCAGCTCATGGGTCTGCAGGGTTTTGCAGCCTTCATGTCTGGACACGGGTGACAATGCTCGCTCTCAGCCTACCACATCACCTACATCAGCATTGTCCCACTATGTTTTTAAAGTGTTTGGTCTGCTGACACTACTACAGTATATCAGTGCAGGCTGATCCCCATGGGGATTATAGATCCCACACTGGTTCCTTTTCAGCAAAGACTGAGCTGACTGCTTCCTTCTTCAGATCTTCCCATATTCTCTTGCAAATCTTGTCCTTTTACTTTGTTTCTTACCCTCTTCTTCATGGTGTGGATGTTCTCTATGGTCACTCAGGGCTATACTTCTCTCTCAGTCTCTCAGTCGAGGCACAGAGTCTTCCTTACAATTCACTCCATGAAGCCTACACTTGAGCACTGTCTCCATGAGGAATATACGTCCTCATTTCAATTGATTCTGTGACAGATAGAAACTGTCTTTCTCTTCACTAATATTTTAGTGGCCTACCTCTGCCTATCTCAGGCCACCCCTTCATCTGCAGTTGTCTGTCTAGACACTGTCTAGCCTGCAGTGACAAGACGTGCTACTATCATGCTAGGCACTGCCTCCCTCCTCCATGTGCTCACACCTCCCTGTCAGCCCTGGTCCAGCTACGAGCTCCTGTTCCTTGTCGTTATACTTCTTCACCACTGGTGAACAATGGTAGGTGCCACCTACCTACCCAACTCCTGATCCTCCTCACTATATAGCATCCTTTGCAATATTGTCTCAAAGTGTTGTACAGCTTGCTAAGTCCCACAGGCCTGTTAGATACCCAGGTTTAGAAAGAGATCTTAATTACGGTAACTTCAATATTTGTGTGCCGCATTTTGGTGCGTGCATTTCCTATGGTGTAAGTAAACAATGTGCTTGACTTGTGGGTGTTACAGTGGCCAGAGGAATCAAGGATTTTTTTAATTGTACATAAGCCCAGGCAAGGTTATATAAAACTGCAATCAATGTGTTTATTGGAAAAGCAACAACTCATCAATGTTTTCTTTACATTTGTTTAAAAAAAATTAATGGTATTGTTTCCCCAAAAATAAACACAAAACAACAACAAAAATGAAGTTTATTTTTTAAGAAAACCTCAGTAATGAAGGTGTGTAGAAGCTGGTCAGTCACTCTTGTGTTGACACAGATCAGTGCGAGTGTGGAGTTTTCAGAAATGCTGTTCCTAACATCCACTTTAGTACACAGTATTATTCTCCTGTGTACAGTACAATGTCTTGCAAAACATTGCAAAAGTAAGGCTCAG
This sequence comes from Atractosteus spatula, assembly GCF_055471065.1. Taxonomy (NCBI): domain Eukaryota; kingdom Metazoa; phylum Chordata; class Actinopteri; order Semionotiformes; family Lepisosteidae; genus Atractosteus; species Atractosteus spatula. The sequence continues at coordinate 4,165,227 of NC_142708.1, read as the reverse complement.
TGATATTTAAAGGAAACGACAGAGACTATTAAAACCCCTTAAGCTCTATGAGCTTTATCTTTTATTTCCAAGACAACACACCTGCTGCAAGAGGACAAAAACTGCAACAAGAACGTTCAAGGAAAACATCAAAGAAGGACATGGTTTAATTAAAAGGAATGTTAGTTATGTTGGATCTCGATTTTGCTAACATGCTATCAAAATGAAACTTAGTCTGAATAAGAAAACAAAAATTTCAAGTTATTTCCAAATATAAAAGAGAACCATTAAATAACAAAATCTTATTTTTACTTTAAAAATATAGTGAATGTTTCACTGAAAACAGTACAATGAATAACAGCCTTGCTTAGAAAAAGTATCTACAAAACACAAAAAGCCAGCATGAAAAAAACTGAAAGATCAATCTGTTCAACTACACAAAGTTTCAAGTATTTTACAATTAAATAAAATATGCATTAAGCATATTACATTGTATTAAAAGGGCGCTGCATAATAATAAATTCATTGCAGCCGTGCTAACATGTACACCATTTAAAAATAATTTAAAACACCCTCCTTACCTCATTCCCTGCTCATTTGTACTTGTCAGCTACATCCGGTTTATTACATGAAAGGATATGCATATTTCTTGCTGTAACTATGCGCTCCAATTTATCCATTACTTTACCTGTTACTGGTTGTTATGGTTACGCAGCACAGGCTGATGTGAGACAGATGCACTTGTAAGGACAGAAGCTTCCAGTGTAGATTTGTGTGCACAGCCCCACTGCCTGCTATACTGCTGTTGCCTCAGCATTATTGTGTTTATAGACTGGCACTACACTGCACTGTACATTTAAACTTTAATTTTATTATCATTTATGGCAGCAGCGAGCTGGGGGCCTGATGAATGAGGATCGCAAATGGGCAACTCGCTGTGTTCTTCCACTAGTGCACCAAATTAGAAATATTATACCGCTTGAAGAATGACTGTACTCGCATTTTCCAAAGGAAATAACCTTTGAAGCAGTCAAACCTCTTGCAAACCTTACCACTCATTCTGAAAACATGGGAACTGCTATGAATGAAACAGGGAAGTAATATTCCAACATAAAGAAATCAAATGTAGCAAGAACAATTCCTGATCATGTTTTCGTTCACAATAGGTAAGATTCACTTCTCATCTGAATCTGGCACACCATGTGATGAGTACCTTCTATTAAAGATAATGACCAAGCCCTGTATAATTAAATGCTTTGTATTCCAATATAGGAGCCTGGTGGTATTGAGATTGGCATATATCTCTCTATAGCCCCACCGCCCTTCATAAAGAACCGTTGTCATGGTTTTCTTCCGTATTTCCTTTTTTAATTGATCTTTGTGTCAGCTTCGGCTTCATTTAAAAAAAGAATAACCCATTTGCATAAGTGTCATTAAAGGCTCCAGCTGTACAGAGCAGGGATGCTTTAAAACCACAGACCTATTTTGCGTGATCTGCATACCAAATGTGACAGTAATGACTGCGTTCTCCGCTTGCATGTAGGGGCGCAGAAGGAGAAAGAAATGGCTGTAACTGTGTTTTCATCTACTGTAAGAAGCCCCCATGAGCACTACACCCCCTCCAGAATTGTGTGCTCCTTCTTTTAAAGTTTCGTTGAATTAGATATCCACAAACTGTGCTTTATTGTGTTAATGCCATCACCATCGCTGCCATTTCATCAGAATTAAAAATTTTCTGCTATTTTAATTCCAGAATACCAGTGGGTGTGGTATTAAAATGGCCAAAGATCATTTAAAAAGTGGGCGTTTAATGTATGGTTTCTAACATTCACAATAGCTGGTTCCTTTTTATATGCATCGCTTTGTTGAATTCTTTTTCCGACGAAGGAAAAATGTGATTATGCGGGGGAACAAATCCCATCCATCAGATAACGTGATGAAGTGCTTGAAGTAAAATGGTAAAGAAAGAACGTGTTTTGAGAGGAGGCTGTCGTGAGGCATGCTGACAGATTTCTGAGGGCACTGCCTTGGGCATTCCAGGATGTGCTGACTGGCTTTGTGGGCGGACTTATTCTGGTCAGACAGCAGACCTGCGGGGGTTAGAGTCCATGGTTACCTAATTGTGTTGTTTTGAATAAATGAATAGGTAATAATAATTCCTTACAGTTTTCTGGACACTCCACTCAAAGCAATTTACAGGTAATGGGGACTCCCCTCCACCACCACCAATGTGCAGCATCCACCTGGATGATGCGCCAGTCCGCTCCCCACACACCAGCTCTCAGTGGGGAGGAGTGCAGAGTGATGAAGCCAATTCATAGATTGATAAACTGAATCACCTCCTATATATTCTCGCCAACTTTAGTTATAAGTATTTATCAATGTGTTCATATGTGTTCAAATCAATAAAATAAAACACACAAACACTTGTAATTATGAAAAATGTATGGTTGTTAGATTATATATTTGGCACAGGAATTCAATAATCAATTTAATAATGGAGGAAAACGGATGATAATGACTTCTGATGCACCTCTATGTTGCAAAGAGCCTGCTTCTATTCTTGTTCTTACTTAAATCCAGGTGATACAAAGGAGATGTGATGCATGTGAAGATGAGCGATCACATACTGCAGAAAGAAAAAATGTTGTTCAATTGATTGGAATGGCTTTGGTGGTTAAGAACACAATAAAGTTGTAAGTGAGAGGAGGTCATTTGGAGCTTGTTTGGTTCTTAGCAGCTAATTGAGCTCCGAATGTCATATAGATATTTATTGAAAGAAGTTGGGGTACTGGTTTTGACAAAATGGCTGGGTATACTATAACTATAAACTTTTAAGTTTGTTTCATTTTGTTTTGATATTGAATAATCAAATCAGGTCTCATGATCTTCTCTGTTCACGTCTAAAAAGTAACGTTTTGTACTTTGTTTAATCAGGACATTTCTTTGAGCCTGAAAATGCATCTGGACTCTCATATCTACACTTTCCAGAGCAACAATATATTATATGTAATATAGTGATTAAAATTGCACACGCCAATCTGAATCAGAATGTTGTGTAGAAGGAATGTTGTGTCAAAATAGTGAAATGTTAATATAACATCCCTTGATTGAAACTCTACACTTTAAATCATTTATCCTTACATTCTGTTTGCATTTCTACATATCAGATGTAAAATGATGTGTCAGCATGAACATATATTTTTTTTCATAAGCAGCTTCTTCAAGATAAGTGTTTATCATCTTATATTTAAAATGTGTTTTGCTCCCTGCATGCAACACTCTACAGTTGTACCTGACAGGGCAGCTGGCTCAGGTGTGAATACAGGCCCACAGTGAGATAATGTGTATCCAATTTATTTCACCAAATAAAACCCTACTCCAAACAGACCGTGCTACAGCCAAAAAATAAGAATGTATTGTGGCGCTTTCACCTGATTAGGTGGAAAAATTGGAAACAGATTATTGTTCTAATGAGAAACTTTTGATTGATGCACTGTGGGAAATCAGAACTATTAATACAGGACCCACATTATTTAGTTGCCACAGGACAGCAAAGGGTATAGAGACTATTGTCCATGTGTCAGTATATTTTGTGTGTTACTGCTATTCATTTATATATTTATATATATATATATGTTTACATGTGAATTGCATTTTGGCACTCTCATAAAAGGCATCTCATTCTGTGGGAAGAGGTATGTGAACGTGCAGGCATTCAAGTGAAAATCCAATCCTTCACACTACACAGCCTCTGCAAAGTCTTTTAAATGACCCTTTATATCATGGTGCCATGTCGATCCTTTCTGAAGAGGGAGGCCTGTTAAGAAGAAGAGATGTATGTATACAAGTGGCTGAGTTATGTATTACTCCTGTATGCTTTGTTCTGGGTGCTGGCTGACCTTATCTAAGGGGAAGAAAAGCATTCATTATGACAGGCAGAGCCTCACTATGGGGGAGATTCAGCACCTGATTAGTGTGTCTGAAGCCTTTACATGCCTGTTTGACCTCAGCAAGAAATGAGCACAGCCAGGTGTTTCTTGTGTGAACCACACAAGCTGTCTGCTTGTCAAGACTCCTGCACGAAAGCAGCTTGTCTCAAAATAATTAAACGAACAGAAAACTGCTCTGGCCTGAACGATAATTGACAAAATCTTGCTAAAAACCTGAGGTCGGAGGTTTTAATCCAAGGGTGTCCACACTTTAAAGCCCACATCACCAAATCAAAGCCTTTTCAAGTCACTGTCTTCACACCCTCTTGAATTCTATCTGGTAATTTAAATTAAACCAAAACAATAATTCCCTCATCCCTCATGCAACAACAATCACACTTCCTTCACTAGAAACTTATTTTATGTTGTCATGATTCTATGTTATTATGCTAATGCTACAATATAACCAATACTGTATCCTTAATCAACAAATTATGCTTTGTACATCACCATGAAAAAGGAATGAACCATGTCCTGAGAATATTTTGTTCATTAGAAATAAGAGAAAAAAAGTTTATACACTGCACTATTGCACTTTTGAAAAAGGTACAGGTGTATTAGTGAAACTCATCCCATTGAACCAGAAGCTCTGCACAAAATACTGCAATATGTTGACCAGGAACAATGGGCTTTTGGAAGTGCTGTCCTTTGGATGAGACATTAACCAAAGTCCTAACAGCTTAGTCATTAAACAATCCCACAGAAACTTTTGAAAGAGTAGAGCCCTGATTAAATTCCACTCTGGTGCATGTAGTAATCCACAATGAACCTATCACTCTGGTTGTATATATGTACTTAGGACTACACATAGACAGTAACCTGTGCTGGACAACTCATGTTGAGAGTGTTTACTCCAAAGTTCAGCAGCGCTTATATTTCTTGCGAAGACTAAGAGTGTTTGGGGTTCTACAGGAAATAATGCTACTCATTTACCACACTGTAATCGAGAGCATTATCAGATATGGTATAACAGTGTGGTTAGGTAATTTATCAGTTCAATTAAGATAGCAAATTACCCGTCACATCCAAACAGCTTTGAAGGTAATAGAAGTGAAACAGCACCCCTCCCTACAGACAATCGTTTAAAAAGCCATAATCAAACAGGCAGGAAAGAATATATCAGATCCTTCCCACATCCTCAATTCTGAATACCAACTTCTTTCTTCTGGCAAACATTTTAGGGTTCCCAAATGTAAGTCAAACAGATACAAACATTCCTTTGATCCACTATCCATTAAAGCTGTCAATGCAAATGGCAAGGATAAACATAATTTTTGACCTTTACAATCCACTTGTGTGCAATATGTTTTGTAAAGTGTTATAAATATTATATGTTGTTATGATTTATACATGTGCAATAGAGTGATGTGCAATGTTTGTTTGTTTTTTCTGCATTATATGTAAATGTACATAAGTGCTGTGTGTCCACAAAAAAATGAATTCCCTCAGGGGACAATAAATCTTATCATATCTTATTCAGGAATAGATGTGCTACTGTACTACAGTTCCCACCTAATTTAACTGGTGAAGCAGTTGCTCACTCCTCAACCTGCTCTGTGCAGCAGGGCTGCTAGTGTTGGAAATGTGTGGCTGTGTTTCAGTGGGGGATGAATGTGTCACTTCCTGATCACCTTGGGATCCTTTGTCAGATCCACATGCCGGGAATTATTGTTCTTAAGACATTTAACATAGTTTTTTTTACAAGATCTTTATGGGTCTGATTTCATTATGCTTGTCAAATTAAAAACATCAAAAATGACAACATTGCATATCACCGTTTTCATCTCAGTAGAAGTGAGGATGTTCACATAATCTTTACAGGTTCATTTTCTGGGGCATTACGTTGTGTTTTAACTGAACAGATGTGTATCTAAGAGAATTACCTTTTGCACATCTGTCATTGTTATAGTCCAACAGTATTATTTATCACCTTTGCACATGTCTATCATACTCTTTGAGACAACTTTTTACCAGTCAAACACAAGAACATAAGAAAGGTTACAATTGAGAGGAGATCATTCGACCCAACTAGCCTGTTTGGTAGTAAGCTGTTAATCGATCTCAATGATCAGTTATCGTTTCTTGAAAGCAACCACATTGCTACTTAATGTTTAGCCAAGATGTTTTTTATATTTAAATAATGGAAGTCTTAATGTGTTGCTGTCCACAATCAGCAATGAGATGGGACCTTTTTCAAGAAAAAAAAAGAAATGGCTTGGCTGTGAAGCTGGATTACAAAATGGGATACAATTTATGTTACACATTGTCCTTGCTTCTTGTCTTAAGAAATAAACAGATTCAATTGCTTTGTGTTTTTTTTTATTTTGAAAAACCTCAAGTAGAGGAAATGTTTGAAAATGTGATTTATTTCTTTATATGCTGTCTATCTATACATACATGTGTCTATATAATACCTTCGACTGTATTATGCTAACAAATATATATGTGTGTTTATTATTCACTTGGAAAAGGAATCAGAGCAATAATTTACCAATAGACCTTTCATCATGAAAACTCAAAAAGTATAACATACCAAAAAAATAAATCATACTGACAGTACCAGTTTACAATTTACTTCTGGTCTGTGGAAGAGACAAACAGTGGCAGTCTCTTATTAACGCATGTCCTGTCTGTGAAATTACTAGAGAGATAGCTGTGCCTATTCTCCTGTGCCCAGTCTTTTATGATTCTGTATGTTGCATTTTCATCTTCATGGAATTGCTGAGTTTCTTTTCTTTAATCTTTGTCCAAAAGCAAGATTTCAGTTGCTTCCCTTTGTACTGTGCAAGATGTACAAGCTCTGACAGCGTCTTCATATCACAGACCGTCATTATTTAAAAAAAAAAGAGCTAGGCCTGTTTCTCAGAATGCTGTTTGTTTTGGATTTTCTTCAGGTTGCTTAATGTTATCCAAAGAGATTTATATATTCAGATGTAGTATTACTGTCATGAGATAATCACAAAGGAGACATTGCAATGGGTTTCCCCAATTTACACACCTTTTTCACTCTCGTAATTCAAGGAGAAATCCTTTTGCATTTCTTATTTGATTAATACAGCAGAGATTGTATTTCCCAGTTATTCATTCTAATTTCAGGGCATGTTTGATAGAAATGCTAGTAATAAGAAGGAACACAATCTAAACTAAAATTTTAGTGAATGATCTGTAAACTTAAATGTATTTATGTAAAATATAAAATGATCCTCATTTGATAATATCAATGTGTTATTTTGGGAAACAAATATGAAAATTCCAATCAGGATTGAATTATTATTATGATATTATCATCTTTATAATTTTGTCATTGCCCAACTGTTACATTTTGTATTAAACTCATTCCCCAACCTTTGTGAAAAAGTGCTCTTATGAAACTGTGATAAAATGTCAACATTAAATAATAAAGAAGCCTTTTTTTCTACATGCCAGACTTTTAGCTATGTTTTTATATTACAAAATAAAATAGTATTCCATAACTTGTCAGAAAATAATATATAGTATCTTTATCCATAATATATTTTGATATACAGAAATGGATAGCTTTCACTCGATTATTACTATCGGCCATTTTATTAAATTTTGTTTATATACTGCATCCTATTCATGAGGGAAAAAAACGCTGTACTTTAATGTTGCTGAAAACTAAGCGGTAATTTCAGAAAACATTCTACATTTTCTCCAGAAACCTTCCAATCCAAAGTGTCAACACAACTGAATAAAAATATTCTAACATGGTGATAACGATATCTCATTATCTATTAATATTTGTGGGAAAAACAATGACAACAAAAGCAGGAGAACAGGCTTTGTTTCCAGCTGTTTGGCAATCCAATAAGAATTATCACAGCCCTCTGGAAACAGGCAGCCTGCAGAATTAATAAAATCACTCTTAATGGCCTTCCTCACATTTGCCTGATCATTAGTATTCATGTGAAAATTCCCTCTTGAAAGAATTAACCATCTTTTCTGGTTAAATATAGAAGTGCAGATCACAATGTTTACAGTGTTCATAGTTTGTATTTAATAAAATCTCATAAATAAACTCTATCCATTTCCATTCCTTATTGGTCCCCAGTTGCAAATATAATGATACAAAATACCAAAAGTTGTCTTTTAGAGCTTTGTCTTCCTATGAAAAGACACTTGTGTTGTTATTTTTAAACCACAGTCAAAGCAGAGCTCTGAATTTGGTTGAATTTTGGTGTGTGTTTATGATAGAAATGTTTTTATTTTATAGGAATTTGTATCATATTAAGATCTTTTGCTAAACCAGAAGGCATTCTGTAACATTTTGCATCCCTACAACTGATGCTGATGCTAGAGGTTGTCTGTATTAATTTACAGAGTGCTCCAGTTCATTCTACTAGTCAGTGATTTTCCTTGTTTTATAAGTCATCAAGCAAGACAATAAAAAGTTGGATACAATTCAAAATTACTTACTATGAATTAACACTGTAATTACCCTGTAATTGTGTGGCATTCACACATTGAAATATATTTGCATATAAATCATATGACCATTATTATAACTGCACAAGTCTAGACGTGTACATAGATTTGGAAATATTGCTGGTATTGCAGTGCAGTTAGATTTTTGAATATCTGTATTTCAAATATGAATCCTAGGACTGAACCATTAATTATGCTGTAAACATACTTTTTTACAGCATGCCATTTTATATCTGTAACTCCTGTATCTTAAGTAGTAATTACATAATTCGTTCACCATATCTGTTTTTAATATGTAATTTAACATGCATTTGTAAGTGCAGATTGTTACATAATTACAAGGTAAATAAAGTATAAATATTTGTATTTAGAAATTGTCACAGGTTTTTGAAAGACAAAATGTGTGATGGGTCTGTTTAGCTTTACAGTCCTCTGCTCTTAAAAATTAATCAGCAACAAAACAGAAATAGCTCAATTAGTTTGGGTGATTTTTGTTAGAACAGGAATGTAGAATACAATTAATTTGTTCACAACCAGATCTCAATTTAATCTGTTTATTACAAATTCTGATCTACTAAGCCCAATTATTCCAAATTCTATCCGAAAAAAATATTCTTAAATAGCATTTTATTTGTAGATTAAATTTAAGTTTTCTGTTGACTTTTCATAATGTCCTTCATTCAAAATTGTGTCTTAGCATTTAATCACACATGCAGTCTACTTTTCTTGGTTTTTAATTGCTTTCTAAGGCACTATTAAACATGTTATTTTTTTTAATTTGTTATCATTGAGACTAATAAGTATTTCAATTTGTATTTTTATTATAAGAGAAAAAATCTGTTGGCTACCTGTTTTTGACCGTATTCAAATAGCATTATTTAACCTTAGATTTGCAACATGTAAGCAGTTACAAATGTTCATGAAGACAAAATTCTTGATAATTACTGAAATCCATTTTTATTCTATTAACAAAAGCAATGTGGAATTTGTTAAATAAAGAGACATCCCCAGAAAGTGAAAAAAGCTAAATAAATGTGGTTCAACTTAGTTTTAACATGCATCCATGTGTGGTATAATATTTATTCTCTAAGAAATAAATACCCTGAATTATTTTTTTCTTAAGTTCTGAAATATCAGCTTTAGATTGCAACCAGTAAGGAAATGTTATTTTAAATATTAAAGCAACAAATACAAATGTTACTATCCCTATATGACATAACCCTCATTATTATTGGATTTTCGTGAATTTTCATTTCATACTTATATTCTTACAGTTGCCTGTTTGAATATGTTCTATCCTACTACACTATTAATTAAGCTAAAACACCAAATATACTATGCATAAATAAAAAAAATGTGAGTTCATTTAAGGGTTTTTGTACAGACACATAATTTTGAAAATTGAATTAAAAAAGGTACCGAATCTATCTTGGCCTGAGATTTTTTCCCTGTAGGAAACCTGAACAATATACAGTAACAAGGATAATATGTGCTTAGGAGACAAGGAAAACATAACATAGCTGGCATGGCTAGGTACTGTATACTGTTTCATTTTTATAAAATACATTGATCTTTAATAAAAAATAAGGTATCTTATATATATATATATCTATCTTTGGTAGAATAGCTTAAGTAATGTAACAGGTTGTAGATAAAAGTTAATTGAAAGATTAGTTTCTTTTTAGTGGAAAACACCTACAGCAGAACAGGTTTGGGTACTGAAGCACCTACTGTATAAATAAAACTATAAGCCTGTATACCTTTCCCAATCATTTTAAATGGTATCTAATAAATCATTGCTAAGGCAGATTGTTGTACCTTAAGATTAAGTCATTGTGTTTCTCTCGTTAGAAACTGGGAAAAAACACAAAACATGATGATCCACGTCTTAAATAAAAGCTGGTTTAAGCAGGGAGCTGCGTCAGCAGGCGTAGGCTGCAAAGGAACAAGTAAAGGTTTATTCCCTGCTGAAAAGAGAAGAAAAGAAAACACAACATTTCAGCTGTGGAGCCTTCTTCGGGTGTGATAAAATAAAAAGTTTTTACTTTATGTTCAATAAGAGTGTCAACATTTGCAGTTCTTGGGAGCTTCAAAGCAAGAAATGAACTGAGGCGTTTGCTGAGCTGTACTGGTGTGAGACACATTTATCAAAGGAGTTGTCTGCTTTACCTTGGTTAATCAAGTGCTGGATAAATCAGTAAGAGCTATCAATACTCCAGGAGCACAGGATAAAAGATGAGGGAGAAAGTGAAGAAGAGAGAGGGGAGAGGATAGACAGCATGACACAAGGAGAACAGAAAGTGCTAGCCGAGAGGTCCTTGGTCCGATCAGCCTTTAAGACCAGACTCAGTAAGTATCTGAACCTTGTTAATTCTGTTGATTTTAGGAAAGTTTGATTTTCTATGTAGAGAATCTCTAGGTTAAAAATGACCTCTCCTGGTTAGTAGATGCATTTTTTTAGAATAGGGAGGTAGGTGCCCCATTTGCTTTGTAGCATCCAGATTTATAGAGAGAAAGATTTAACTGCGGATCATGTTCTTTTTAGTTTAGAGGGCGTGTTTATCTTCCTTGGCCTGTGATATAGGAGTTGAATACTTGGTAGCAGTGTGGGTTTTTTGGTTGGTCAGGATGTAGGCCTCTGGGACGCCTTGTTTGTAAATAAAGTAACTTGTATGTTGTACTTTGTGTTGTGTGTTCTTAGTGTGGGTTGTTGTTATTATTATTGTGTATTGTTATTATTAATACATATTTGTTAAAGCCACTGTGGCTGATGAGAACAAATAACTCTTTACAATTTGGGGATATTAAAATTTAATTATTGATAATCCTGCTCTGTCTATTTTCTGTAATTCTTTATTTGTAACTATATGTTCATATACCAATTTCAATTTTGTGGGTAGCAATTAGGATGAAGCTGTTTAAATATCAGATGTTGTGTTAACAGTTTGTGATTGTTATTTTGGTTGCATTTGTAATTTTAATAATACCTTCAGTAAAGATTTTTTTTTTAGTGATTTGAAATATAGTTCAATAAATTCCATTCGTAGTGAATTGTCTGCATGATTTTGTTAGCATATTAAAATAATAGAATTTGACCGTGGACAATAAACCAAAGAGATGGCTATAATTGTTCATTTTTTTTCATTTTGTCTTTTATCTTTACAGCTTCAGCAAGACTTGTTAAGTATATTGGGAATATGTGATTCCCTGGTAATGACATAGCTAGGAATAAGGGTACTGATTATTGTTAATTAAAACAATACTGTGTAGGAATTACATGTATATAAATTTCTACGACTTACATGGCTGCATGATAACAGCTGTTATAGTCTTGATTCCCTCCCCATGTCAGTGAAGAACAGTCATGTTTATTAAACGTCTAATTCAGATTGCATGTACTGTATGCAAGAGGAATAGTGCAGGAAGAGCTGGGTATCTCACACAACACCAGGCTGCCTGGTCTGTTGCAGGCCACCCTCGGCTAGTTTTTTTCACACATATTCCTACAGGTGAAATTGATACAGAGCAGTTGTAATTCTTCCACAGCAAAGCTTTCATTACTGGGACAGCAAAAATCAGAATGAAATGTCCCATTCAAAGGCACTAACTGCATTTCCACCAACCTTCTGCAGACATGGGTTTTGCAGTATGAAATTGCAGTATGAAGTAACAGCCTTGTAATGCAATATTCAATTTTTTAATGCAATATTGTATTTTGTCCACACTAAATTCAGACTGGGTCAACTACTGCATAACCCTCAAATGTTATCTCTACATATCTTTCCATTCTTAAACCCCACTTCATTTAGAGGTCTTTTAGTTTTTCACTTCCTGGATTTCTCTTGAAAGGGGTTATTGAGAAACATTTTAAATACCTGTCTTGGTATTTGAGTGTTAGACAATATTACCTATGTTGTAATCAATTTTACTGTTATTTTTAAGTTTATCAATAAAGTGCTTGTAATTATTGAATATAAAATCATTAATATCCTTGTTGAGTTAAATGTTTGCTCATAAATGACCATGTGTAGTTTAACATATTTATACTACTTTCTAATGAGTGTCTTATGCCTGATGTCAGACTTCCAATGTCTCTGTTCCACCTTGTAATAATGTCTTATAAGTCTGGGCGGTTAATGGCTGAATATCTTGGCTCACTGGTTTTGAATTTCTTACTTTTAAATTTAGGAAAATTGAAAGAGATTAGTCTAAACTGCTTTAGTTCCCATTGATTGGTATTCAACACTACAGCTAAGACTGGACTGACCCCTGAATCAAGTTTCCTATTTTGATTAATGTAAGAAGTCTTTTCTTTTAATTCCCATAAAAGAATTCTCATTCTAATTCTATACTTCTGTAGCTGGCTTTCAGTTTTCAGCATATTATTGTGCTTCTTTTACATAGTAAGAGTCCTGTTTTTAGCACTGTAGTACCTTTTCAAGATACTGTGGATTTCTGTTCTTTTTTGTAAACCCTGTAATTGTTTCTTATCACACAAGCTAAAGAAATATATTTGTCTATACTTCTCAAGTGCTACATGTGCATCTAACACACAGAATGACAACATATCTGATGGTACTGCAAAAGGACTCAGAGAAAAAAAAGTATTCACATGTGAATAATGTATTTCATATAAAGTTTATAAAAGGTGTAAAACATCAATTTCTGTTATCAATAGACATACAGTATAGGCAAAAAGGCTTAAATGTTTACACACTATTTCCAGTGGATTTTCAACAATATCTCTTTCTTTTAGGAGTTCACTCTTACAAGTGTTTTTTGATGCCAGATTATAATTTGACTGAAGTACTGTACAATAACATCTGTCTGCATTTCCGTCCTTGGCAAATGTATCTCATCAAATTAATGGTTTCCAAAAGGGGACTGTCTCAGTCCTGTCTCCCCCTTTTCGTAGATAGCAATGTACTTGTTGGCAACACAGAAATGGAGTAGAAATGTTTTATTTTTCAGAAATTAAACATGCCACAATGACCACATCCAGATTAAAGTGCCATTTAAACCAATGAAAGAGAAAACACAGTGTGCGTTATGTGTTAATTAAACACAGCAGACAAACCCAGGGTTTGGGTTAGTGTTACTAACACCCTGTTTTCTGTATATTAATATTTTAGCAACATGCTTTACTGTACATTCAACAATGAGAATGGTGAACACACCTCGTATGCAAGCTCTAGTGCACGAGTTGCCACGGAAACGAGATGGGAGCCGTCAGTAAGACAGGGCTAGAGGAAAGAGCCTCTTCATTTTATTTAAGAGTTAAAAGAATTTTTGAAGGCGTTGTTTGTGGTGTCTAGTCTTTCAGCTTACCTATTGCATTCCCTTTATTTTGTATTTCCTGGGTTTCCTTTAAGTACTCTGCTCATGTTTTTTACAGCTTTCTCAAGAAAACAGATTTACATTTATTAGGCCTCCTACTGCTTCCAGTGGCCTGTTAAGTATTTTTGTTTCAGTGCTCATTGTAAAATACCTGCTCTATCATGTCCGATTTGTTGTGCCCAATTTAAATGTCACTACACTGCAACTGTAACCCATAATTCTGCTGCTGCTTCTTCTTTTGGAAACGATACTTGAATTAAAACAGACATGAATACCGACTTTAATGGAATTTCATGAGAAACAGTCCTGATGACTAAATGATCTGCTGCCACTATCTGCTGTCTCACTTTGGGGCAAGAGCAGGGAGGGGGCAGCTCCAGTCTCTGGAGGTGATAATTCTCCAGGATTTGAAGATGTTTTACAGTTGAGACCTAAAAAACAGCCGTGTTCATCTCTTACTTTACTAATTAGTTGTTTAAGTAATAAAGATCAGCATCTGAATAAAAAAACAAAGATCTTCTGTTAATTCTAGAGTGGCCCATTCTGGCTCTAGAGTACAAAGGATAGGCTATATTATTTTTTTCTTTTTTTAATTTTAACTGGATAGTAATTTTTATGATACTCGCCTACTTTGGAATAGCAAATCGTGCGTCTTTTATGTCTCCGCTTGCTGCTACGAGCGCCATTCCCACACCCCAGGGAGAATGAAGACATGTAGGCAGACTCCTCCAACCCTTCACTTGTCAGGTCACTTGTCTTTTCACACATCACAGGCAGCACAGCCCTGTCCTGGAGATTCAGTGTCAGCCTGCAAGTACTCGGGAGGCCACAGGGGGCACTGTGTCACTGAGCATCAGTGCTTTCCCCAGTTGGGGAACATTGGGTCACAGTCAGTGTGCCATGTGACAGTAACATGTGTCATGACCCAGGATGGACCCCATGATCACAGGGTTCAAACGGTGCTCAGGAGAGCACGCTTACCAGTTGAGCCACTCTGGAGGCCACCCAGATCTTTTTATTAGCTTACAGTATGTGCACCCAGGTTTGAGCTAAGAACCATAAAGATGTATATTTTTATCATGTGAACTGCAGTGAGCATCACATTACTGGTGATATCAGTAATGAGCATAACTCCTAACGATGCATTACAGGACATCATGATGGTTAGCTCTGCTGTCTCCCTGACACCACATCCTGGCTTGATTCCAGCACTAGGCGTCTGTCTGTTTGCACGTGTTCATCAGGGTTTTTTCAGGATGCTCCAGTGTTTCCTCCTACTTACAAGTGACTGGCAAGACATCTTTACTTGACTAGATTATGTTGAAAAGTCCCTCACAGGACAATTTTGTCCTTTCCTGTAAGAAGAGAGGAAGAAGGCTGCCCATACCATTTTTCTCCCCTCTCAAAACTGGCTCTGGTGCTTATCTGCCCTGTGGTTGTAATCAAGCACAAGTTGTTAAATACATGTCAGTATAATAGAGGATAATACTGATCGTGGGTCTGTTCCAGCAATCTGAGATTACAGTATTGTTTTTGAAGGGATGGCTCAGTGGGTGATACTTTCATTTTAGTCCCATGGGGTTTTGTAACCACTCTTATTGAAAAAAGGTTTTTTCCATGGAATGGCAGCAGAAAATTAAATAGGTGAAGAAAGTGTTTGCAGCCAATGTACTGATTTTGATCAGAAGGTGGTGGCAGTGCCAGTCCTGGACATGATATAGCAGGTGGGGAAGACGTCTGTGGAGCTGAGCCACTGAGCTCCCTCTTCATGGCACCATTGCTAATGTACTGCTAACTTGACTAGCTTGCTGGAAGCCTGCTTCACTAAGGACGTGATAGTCCACTTGTACCAGGTGCTGCACCCAATTTCTTTCAGCTACAGGACATTGCCAAGCTTAATGAGCTGCATGGGAGCTATTTTCATTTATATTTTACCGTTTTCTCTCATCCTGAAATCGGATGAATAACAAACCAGCACAAGGGGAGTCCTCGTGGATCGCTACTGTAAGCATGCTCTCTCCTTTAAGTTCTTCTGTAAAACAGTGATTAAAGTTCATCTTGCAAATGACATTTAGTCAAGCTTTCATCAGCAGTCTTTTTTTCTCGGGGGAAAAGACAATAGCAATTTTAATGGGGGAGTTAACTCAGCCTCTGCGTTTTGCTTAAATTCTCCACCTACTTTGCAGAAGGTTTTTAAACCTTTATATGAAGACTATATAAGAGTATAAAGAGTCTTATAATGTGGGCAGGGCACTGTTGTTGTAACCTTGGACAAGGTACTTCACTTAGACTGCTTTAATGATATACCCATCTATATAAATGGGTACAAACAATGTTGTTTTGGATCAATTAATTGTCAATTCACCCACCCTTAAGTGTTATGGGGGTCTGAAACAAGCTACACTAGTATGTAGCTGGAGCTTTTTTCAAGAACTGGCTCTTTGATTCAGAACAGGCCAGATGGGCCAAAAGGCCTCTTTTTTGTGTTCAGACTAATTAATAATAAACCTCCAATGATATATAAAGCCTCCAAATGCTTATCGTGCATATGAAGTAAATGTAAATCAGGATACCATTCTTTTTAAATGTGCTTAATTGAACCAAAAATATGCAAAGAAAAAATGCATTGCATCTAGTCTAAACAGTAAATCTTTAATATTTGCATCAAACTAAGAATTATTATCAATATAGTAATTCACATCAGGGTTAAGATATATATATACAGTCAATAATAGTTTCCTTGATATGCCATATTATAATGAATAATCAGGATTTTGTTTGTTTCATGCATTCTTGAGGGTGTGAACTGATAACTGATTAAGTTTATCAGGTTCATATTCATGTCTGCTGCAACAAGGTACGGACAAGAAATAAAAACAGTGGGATTATTATTCATTTACTTGGGGGATTATTATCAATTTAATTGGCCTTCAATTCTATCCAATGCCATTTATATTTACACCTATTTATACAGCTTGACATTTTACTTACTCCTTACTCTAGGGGATAATAGCAATGCCTCTCACAGGTTCTAAACCCAGAATCTCCTTAATGCAAGTCCAGAGGCCAAACTCCTCCATAACATTGAGTAACACTGATAGTCTGTATCTGTATCTGCTTAGAATTGTACTCACGGTCTTTACTCCAGTAGTTTTGTCATTCTATAAGCTTCCGTTGCTATATTGCCATTTCTTTTTTCAAGGCAGCATAATTTAGACCATATTTTCTATAGTATTAAGAACCACAACAATAGTAAATCATATTAGGACAACAGACTGTAGCAAAGGGCTCCACGTTTGTTCAATTCAATTAGTTGACACATCTACAATTCTGTCTGCATTCTATTCTTGTGTCTTACTGGATGCAGAATTTCCTTGCTTTGATTCTGCAGTTCTCATCAGGATGTACTGTGACCTCTAGTGGTGTGTGCCTTGCATTGTTCTCCTACTGAAAGACGGATTTTCATTGTGTTTTTTTTTTCGAAAACAGCTGTCTATTTCTGCTGCTGTGCCAGCTATTCAGATTCTCTACCTTTTTTTGTGCTCAGAAACATGCTTATTCACTTTAAACATTAGCTTTGTTGCGTGTTAAATTCAAACAATGAACCAGAAAGCCAGTAAAATCCTGCATCTATCCATCATCTCAAAGCCAGGAAGGGCTTGTGACAGACCTGGAGCCCAACCCAGAAGCACAGGGTGAGAGCGCATGACTGCTCCAGTGTAACAGTCCACCACAGGGCAGAAACCCCAGAGAAACATCAGGTGAACATGCACACATCACAGCTGTGGACACCCAGAGCCAGAACTGAACCTGGGATCCATCAGCAATGAGGCAGAAACACTAAGTTCAGCAGGTGTGAGCCTGGTCAGTACCTGGATGGGAGACCTCCTGGGAAAAACTGAGGCTGCTGCTGGAAGAGGTGTTGGTGAGGCCAGCAGGGGGCACTCACTCTGCGGTCCATGTAGGTCCTAATGCCCCAGTATAGTGATGGGGACACTATACTGTAAACAGGCGCTGTCCTTCAGATGAGACATAAAACCGAGGTCCTGACTCTCTGTGGTCATTAAAAATCCCGGGGCGTTTCTTGAAGAGTAGGGGTGTAACTCCGGCATCCTGGCCAAATTTCCCATTGGTCCTTACCAGTCATGACCTCCTAATAATCCCCATCTTGAATTGGCTTCATTACTCTGCTCTCCTCCCCACTGATAGCTGATGTGTGGTGAGCGTACTGGCGCAACCTATGGCTGCCGTCGAATCATTCAGGTGGGGCTGCACATGAGTGGTGGTGGAGAGGAGTCCCCATTACCTGTAAAGCGCTTTTATTGGAGTGTCCAAAAAAGCGCTATGTAAGTGTAAGCAATTATTATTATTATTATTATTACTTGATAGCACCACTGTGGACCATTACTTTGAAAACAACTTTTCCTCGGCAGGTTCCCTGTAACACTGTGCTGTAGGAGGCTCCATCTGTAACTACTTAGTCATTAAAAGATACCAGAGTAGTGTTCATATGAGTTAGGGTGTCCTGGCCAAATTCTTCTTTGGTCTGAACACAACCTATCTGCTGTGCAGAGGGGCTGCAGGGGCAAGTGCCACCTGGGCAGGTGGATTTCATTGGTTGATGAAATGAGTCCCCTCCTATACAGTATGTGAAGCAGTTTGAGATCCTTTGGGATTAAAAGGCCTTTTAAATTGATCGATTAACTGCGCGACCACCATCCTGCTTCTTAACTGAAATTGCGTTTCACAGAAACAGTATATACATCTTTATGGTATGTGACTGTAATTGCTGTCTATAATGGAAGGTCGGTCAAAATGAAAGTAGAAAGTGTGGAAATTGACTTCCATCCCCAAATCAGTCCCGGAGGTAATTATGCCATATGACAGGTCTCTACAGGGATGTGCTGGGTTTTTCCTGGTGTTGCCGGCACAGTGAAGTTATTCTGCATAGCACATAATCTGTGACAGTGAGAACTCTTAACGCTGTTGGAAATATATAATCTCAGATTTGGGCTTGTTGCTATCTGATTAATTCTCTAATGGTGATTGCATAAAATTAACCACAGCTAAGATGGACAATAGACCTGCTTCTGTTGAAAACTTTTGCCCACCATCTCAAAAGTTAAACTGCGAAAGTGTGCTCTTCACTCAACCTCAATGGCTGACAGTCAAACATTATCACCATTATCATTGTCTGACTGTGATCCAGACTGACAAAACCTAACCTGTTGAGACAGTCTCTGTGCTCCCACACTCAGGTAATGGTCTATGCATGGTGAAAAAGTAAAGCAATTAGTGAAACAGGCATGTTTAGAATTGTACCCATTTTCACTTCAACAATAGATGACCCCGCTGCATAATAAAATGTCACTAATTTCAGACATTGAAAGCTTGTCAATGCATAATAAACTCCTCCCTCCATGATCAAATTTACCTCTCACTTTGCCCCATTTTCACCCTTGAAACTGTCTCCCTGGCTCATTCTTTGTAAGTGAGGGGGTTGTGACAGCACTGGCAAAGATCATTTCCTCAGCCAGAATTAAGGATGCTATTCCTTCCCTTTATATTTGTTGGCTTGTTTCGTCATTGTGTGAATTTGACCATATGACTGAAATTACAGAAAGAAGCTGAGGAAATGCTTGGAGCTGCTCCTAGCCATTTATCTCCCATCTCACACATATGAACTTTGTTCACCAAAATTTAATTTGATTTTTTATGACGACAAAAGACCAGCTTAATGATATTTAGAATCAGAAACTCTGAAGTTTTTCTAAATGCTGAGAAGGGACATTTTGTGATAAGATCACTCAGATGAGCATTAATCTGATTTTCATACCTACAGTACAAGCAAAACTGACTTATGTTGATTGATTTGTCACTGTCACCTTCCTATCAACAGAACAAGTCGACTATGTTTCTTTACCAACATGCTGCAAGATCTCTTAGTGGATTAACAGATACCACTCATTCGTCATCGACACACCTGCAGTAACATTTGCTTTGTCTTATTGGTGACTTTATCAGCTTGTCCTCCTGGTGGTAGTATTTGAATTTCCTAGGACATTTTTTAGATGTTACCTCAAAGGAGAGTGAGACATTTGTTTTCCTGATTAATTAATTTTCTCAATTAAGACTTGAAAAATAATTTTTATGATGACTCTACTGGGGGTAAATAGACTATATATATTTATTTTATAAAATAAGAAAGTAATGGCATATTATTGTTGATTAAATATATATGTATTGTTTGTCAGACAACATATATGTGTGTGATTTTTGAGTAGTAAGTGATTCCTATCCATTTTTTTTCCTTTTTCTGGTTGCGAAAAGGAAGTCATAAACGATTTTGAGATTTATTTTCTAAGAAGGGCACTCAACCTCTTCTTTGCTTAACTGACAGTGTATCTCTTATGCTCCTTTAAAAAATGTAATCCTGTGCACTCATCTCTTCAGTTTAGCAAAACAGAAAGAGAAAACAGCTCTACCCATTTTAATTCATAAAGCTCACAAACATAGAGATGATAGGTTTCTTGTCTTTGTTTTTCTCTGAATTAAATGTCCCAAATGAATAATTTTCATGACTTCTATACTAAATGCTAATCTGTTTTAAAGTACCTTGGCCTTATTGTGATATGTTTTGACATCCAAAGACACAACACAACAAGATTAATGAATAAATAGGACACAGATTTGTGGTGGGCAGCATGGTGGCACAGTGGTTACAGTTGCTGCCTCGCAGCACTGGGGCCCTGGGTTCAGTTTCTGAGCCGATATCTGTGCAGAGTTTGCTTGTTCTCCTCATGTTCGTGTGGGCTTCCTCCTGCAGTCCGAAGACATGCTCGTCGGTTAACAGGCTTCTGTAAAATTGGCACTGACGTGTGTGCATGTGTGTGTTTCTGTGTGCCCCATGATGGCATCCTACTTTGCACCCGCTGCTTGCTGGGACAGGCCCTGGTTCCTCCTGTGACACCGTACTGGATAAAGTGGTTTAGAAAATGGGCGGATAGATCTGTGGTTGTGGGTGGCAGAGCAGTGTAGTAGAGTCTCCAGACTCCAATTGGTGGGTTCAAGTTCCCACTGCAGGCACTGCTGTTGTATCTTGAGTGAGGTACGTCACCCTAGTTGCTCCAGTCCACCAGGTGAATAAGCAGTGACCAGTTCCAGTATTGCTGGGGGTAGGCGATTGGTGTCATATCTGGGGGGAGTATTGTGATCTCTGTCCAGGAATCCAGCTCTGGACAGATAAGATAAGATCACTTTATTGGCCATATACAATTTCTTGTATTAGGAATGTGTCTTTTTGCATACCCCAGCTTGCTCTCCATGAAACACACAGGCAGGGAGAGAAGTTTGGGGTCAGAGCGCAGGGTCAGCCATTTATATGCCCCTGGAGCTGCTGGGGTTAAGGGCCTTGCTCAGGGGCCCAACGGTGTAGGATTTCTCTGCCGGCCGCAGGATTTAAACCAGCAGCCTTCCAGCCACAGGCACAGATCCTTAGCCACAGAGCCACCGCACCACCCACTCTACCAGATGTGGCCGGTAGAAGGAACTACCTACAAAGTGCTGTGGTTGAGAATCTGGGGACAAATCCAAATGATCTGCACCAAGTGCTCATTAGGAGTCGCCTTGGCGGGTGTTTCTGTGGAAGTGAGCCTAACCATTTTGGTTGTCTCTCTAAGCTTTGGCAACATGGAGCTCAGGCTAACAACACCCTGAAACTGTGTTTCAAGCATTCCACCTGACGTGTCATCACAAGAGCTAGTTTGGAATGCCACCTGCTATTCTCCAAGGTGAAGTCCAAGGTGAAGATTTTATTTCCTGCTCTAGTTTATTTTCTCACATTTGTAAATAGTGTCAGTCTATTGAATTGTCCTGATCAATTTGGTGCAAACCTATTTTAATGAAAAAAATGATTGATTTGGAAAAGGTCTTAAATGGCCCATATTTAAGCTGTTGCAAAAAATGGGTGTACAATAAGGGAGATGGGAAGTAAAAATGACATTTTGCTCACCCAGCAGTACAATTAATGAGCAGAGCTCGCTGGTGTAAAAACATTATTAGCCATGAAAGTGTATTGATTTCAAATAACCATATCCCCTCACACAAAGCATCCTCCATGATATCTAAATAAATGTGGGGCTTTATGTTTGTCTCAGAAAACTCCCCATTAATTTAGCAGGTAATTGTTAAATCATAATATTTCCTGTTTAATGAAAGACCCTTCCCCTCTTGTCAATTAGCTTGCTTGTGAAACCCTCTATTTTCCCTGCTGACATCAGTGAAGAGAACTTAGGTGGAACGGGTATCTCATGGTCCCTGAACATGCATGTGCCTAATACTCGGAATATGGAAATTATGGAAAATAGTTAAGTATGTGTATTACACACGTGAGGCTTTTTAAATATAGCTTTACTAATACCCTTACCTTTCTAATATTAAATTTTGTCTAAAGTCCCATTTTCACCAGAACATTTTACAATAATGACCTTCGAAATAATGGACAGGGAGAGCTGGACACAATAATTTAAGAATTCAGTAGTGCGTAAGTGAAGATTTAGTAGGATCAGCTTTCACTGAGCTCTACAGACCTGAAATGGAGCCCATTCTTTTACTAAAGAAAACCATTGGAGGTCAGACATGCTTTGCTTTAGTTATTACACCTCTTATTTTTACTACACCTGGAAAAAGTGAGTGCATAATTAATGCCACACACATAGAGTCAAAACACCAAAATAAATGTGCAATGACAGTCAATAAAAAGTGTGCATTCTAACTTCTTAAAGTATATTCGTCCCTGTGTTAAATTTAAACCCAATTTCACTTTAAACTGAATAACAGAGCAGTGCATTTTCACAGTCACAATAAGTAGAAAACACCTGACACAACATTACATTCAAATTAGCTCTTTTAAAACTGTCCAATACAATGTTTTTCTAATTTCATTGTGGCACAATTCGAACTGAGTATTCCATATTAAAAGTAGATTCAGAATTCTGTTTAGTTTAAAATTAATGCTGATAATTAAGTTATATTTAACTTCTCTGAAACATGTAGTAGTTCAGGTGGGGAACTGCGTCAGCATGCGTAGGCTGCAAAGGAACAAGTAATAGGTTTATTCCATACTGGAAAAAAAAGAAGAAAGAGAACACAACGTTTCGGCCTTCAGCCTTCTTCTTGACACCTGAAGAAGGCTCCACGGCCGAAACATTGTGTTTTCTCTCTTCTTTTTTTCAGCATGGAATAAACCTATTACTTGTTCCTTCTCTGAAACATGCTCAACTCTTCAATACAGTTTTAAATAAAAAGCACAAAAATATGTTCGCTTATGTCTTCAGATGTTGTCGGAAAACCTGTGTTAAACGAGTATATAAGCACAAATATTAATCAGTTTAAATACAAATAAAAATAAACGTGAAACGTTTTTCTAACAGTCGTGTTTGACTGAAGAAGGGGAAAGGAGAGTCAAGGACTTACAGCAATATTCAAAATTGCCAGGAGATGTCGCCGCAGTACTTGTGTGCGAACGTGTGTTCAGCCCGCACTGCTGCGGCTCTTGTTGCAGTTTTCTAAAATAATGCGAAGCGATCCACTAACACCCATTTAAATCTTTGAATACCCATTTCGGGCCTGAGAAAGATAATGGAAAGACACCTGCATTTTTATTTTTTAAAATAATGACTAAAGATAAATCTTTAACAAGAGTAATAGACTAAAAACTACACCGGAAAAAAGTGATTGCGGTTGAAAATTCCATTTTGCAAATCGGCTTTCTACGCCCTTTAAAAAAACATATACTTAGTGTATTTATAAATAACACAAGTTAATTTTTTTCACAACTGAAAGGTCGAACACCTGTTGTATTGATGTGTTTTCACTATCCAGCAGTAACTTATTTGACAAGTAAACGTGTAATTAGTGCTTAAAAAGCACTAAACACTTCTATCGTACGTTGATCTGCAATATTTTAAAATCTATGGATCAGAAATTCAATTAAGACCCATGAAATACACCTTTACATGGCTAATGGCAAATAAGCCAGCGTACTTTTAATTCTAGCTTGTTTTATAATTTGCTTCAAGTGTAATTGTAACTGAAACTTATGCCACCACTGCAAATATCAGTGAGTATTAAGCAAATAAGAACATACAGAAAAAGAAACACGATTTGTAATTATGGCTCATTCTTGTGCTTAAACACACAATTTGTGCGTACCTTTAAAGATAGATTTTACTAAATGTACACCAAGCGAAAATGAATGAACGTGATATATTTCGATACTCGTGGTCTCAATGGTGCTAGATTATAAAATTGTATAGAGGTGCAAACCAGGTTTATTTGGCAATGTTTGCAATAAAAATAAAAGAGGGGCCGACGGCGAAACTAAAACAAATAGTTAATCGCATGCCATTGTTTTATTTTTCGTTATCATGGGTTAAGCTATATGTCCAGCATCTATTACTTTGAAACTTAATATTCTGTGAAGGTGCATCATATTTTAGGCCAATTTAAAAAAAAAACATAAACCAATACAAACGCGTTGATATACTACTTCCATACACCTTGGCAGGGCGCGCACACAAAAAGAGGAAACGAGGAGAAGCAAAATCAGTTATCGCATTACCTCACTGCATTCAGAGCTGCGTGCTAGTTAAGAGCTGCAGGTTAACTACGGAACTGAAATGCCTGAGAAGGAAGATTTAATTGTTTTACAACTACCCCTGTGAGATACAATGGAGATTACAAGTACCCATTGATTATGCCATCGGGGCTGCATAAGGAACCCTTATCCCTGTATTGTTTATTCATTTTGCCTTTCCTTTGTGTCTGAAAGAGACCAAATGGATCCCAGCAGGTGAAAGCAAAGGAACTTGAAAGTCCCCTCCAAACCCATTGACAAACCGACAATACCTCCTGAACCCCTTATTTCTCCCAGATTAAAAAAAAACCGTATTAAATCTCTTCCTGTAAGGTATTGATTGGGGGTGCCAAACTAAAACCAACAATAGCTCTGTGGATCTGTAAGACAGGCTTTTCATGTGCCGACTTCAAATGCAAGGCATGACTTTGCTTTTGTATGTGTATTCCACTTCTTGTGTCGTACTATTTGACTACAATTAGTCACAAAGAATTCTCATTTAATACTCGTTTTTTTTATCGTATTAGGTGAAGCCGAAAGTAGCTGTGGATAAAAACAGAACTTCTCACTTGGTGTAATTTTTTCGAAAAGGTGCCTGTGCTGTACGTATTCTCATTCTTCTGCATCTTGGTACCATTATTTTTTTTCTTGCTGTTTTTTTTTTCCCAGGGAGGATTAATTACTGTCTTTTAACTCGGCTAATTTAAATAAAAATACGTGCAGGAAGTGGTCTGTCAGCCAATGTTTTTTTTTCTTTTCGTTAATTGAAGTCTGTTGTCTATTGCAAAAAAGGAACTTTTTTTCCCTGTGAGACTGGAACGATTTTCGACATTTTTTTTAACTTCCAGGCACTTAACTGAACCATTTTGTTGTTAGTGTCTTGTTACAGTGGTCGTATTAATGCCATGCGTTGTGAAGTAAAAAAATAGCAAACACAGGAAACGTCTGCTAATAACTGCGAAATCCATTTTGAAAACGCAATGATCCAAAACAGAAAGTATTGTTGAAAAAAGTAGTTTTTTAAGACGTTTGGTTAAACCTAAGAAAAGGAGAACGAACACATTGAAACAAAAACAAAATCCAGCAGCACTTTACAAAGTATTTTGTATAAGCCTATAACAAACAGGTAGCACATTTTCAAGAAAAGAAGAGGTCATTTGAACCATCTGGCTCATTTGGTTTTCAGTAACTAACTGGGGGATCTCATCCAGTCTTAAAAAAAGTTTGAACAGTTTCTGAAAACTGGCTGGGGCATCCACAACCCTTTGTTAAGACAACTGTGTTAATATCACAAATATCAGAATTTTAAACAGTCAGAAAATTAATAACTATGCAGTTAATAATCAGTTAAAGGTAGCATACTATTCACTTTTGACACCTTATTATATTAAAGTAAGCTACATATTTTATGGATTAATACATGAAAGTGGTAATTTAATACACAAAGTATCCAATATATACACATTTATTCTATACTATAAATAGCAAACAACAAAAAATCTTATAGTTGAATCTGATGTTTGCACACCTTAGATCTGATTGATTGAGATCTTTACACCTTAACACAACCAGAAAGAGTCTGAAACCAAGACACTGATGGATGGCATTAAAAAACAGCAAGGTGATTATTATACATTTAGTTGGAAAACAATTGTGTGTTTCAGTTGATACCACACACTTTAGTAGAAAAGGCACACAAGAACTCTGGAGCTCACTGTGCGCAAATACAGATATGAAATACATTTGTGCTCTGATTCTAAATAATGAGGAGATAATTTAATCATTTAAGCAAATAATGATTTGACCAGAAGAAAATATTAATCATATTTTAATGGCACACATAAGAAACTGGTGTGATGCATTATGGTTTTGTTATTTTCCTAATTATTGGTCTACTGAACACTAAAAGCTCTTCTTTTTGAAAAGTGATAATTTACTAAGGCGCTAATTATTTCTTATGGCTGGTGGTAAAAGGGCTGTAAAAATATACTGTGCCTTATTCTACTGAATATACAGTAATCAATAAAACTGTGACAATCACTAGTAAAAGGGGGTGCAGCAATTGTGTTTTAATTGAATTAAACAATTTTAAAACTGACAAAAAATAGCTACACGCTTCTTTACTAAAAAGACACCGTGCAGATTGACGTTGCTTTCGTCTGAACACCAGAACCCCAAGCTTTTGTCTAGTCAACAGTCTCTCCTTCCACCTTATTGAATGTAAAAGGAATCACAGCATCAGAAACACACCTCAATTTGGGAACGCACACTCTGTTAGCAAAAAGAACTGTCTCAAGAATGCCGTCTCTAATTTCTGTTTAGAGAGCAATTAACAAGAAAGAAAGAATTGTTGTTTTTTCCAGGACCTAGAACTTAGCAGCATATTATTTTCAAATGTTTGGATTTCTATCTCGTACATTTCATTGCATTGTATTTTAGCAATACATCAAAGTAATACCAGTAAAAGCAAACTGAGGCTTGCCCTGCATGTTAATTGTCTTCCTGTAACAAGCACAGTCTTCCGGAATGGAAAATAAATGAGAACATTGTCGTGAATTAAAGGTAACAAGAGATGTGGGATGGTAGATGTAGATGTGTTGAATGTGTGCTTTGGGCATGTGTGTAAGAGAGGGAAGACACATCTGCATTCTTTGAGAGAGCTTGTTAAACATTTATGTTACGCCAAACAGCTATCAGTGTCGCTCCATCTGTTTGGTGCCGAGATTCCAAACAGTGGATCCTGACAATTATCACTGTGAACATATTTCTGACAAAACAAAAGTAGTCTCTGTGTGGATTAGGCTACAGAGAGACTGATTCTTGTAAGATATCATCTTGTTTATCGCAATATAATATTTTTGCTTTACATGACTTTCATAAAATCTTTTTGGTATTTTCTTGATCTTCCAGTTTGTGAGTAACAGTTTCATACCCTGATGTCTTTTAGAAAAGAAAGCAACAATAACACAGAATACAAAGTTAGAAATGTATATTTATAAGGCATTTGTTTGCAATGAATAATATACGTTTCGCCTTTCTCCTTATGTAGTGTAAGTGAGACTAGTTTTATTGTTCACATCATCTGGCAAGACTCTATATAAAAGAGCGTCACAATTATGATGTCAATTTAATTTTATGTCAATCTTTCTATAAATGGAAACCTGCATAAACCATTCTCTTGGACAATAAATGTACAGATACACAAGCAATTAATTAAATGTTCTCACTCGTAAATGAATGGACCCTTACAAGATACATGTCTAAAACAGATGGCCTAATAATAGAGAAGAATCTGCGCTGTTTTTTAATTTACCAGCAGGGGGCGGTGCTCATTAGCTAGAAGAGAAGTCGGCATTGTGGGACCGACATCACTGATTAATAAACAGCAAAATTAAGAGCAAACAAATGACAGTGTGAGCTGCAAAATATCAGACATAAGGAACATCCAAGTAAATGAAAAGGGCGTGTGTAAGGCCTTAAGAGAATCAAAAGTATTCAATGGATTCCTGGTTTATAAATTGCAAGTTATTTGAAAATGTGCTATGTTTTAACAAATAGGTAATACATACTGTTTTAGGATAAAATAAAATCCTCTACTTTAGTAATCTAGAAAGATGAGGTTCTGATACCACACTAGTAATAACATTTTTTATACAATTGAGTTATATTTTAGCCACTGACAGTAAGAAGAGCTTACACCCTCTTCTTTCATTTCTCTATTTCAAACACGATTTCGAACCCCCTGTCATGCCTCTGGTGAAGGACATGTATCATAGGGAGAGTATCAGGTTTGGAGGTGCCTGGCTTGTAGCAGAAATTTAAAGTTACTATCTTCTTAGTGCATCCCGATGGCTTTGGGTTCTCCAGGTTCATTAACTGAGTGATTCTCATGCAGCTGAACTACTGAGTGATGGGGTTGTCCATGCATTGAGCAAACAGTAATTAATATTGGGGCTAAGAGAGGGCTAAGCTGCAGACCCAACAAGGTTACATGTACAGTATTTAACATGCTCTGAGCTCAGAGTCTGTAAAGGAGACAGACTTCAACAGTTCACAGTGAGGCTTAAAGTGAACATTTCCAGTTTTGTTTTGTTGTAGATAATTTCAGAAATTTATTAAACATAGTGTTAAAAGTAATAAAAAAGCAGAAAAGTTCTGGAGTAGTAAATGTTATGTGTCCGGAAGAATTTTTTGTAGGAATGGAGCATGTGAGATGTATTCAGGAGACCTAGGCCTTTGCATTAGTGTATAAATCATGTGTTCTTAAAGGAAACACATTCTTCTAATACACCAGTTCTGGGTTAAAAAAATGTAGATTTTTATCACAGTTTTCTAGGTTGAAACCAACCTTTGACCCCTACACACAAAAACAGAACGCTCCCACAGGGGTGTTCAAGTACAGTTGAGTTCAGAAAACTCCTTAGATATGATACTGTGCATTAAATCACTTGTACGGGACTGACCTTTCTGTGTTCTGTGTGTTTTCTTTGGGTTTTTTTCCAGATGTAATTTGTTGTTTTGAAGGTGAGAACGGATTTTCTATTTTTGTCTTGTTTTGCCAAAGCCTAAGAGTCAGGGGCTTGCATTCCAGGGAAGAGCATGCACACCAAAAATGCTTTTCCTTGGACTACTGCTGCGTAAAAGTGAGAGTAAAAAGAAAATGTTCCGTACAAGAAAATGATCAGTAGAATGAGCTGTACTAAATTCAACATTTTCAAAATTAAATAAAGGTAAAAGGCTTGTCCTGCTGGCAGTGTCTCTTTTGTAGGATAGTGCCAAGGAGACTACCGAAATGTGGCTCAATAACATTATTTGGCACATGGCAGGTATTGTTCAGTCTGGTGAAGCCACATTGAGCCAGCACATATACACACTGAAACAGAAGTAGAACAAAATCAGCTTTTACATCAATTTACTCATTTATATTACTGTAAATATTTATACTGAGAGGTACTGAAAACACAACATGCTTTTTTTTATCCAAATACCTATTTGTTACATCTTTAAGGCTAAATTCATACTACTTAAACTTGATATTAGCCTATATTACATGTATAACAATTTAAATTGATATCTATATTACCTATATTAATGTCCTTTAAGCTATAGTTCATTACAGAATGTTCCGATGTGTTTGTGTATAAAAGCAACATGAAAGAAAAGAAATACCACATTTTGTAAAAGCAAAAGTAAACAGTAGTTCTGTTTAAACATTGACAGAGTTAACCTTGACATGGTCCTTGTGTGCACAGTGGGCCAGAAAACAATGTAGCATAATTATCAGTATTTAAAACATAATAAAATTAATGCATTAAAAACAGAACGGGTATATTTTCAAAGGATTTCAATGACTGGTGTTGCAACATTGTTCTCTGTGTTCCTTGGTATTCTCTGTGTGTTGCAACATTGTTCTGTTTTCTTTTCATTTCATTTTTAATCTGATATGCTGCATTGAAAACTAAAAGAGTATTCAATAAATACATTTGATAAATACACATATTGTGGGATTAAACATTTCTGTGGAGTACCTCTAGTCTGAATGCAGTGCAGATTTTTTTTCATCTGACATTTTATCATGTTCACAAAATTTATGTCACCGGTTTAATCTGATGGTAGCGATTATTCCTGCAAAGTAAATTTAACAATTAATGAAAATCAAAATGTTTTGTTTCGATTAAGCATGTACCACTACAACACTCAAGGTGTGAAAGAACTAAATTATTTTTGTTTTTTTGTACATCATTTTTTTCCAAATGAGTATTCATCCTCTTTTTTAATAGCCAGTTAATTTATATTCCTTCAATGGAATGGCTTCAAAATCAAGAATGAACATGATTGTTCTGAGTTGAACAGCAATAATTGCCTCCCTTTTTGACAAAAATCTTTAAAAAAATCAACACATGGAGAACTCCAGGGCAGAGCTCTAATTAGCTGTATTTTATTTTAATGACATATTCAGTCCGTGATGGAAGTGCTAATATCATGTGGTTTATAGAACAAAACGAACCCTCACTTGTCACACAACAGTTGTTTGCAAAGTGCAGGTAATCGAGCTTATTATAGACAGTGAAGAAGAATTCCTGTCCTGGGGTCTTTTACCCTCCTTTTGTCTTCCCAATGTAGAAAAAGCAAGACATTTCATTTTTTAAATAACACTATTAAAAAACAAACACCTGAGTATAAGTTTGTTACCTGCATGTGCCAGATCAGATGATAAGTCAGATAATTTACAGTAGATATTTTAAAATATTTTTGTATATATATAAATAAATAAACTAAAGACAAAATTTAATTCGAGCAATCCTGAAATTGTCACATAACAATTACTCAAAATTTCATAAAATATGTAATACATTTAGAAATATCCATGTATGTATTCTTAGAGTAATTCAAGTTGCTGAAGCATAATTCTGATATTCGGCTTTATTTCAACACACCTGAGAAGGAATAAGTCCTCTTTTAAAGATAATTCATTTTTTAAGCTTTTTGTTCATGACTTCTTGTGCAATTCCAGATACAGTATGTAGAATATATCACTGAATAAACTTACATTCATTTTAAGATATGTTAAATATAATGATTTTTTGCAGATACTTTAGTGACAAATTTAAAAATTAATTGCAAATGATCTCATACTGAAGAAAAATCTTCCTACCTTTTTTAAGCATTTGAAGCTAATTTAAAGGTATCTAACTTCATGTCCGTTTAGCAATATCTGAAACCAGCATTTCAGATATTTTTTTTAGATAATTTTAGTCAGATTTCACAGAAAGATAATTTAGACTTGAAAGTAATTTTCACACATCCCAATAGATGACACTTATTCTGAGAACCCAAAATGAGTTTGAGATGTTTTAAAATGGAAATAAAATCACATTTACTTCAACTAATGAACATAACTTCAAATTAAATCTTCCATACAGTCACACCCACTTTTAAACATTATTGCTGACATAAGGCATGATATCAAGAGGACTGTGGTACCGTGGTGATATAGTTGGAAGTCTGTTATTTTATTTATGATTTATATTATCAAGGTATAGTTATATTAAATATAAAATTTTAAAATATTCAATTTTCTTTATATTTAAAAGTCAAACATTTTAAGGTTTTAATTAGATATACTTATAATTTAAAACTTTTACAAAATAATTATTTTCTTTCTATGGCCAACAGCCATGTCAACCCTGCAAATCACAACTACCAGCCCACTGAAGCTCAGCAGGTGTGAGCCTGGTCAGTACCTGGATGGGAGACCTCCTGGGAAAAAGGTAACTGCTGGAAGAGGTGTTAGTGGGGCCAGTAGGGGGTGCTCACCCTGCAGTCTGTGTGGGTCTTAATGCCCCAGTATAGTGACGGGGACACTATACTGTAAAAAGGTGCCGTCCTTCGGATGAGGTCCTGACTCTCTGTGGCCATTAAAAATCCCAGGGTGTTTATCGAAAAGAGTAGGGGTGTTACCCTAGTATCCTGCCCAAATTTCCCATTGGCCCTTACCAATCATAGCCTCCTTATAATCCCCATCTATGAACTGGCTTCATTACTCTGCTCTCCTCCCCACTGAGAGCTGATGTGTGGTGAGCGTACTGGAGCACTATGGCTGCTGTCGCATCATCCAGGTGGGGCTGCACATTGGTGGTGGTGGAGGGGAGTCCCCATTACCTGTAAAGTGCTTTGAGTGGAGTGTCCAGAAAAGAGCAGTATAAGTGTGAGCAATTATTATTATAATTTTTTTTTTTCTCTTATGTTACATACAGGTATTTGGAAGTAAATTCAAATGATTTATTTGACCAAAAAAAAGTAAAGTTTCCTTCATGCCACTGTATGCTCCCTTAGTGATTTCTGTCACTGATTTCAGAGTTTGAACTAGGGTGGATCCCCAATCTTGACTCCTAACTACATCCTAGTCGGAATAAATCAACACAGAACAACAGGGACACAACACACCACTTGAGTAGCCTTCTAGCAATAAATTCCATTTTCATTAGCGAGAGATCTGGATTTTTTTCTTATTATGCCACTACTTCATGTGTGTTTTAGGATTATCATTAAGCATTACGGAATAATCTAATCTTAGTTCCTAATGAATAATAAATTACTACCCAAGAATTAAATGTATTTTAAATTGTTTATTGAGTGCTTAGGTATAGTGAGATTTGACTTAACCAATTTGACTAAGGCCATTAGACGGGAGGGCTGAGACTCCCATACAGACCGAAGAGTTAATTTAGGGGGAGCTGCAAAGATGGAGAAGAAAAGAGAGGTTCACTTGCAGCTTTTGAAAAATGATGTCAGAAATGATTATGATTTAGAGCATCTGGGCTGGTCATTTCTCCCGAACTTCAGTTAAGAGCTTCCATTAGTCCTGTTTTTGTCTGTAGCTTAGACACCTTGATCGAATTACTGTTATAGTTGTTCAAGTACCTTCAGCCTAATCAGGCTCTAAATGAAAGCTCCAATTGGCAAAACCATTAAGAACTTCCTTTTAATCACGTGTACAAACAAATAACAGTTTCTCCTGTCCAATGTTCTCCTGCCCACTTTTCTGTAACTCGTCTTTTTTCTGTTTATGACGTGAAAAGAACTTAGTCATCTCCACCCTGTGGCTGACATCTCAGTCCACTGGTCCATTTGAGCTGGTCAAGTTTTAGTTTTAATGATGTTTCACTCATTGCTGCAAAATGACTTTGGATAAGTTCATTCTGTGGCTGCTGTAGTTAACTTTGATGCGTCTGAGAATAATAAAAATATGTCAACATTTTTTGCAATTTAGTGAGCAAAGTTTCAAAATGGCAGGGCCTAGTTTTCAAAAAGCAAAACAAAATCCCTTTTCACACCAAATTTATTGACTGGATAACGTCATGGACTATAATTCTTATCATTAATCTTAAAGTATTATATAATTCTTTATATTATTATTTAAATATTAGAGTATTTCTATACCACTTTTAATACCAAAGGATCCCAAATCTCTGTAGATATACAGTACAATATTTCAGGTCCTTATACAGCTTTCACATTTTGTTCCTTTAAAGCCTGTAGTCAAGACATTTCAAAGTAGCAAATACAATTTTTCAAATACTGTACATCACCTACTCCACAAAAACTAATACAAAATTAAAAGACGTAAATAATTAAATATAAAAAGAAAACATTATATTAAATACATAAGAAATATGTATTAAGCCTCTTTGCTCTGACAAATCTATATTAATGTAGGCGCAGAAAATAACCTTCATAAGCCACATAATTAGCTGAGCAGCCTCTGTGTACAATAATAGCAGTTATGAGAACTGCTATTATTGAACTTCAGAATAAAGCACCCTTCTCTGTAATGTCCCTTGTCCCTACCTAGGTCATACTGTGTCCAGTATGAGGACTAAAGAGTTTTAAAGTAAAAAAATAACATAATTGAAAAGCTCAGATCAAGAGAAGGGTACAAATGATCTCAAAGTTTCTGAATGTCCCTGTGAGCACAGTCCACTCTATTATCAGGAAATGGAAGGCGATTTGTACCACTCAGACACTCATAGATCAGTCCATCCTTCCAAGCTGAGCAGACAGGCAAGGCGGAAACTGGTGAGGGAGACCACTGTGAAGCCAATGAGCTACAGAGTTCAGTGACTGAGATGGGAGACAATGTGCATCAGCCAACAATATCCAAATCACTCTGCAAAAATGAACAGTGTGGCAGAGCAGAAAAAGCCAACTCCTATCTAGCAAGAAGTTTGCACCAAAGTACTTCAGTGATCCTGCAAAACTGTGGCAAAAGGTGTTAAAAGGTCTAAATGCCAAGTGTTACCTTTGGTGCAGACCCAATATGGCACATCTCCTAGTCAAAACCATCAAATGTCCACTGAAACCTTCAAAACCTAAACACTCAAACTGATGACTTCTAAGTGTAGCATAAATTAGAGTAAATGTAAAAAAAAAATAAGGAGAAAAAAACTAAAATATGTTGATTGCACAAGTATTCAGACTCAAGAACAGTATTTGCAGGCAACATGTTTGGTGGTAATTACAACCACAAGTCTTTTTTTGGGTAAATCTCTACCAATTCTGTACACCTGTTTGATGTGCCCATTCTTCCTGGTAGATTTGCTGAAGAGCTCTCAGGTTGCTTGGGGATTGCTTATGGACAGCAGTCTTCAAGTCCTTCCCTAGATTTGCAATAGAATTCTCAACAGGAATTTGACTTTAGCCAGTCAGGCACATTATCTTTCTTCTGTTTAAGCACTCCAGTGTAGTTTCTGGTGTTTGGATTATTGTCCTGCTGAAAGGGGAATTTTCACCCCGGTTGTAAATCTTAAAAAAACACTTACTGTATGTATGTTTGTCAATGAAAACTGCTGTATAAATGGAAGTAATACTTAGGCATTATTAGTGCTGCCTGTCCCTTAAAACAATATATCGATGTTTGCCCCTGATGAAAAAGCTCTATCATGAAAATCTTTGAAAAATAATGAAAAATGAATTGAGGTATAACTGCAAATATAATTTCATCATAATGAATATAATGAACAATTTTTTTAGAATATATTTGTTCATAGAAAACTATAAATATGTCAGTTGCACTTTGACAAACACATTTGCATACAGGCTATTGTATACCTGAAATACAGAATATATATAGGAATGGCTATTTTTCAATTAATTTTATTTTTTACAAATTTATTCTAATGCTTTTGTAATGCAACTTTTTGAATTGCAGACACTATAATGAAATAGGAATGCCATCTAAAGATTGTAACACTCCAGTA
This sequence comes from Atractosteus spatula, assembly GCF_055471065.1. NCBI lineage: Eukaryota > Metazoa > Chordata > Actinopteri > Semionotiformes > Lepisosteidae > Atractosteus > Atractosteus spatula. The sequence goes on along the minus strand of NC_142708.1, from coordinate 4,130,077 downwards.
AGACCTAATTTTGAAAAATTGTGGTCTCCAGTAGATACCTTTACTCTGGAATCAGTCCTGAAAAGAGTAACCATATATATATCTTCAGAAGAATGTCCTAGACTAACAGGCTGAAGGATCTGAACCTTTTTAGTTCTGGACAGAGAAGACTATGACGGTTCAAGCACAGCATTCAAAATCCTCCAAGGCGTTGACACAGCCAGCCCAGTGGACTTCACCAGAATCAAGAGCTAAGCACGAACCAAAGGACACAAACAGAAACGAAGGGAACTCAAAGACAACAGGAAACACGTTTTTGCACAAAGGGGTGAGGGAGTGTGGAACAAGCTACCAAGCCATGTTATTGAAACCGATTCCCTGGCTTCCTTCAAGAAGCAGCTTGACACGAACCTTGGATTAATGAGCTAGTGACTGCAAAATGGGCTAGAGTGCCTGAAGTTCCTCATTGTAGTGTTCCTTACATTCTTAAAAGGTGTTTTGTGATGCCATTTTCTTCTGTATGATAGCATTCCAACCTGAAATGCTTAAAAAAAAGGAGCTCTGTGCTGTACAAGATGCTGGTCCATTCACACAAACACCGGGGGCGATTTAGAAACACCAGGTAGCCTAGCCCCATATCTTTATAAGGTGGGAAGAAACTGGGATACTCAGTGAAAACCCACACAGACATGGGGAGAGCCTGCACATTTTCAGTTTCAGTTACAAGAACCAAAATTATTGATTGCACTGGCTTCTGTCTTGGCTTGGTGCTGGCACGTTACAACATGACAGCATCAGCCTGTGGAACAGACAGCACACTGTATCTTCACACCGACAAATGAAACTCATTGCCTGTGACTGGCAAATTAGTGGAGTAACATTGAAGGCTTATAACATATATCTTTTCAGTGGTATATAATTAAAGCAGGTCAATATACTACCATGCATACGATTATGAGTGCATCACGACAGCTAATTTTAACTAATTTTGAAAAAATATATGTATATTAACAGAACTGTAGTATGTCTTCTATGGTCCACTTAAAATGCATGAAGCCTGTTTCTAGTGCTTATTCGCAATAAGGTACCTCTGCTCCAGCTTCTATTTTTACATGGAAAGCAGCTGTGCTGAAGGGCCGTGATGAGCCAGCCTCTCATCTGTGACAGGACCCGAGGCTGACGGGGTCTCCTGCTCTCCGCCGCAGACCGCCAGAGGTGCGAATGGCAGGGCACTGATAGCAGCTTTTGCTTTTCGTCTGTGTCAGCGCTACCTGACGTCTCCCGCGGAAAGCGCGAAGGCAGCGGAGCGCCGCCCGTGTCTCGAGCCGCGCTCGTCTTGTCAGCGGGAATCCAGGCCGGGTCAGGGTGGGCCACAGGGCTGCTGCGCTGTCGACAGGGCCACGCGCAAATAAGAAACTCTTCACATCACCGCAAAACACCTGCAGCCGGCAGTCTTATTTTCAGGGGGGATCTTTTGTGTTATGTTATGTGAGGAGATGGAGCATCATCCTACTCATTTCTCTGTGTGTTTTTAAAACTAGTTTTATTTGCTCAAACTCATCACTGTTGATTGCTCTGCAGTGGCTCCATAAGCTCCAAACATTCAGTCTTCTTTTTGCAAGAAAATATAAATAAGGAACCTAAGGGGGTCTTGTCGTCTTTCTTGGTGATATAGAAGTATAATTTTATTTATATTCTCATACAGTTATCTTAATGTCTTCCTGTAGTCCTTAACCACAATTCAGCGCATGAAATGCGTTCCAGCAGCTTGAGCATATTCTACACTTGGACACGTGTACTTGTACCCGTGTACACATATATGACACTTCACATGGCAGAAGAACTTCTAAGTTGTAAAAAACATTTTTTTTTCGAGAGAGAAATGAATTTTTATTGAAGTTAAAGGCTAACAAATAAAGTCCTTGGAGGGATTGTTTAAGTTGCCTAGTTTGAAAAGATGTGTCAGATATTTTCCATATAAAAAATCACGTTTGCATTCCATTCCTAACATTACTTCCAGATCACAATCACACTATTTATTAATCACCTCACTTTCAATAACCACTTATACAATTCAGGGTCACAGTGGCCCAGAGTCTATCCCAGAAAGCATTGGGCGCAATTTGGAAGCATCCTGGATTGGATGCCAGTCCTGTGAAGGGTACTCACACACACAAACACGCACACACTCTCCAGTCTGTCTTGGACTGTGGGCAGAAACCCATGTGAACACAGATAGAACATGCAAACTCCATGCACCCCAGGAGCTGAACGCGCTGCGTGGCAGCAATGCTAACCACTATGCCACCATGCCGCCCATACTATTTATATCCCAATCAAATAACGAGCAAGAATGAAGTATTAATCTTCATTTTTTGTCATCTCCAAGCTTTTGTTTTTTTTTTCTTTTTTAGCGTCCGGTCACATTTCAAACTCTCACCAACTGCCAATGTCGCAGAAGAATATATTCATTGAAAATGAAAGGAATGCATTTGCTATTTAATCACAAAGTATCACCGTTCATTTTAGTGTGCTTGCACCTTGTTTGCAGAATCAATGTACAGGATCTATACATATCCAAAGTGCCAGCAATCCTAAGTCTCTAACAGGGCATTGTAAGACAAACTGACAGGCAAGCAAAAACCCCAGGATCTTTCACATTTCTCTCTTCTTCCCTCACACGCTCACTGAATGGGTAGGGTTTTCATACATTTAACTTCAGTCTGTGTTACCGTAGAGTGGTCAAATCGTAATTAAGGCAGAGAAGAGGTGTGATTCAAATCGTGAGCTTTATTATGGTAACTGGCCTGGCTGAGGAAAGCCACAGCCCACCTGTGAGGACAGGGCTGTCAGAAACAACAACACTCCTTTACTTGAGGAATGAGCCAGGGAGCTGCTGCAGGGGAGAAGATGGGGCTGGAGGGAGGAATGTGAAAATGAAACACACAAGCGAATAAGCAAGAGTGGGACATCGTTACATAGGCAGCCAGACGTGGGCGAGATTTGGGATTGACCTTCTGCAAATTTGTGATGTGAACCCCATTAAAAAAAATATATATATATAGGTTATAGTTAAAAATTCATCTGAAAGGGGTTGCACAGTGGCTTGGACATTATCAGTTCCAATAATTATTGGATTTAATTTTTGCTATGGGTATACTATTCCTCACTTTCTGATCATGCACGGAGGCATGGACATCAGTGATAAATAAGCCCGTTACTGTCCATCAGCAACTCCAGTATATGGGTGACTGCTTTCAAGTTTGGGTGGGGTCAGTGAGCTTGCTATCTATCCCTAGATTATCATTTGGCATTCCTCCATTTCTTTTTCTGTATCATAATGAAGTGTATGACAAAGACTTGCACACTTCTTCTGAGTTTTGCCTTAGAAGCTACAACAGTACACTGAAATGTGCTATATTGTGAGTCAAATGTAATGCTGTTGTTGAAAACTGAAAGTTATCAATACGACTTCTTATGGATCTTTCAAAACCTGATTTTCTCCAGTTCAAAACTTTTTGGTGGGCCTGCTCTTTTATTGTCAACGAATGGTCTTCAAGAATAATTTATTTTCCTGTGTCACAGGAAACAAACAGTATCACAGGTTGATAACTCCTTCAGAAAAAAATGGAAGGAGAGCAAAGAAAATGCCAGACAACAAAGGGGACTGGTGTTTGCAATATGACAACATCTGTGACATGGAGACTTATTATAATTCATCAGTGTCAGGAGGACACAGGGACATTACAGAGACCCCCAAGGCCAAGACTCAGGAAGTGACAGGTAGATCTGGATGTCTTCTGCATAGCAGCACAAACAAGAGCATACTGTCAGATAATTGACCCTACTGACAGCATAAAGACACCACTGGGGAAAGAGGCTGAAAAGCACTTGCCCTGCTCTGCTGAGATGCCTTCAAAGTGATGCGAACTTTTCCTCTGTTAAACACAGGAATAGAAGAGGCTAGCTTTGCTCTTTGTTATGGCTTTATTCCAAAAGTTGTTTTGATGAGCAGCTCAGGTTATAGCTGGCTTTTAAAACTATGCTACGTGGAGAACATCGCTGTTAGACACTGCTCTAAATTAAAAGCATTATTGGCTTTAAAGAGGACTAACCTTATTGAATAATGCAATTTCCTCCCCTCTGGCTGTAACAGAACATTTTCAAATGAAGTGGCTTCAAGTCAGGTTCCTCTCTCCATCAATTGTTAACTGTTTCAGAACCAGCTACATTATGCCAATGGTTTATCATTATTCTGCTGTTAAAATGTACTAATTGGTCATGTCAAATGTACTAAAGGTCAATTATGGGATTTTTATTGCCGAATATTAGCGTTTGACTTGCTTTAGTGAGGAAGATGTTGTATAATTTGAGAACAAAATGTAACTGAAAGAGAAAACCCAGATCTAACCTAACATTGCATCCAATAATAAAAGAAATACAACACTGGAAATTATAAACAAATCAGCTGAGGCTCAAAGCGGAATTGTGTGCGTTCTTGCTTCTTACACACTATCCCATTTATTTTGCAGCGTTTGATTCAGGGATTCAGGTTGTTTTTCTGCGCTTTTCATTCTGCCAAAGCATTAATAATCTTTATTTTCCACTGCACCTTTCAAAGCAATCGTCTCAAAGCACATCATGCAGTGAAATAAAATTAAGGAAGTTTACAAACCCGAGTAAAGAAAGCAAATACTGAAGAGAATACAAAAAGGCTAACAAAGTAAGTTTTAGGCCCAACTTCGAAACAGACAATGTGTTTAAGTCCCTGATACATTGTTCGTGACACAGCTCTGGGTCACAAAATGTGGGCACATGCGATTGTGTGATTATTAGTAAACACACAACATACTATCAAAATACTGTGGAAACAAGCAGCCCTGAAAGAAGGCAGGGTGTTACAAGTCCTCTCAAAACCTGAGAGGAAGCCAGTACTTGACTCCAAGACAGCAGTGATGACTTTGTGTGATCTAATCAAGATGTACTAATAAGGAACAAGTAAGAGGTTAATTCCATGCTGAAAAGAGAAGAAAGAGAACACAATGTTTCTGTTGTGGAGCCTTCTTTTGGTGGTGTTTTTTTTTACCTTTACCCTCCAGAAGATGTACTAATAGTCAGCTTATGAACAGATTGTACCTTGTGAAGTCTAAGTTTATTAACAAATGCATCCACAGCATGGGATGCCTTCTGGCAATATTTCTTAATATTCTGCACAGAGGTCCAAAAGTCCATCCAAAATGAAGGCTCGCTCCGAATTCTTTCATTTGAACTGATTCTCAAGCAATCAAAAATGCAAAATCTTTCGGATTTTGGATTTTCAGAAATCTTTCAGAAATTTACTGTTAAAAATAGAGAGTACACAAACAGCTACCTTTCAGATCAGATTCAATGATACACTTTACTATTATCTGAATTGAAATGGCACTTCAAACTACACAGTCATGGTATATGACCAAGGGTAAACATACAAATTTGAAATAGCAGTATTGAGCCCGTGGAACACAGATGTAAACTTAGTTGCACCTCTACTAAATGTAAATGAACAGCAAGGTAAAATTTAAACCATTTAAGGGCAGTACCAAAGATGCCTAAACGTACTCTCCAACCAAGAAGTAATAATGCCATGATTTACAGCATCGAATTACAATAAGATAGAAATGCTGAGTTATTAATTAAATGAGGTTTGTACAGCTCGGTCTGCTGTCATGAAATTCTCCAAATGCAATGATTGGTCTTGTAAAGACAATATATCAAACTCACTGGTGGAAAAACGCAAAGCTAGAAAACGTCTGTTGTACACTCCTCCGAAACCATTTGGGACATTGTCATACTTAATCGCTGCTTTATGTTTTTACAAAGCAATTTCTGCAGGAGTACGATGTAGCATGGTAACCCGCAGTCAGAAACAACACCGAAGTATAAAGTGAAACAGAATAATAAATTAAAAAGATATGGTGTTAAATAACCAAAAACTGATTAAGTCATTAGGACCACAAAAGTCACAAAATGATTGTTTGTCCCCTCATGGAATTATAACTTAAGTTATAGTAGAAATTCAGGAGGAATGTTAGATCCTAATCACGCACACTTTTGCTTGCCTACACATATACTGTAAGTCTTTTTATACTTTAGACATAATTGCCTAGTATTGCATTCATTAGGATCTAACCAAATTACTGAATAACTTTTTGGCATCTTTTATGTGAGAGTTACATGCTGTGTGGGGAGAGGTCACAAATAATGAATTACCACTCCTGGTACTAAGTATCCAGTGGGGCACCATCATTATGGATTCTCGGGTTCAGCTCCAATCATACCGGGTTGCTAATCTTCTCTTACGGACCATCAGAGAGCTCTGCTTTGGCCTTTGTGCTTCCACTGTTTGGAAGGGGATTATCAGATGGGATTGAAACACTCATAACAGCAGGGTAATAATCCACTGACCAGACACCCAGCTAGGCCAGGTAAGGACCAGCAAAGCTGGACACCAGGAGCTTGGATGTATTAGCTTGGCTTTCCATCCAAAGACGGGCGTGTTGACGGGTTGAGTGAGATCGCCGATCACCCACTGGCTTTGAAGCTTTTGAGGTTGAACTGTCTTAAATCTTAAATCTTAAAAACTGCTTTCTTCATTTTAATAATATTTAACAGAGCCACTTCTCTTAGATGGGATTTTACTTCTCTCCCATATACTGTACGTACTGTATATTTGGTTTTTGCAACTACTGTATGTGTTGGATTTTGCCACTGCTTCATTTTCTTCTCCTTGTGTGACAGGCTACAGATATAATTGAAGCCAATGTGTCACTAATATTCCTTGTCATGATTTGTATATACATGCATACACTGAGCATTGTCCTGAGTGTGCTTCTGTGGCCTTAATACAAAATTGTTTGTTTGTTGTTTTGTGCTTTTGCAAATAACATAGTTTAATAAAATGTCCCAGGTGAGTGTACTATTTATGACTATTATAAGAAGTAGTAACATTTCCAATTGATTTTGCATAGTTATTTATTGACTGTGTAATAGATTTATTGATTCTGCCACCATAGAGTATTGCTAATGAGAGGCAAATCACAGCCTTCTTTAAAAAAACATCTTAGCAGCACTAACGAGTTACTAATTCAACACTTTATTTAAAAACAGTCTTGTATGTTGTTCGCAAGGAGCCAGATGCGTCTTCAGCAGGATCAAAAAGGCCACTTCTTGTCGTTGCCTCAAGAAAAGCACTTCATTTCTGTTCCAAAGCTTCAGGTGTGCACTGGTGATTTTCCATCCATAGCTGATAGATAAGTGAAAGGGTGAGGAAACATGCTCAGATTGCGGAGCACTAGACAGGCTGTCAATCAGCTTCTCAGTTGGGATAGTGTGATGGAGCGATCCCAAGTAACAGTTTCAGCTAATCCGGCAGCTAATAAGTTCATAGCAGCGCCATATGGTTCTGCGCCGTTCAGCAGGGGCAGTGACGACCCCGCTATGTGCACTGGCCTGCTGCTTTCTCAGGTACACCCCCACCGACAATGGCCTTTGTTCTGGGGGATCAACCGAACTCCACATGGAGAATGAGTGAATTGATTAGCCCAGAACGAATAATTGTTCACAAATCCTGTAGAATCATTTCCCACCCATTTGGAAAGGACAAAGCCTTTGGGTTGGGCCCTTGTGCCTCCATTCCCCACCTCAGAAAAATCCCCTCTAGCCTCTCTCCTGCTGCCAGGCTGGACCGAGATGAAAGGTGCCAGCAGGTGGATGTGGTATAATCCTATGGACTCTAGAAGACAGTACCATGTTGATATCAACAAAACATCAGTCTGGAGGCTGGATACTGCAAAGCCAAAGTCAAAGAGGAGCTCTGATCTTATTGGATGGAGGAGTCCTATTAGTACAAGGTCTCTTAAGATCCTCACAATAAGTTGGAGCCTGGGTTGCGTCTAGAATACATTTGTAGTCACCGTTGATGATAAAAGCAAAAGAGCACAGTCAGATTTGTTGGAGGTGTATTATTTGAGCATTCCATTTTCTTAATGTTTTTAGCTGGATCTTCTGCAAAATTCAGTAACTTTTTAAATCATTGTCAGATTTATAATAAGGCTTTAGCTTCGAACACAGGAAGGTTAAAGGACCTCTTCTTTGTATTTAGAAAAAAAAACTTCCTCTTGCTTATGGTCAGTGAAAGGAGAACTGAATAATAATATTCCACTAGTGTTTTGTTTTGGTTTTGAATGTCTTATTTATGATATGGTTTGGTTACTGTCGTAGTAAAAAAAAGCAAGTAAAATCCATGTCCAAAAAAACGGCTTTCACATTACAAAGCACTGTATTAATGGTTGAACAGTAAGTACATTCAGACCAGGAGCTCGAACTGCCATCTCAGCTGAAGCTACTAATGCCTGAAAGATGAGACGTTCTAAACAAACATCTCATCTCTCACCCCCAAAACACTGGGCCAATGCCACAGGGGACCGCAGAAAATAGGTTTATTGTGAAATATAGAACAGTATAGAAAAATAGCACATGCTGAATAAAATTCATCACACTGCCTCATAATGAAATTAAAGACAAAAGAGGCATAACAGCCATGCTGTGTGTTTTTAATAAAATATAAGAAAACATTTAACATGAGTTTTACCTTGACTTCTTGAAAATACAGACCCTAAGCAGCAGTCATTGTATGTCATTTCTAATCTTTCATGCTGCAAAGGAAAACTGTTTTTGTCTCTTAATTTATTACCATTTCCTATAAAAATGAAAGAGGTGCCAATTTTATTACAAATGAATAATTTCCTAAATACCCTTTGTTTTAAAGTACAAAAGTGGACGATTTTCATTTGAATCGAATGCATTTCATGCATGTCAGAGACTTCAGGGAGCTTAACATTCCATGTAAGTATTTAACGCTGTAATTTGTTTTGAAAGATGTGCAGACCTCAGTCAAATTTCAATTATGGCTAAAGACCATTTTGACACCAGCCATTTAACCCCTGACCCCTTTAACCCCTGGAGCAGCCAGGCAGCTGCCTGGCTGGAGGAGTGCAACACCCACATTAAAATCCAGCAGGTCTGAATGGAACAACTTCACAACCGGGTGGTGGACCAGCCGATAGATGATCAACCATCTCTGTACTCCACCTTGTGAGAGTGAAAGCTCACAAGACTAAATTCTGCCTACCTTCCTGTTGTGCTTTGTCTTTGTTCCTCACTGCATATGGGCTTAAATGAGGACATTTGTTTTGCTTCACTTTTCAGTACATCGTCATTTATATGTGGAAAAACAGCAAATTCCACAAGGGAAATTTTCCAACACAATGATTAAAACAACCAGCTGATCATATGCATGAACATGTACAGGTATATAGTGCATCTTTTTGTCTTTTGTACATGAATCTTCTGTAAGCCAATGCATATTTTTACATACTGTACCCTTTAAAAATAACAACAACAAAAGATGGTAGAGGTTGGTTATTTCACATTTTGACAAGGCAGAAGCGAGAGCTTGCAGTGCCCTGTAAGAAGTGTACTTCGTCAAGGCCAGTGTCACTATTACACTGCTGTGACACAGAGTAGTGCAGGGAGTGCAATTCACTCAGGAGGGTGAAAACAAGCCCCAGACTCAGGAAACACAGACACACAATCCCCCAACACCAGCTGACACATGTGTGACACTCTGCATCACATAGATGAGGTACAAAACAATTACATTTCCCTATATCTATTTATCCAACATTGGCCACTCTGGCAGGGCACCAGCAGAGAGGTCTCACTTATGCTGTGTCCTAGATTACACCCACATCTATAAAAGCAGTTGCCTTTTCTCACATTTAGAATGTGGGATGATGTAGAGAATTAGAATTCCGAAGCCGAGGAGAATGAAAATGGATTTTGAAAATGTGAATAATCATAAGAAGAATCTAGTTAGATGTACCCCTACACAACTAAGCGCAGGTATACGAATAGGCGATGTACATGTTGTATTTGCAGGAGAGATGAGGGATTTAAATAAAGTGCTTGTTTTGTTTTATTTCTGTGATACAGAGTTTTTCCAAATAGGTGAAAAGTCTTACAATAGTCTTCTAGATCTGATCCTTACAGTGCACATACACCTTTAATAAAGTGCATCTAAAGTACTTGATAATGTGATGTTTCCATGCGTGTTGATTATTTTTTCAATCAATAATAAATTATAAATAACATTATCATAATAATAACTGTTATTTTAAGTATTTAATTTAATTAAGATATGGAATGCTGTTCTTTCGCAAATGTATTGATAATAATGGTGAAACCCAACCAATCTTGTTACAATCACCCTTGATGAAGTAAAATATGACATGACAGAAATAATTAATTTTATTTCATGACAACTTTATTAATCTTCTCTGACATTAAAAAAGGAAGTGCTGTGGAGCACTGAAGGGAACCCACCCATACTTCCAAACCTTGAGGAAATTTTAACCATCCTTTTATTTTACTAGTAGGAGCATCTTTTATCTCAAAATATTTACAAGGAATTATCTCATAAACAGCACGGAATATTGAAGCTGAACGCCTTTTGAGCCATCAAGGTAAAGCTACAGTGTCCCAATTCATCCTTTGAGAAACCAGACACGTAAGACATGAAGAGACATGTCAGCCTCTGCTCTTAATGAGGTTCTCAAAAATCACTACAAAACTACTACGTTGTTAAATCCTCCTTATGATGAGGCCCGGACAGAGCTGGAATATAAAGTTTTGACCACAAAACCCGTGGAACTGGCAGCCGTGACTGGGTTTCAAGACAAGGCTCTATGACAGAATGTCTTGAAAGGCGAATGTGGGCTCTGACAAGGTGCTTCACCTATGTCTCAAAAACTAGTGAGTGGTATGTGCAAGAACCCTAAACCTCGCACCAGAATGAACTGAGTAATTGGGTGCCCATGCAGGCAAATGATTGCTGGTACTGTTAAACAATATGTTAATTCAACAATATAGTACTTCATTTCTTCTTTGCATTTTGGTTTTTGCAGCATACCAAACTCTTTTAAGTTTTCATGAGCACAGCTTACAAATGGACTGTATTTCCTTCCCATTGGCCACAAACTTTATAATGATGTACATTATAAAGTATATAAAATACAAGCTGAATGTAATAGTATGAGAGGAGCTATAATTCTAAGCACAATAGCATAAGGGAATCTATTTGTTTTTTTGTATACATTTAGAAAATGGGAGTTTTCTTTTCCAGTTCTGATTCAAGTTTCAACAGTTTCTGTTGGTCCATAAAAAATACCTGCTTTCTTAAGACAATACTAATGACATAATGATATAGTTCTCACATATGATAATGCGTGAACCTTTATTTACCCTTAAGGTTGTGAAATTCATTTTTATATATAGGTACAACTGAAAAAAATCAAACCAAGTCAGCCAAATAGAAAGCAAGAAAAATAAATAAATTTATACTCTTTATTTTCTAACCCACGTACTGTACCTATGACATTAGCCCTCTCTTTTTGGCTCTTGATCAAGTATTCTATGGTTCAGCACTTGATGATCTACCCCTGACGAGTTGCAAGGCACAACCTTTTCAGAGACTGTGAAAAAGGCCTTTCTGACATGAAATGAGCTGATGGGCCAGATGGGACACAGAATGTTAGCAGTCCCTCACCAAACAGACCAGCCATTGTGAGGGTGAAACTGGGTGTACCTACATCTATGTAATAATCTGTTACCTTAACCTGTTCTGACCTTAACTCACTGTGAAAGAGTTAAAGTACATGCGGTTTGATAGCTGTAAGTGATTGAAAGATGTCTTTGATTTTTGTTCAGTTTCCATTTATTTGTGATTTCACAGCTGAAGGTCGCACAACCCATTTTGTCTGACACTATTCAAGCAAAATAAAACACTTTTTTTTTTCTTAAAATGGCTGCACCCTATTGCTGTGCAGATGCTCAATTTAAGGTTTTGCAAATAAACAGGGGATTATATATATAAATGAGGGATTTATGTACAAATTGTGAACAGGCTGGAAACCGAGAACATTTGCTTTTACTTTTTTATCCTAAAGCATGTACAATTTTAATTGTATTGGTCTTGAGGGTCTTACATAGTCATTGTGCTTTTCTTTGGTTTTCAAGAAAGATAATGTAGGCTTTAGAGTGAAACATTGGTTAATGTTCCCAGAGGATACTGATAACCATCAGTCAGGTTTTAAATTGTACCAGACCGCTATGTAGGTTTGAAGAGGCCAGTGCACTGCACGAGACAGAGGTCAGAGGTGGCCACAGAAGAGAATACTGAGCTCAGACTTCCATGTAGTGGTCATTCTGACCTCCCACCCTAACACATACTTAAACATTCAAATAAGCATCACTTGACCTGCATTGTTTCCGTATGGTTAGTAATTAAGTCAATTGTTAAGAACCTTACTTAGGTCAGAAGGTGATTGACTGAGTCTGTTTACAACAAAATAAAACTTGTAAATGTTGTCATTGTGCTGTTGCCTCCTCCTGCACATTAAAGACTTACCACACCCTTTTCAAGGGAAATGCTCTTGGAAATATGTTTAAAATGGAAAAGGGGAAAACATACTGTCGTTTTTTGTTGGAAAAATACCTGTTTTTAATATTTATTTGTACCCTCGGTTTGTTTTTATCTACTGCGATCTGATTAAGCCTGTAAACATGCAAATAGTATGTAAGCTTTGCCTTCCAAACTAAAGCAAATTGATTACTTGTGATTACTCAAAGCATGAAATAAAATAAAAATAAAAATCAGAATAAAAAAGAAAGAATACAAAAATCATATGCTGTATTTATTACCAGTGGTGCCCTGAAAATCTAGATAAACTGTAGACACTGTTTACCAGCAATTTTTATTCTTTTCTTTGAGCCCATTTCACACAGGGCACATATTCCATTGAAAGACAATTATGAATAAAATGTCTTTATTCACTTCAGGTAAGGAAGATAAAGAAAGAGTTATTGTGTGTGGTTTGCTTAACTCTACTGCCCACCTTGGGGAAATGCAAATTATTTTTATGCTTCCTCTCACATTACTTGTATGTACAATAGACATTAACAGAAATCACCTCTGTTCTCCTGAATATGGACCTCCTTAAAATGCAATTAGATATTTTTGTTCTTTAAAAAAGAATGCCTTATTTTTTTATATGCTGCATTTTCTCATGGTCTTTGTAAGATGGTAAAAGGCAACTCTGTCTCTGTAATGAATGGTGATGGGAAAAACTCTCGCTGCTATATATTAAAATGTGTGGTCTTGTCCTGAGACACAGGCAGTTCAAAAAAAGTCTGTCTGAACCAGACAGCAGCCCAACCGTTTCATATGGGTTATGAATATAGTTATAGAGAGCAGGCTTTGTTTTACTAACTCCTGTTTACATAAAGACCCTTCATAGGCTGACCCTGGGGGCCAAGAGGTGCTCTGCTGGTCTCAGGGAGCTGTCTGACGATTTTTTCCCACGTACCACAAACCCATTGTCCCCTCACAGAGAGCCCCCATTAACGTTTGGCCCTTTAAGTTACTATGGTTCGAGTCTCAGTGGCAGGGCGTCTGCCCGGTATGTAAAATAACTCAATGAATGGATCCCTTGGAAACAGCAATAACAAGACCTGGCTGAGCTAACTGTGACAGCGTGTGGTAATTTTCCGGCTTGCTGCTTTTGTAAAGAGTTCTGGAACACAGGACTCGGACTGAAAGGACACAGACTGAGTGTTTGTGAGTGAGTGTTGTGCAGGCGAGTAGGGGGCGTTCAGCGAAGGAGGTGGTGGTGGGGGGGGGCTTATAGTTTGAATAACCACAAACAAGTATTCATCTGAAATATCTGGTGCTAGTATGAACTGGATTTGATGGGTGAGGGCATGGCCAAAGTTAACCATTTACCATCACTGCCCGGAATCTTACATGCCTTAATCCCATCCAGCAAGAGCCGGGACATGGAGAGGTGTCTCTATCACAACTGGGCTGCAATGGGATATCTAAGGGCAAATGAAAGCCGAAAAGAAAGAGCACTGTTAATTTCTGTTTCAATGTTGGAAAAAAAATAGCTGCTAAGCAACAAAGCTCAGCTATATTCATTCCAGAATGGGCAGCACATGAAGCCACACAGTGACAATGCTGTGATAGAATCTCTTATAAAAAATGGAAAGCTACAAAATACTGGAGACACACTTCCATGAAAACCTACATAATGTACACTATGCACTGTACTAAAACCCAGTAATATGCTGTAACACAGGGGCCCCCAGGCCTAGTCCTGGAGTCTCAGACAACTGAGCCCTTAATTGACTTAATGATAGGATTCATTTGAATATTTTCAGCTTTTAAACATGTAAGTAATGAAAAAATGTTCAACTTTTGACCAAAAAATAAACATGCACATTTTCCAAAACAATAACTTGTCAGTTCAATCAAGACTTCAGTGAAGTAAAGAGCTTAGCTGGAATTGGTTTGGGAACTCCTGCCATACCTAAAAGATATAAATATACTGTGCTGATCTTATTTGGAAAATAAAAGAGTAAAAATGTAGATGTTTTATTGATGTTATAGATTCTACATACATTGAGGGAAGTACAAAAATGATCTGAGATAGAAAAAAAAAGATGCAATTATCAATTCCTAGTCTAAAATATACAATACTAAAGCCAGGTTTTGCACAGAGAATCCATTGAATGTGTACATCAACATTTTTCTTATACATATCTTTTCAGTCTGAAACTCCAGTCTCAGTTCTGTGCAATTATATTTTCTGCGTCTGCAGATACATCTTAAGAAAAGGCTGTGGCTGGACACCAGGGTTTTATTTTCCCCTGGTGAGAAAAAGATACTGCCGCTTTCACTGGGTGCTAAATGAGCGCTTTAAAAAGTAACAGCGAAGCCAACAAAAATGGTGATAAATGTGGGATCAGGACAAAAAGAGAAAAGATTCAAGCACTCTTTGGAATTCTGCCTTGCAATTAAGAAAACAAAGTACAGGAAGCGTCCTTTCGAAATCAGTTTTGAAAAGATTATAGTAGTCTTTGTTTCGATTGCATACAATTTTTAAAGATTTGTTGCTTCTTTGAAGAAGGCACAATGTGTATCGCAGAGCCATGTTTAAAGTGCCCATTGTACCATTTAATTCCATGTTGGTTGTAGCTTGAGGGTTAATTGCACCAGGAGACTGTGTTAACTGTGAATGGGATGCATTGCTTCGTTACGTATCCGGGCAATATTCTTGCATTTTATGCAACTACCAAAAAAGCACAGTTTCCACACTTTTTTAGAGGTTTCTAAAATCATGTCTCACACCACTGGTCCTATTATTTTGGATGAATGGGGCACATGTCACAGGGACAGAACGTTCCTCACCGTATCTCACTTGTGCTCCAAATAATTAAAATAATAAGTAAATGAAAAACTACCTTCTTGAAATTATTAGACGTTGACTATTGACTGAAATGTTGACTGTTGATATGTAACCTTTGTTCACCCACATTTTTAAACATCATCAATAACAATAGTAGTTCAGGTGGGTAGCTGCGTCAGCATGCGTAGGCTGCAAAGGAACAAGTAATAGGTTTATTCCATGCTGAAAAGAGTAGAAAGAAAACACAACGTTTTGGCCGTGGAGGTGTGAGCATCAATAAAAATATACTGGATTTAACTTAAATTTCCACATGCAAAACGGTGCAATACTTCTTAGATGATTTGTATTAGAATACATTTTCACTGTACTCTGCTGTATATAATATAATGATGTCAATATAATTCCCAGAAACAGAATTTTCCATAATGTGCATATTTAAATCATAATTTACAGTACACTGTCTGTAGTTACAGGACATAATATGATGTTTCAAAATGTAGGCAGCTTTCTGAGCCATTGCATAAATGAATAAAGATCAACAAATATTTTTTTTTCATGGCAATACTTATTTATGCTGTCTGCACATAAAAAATAAACTGTTTCACATATAATGAGGTCATACGTTTTTAATGTAGTCATTCCTTTCAGTTCTCTGACGGGCTTTCACAGCTCTGCACCTTGTAGCACAAAGAGCATGACTGCAGCTTTGTTGATCTGAAGATGAGAATGCACCCTGTAGCACTACAGAATGACAGGAACACAGACATTTTTTCAGAAATATAACATAAGGGGAGTTTAAAGGTATTAGCTATAATTTTCCATTGGCCTGTAAAAACTGAAGTTTTCTACCCATATAACCTTTACCTGCAGTGTTGGACATGCTTGGGCTGTAATGAAATAAGGAGTCTTTTGTCTGATGCAGCAGGTATAAATGAGTGTGTTGGGAGCCAGCAGAGACTCCACAAGGCAAAGAAAAACATTTTCCGCAAAGACTAACGCAAATAGAACTACAGTACATAAAGGCAGCAGTGCCATTATCACGTGAATTTCTCAGCGCAATATAATATATGCTTTTTTAGAATTGTGCAGATTTGATGCATAAGAAAGGGTCATTGTGCAAAAAGAGGAATAGAGTTTCTGAGAAGCATCTGCTACAAAACATGTTTTTTTCATTCTGTGCTACTGTGGCCCCTTTCCTTTCTAGTGCTGTCATTTTTTAAGGTAGCCTTCCAAGAGGCGTCAGGTTAATTTAGCGACAGAGTATTTTAGTACTATGCTTCACTGCATTGCTCTCTAGAGCTCACAGTACTTGATGTTCCTGTTTGAAGAAGAGTATGAAGATCATTGGAACGTGGCTCTCTTTCTTCCTCATATGTTACAGTTCTCGTTGTTTGGAAAGTCAGCAGACACTCATTTATTTGGTATATACGGTATTTGTCTTGCTAGAACTTACCAAGGCGCTGCTTCAAAACATTATTTCTCAGGTGCACAGGTTAAAAATCTTTGATGTACAGTATAGCTGGAATGAAAGTCATTCAGGATAAAGGAAGATGTGAGAAGCCATCGTGATAAATGGTGAACCAGAACAACAGTGGTTCAATAGATGGTAGATTGTTCTCTGAAAGATCATTTTCCCAATTAGATGTGCATATTGAACTTGATTAGGCACATCTGATCATCCACTAGTATCTACAAAATTATTTTAAAAATCATATACAACATGTATATACTACAATTTGACTATTCCAGTATGATTTTAAGTTATGTGGAGTACAACACAGTTATGCATATGACCGAATTCTTTTAAACAAGCAGAGTAACCAGCACACAATTAAACACCATTAAAGTGTTTATTACTGCACGTAAAGTTTAAAGTAGTAGCAAAAACACTTAATAACATCTCAGTTTTCCGAAAGCTGCAAGTTTCTCAAGATATAGACGTGACAGTCTGGAAGTGCATAAAGTGCTATCATTTCACAAAGGCTGGAAGTGTCTAATGCTGAAAAAGACACACATTGGGAGAAACCAGTGAGACAGGCAAGGTGCTCCACATGAATATAACATTTTTTACCTTTTTTACCATTATCTGCCTCCAGCAGACTTCAGATTTACCTCATGTTACTTTCCATTTGGCTCAGAAACACAGATGGACACAGACAGGATGAACATGCTAAAGCAATTACACAAACAGGGAACTTTTTATACAGCTGGATCTCTAGAAGGAATCGAATTAGATGCCTGCCGTCATCCACTTAAAGCAGCTCGAGCAGAGATGCAGTTTTATTTAATGCGATACAAAATCAATTAGAAATGCTAATTATTGTCAAAACATTTACACCCCGAAAACAAGCAAATACAAATCGCAAAATGCTGAAGCGAGGGATCATAAGTTTGTGCATTCCTGACTCTCAGTACCTGGATATTTATGTGATGCTACCTAACAGTTCTTTAAAACAACAATGGCAACCACCACAAGGATAGCTTTAAATGTCCGAGCCACTGAAATCTGTTTAGGCACGAGTTTTAAAACTCCTGGTATCAGAGCACAGTCATGTGGCGGGCCAAGCAGGGATACTCCTGCATGTTATTGAGACTCGACTGTCTCTTATTTTTCACACTCCTGCTGGAAAGAACGCATTGCCAGCAGAAAACCACCCCAGGCGTTGTTTTAGTTAAGACCTGATCTTTATCAGTCCTGGATCAACATTTGGCCAATAACATAGTAAACACACTGCCTCAGTTAAAAAGACTCACTAATTGGAAGTCATATTACACAAACTACAAATGTACTACATTCTGCTCACTGCATAATAGCTATTTGACAATATTTCTGCACCAGTCTATGCTCTGCAAAGCTTTACTTTGGTTTCATTATTTAAAAAACCTTACCACTGATTATGCAGTCCAAATGGCCTATAATTAATGACAGCTAACAACTTGTAAAATACCACTCAGTTTTAAATGATTTCAGCACAATTGAAGATGATGTGGTAAATGGACTAAGCCAATTTAAACAAATCGCCAGGACCTGATGGCATTTATCCACGTTTATTGAAAAAAAAATAGGGGAGTTATTCATAGACCAATCACTAAGATATTTTGGATAACTCGTAGGGCAGGAGTCAGGCCTGCTGTTTGGAAAATTGCAAATGCAATACCCATTTGTAAAATGTAGACAATAACTAGAAAGGGAATTACAGCCCAATCTGCCTTACCTCAGTTATATGTAATGTTATGGAAAAAAAAACAGAAGAGCATCTAAATGACACAGTGTTCCTGCAGACAGACAGTAATAGAAGAGGTTTGGACTTGCCTAACTTTGAGCCTAACTTCTTTGAGCTCCAGCAATGGAAAACATTAAGTAGATGACACACATGAAAGACGGATCAGCAGATGAAAAGCCAGAGGAATCCAAGATCGTGTAAATGTGGCACAGGTCTCCTGCCATGGGAGAAACTACAGAATGATGCACATGTAGCGGAGCTAGTTTGGGCACGGTGACGTCATCGCCCTCCCTGTGCGTAGCAGGGACCTCAGCCGCCTGGGCTGGGGGAGGTCTCCTTTAGCTCATTCGGCTGGTTCCCTGTTGCGTTACGCTGGAGACCCGGGTTTGCGCCCAGGTGTTGCGGAACGACTCATCGGGGTGGAGAGGCAAGGGCACGAGCCCACCCGGAACCGCAACTGTCACACACACACGTTCTAAACTTACTATTATATTCAAAACCTGAATGCTAACTGAAGACTTCTAATAAGATGAGTTACAGTAAATGTTGACAAAACCACAGAAACAGAACTGAAATACGTTGATTGCATTGGTATTCAGACACCTGAACTTAGTATCTAGTGGAAGCACCTTCTGCAGCAAGTACAGACAAGATGTTTTGTACTATGGGAATTACAGAAATAGTTTTTGATCATTTTATTATTAGTTCCAGAAAAGCTATGACTATTATGTGATAAAACAGTAATCTTGAATTGGTTATGATGGGCATTTACTTTTATCGTTATAGGCAGAAAACACATTTATAAGCCTTAAAATGTGAGGACACATGGAAAATTATTGTGATTAACCACCTGCCCTGGAAAATTCTCTGTGACTGAAGAATTAAATCAAACTTTCTGTTGAACATGGATGCAATGCACCTATTTAAAAAAAAAAGCATTGATGATTCTTAATACCACAATTCAACGTATAACAGCACTGTAAATTTAGTTCAGGCTCTTTCTCTGTGTGCTTATACTCCACACTCAGGAGCTATCACTTGTGATCTAATGTAAAAGATAAATTATAAATGAATCAGTTACCGCAACTCAAACCATCAAAGAGGACACATTCCTGGGATACTAACTATGCAAACATGCTGGATTTCTTTAAGTTTGATTTCTATATTTACCTTAACTAAACAGTCATATCCTGCAAACTAGTGGCTTAAAATTTGCTGCACCTGGACATACAAAGAAAATGAAGTGAAACTAGCAATTAGAACCAAGTGAAAGTGTATTTAGCCTTCAGGATAACTCTGATTAACACCACTGAAGTAGGTATCACAGCTGGGTGTCATCTTTGACACCTGAAATTCTCCAGACATTCATTCCAGCTGCTGAAGCCTTGGATGTTCTTTGTAAAGCAACACATAATTGCGGCCATGCTTTCAATCACATTGGTATTGCGTGTCAGATTTTTTTTTTTATCAGGCACTCTTGCTTATGTCCCTGTAAGTTCCCTTGCAAGTCATGTTAAACACCAGATAATGTGCATTAATTACAGCGGGACTGAAGTGAGACTGAGCAATACTGATGTTCCATTGCTCATCCACCTCTCCCCCTCTCTTCAACAACTGGCCACATAGAAGCACAGCTGCGAACAGGACTGATGGGGCAGGTGCTATAATAATAATAATAATAATAATAATAATAATAATAATAATAATAATAACTTAATTATTTTAAAGGTGGCTTCTCAAAGTGCTTTAAAGAACGCCAACAGCAATAAACAATTAAATAAAAATCCACCACATGCACAATGAGAATACACGGTGTGAGGAGACAGTGGATGGTGGTGCTGAATACAGTAGGAGCAGAGGGGTAAAGAATGGAACCAGTTACTGTAAGTAAAGACTCTTCTAAAGAAGAAGGTTTTGAGTCTGGAGTTGAAGGAGTTTAAAGAAGGTGACTCTCTGATATCTTTGGGGAGAGAGTTTGGGGAGAAGGCCCTGTCACCCCTAGACTGTAGACAGGCTCTATGTCACGCCCTCTGCAGCCAGAGGGCGCTCCTTCTCTGTCCTGTCCCTAGTTTCTGGTCTGCTGTCCTTCCTGTCCCTCTCTTTCCCTTGGGCTATATATTTCCGGGTCTTGCACTCTGTCCTGGCTCAGCATTGACGTTCGGATGTCCTGAGACCCGCCTAGCACCAGGGCGCCCCACGTCCGCTCCCTGAGGGCATAGGTTTCTATACGGCATTCCTGAACTCTTTGCACTAACGAGCCTGGGCCTTTTTCCCGTCTCGCCGCTACGCATATGGGTCTTTTTCCGCTCTCCTGCTCTCCACGGTTAGTCCCTTTGGACGTCCGTGACACTTTAGTAACAGTAACGCAAAAGCATGACACAGGCAGGATTCAAAGCCTTTGACAAGATATTGACGGGAAACATTTTGGGTAGCAGAATGCACCGTCTCCTGTCTCCTGTTTTTGTAGACAAATCACATTTAAAGTCTTTAGTGAATTTTGATCCCCTGTTTTTAAATTAATGCAAATGTTAAATGAAACACAGTGTATGTCAATTTGTCTGCACAGCAACCATTTTTACATCTGAGTTACACAGTAAGTGAATGTCTAGCATTTGAAACGGTAATAAGGTTTAAATAGTACATTTCTAGAAAATAATCTACTAAACATTATTTTGGGGCTTGTTTTTTTTTTCTTTAAAACTTTCATTTTCTTGTGTGTTTATTCAATAGGAAAGATTTCTAAAACTCATGTAATTGCAAATTGGGTTGTGATGTATTCTAATTCCCTGCTCTGCTGGCGTTTAGCTAACAGGATGTAAACAGCCCACAGTGCAGGTGTCCTGGAGGGCAGTGCCATTCTCTCACTAACTTTAGCTTGTGTCCTTCCCTGTGATAGGCCTACAAGGCTGTTACTCCTGCATCATCAAGAAACTGAAGCTTTCTTTTCTAATTGGATTTCCGTTTAGTGTTTTAAATACATCTGGCTCTCGTGTGAATCTAGTGGCAAAAAAAATACAATTCAAATGTTAATATTATTTTCCTGGATTTAATTTACATTCTTAATAATATATCCTAGCATTATTTATCCTTATTGCTTACCAACACTGTGCCGATTAGAAAGTGGTGAGTTAACATAAAAGCATAAAATGTGATCTATATCACACATTATTTCTTCTAGTTCAATGCCACTCATTATATATAATTGTATGTTTTGTATTTATATTGTATATAAATGTATGTTCTTGCGTCCTGTTTGCAATACCTCTCACAGTGTTAATTGTGCTCATGTTTTCTCACCTCAAAACTGAATTGTTTTAAACGTTCCTCAATTCTTATTTTTTTATTCTTTCTTTCCATTTCATCTGTTTATTACACATGCATAATATATTATATTATATTAATCTCTTTTTGTCTGCTTACTATGTATAATTTATGTGACGTGCCTTGAGAATGCTCTGGATTGTAAGAATAAAATCGATTGATTGATGTCCAATCGATCAGGAGTATCACCAGCTCCACCTGACTTTGTCTCATCTGCATATTTGATTGGTTTACTAACTATACTAGAGTCTGGATCACGTTTGGGGCATTTATCTGTATAATCACTTAATTATTTTAAATTCCAATTATTATTATTATTAACTGTGTATTTCGGATGTGTTTTTTTAGACTTGAGTTTAATAATTTAAACAATCCCTCCATTTTTGTCAAATTCAGACTCTGAGTGGGCACTCTCACCAATTGGTTCCAGTCTACTGCTAGTTTTAATATGCTATGATTTAAAGCCTCTGATCATTTTTTCCAGTTGGTGTATCATTCACTGACAGCACTGATGCCAGCTCTTGTGTGAGCTCACATTTTTCAGTGAAACCTTGAACTACAGTATACTCCACAACTTTGACATCACAGTTTTCATGAGGAATTATTTACCTTACTTTTCAACTACATCTCCAGGTTCTGAGAGTTGTGCGCGACACGATTCACAGTGCTTTGTCTTGAGAAGCAGATGTTCTTGAACTGCTTTTTCTTGTTTGGGCGCCAATCTGAAGCAGAGTCTTGAAAAAAAAAGTAAGGATACTTTTATGTGCCTTTATAAATTCCTCCTGAGTTTGGTGCCCTGCTCCTAGTGATTTCATGCACAAACTCATAGATCATTCTCATAATTCCAATCTGTGCAGCTGATAGTTTTCTGAAAGATTTTTGTTCCTTTTGCACTGCAGCAAACATCTCATCTGTTTTCTTTGTTTTTTCTTCAGCAGATAAGATATATATATAGTCGGATGCATATTTGCTCTCAGAATACCAATACCAATAATAGTTTCTATACAATACTGCACTTCCTTTGTAATCTAAGACAAGAAATTTCCACCCTCATTGATAAAAATATTCTAAGTCTATTTTCTCCTGAATATTTTGTTTGTTGCCTTCTTTTTTGAGGAGCTCATTTCAGAATTTATGCTCACAGTTCTCTGGTGATATAAATAGCACAGATCACGCAACAAAACTGCACTCTAATGTCTAACTGTGTCACATGCATAGCGACATAGTTACTGTATATCAGAATCAGAAAGCACACAAATCATGCACAAGTACTGCAACTGAGAAAGGTACATTTTTATTCTTCTTAGCAGTCATTTCTAGACTCTGAGGTGAGCTAGATAAAATCAGCGTTTTCACCCAGGTTTTAAAAATCGGAAAAGAAGTTTCTAGTATCTCTAAGTATAGAGTTTCAGAGCTTTGAAGCAGATCTGTACAAAGAATGAACTCAAAAACCACAGTCTAAAGGAAAGGCATCCAGAGAAGGTCACCTTCAGTCTACTATCTGAAACATTACTATGAATTGGTTCAATGTGGTAAAGAGGTACCAGTCTTGGTAAGGTTATGAATGCAGAACTTTTTATTCTTAGGCATAAATTGGACTGATGTGATTATCAATCATAGCACTTCTTAACATCCTGGCTGCTGTTAGAGTAAAGGTGAGGACAGTTTGATTCAATGGCATTGCAGAGATCCATCCTTTAAGTAAGGAAAGGATGGATTAAAGCTTCCACAGCAGTTTTGAACTGATGACGGCACATGTGCACATTGTTTATAGAATTGAGAGACTGGTTATATGATTATAGGTTGATTGGACAACTATATGCAGAAAAAAGTTGAAAAGGTATACCTGAAATCTTTATCACTGTACTGATATTAAAACAGCAGTCACCACAAGTAATATTTTTCTGAAGAAGGGACAACAGATTTTTTCAGGAATGAACAAACAAAATCTCTTGTTTACGTTCAGTTATAAAGATTGGACTTCAGCTTTCAGATCTAAAAGCTATGCTGCTATTGAGCTATGAACATCAGATTGCCCCATCGTTCCCTTAAAAATCACATCTTTCATGTCTTGTAAATAGTTGTGAGATTTATAATTCCCCCTCCCCATTCCCAAAAGTGTCTGATGTCAGCACTCTTGGTCTGAACTGGACGTATTAATAACAGTGGCTTTCACAAAGGTGACCTTCAGCACTGTTGCTGCTCAACACGCTATCCATAAACTCCATTTACCCTGTGACTAAGTCAACACATACAAGTAAAATTTGTGAATCAATTTCTTGAAATTGTAATTAGCAAGAACCCTCCTTCCATAAGCTCTACCTTTGCATATCTGGCTTTCGCCCAACATCGTTTCCTGTTCTCATTCTGTCACCTAAATCTGAAACACAAGTGTTAACACAGGGAAATAAGGGGAATTGTGCATGACAACTTGTGTTCATGTTTGCCTTTGTATCAGAGAACCAGATTTTATTCTTCACCAGCTTCAAAGGAAATAAACTGAATGCTTAAAAGGAATCTAAGACATCTTTCTTTACGTGTGCAAGTGTGTGATTATTGGTGATTTTTTATGACATAAGCATTATTTTTCCATTACTGTACTATTGTCTTACACACGTTGAGTTCACAAAAGCACTCTACTCAATGATGTGTAGTATATGTAATTCAAAAGTAATTGCAGGTTCAAAATGTAATGGATTCATTACCAGACTTTTCAAAAAGGATATTCAGCATTTTATTGAACTCCCTTTGTGGCATATCATCGATTAGGTGTTGTGAGAGCAGAGGAACTGCAACAGGCTTCTGAAACAAAATTCCAAATGTGAGTTGTTTGTTTGAAAGATACAAAGTAATATCTACGAGGCAGGGCATTGAAATGATCACTTCACTAATAGTTTACATTCTCTACAAATTATGCAGAGATGTACATTAGCATATGAAATTTATTAGTAAGAAATAATATTCTTTGTGATATTGAGAGATTCCATCTTAACAGATTCATAAATGAATAGAGTTAATGCCTACTATAGAGTTGAAACTCCCTCTTAGAAACAAATTCATGGTAACATTGAATGAGCACACAAGCTTTTTCAGGAAACTCCTATAAGGAAGTCTTTACTTGAGCTGGGAAAGTATTCAGATATTATTCATTTCAATGCATGCTTCTCTAATTTACATTTCCTTTATTAATTAACTTAATTCCTGATAACTTAAGCCCATGCCATTGTCCTTTAAGTGTCATACAGAAGAAGTCACATCTAGATTTGAAAATATATACCAAGGTCTAATGTGTTGTAAAGAAAAAAATCCTAATTATCATGGCTTACACTATACTTGAACTTGACAGTTTTCTTTCCTTACTCGCCCTGACTGGCTATGCTGTCCTGCAATTTAATGAGCCCAAACATACCCATTAAAACTAGACGAGCACACACACACAGACACTTTGCTTCAAAAGCCTTCCTCCCTTCATTTCTTCTAAAGTCACATTCAGTCTCTGTCTGTCCTATTCAGGCTATGACTGGTACACAAGTTGAGAAAGGGCTTTTTTGTGAAGAGCCTCTGGACCTCCCAGCTTGCTCCCCAAAACCTCTACGTTCCCTCACATAAACTGTTGAGGTGATAGTTTAATTTCCTCTCTAAATATAAATTAATAGCTGCAAGCTTTATTGTGTCCACAAAAGAACACCGATAGTGTCTGAAGGAATGGGAAGGTCACTATGAGGTTGCCCAGATTGATGCTTCTATTCAGTCTGACCTGGTTGTGAACTTTGCCTAAGCTTTAGTGTTTCTCTGCCCTTCCCACACAAAGCCCTGTCTTGATTGTGAGGATGGCAGAATTGGCAAGTGAAACATTCTGGACTGAGGACAGATGTTCCTGACAACAGACAAGCCACAGGTCCAGGATCAGCTCCTCAGTGAGAAAATGTTTTTCCACTATTTAACCATTAAGTGTCTAAGTGAGTTCAATGGGTCACAGTCAGGGCAGAGTGTAACACAGCAAGAACAGATACATTTGGAATAAAGGTTTACCACTTGAACTTGATCTCTGGTGTGATTTTGCTATAACATTTAAATGTCAAGATAATTTTTCTACCAAA
This sequence comes from Atractosteus spatula, assembly GCF_055471065.1. Taxonomy (NCBI): domain Eukaryota; kingdom Metazoa; phylum Chordata; class Actinopteri; order Semionotiformes; family Lepisosteidae; genus Atractosteus; species Atractosteus spatula. The sequence goes on along the minus strand of NC_142708.1, from coordinate 4,104,109 downwards.
CTTGTAAACTCTTTAGATATTTCTTTTATTTTTTGCTAAAAAAGTTTGATTGCATTTTTTCTGGTACAGAGTAGCTACCTTTTTAAATTCAGGATCTTACAGTTTGTTTGATAAAGATGGTTAATTCTTTCTGCCAGGGTGGATAATCTAGGCTCTGCTTTAGGGTAGAGTTAAGAATGCAGAGTTCTTTATGTTGAGACTGGTCAAGGCCCTGCACTGTACCCAATAGCAAAACAGAGGGTAAAAATAATCAGAATAAAAATATTCACATGAAAGCAAATGTTTATTTCTTTGGTTTTATTCTTCTCATGAAAACAAATACTAATGAATTCTTCCTGGTCCTAAAATGAAAAACCCAATATTTGTGCAATAAAAAAAAATTACAACAGTCTCATGATCCGGCAGGACTCCCTTACAAATGCCATTGTAAAGGCAAAGAACAAGAGATGTGAAAAGTAATTTTCCCAAGGACGTCTGCAGAGACAGATGTGTGGAGTTTTACAGTCTATTTTATTTGAAGCACTGTCAAAAGATGAAAATGTAAGGAATCAGTACTGAAAAAAGTCTTGTCTCTGTTGATCTATCACACTTGTATTAATTCTGTAGATCACTCTGCTCATTAGTCGGACACCAAGTTATATTTTAATCAGGAAATCTAGCAGCGGTCCTTAATACTTATCAGGCATAAAGACTAAAAGAAACATATTGCTAATGTGCACTCTGAAAAGGACTTTGTAATGACACGATCATGATCACCTCAGGATTTTTGAGGTACAATAAGACTTGAAATCCAGTCTTGCAGGAGAATTATTGGAAAAGGTGTAATGCAAGGATTTAAATTGGGCTTTTTGTGTTTTCAAAAGTGAAATAATTTAAATTACAGAGACGTAAATGTGATGCGTTATTTGTGAACTGAGCTGCTGTCTGTTCTGGAAATTCTTGGCTACTTTGACAAATGTGTTACAGAAAAGGGCATTTAAACTCTATAACACCAAGAACAAAACCTGCAGTTTGGCTAGCTGTACACTCACAGATAACACAGTAGGCTGAGATACGTAGGCTGGTACCTAAAATTGAAAGGACTACTCTGGAAAAAAAACATGGGGATGGTTAGACTTTGCAAAGTAGCAACACAGTCTTATTGATTGCATGGTGGATGATATCAGCATTCTCGAGTTTAGGACAACTTTCCTATAGGATCTGTAATACCTGGCCTCCAAAAGTCGAAAAAGGTACAACATTGTATTCCACTAAAGTGAACTCCTTCTTCTGCTTTTCCTTTTTAAGCCAAAATGTGAAGATGACACATCTACAGGAAGTCATTTAGGCCATGTTTACTATATTATTATCCACCGTGCAAAGTGTCACATGTACTTCTGGCACCTGTTGCACTAAGCATTGCACTTCTTTGAAATCAAGTGCATTTAAAACTGAGAACTGGAGACACTTGTTGGCCCAAGGAGTTTAGGAGTGAGGCTGAGATCCTTCATTCAATTTCGCAATTAGTCACTAAATGAGCTACTGGTAGAATGGCAAACTGGCCTCTTCCCAGTTAAAATCTTTTAAATCCTTTTGAGGTCTGCAGAATGTACCTTAGAACATCGCCACTGGCTTCAAAACCTTAATGCCCAACTACATATCACATTTCAAAGGCCATGACTTCAACCATGATCATGAATCTTTTAACCTCTTATTTGTGTAACTACAACTAGGAGTAAAGGTTGTTGCTTTTAACAAGTAGTAGTGACGGTAATATTTTATGTAACACATGCCTTTATCTAAGACCACTTTATAGGAGCACCATGCTGTAGCCTTGACAGATCTCATAAGCTAAGCAAGGTTGGCCTGTGACTATTCCTGGGATGGAAAACCAGAGAGCTGCTATAAGCGGTTTCCAAAGCAACGTCCCAGTATGGTGACAGGGACACTTTCAGATAAGATGTTAAAACAAGGTCCTGACTTCTTGGTCGTGAAAGATGCGATGGCACTGCCCAAAAGCACCAGATTTAACATCACTAAACTCTGGTGTCCTCAATAAATTACTATGGGCATGAAGAATCTTTCATGCCTTCCCCCCAAATCTCCTTAATTCAGCTGGTGAAGGTTTTTTATTTTTTTACTTCTCCACCTAATTTACCCTGTACTGGGGTTGCTGGGTCCACTGTCACTCACATGTGGCTACACTTCAGTGGTGGATGAAGCGGGTCCCCTCCTATATGATGATCTCTTTGCGTTCATTTCGAATGCAAAGAGATGTATACATCCAGTTAATTTCCTATAATAGTCCTAATCATGTTTTCAGCATTCATGAAAGAAAGATGTTTCTGCGCAACATCAAAATCTTAAAAGTCAACTGCATGTCACATTTCAAAGGCCATGACTTGAACATGAATCTATTAACCTCTTATTTGTGTAACAGCTACTAGGAGTAAAGGCTACTTGCTTTTAACAAGTAGTAGAGACAGTAAGCAGTGCATTTCAGCACATAGAAATGGGGGCAGGATGCAGGAATCATAGATGCGGTCTGGAAAGATGGATTTCAGAAGGTAAAGATGGTGCAGTTCTGACTCCAAATGCAGAGGCGCTGGATGGGAGCACAAGCAGGATAGAAACAAGATCAAAGATATGATCGGATTGTTCCACGTACAGTACTTCATACTTTCACATGTCATGGTTTTGGGCCTCAACAGGCAACGCAGACTAAAACAATTCTCAAACCTCTCGAAACCAAAACACACCTCAAACCATCGATGCTTTAGAAGAAAAGGCTTCTGCCAGATTGAAAACTTTTGCATAATGTTGTTAAGTGAATTTCATTTGTTGCTTAAGCCTATTTTTGTAAAAAAAATCAGAGGAAAAGTGAAAAGATGAATGCTTCATAATGTATCAAAGTAGCAAGCATGACACAGTACTTCATCAATCAATTAAATTCTCCAATCCATCCTATTGAGTACCAATTCATTATCCTCTGCAATACAGCAACAGAAGCTAAGCATCACAAACAAATACAGGAAATACTGACTTTTAGGCTTTTCAGCTTTGGTTGTTTTTTTCCCCTTTTCTGATGTGAACTGTACTGACTGTATTACTGTATCCTCAGCATATGCCTTACAGTTAAATTCCCCCTGGTATCTGCTTTGTGAGGCTGAAGTGGGTGCATCTGTGTTTACTGACAGCTCCTCAGGCAACCAGTGTCCTGAGCTCTCAAGGGGAACTAGACTGTGATTTGTTAGTCAACCTGCCTCTGCCACTACCTTCAATTAGCACAAAACGAGGACAAATTGGAACAGTTCTGCTGGCAAACATGAGTCTTCTAAGGAACTGGTTGGGCAACACTGGCTTCTTGAATCTATTCTGCAGTACTTACTTTCCTCCTCAAACAGTGATTATCAAATATTTTATTGAGCAATAATTCAATAATTAATTAGGTACTAATACACTTTTATTCACCCTAGTCTATTTCAGAACATTGCAACTTTCCATTTTTTCTCACCATGAGGTGGGAAATCTAAATTTGTGTTATCTGAACACAGTTGTGTCTCTGATATTTAATACAGGGATGTGATGACTGAGCTACAGTATGCAATACATTCACAGCAAGAGTGCCATTCTTGATACCTAACAAAAATTAGACAACTATTAACGATTGTTCTTATGTCTTTATGAGGTAATAAGCACATTTCCTCAAAATATGCTGAGAAACATGTAGAGTATCTATGCGTGTGTTTAACTGATATGAAATGGCAAGAGATAATTAATATTCATTCCCATAATCCATTGAGAGGCAAAACTATAATTTTATTTTTATGTCTAATTTTAAATGTTATACATACAGTATGAGGTTAAAACTAGAAACCATAGGCAGCTACTTTCTCTTCGTAGAGTACATTAGTGTGATATAGCTAACTCTGACCACAGAAATGGAGAATATACTGTACATGTGTAATATAAACAAACAAAAATGAACTAATCAGTGAGAAATGAGAACGGTCTTGTCTGTTGCGTCTTCTTGCTTCTTTTGTATTGTTGTGTTAGGAAATGAAAACTGCTGTTGGAACATACAAAAGTACACTGAATCCATGAAGATTTCTCTTCTGACACAGGCTGTCAGAAGAGAAAGATTTATTTATTAAATCTGTGAAATAAACTATTACATTTTCCATGCCCTTTTGTCCTTGTTCCAGTAGAATGGATCTACCTCAAGTTATGATATCTGTCCCTACACAAACCATACAACCCTGCCATATCATGCTGATTTGTTAATAGTGCCAGTGTACCAGCAGAAGAACTAAAATCAGAAAACAGCAAAAACTGCAGGTTTTCAGGATAACATAAGGGAAAATATACACGCTTTTGACAAACTGAAAACTTTTTCAAGGTTTTCAAGGTACATAAACTCTTCCAAACCTTCGATTGTACAACAAACCCTGACCATTTGAGCGAAGTCGACAAATTCTGCTTTGCCTCCTTAAAGAAGACATTCGGTTCATTAACCAACTTGACTCCTTCCTCTCTGGCACATGTCTAAAATGACACCGAGCTTCAGCAGCAGCCTTCATGATTGTCTGAGATGTTAATCCTTTATATGCCTTCAAGTCTTTCAGCTGTTTCTTTGATTTTCTGGAGCACTTTGCCTCTGGCAAGCCATAAGGCGAAACCAGGAGTGAATCTGAAAAGCACTTACTAATGTGTGCTATTACTACACCCTGTATAGTTTCATTAGTCTTTCTTTCAAGACAACATCTCTGTTGCTCATTTTAAAAATAGTCTAATAATGGTAGGTGCTTCAAGGTAAGTTAAAATTGTATATGGGTAGTAGCTAAACTGTTCAATGCATTAGTTAAATAGTACATGAATATAACAAACCATACTGATTTATAATTTTATGTCATAATTATTCATATTCAGTATAATTACATACATGTAATAAATGACTTTGATGCACAAGACTAACATTATTTTAAATATAATTAAATGTATTTAACAAAATGATTAAAGTGCCAACAGCCAAATGGAACAAGAGATGTAACTGTAAAAACAAATGAAGTACAACCTCATGAAATGCGACACTCAAAAGTAAAACCACGTTAAAATTGGTCAAATCAAGCTCTGGGGGAAGCATCAGGTCAGCACAATCACATCAATATCTGGTGTCTAATCTGTTGTGAAACATCAAAATTAAGATCAGCCTAGCCAGGGTGTACAAGTACCGCTCAACAGACCTGTGAAAAGACGGTCTAATCGCAATCAGCCTCATTCTGAGGTGGTAAGTAGGTAATCAGACAGACAGAGATACTTCACTGTCTACAATTCATTCCCTCACCTGAACAGATTAATGTCTCTGAAAAGCTATATCCTAATCCCCTAATCCTGCAATTTTACCCTCAGTTCCCCTCCGGATCCCAGGAGTCTTTATTAAGAGTCTGAGGTGAAAGTTTTTCCAGGGGGTGGCAGGTGGACCCTGCCCAGGGGAGAGGGATTCTCATAAACAACAGATGGTGGGCGGTTCGATGGAGAGCATCCAGCAACTCGGGCTGTACTATAATCATGTTTGATAAAGGCAATGTGATAGGTTAATCACATTGATCATTAAAGTTGGAGACCAGGACGATTTCTAGGGCATGGCATGAAGCTGACGGTCGTGGCGACTGGAGACTGATCTACAATAGCGTTCACTCCCCAGCTTGCCTAGATACTAATCCATCTGAGTAACTAACCACAGATGAAAAGTACTAGAAGTGTTGTCACACCCCACAACTCGAACGAGCCTCGTCAGGAGAAGCTAGACTGACCCTACTTGTCTTCGCAGCTTGGTGTTAAGGTTATAAAAGACTAGAGTAAACAGTTTGGTGGCATTTTAGGTAAATGGGGTACACGGTTGCGACAACAATTTTTTTTCTTTTTTTTTTCTTTGTAGTATAATCAAGAAGAATTATGTTGCAGATGAAGAAAAATGTATTTGCTCTTCTTGGTGAAGCGCCCCCTGAAGGGGATCTTAGGTGCAGACAGGACTCTCCACTGAATCAGAGATATGTTACCATATGGCTCAGTATTCAATGGGAAAAATCACAGCAGAACATTTATTTTACCCAGAAAGTGTCCCATTCTGGTATATGTGCAACCTTTTTTTTTAAGTCGAAGCTTTTTAAAGTTAAGTTTTTTTTCTATTGAATTTACACTGGTAGATAGAATACATGCAGTGCCTTGGACAAGTATAGAGATACATATTGGTTTGTACATTTACACTACATAATCTTACTAGAATGCAACTGAAAATGGATGAATTAGCAAAAAGTTTTTTTTGACAATTTTGTGTCTTTCTCAAAAGAAACGCCTACAGGGGACATCTTTGTTTTAATTTTATTACAAGCATTTCTCAAAACCTGCATGCTTAAGCTGAAGACCTTTCTACAACTTTATCTCTGACATTGACCTGTCAATGTATTTTGTGCACCTGAAATTTCTGTGCAATTTTTTTCTGACATTTAAGTCCTTTAGCCCATAAAAAAATTCAGTTTGAGCATTTAAGTTTTGATTAAAATATTAACTTTAAAACATGAAAATACGTCAATTACAGTTCAACAAAAGTGGACAACATAGGAAATAGGTGAATACTTTTGCAAGGCACTGTATGTTACAAAAATATATATTTTACTGCCCTGGAATCAGTCCACAGAAGAAAGACCTGGTACTTTTCCTGAACTTACAAAGTCCTACACTGACTCGCTAAGAGAACTGAATCTTTGTGCTCTGGAGTGGAGAACACTACAAGGATATTTGCAATTGAAAATCCTCATAGGTATTAATAAAGTCAATTTAATGAACTCCTTCTGTCTTTTTCTGTTTTTGTTTCGAAAAGCCTGTGACCGCACACTGCGACCCTGTGACCGCACACAGGAGAGACTGGAGACGTGTAGGCAAACCCATCTTCTGGACACTTGTCTTTTAACACCTCACTGGCACTGCTGTCCCATACTGAAGGTTCGGCCCCAGCTGCAGGACAAGCACATCCTGCTGTCACATCACTGCTGGCTGTGGAATCCCAGTCATAGCTGTCATAGGGTGTCATGATCCAGGTTCGAAACAGTGACAATACAGCTCTTCCTTCACCCAAATGAGCAACTCAGGAGGCCTCACAAAGGATTTCATCAGAAATTCTACAATGAAATACAAACCAGAAAACACTAGTGGAAACCATGAGAAAACGCGTTTAAAATGGAGAACAAGAGGTACTTAATTAGTGGGGGTGGTAATTAATTAGAAGAGGTGTTAGTGGGACCAGCATGGGGAGCTCACCCCGCGGTCCATGTGGGTCCTAATGCCCCAGTATAGTGACGGGGACACTATACTGTAAACAGGCGCCGTCCTTCGGATGAGACGTGAAACCGAGGTCCTGACTCTCTGTGGTCATTAAAAATCCCAGGGCGTTTCTCGAAAAGAGAAGGGGTGTAACCCCGGTGTCCTGGCCAAATTTCCCATTGGCCCTTACCAATCATGGCCTCCTAATAATCCCCATCTCTGAACTGACTTCATCACTCTGCTCTCCTCCCCACTGAGAGCTGGTGTGTGGTGAGCGTTCTGGCGCACTATGGCTGCCGTCGCATCATCCAGGTGGGGCTGCACACTGGTGGTGGTGGAGGGGAGTCCCCATTACCTGTAAAGAGCTTTGAGTGGAGTGTCCAGAAAAGCGCTATATAAGTGTAAGCAATGATTAATTATTATTATTATTATTATTAATTACACCAATGGGTGGTGGGAATATGGAACAAGCTACCCTGCCATGTTGAAGCTGATACCTTGGCTTCTGTCAAGAAACAGCTGGATAAGAACGTTATAATCTTAAGAAAGGATACAAAGGAGATGACATTCAGCCAGCTATCTAGTTTAGTTGATAGTAGCTAATTGATCCAAGGATCTCTTCCATGTGTTTCTTGCAGCAGAACTTGTACGTTGCAGGACTTCAGCAACCTGGCTGATTAGATTCAATATCTTCTCACATGTTCTTTTGTAAAATAAGACCAGTGTATTACAGCAGCACAGCACAAACTAACAGAATCTCCCTCAGTAAACAATGTTTTGCAAAAGCACATTACTAGAATGATAGTAGAATATCTCTTTGGCCAAAAGTAATAATGATTTTATTAAATTGCTTTAAATACGGCAGGCTGGCCTTCTGTGGTGTGAGTAGTAGCTTAGACTGGAATCTGTTGAGCTTCCTTTCAAACAGAATCTGTAAGTGAGCACAGCAGACCCACCCATCAAGGAAAGAAACTAATGAGACACTTTACCTTGAAAACAGGACAAGGCCTGTTGGGCCCAAGCTGATAGGGAGGATCAGATACAGCTTGCAGCCTCTTTGACAGAAAATTCACCACAACTGATAGTGTTGGAGCATGTGACTGTAGGTTAGGTAGTGTAGTGAACAGTTGTCCGTACAGTATATGGTGGTATTCTGAGACACAAAGACTGACCCACTTCTACTGTCGGCTAGGCCTTGTGGAATTAATAAGAAACAAATGCACAAGGGTCTGTTGGAAATAGACGACAATTAGATTGGATTGTAGGCTGTGTGGAGGACAAGCCAAAAGAACTGGTACACTTGACAGTTTGAGGTCTCTGTAAAATATTTTCTCCCAGTGAGATATCAGCTATGATGAAAGAAGCTGAATATTCAGTCCAAGGGGTTCTTCTTTAATCAGACATCCTGAGAGACTCTGGATGAGTCGGTGGGTTCAGCACAGTAGCTAGTTACTGATATGCTAATTAATATCACTGGGGGTAGGAATTTGGGGGTTATCTGGTTAGTGGAATGCTAATTAATGCGTACAGCAGGGTGTGACTCACTGGCTCTGGGGTTAGCTTTATTCTAATTAATGTAACTGGAAACAAGAATTTAACAGGTGGAGCCCTGCTGCTTGTGTGTGTACTTCGTGTATTGTGTTTTAGGTGGTAAATAGTCAATGATTAGATAGAGTGAAACTCCTGTGACACATCCTGGATACACGAAATTTCTGGATTATGGCATCATTAGGAATTAATGTTTTTACATGAGCAAATTGCCCCCTGTGCTGTTCACTGTTATATGAATTATATTATTGTCAAACAATAACAGACCGTTCTCCAGATTTCCACTTTGTAACTTAATCTCAAGGCATGATTATTTTCAGAAGTCAAGAGGGTTCAATTTTCACCTCCATCGAAAATATCGTAACATCTGCTAACTCAATTCAGTTCAATTCAAGATGCTTTATTGGCATGTCCAATGAGTAAAAACAGTGCTGTCAAAGCAAAACAAATATAATTAACCTAAAACAAAAATCTACAGACATTTACAATAAAGACACAATCATAAGATATTTACAGATAAACATATGGAGCATATTTAGGATACAGGCTCGCTGTTCCTCAGGCTGTGACAGGAGGAACTCATCCTCCTCATACTGAAGCTCACTGTGAGGCTTTGAGTTTACTGCCTGCACCACAGTTTGACAACTGAATTAAGTTTATGGGGAACCGTTTGGTATATTTGCAGATTTGCTCTGTGCTAGTTGTTCTGGCTTGCTTGCTATTGTTTTCCTGTAACCCAGAAGTATTTTGTGAAAAGATCCCCTGAAAATGGTGTACTATTATTTCTCATAGCCCCAGGTGAGCGGCACACTCCCTCCCTAATGGTGGGAGACAGTTCACATTTTGGGCACTGTATGCTTCTCCTACCACCAAAGTTTTATGAACAACTCAGGGCTGAACTGAAAGCTTTACTGGAAAAAAATAGGAAGCTACTCAGTCACTTAATCACTAAAGCATGCGCTGAGTGCAGGTTGAACTGCTGACATCTCTGGGTTGAGTCTGGAGTAAGTCATTAGCTAAATACTAGCATTACCCAAGAGGTGGCATACAGCTGACCAAGCACAGCTGGAGTTGTATAGATATCTTCAGCCAGCCATGGAGAATTCGGCGCAGAGACATTGGGAAACTGAATTATTTGATAAATTGGTGATTCCAAATTTCTGGAGATGCACAGATAAATTTCACAATGACAGAATAGCATTTCAGTCTAGTAGCTCCTTTAGTGCATCACAACGGAACCAAAAACTCGATGTGGAACTGTTTGAAATTGTTACATATTTTTCTTTCGTTTTAATCTGAAGCAAAACACTGTTTATACTATCGTAATGTTGTTCACAAATAAAACTAAGAAATATTCATATAATTTTATAGTGCTCAATGCAAAAAAAATGATCAGGAGACCATTCCTATATGTTAGCATGTTAACTTTAAATAGAAAAGTAGATTTTTTGGGGGAGCAAGGTGGGTTTTTAAATCTAATTTTACTCCTTCATTAAAGATTTTGTGATCCATACCGTTTTCATTTTTATATAAGCACTATAAACAGTACAGAAAAGCATTGTGAACTGGAACGTATTTGAATTGCAGGGACTCTTGATAAAATGTAAAGGTCTAACGTCTTAGAAATTCATTAAGCATTAATCCTACTCTGAAAAAAGACTCAGATGTTGGATTTAGATTGCTCTTGTTTAGAGATGCTGCTTGAACAGTCTGGAGATTATAAGGTGTAAAATGAGGACTTTCTTCTCAGAAAATGATGCACCACTGTCCACCGTGAGAAAGGTTCTGTTTTTTGTGTGATTGTTTGGCTCCATTCTTTTGGTTACGATTTCCAAAAACTGGTAATAAGGAGGAAGGCATATAGGACAATGTAAGAGCCATTGTCTGGAGATCAGCACAAGGTACTGTAGGTGTGATCCTCTATCCTCCACAAAGGCCACAAGCAGAGTTTGAGCCACTCTGGCCCTTATCTACAGAAATATCAGGCACAGCAAACTCAAAATGAAGCCAGTGTGCTGAAGCATTTGTAACAGATTAAGCATCAGGGAAGAAACAGCAATCAGTCATAAATCTCATTATTTTTTAATTTAATCAGAGGGGAGTATCAATTGTAAGCAGTTCTCTGCTGAGGCATTTGTTTTAGGTCAATATATATTTTATTCCTTCCTCTTTTATCAAATCAAACAGGAAACACAACACTTAAAAGGGTTTTACCGAGCAGTTGTCAATACATACTGTACCTAATGACCTGGGAGAGCATTTTCTGACATAGATGACACATAAAAAATAAATAAAACATGGCTAAATAAAAGGTTATACACCATGTTTAAAGAACACACTGTTCATGCAACAATTATATTTAATAAAATGAGAGACCTGAGAGAATGTAATTCCCTATTTCTACTACTACAGAAGTAAAGTGGAAATTTCAAGTGTTTTAAAGATCCAGTTGAAAAATATGCATTTCTTACATTTTTACTCATAACTGAAGTCCTACTGAAATTATATTTTTCTTATAAAGATAATGAAACTAAGCTGTGCTAAGTTGCTAAAGAACTGACTATACTTGGTGGTTAAACAATATTCACAATGATAAGACTATTGCTTTATTGATCATTTGTAAATATTACTGACTCCTAATTACGTCTTTTTTCAAGATTTTTAAGATTTCTTTCCATTTTTAGAACTCTGAAATTGTAATTTAACCTTGTCCTGTGGATTCATATTTGCAATGACGAAACAAAGGATGTAAAAATAAACAATGACAAATGTATATTACAAATATACATACATTTTTGCATTACAAAAATTAAATACTAAAAGGTTAAAATATGCCTCCTTTCTTTTATAGACTTGAACTACATTGAACAATACACGTGAAGAGGGTTCCACGGCCGAAACGTTGTGTTTTCTTTCTTCTCTTTTCAGCATGGAATAAACCTATTACTTGTTCCTTAATATCTAAATACGACAAGAACGAAAAGAATGGGACTACGCTCTGAGAACAAAGGAATTCTGTGTGGAGCTGTTTCTTTTGTTAATTCCAACAAAAATGTATAGAATCTCTAACCTAGTTACTCCAACTGTAGACAGTTACAGTTTTTACAGTAGCTGAACTATGGAGAATTGTAATGTTAATTTTGGGAATACAGAGCAGTGTTATAAGATGTTACACTCTTAAATTTCAAAAACTGCTTTTAAATAAAATTAATTTACATAATGCAGCCTTTTATTTTTTTTTGGGGGGGGGAGGTTAGTTTTTAATGTTTTTCTAATCGCTTTCATGTTTTTTTTCATTGGCTTACTGTTATGGAAAGTGCTCAATGCAAGTAATTTTTTTTTCAAAGAAAAAAAATATTGTTTTCACTTAAGTATGGATGTAGCCCGTGTGTATCTATCTTAAAACACGGTAAATGTCATTTTGTATATTTAGTATGTGAAATATAAAAATGTGAATCTGAATGCTAGTCAATCTTTTCATTCACCTACATTTTTCTAAAGTAACAGGGGATAAAGAACACCTATTTTCCCAGCACACATAATGCCAATTAATAATTCGTATGCTATGAGGTCAAACTGAAACATTTCTTTCGAAAGTGGTTAAATTACATAGTGCAAGAGAAAAGCCCATTCCTGTGCCGGAACACTTCGAATAATGTGACCAATATATTCACTCAAGATGGAAATCCCACGCTGCTTAGAAGAACAATTGTGTGCATTTGCATGATAAAAGGCTTTGCAAATGCTTTCACCCTTTAACCTGATGTCTGTCTTGGCCCACAATACAGAACAACAAGCTCGCAGCATTCAGACTGTGGGTTCAATTGTCCATCTCTACCACTCTGTCTTTCCGTCCATACCTGAACTTGGACTTGGACTTGTGATGATTAGTTATTCAACTAATAATCAGATGATATCTGAATGCTAATGGCTAAGTCCCATAGTGCTAGAAAAGTAAGAAAGGTCCATTTTAAGTCGATAAAGTATTCCCATTTACTGTTGCATTCCCATAAAATGTCGTATTATTTTACACGTGTAGCACCTTAAACAAAACTCATTTTTATTCTTTGTTGTTTTTCAAGGTTCATTGTAATTTGGTAACTTAAAACCAATTTAAACCTTAAACCAGGTAACTTCAACCAGGGCTTTAACATGCACAGTAAGACTGAAGCTATAGAATAGTCAGATTTTTTATATTTTCAAATAATAACGAAGGAACATTTTGGCCAATTTATTAATGAAGATTGCTTTATAGCTCTGATTATATTGATCAGATTACCTCAAAATTCAGAATGTATCGAGTTTTGTATATTAAGTAAAATCCTGTGGTATTTCTGCTCATTTATGATCCCAACTATTTTGCGAAAGAGCCAATAAAAAATTAAAAGTCCCATGCCTTTAATGTTTTCAACTGATGGTGTTTCTTTATTTTAACTGTGAAAACATGTTGCACATGCAGCATTATGAAGCAATAAAATCAGAAAATCCAGTTTTGACCATTTTGCAGGTTGTGCTTTAATTTAATTTCGGAAAAGAAAAGCCCAACACAATGTGGAATAAGTGAACTGAAATAGACAAAACAACAACAAAGTATTAGTGCTTACGAGGATCCCAAAGAGTGAATTTATTTACCGGAGCAATGAGTTACATCATTTCTTGTTGGGCACTTTCTGTTTGTTCCCCTGTATATCATTAAAATTATTTTTATTCCTCTGAGAAGAATTTGGCTCCACATTTCCAGCATCGTTCAAGGACCCTACAACTTTTATTTAAAAAAAAAAACTCCAATGTTGCTTGAGTGACAGGTTTTAAAATAGGGGCTGACATGCAGAGCTATTTCACATCTCCTCTAATTGCATTGCCTCAAACATCCTTACATTCGTTTATACTGGAGTGCATAAGCTATTTTTGGTAGAAGGACAGCCTGTTGATTATAAATCCAGAACATTATCAAAGGTGAAAATACAGTAAGACTGCATTAAAAACATGTTTGACAAAGAGAGAACAGGGAATACAGCAAGGCTTTATACCATGGTAAATCTGAGACATACAGGCACATAAAAGGAGTCGACTACACTATATTAAAGAATGCACTGCAGAGCTAAAATATTGTGTGTATACAGAAGTTCAAAGACTTCACATACTGTACTTAACCTGTCTGTTTTGCAATCATCCTTAGCTTACCGAAAGGTTCACTAATGATACGAAAAAATGTGACTACAGCTACAAATGTAAATGTATTCCACAAGAGTGACTTATTTTAACGAAACAGTAAAGAAACAATTATTATTTTGTTCTCAAAATGTACATGCTCACAAATATATCACTTTTGATCCCACGAAAAAGAAGTGACATTGTCAGTGCTTTTAATTGGAGGTTGAGGTTTTAAAAATATTAGTGCACAGCCTAATTCAGATACTGATCATTAGCATCAAGAAAACGTATGAGTAATTGTGCAGGTACAGAAAGGTAAACAATCGAGTCAATTAATAAAACAAACATTTAGCTCTGACTGACAGAGCAACACAAGGGTCACATGAGAGAAATGAAACAATAAGAACAATATAGACAGTGTGGATGCAGAGCAGTTATGTAAACACCCTGTTGTTATATAAAACATCCACCCATCCATTTTCTAACCTCTTTATCCAATACAGCACCGCAGAGGAGCCACAGCCTTTGCTAGCAAGAGATGAGGGTGAGGAGGGATACACCCTGGATGGGATGCCAGTTGTATACTGTAAATATAATACAAATAAAAACATTTTCTTTGACTCAGTGTAATTTATTAGTAATTATGTGATTGAACAAATAACTTGCTTTTATAGTATGGTATGAGGTGCTTATTACCTTATTCGTATAAGGGAGAGTTTCCTTAAAATATTCATTAGTACCTCATAAAAATATCCCATTTAAACAGACGATTTGTCCACTTAAATGGGATATTTTGAGGAAACTCAGAGCAAGGATCCTTTTGTTATATAATGGACAGAAAAACCTCGGTTGTGGCCACAAGACCATAGTTGATTCATTCTGTTGTTGAAATATAACATCACAAAAAGGTTATAGAAGAGATGGGGACATCTTTCTCATTTAACATCTCTTTTTGGTGCTAATTGATCCAAGGATCTTACTAAATCTCTGTAAAAGATGCCAGGGTATCAGCTTCAACAAGATGGAAAGTCAACTTGTTCCAGACTGTAACAGAATTCAAAGCAAGCAGGAAGGAAAAAGCACATGAAGGTTCTGGGATGTGGGCTTAATCTTTTCTCCAATTATACAGGAGACACAGAGCTCACCCCCGTCCTGGAGTAAACTGTTACCCTCCAGTGCTGCTTCATGAATGACACGTTTGTGAAATAAATGTGTGTCCTGGCGTTTATGAGAAATAAAAGACATTGTCATAAAATTTTTGTATTTTATAGAAATGTGACTTTGTACATTAATTTTGAATAGATTTTTAATTCAATATACCCATTTTATAGAATTGTATATTTTTTTATATGGTTTATTTCATTCAGCAGTTCCTCAATACAATTTTCCATTTTCCAAAGAAAAATAATATGAAGAAAAGAAAAGGTTCATGTATTTAACTTGAATCATCTGAAGATCGCTTCAGTTTAATCTGATACAGTTTGAATCTCTCTTTTTGTACCACCTTTTTTAGTTGTGTGGACTACAGTATCAAAATCCGTTCTCCAAGAATCGCTTTCGTGTGTATTAACACCTGCATTGCTCCTACGATAACACCAAACAAATGTCAGACGCTCTGGGATTTGAAAATGAAAAAGGCGGCACCTGGAAGAGAAAGTGGCACACTTTGAAATGTGGCAGGTACATGCCACATTCCCATTTATTGTGTGCTTTAAAATCCCCCGAAAATAGGAAATCCGAAACCTCAGAAACACATCCCTAAAAAAAGCTGGCACGGTTTTAATTAAATAGTTGCTAGGTTACGTATAGCAAGGGGGGGGGGGCTGGCTTCAACAATGCATGCATATCCTTTTCATGCTAAATATAAAAAAAAGTATTGACATAAAATACAGTGTGATGGGCTGAGTATATTTTTTTGTCTTATTTGTGCAGAGATCAGAAGAGGAAACCCTTTTATCTCAGTGACAGCATTTTACTTCCAGTTGTGACTTACTGAGAACATTGCTGGGCCAGCACCCTGGGATGCCAGACGAGCGAAGATACTTTCGGTCTCCGTACCCCGGCAACTGTCCCTGGAGGCAGACTCTCACCAGCCGCACAGCAGCTGCAGCCCTGCTCCGGCAATGGCCACACATAAACCTCTGACAACCTTGTGATGTATTGGGCTGGATAAAATAACTAAGCCCTTGATGTTTGGAATAAGTCTGACAGGCCTACTGGAAGGTCTTGGCCTACTCTTTCCCAGCTCCTGTGTTCAGTGTAGCTTTTTTTCTTTCTTCCCATGGGTCTAGAGATAATGTCATAATTTACAGTCATGTATTGTGCAGGATGAGTGATGGAGGCTTTTTAGACTTAATAAGCAGTACCCTTTAACGGATAATAGTCTTTCGGTACCATGCAGTCAGGGGGGGAGAGCAAAAAACACCTTCAAAAGGAATTTTCCTTTTTAGTTCATATTGCTCAAGTAATGGGGAAAACTTGAATGCAATTATACTCACTCATGAACTGCCAGATTGATATTGATCAAAGACCCTTTTTTTCCCCACCTGTGCTGTTTTTCCTAAAAAAAGTTTTTCTCAGATTTGTCCTTCAATAAAGTTAAAGTATCTACAAACTTGGGCAGGAAAACCCGTTCTGTCTTCTGAGCTCATGAGCAAATCAGCTCCTTCATTAGAAGTACTTGGAAGATGTTTCAGCTATAAACCAGGGCCCGGAAGATGTGATTAGTAATCCCCACTGAGCTACAAACTTGCATATCACACTGGGTCTGCCCTAAAATGAAATTTTGATGCGCCCTGTATCGTAAAAATCAATTTCGTACAGGCTGGAAATATTGATCCAGAATGAAGAAATTAATGTCTCAGATGTTGCAATAAACATAGTCCTCAGTATCAGACCCCTAGAAAAAACCTTTTGCACTACAAACCAGGAAACACTCCAGCAACAAACTGGCCCCCTGGGAACAGGGCATTGATTGACTAATGATCTACTGCCCTTACAAATTTGTCAGCTTACAGTTAACTGGTTAAACAAGAAATGTTAAGACCTTCAACAAGGTTTGTTTTTCTTCCCTTATGCTGACAACACTGAGATGACACCCATATCTCAAATATCAAACACAATGTTTACCAGACTGTATGTCCTTTAGGTATCTTGAGTTAAAGAGCACAAGAGACAGAGTAGTTAAATTCACAGACGACCAGCTGTAAATCTTTAGGAATTCATTCATTTAATCCATTTGAAATTCTAAAATAAGCGCGATTTAAAAAAAACACACAAAACTGGGAAGATGATGATGGTTGTAGTTACTAAGAATTGTTAGCAATGAATCACCTGCTCCTGCTTCAATTTTGCAGATCATTTCCAAATTTTAACAGCCTGGTGACTTTACAGCAATACGTCTGTCTTGTTATCTAGGACACCCCCTTTCGTGAATGTGTCCAGAAGATGAAACACAGTCAAGTTAGAAATCTGGAAAATGTTTCCCAGAGAAATATTGCCGATAGGGGAGCAAGAGACGTTCTAAAAAAGTTGTTTTAAAAACACTGTACATCCGAAGGCCTTCGAAACACACTCACAGTTCTAACCCAATGGCTCCCCATTGCTATTAAGAACAAAAACATTGATCTTGAGGGAGGCTTCTGTCTTGAGCTCTTGAGTTACTCAGGGTGCCAAGGGGAGTTCCTGATGTGCAGGATGAGATCTGTCTTCACAGGTTAAAAGACACGTGGGTGGTGGGTCAGAGGACTCTGCAGACACTGCCTCACACTCTGGGTGTGCTCATATGTTCGTAGCTCTAGAGATGCGAGATGTAAAAAACCCACATTCGGGTTTTTCAAAATCGGAGGGTGTAACACTATTTTAAATTTAGATTAAAAAAATACACTGACCTTATAAGATGTGAAGCAAAAAGTCAGATTCCACCCAGTTGGGAAAATATTACTTTTAATCTAATTAATCAGGTTTCTCCACTTGGATTTCTGAAATGTGGGTGCTAACATAATCAGAATGAAACCTGCAACATGTTGGCCCGCTAACTTTCACCCTGCTTCACCTCAGGGGATGCCTGTTAAATTCAGAATTCCTTTTTAAAATTTAAGGACAATACTGATATATACTGTAAATAGATCTCTCTGCACAGTTGAACAACTCTGACACTCCCTTGAGTTTCAAATCCCTGTGTGTCTGTTTATACCACTGAAGGCAAAGGCAGTGTGTTCTCTGACACATACTTATCAATACATCTACAAATATTATTTCACTGTAGTGCCCTTCGCAACAGTTTGCCACAGAGTGGAAATTACTTTCAGACACTAAATACTCCAGAATTAGGAATTGGTTTCCTGTGGAAGTGAAGCTGAAACCCCTGAAATAACCCTTTTTATAATTAAAGGCAGGCCAATATACTGTAAATCTCCTGTTTTGTGTTTTCTGTATTTCCAAAAACCCTTGCAGAGCAATATGTATCTTATACAGGCCCAGCCAGTCCTGGTAAAAGTTTGGGAATGTTGGAGGATGATATACTGCATTTTTTTTACACCTACACAGTTTACAATGGATGTTCATTAGATCTGAAGATAATGACACTGATAATCCAGTGTTTAAAATTGTTACGATTATCTTCTCGCAGTGCAAAGCAACATCTCAGCTGCGGACCCTGGTGAGATTATTTATTTCCCCTCTGCCTCCATGCATTTTCACAGTCTTAACAGTTTCTAAATTGTGTTTACAAAATCAAACTACTGTACATTCAATCTACCTGAAAATAATTCCATAGTTTTCAAGCTCTTAGTGGCCAGATTAATTAGACGATGGATTTGCTTTATTAATGAGGTAAATTGTGCTGGCAGTTACAAGTCAGTTTAATAAGAAAGACATGAACAGGCATCTCTTGAATATGAAAATAAGGCCTGTTTGTTTGTGCAATATGGGAGTTGTATTAAACCATTATAAATAAAGTACTTCTGAGGCTCAGAACTAATTTATTTACAATAATTCGCCTTATTAAAATGTGTATTTCAATTTGAAGCTAAACAACCACACTTTTTTTTCTGTGTAACAATTTCATCTTGTTGCTATCCTTTTACTGGGTTAAAGGGGCATTTGTCCTAAATAAATCAACAAATATATCTTCTAAATACTGGTTCAGTTATTATTATGATGATGAATAATATTAACGATGGAGCCACATGAAAAGAATATTCCAGTATGGATACAAAACGACCATATAAGGACAATAAGAATGCTTCTAGGCTGCCTGCACTGTAAAACTCAGACCAGCATCACTGCCAATCGCTTCACCGAAGAACAATATCAGGCATGCATGTGCATTGGTTATCTAGCCTAATCAAAAAGGTGAAGGGACATGCTATTTACATGTTGCTCGCAATTGGACAGCTCTGAAAAGCTGAGGCGTCTGACTCACCACATCAGCTGATCGTCTGTGCTCTTTCCCACTCCCACACTGTAACACACTGTACCAGGCAGTTCCACACTGTAACAGCAGGGGGCAGTAAATCCCATTTATTTTTCTCCGAAGAATGTAAGCACAGTGTTGAATATTTCATTCTTGGCGGATTGAACCATGCCAGTTTTTCCAGACAACAGTGCTTAAGTCATTCTCTTTTCTTAAAGGGTATTCCTATTATTAGTGGCATTTAAGAAGAAACAAATGTAGCTCAAATGTGTCTCTCACTTTTATTTGACCATTTTATCAGACAGTCCTGACAAAAAGCTAGTTAATGGTCCAAAAATCCATAAATCCATAAATAGAATGATTTCAAATGTGGGACAGATGATTTTAGGTGAATTCATAAAGAATTTCAACTGGAGAATAAATGATATGTGATGATGTGTCTCAGTTGTTAGTAATTAAATGTTCAAGCCTCAAAGAATTAGATTATTCAGAATGACTAAAAGCACTTCAAACGCGTTTCTCTGTGATGTGTTGTTTCTGCAGTGTAACAGAACCCTTCTACCCAATCCTAAAGATAAGTGTGTGTTATGGAAAAGCTCTGCCATGGCCAGACACTCTTTCTATGGTTCATGCCAAGATGATTCAGATTTCAACTAGATGCAAGTATTTTCACAGTCTCCATGTAAAACATTTACCACAAATTCCTCTTAGCTCCATCAATTGATTATAATTAGAAACATACATGTGAATGGTATTTACACAGAAGCCAATGAAATCTTTGTGTAGACCCTGGCATCAAAATCTTAAAAACAGACAGCACAGTAATATAACATCTTTGATATTTATGCATGGCTCATTAAAAAGATTTGCTATTCAAATTGAGGTCAGTTAACTGTATGGGATTTAGTGTATAATATACACAGAATTGAAAGCACTTACATATTTGTTTAGTCTTTGTAATTTTGCCAATGTGCTATGAAAATTCATTTTTTCATGTTTAGATTTTGTCATACATAAAATCCCTATTGTATTATTAACATGTTAATAATTCAGATAATGCATGGTATATAGCTTAACGTTCTTAATC
The DNA here is from genome assembly GCF_055471065.1 of Atractosteus spatula. Classification (NCBI taxonomy): domain Eukaryota; kingdom Metazoa; phylum Chordata; class Actinopteri; order Semionotiformes; family Lepisosteidae; genus Atractosteus; species Atractosteus spatula. The sequence goes on along the minus strand of NC_142708.1, from coordinate 4,083,605 downwards.
TAAATTTAAAAGTGCAGTTTTAAATAGAACTGGGGATATTCCACACATATTTTAGATGCGGAATAAATTTCACTCATGCAGAAAAGAAGTGCATTTTTCGGTATTATAATTTACAAGCATTTTTTTAAAATGCAACAAGGGAAATTATTTTTTTCAACCAAAATCAATTCAACAACAGATAAATTTAACATATTCCATCTCAGCCTTTTTTTTAGTTTATGGGGTGCCCAGCCGAAATTTGTTCCATCCATCACAGATCCCTTGTCACCTCCTTTGTTTTAAGTAAAGGGAAATGTCTGTCGAAAACGCAGCAATTAGGGACTGGCAAGAAGCCATTACGTTGTCCTTAAAGGAGAGATACGCATTTAAATGTGAATTAAGGAAAAATCGCAGCTAATTACCCTGGGCTCAAATGGATGTCTCCCTTTTTTGTAGGGGGAATGCAGTGGCACATCCGAATTCTTGCTCTTTGTGCTTAAATTATTCCTTTTCTCTTGTAAAAAGGCAAGTCACTTTGACTGCCTCTTTCACAACCACTGACAAACGAAAGCTAAATTAACTGGCATTTCCACTCCCCCTGCTACATCCATAGGGGGCAAATATACAAGCCTCCTAATGTACAGCTAAGAGCTGGTTTAATCAAATATAAATATTCAGAATCATTACCAAGGTCTGTATTCTTCTCAAGACCACATCCAGCCTTTATGATTTTAAAAACCTCAGTCTGATTTCACAACAAAAGCACCCTACTTTATGCTTAATTTCTTCTGTTTACAAGGATGCACACAGTGCAATGGAAAGGTGTTGACTAAGGAATTACATTAGATGTGAGTGCCTCATTTGTTTTTTTTAATCTAAGCATTTGGAAACAGAATAATCCATCGATTATTTAAGGTTCAATCCCAGTATTTTAGACACTTTATTTTTAGAAAACTCATTCAAAATTGTTGCTAATAAAAAACAGTAATTCTTCAGAGTCGACCGCTTTTAGATACTTGTATTTGCATTGTAGTATGAATATAAAAAATTGGTAGCATGTATTCAAGTGACAACACACCCTTCCTTGTTGAGCATTTTTAACAAAACATATACCTGTAGTCACTGAGGGAACTCCAATGTTTAAGAGCACAAGGGTAATGATATTAATAATATAGTTCCATACAGGATTAACAAAATATTTCACTGAAATCTGAGATTCCTTGAGAAATATCTATTTTCCTTCACTTCTGAATGGGTCTGGCCATTGACACAGTGTGCAAAAACACCATAACAACCACTGCAGTTACTAGAAACAATCCGTGGGAAGTGTTTTCATAACGATTCTTCTTTTTTTTTGCACAACAACTATTAAACAAAGCAAAAACACATGATTCGTGTCTAACCTTGTTCAGAAAAAAAAATACTGCAACTATCTGATTAACAATAGCGGTTATCAATTATACTAAGAGAAGTGGTACCTGATGAAAAGAAAATTGTTATTTTTTTACTGATAATTTAATATGTTTTAAATCAGTCCAAAGGTATCAGGCAAATAAAGATAAAATATTTATTAAAAGTGCAGGATCAGGACTATTGTACAAAAGATAAATTACAGTTTATTATTATTTTTGCTGAGACAGTTATCCAATTAGACAGACAGTTAATTGAGTCTCATTGAATCAGCTTGCTTGTTTGGATTGTTTTTTGATCCCAGGATTTCAAACAACTCACGCATTTCTGGCAATGTGTTACAGTTTTATTAATGTTTAGCATAAGCTCAATATTCATGTCAATACAAAAAACAAAACGTTACGGCTTGAGATTTTTCAATCCAGTAGATCGCAGTATGCAAAACTCAATTCAAGCTGTTCAAACAAAATTAATACAAAAGCAGTGCCGTGGTGCCACAAGGATGCATTATCTTACCAGTCCTGTTAATTCCACATACAAATGACTCAAGCCATTGCTTGCATTTCTGTGTTATAATACTTGCTGATGATGCAGCTTCAGTGCACCTTCTGACAGATACGGAGCAAGATCACAGACCTGAGATAGCGTTTTAGACAGTGGGGCTCAGAAAATTGCTTGATGTTAAATGCAAAGAAAAGTAAGATGAATTCTGACTCCTGAACAACAAAGATGGGTCTGTTAACTGCGTTTTAAATGCAGATAATACAGCAATTGTCAGAGGGCACAAATACAAACCACTATCATCAACAAATTAAACTGGACGGTAAATGCTAATTTACTTTTAAAATCTCATGTGCAAGTGAAGACAATTCAAGGTATATACCACACTTGTATTATTGTTCTAAGGAAATTCGCATTCAAAGCATTTTGACATTTTCTATTCAGTAGTGGAGAGTGAGCCCTTAACAAAAATAAACTGAAAACCTAGTACTAAAATCACCGGAGTGGCTTTCGGTAGCATTTCCGTACCTTCTGAAACACAAGCAATAAAATTTAGCATCCAGAATTAAAAGAGACATTTTTATATATTTCATACAGGGAACAAACTGTACTCCATTACCTTAAAGAAACGTTTTCATGAGTGAGCTCAAGAATGGCTTTAAACTTTTTTAGCCTTAAGCATTTAAATTTTATACGAAAGGTAATAAAGTAGCTGACTGATAGATTGGATAGTGTAGCAAAATGCAGGATATGGTACAAACCCAACTTAATAAGTCGATCACTGAGCCTACATGGCAGGACAGGATACAGTATAAGATGCAGTATTAACATATGCCGATGGCAACACTGAAGGAAGCAAGTTGGAGTACAAGAACATGTAGAACATGATCTTATGGTCCTCAGGCCCAAATCATTTTTGAGAAGCTGCTGAATTTGGGGCCAATTGCTTTGGACGGTAGGTAGAAACTGCAGGGGAACTACAGTAGTGCTGCATGGAAGTCCCACCTACCAGCTTGAAAATATCTAGGACTCAGACCAGCAGCTGGGTATAGCAGATCAAGAAGGACGTGTGGAGCATACACATGTCAAGTAGAAAGACATGTCAAAGGTGAGCCCAGGAATAAATGTGCTAAGAATCGAAACAGGAGGGATTCGGAAACACTAACAATTACAAAGGTTATTGGCAGAGAGAGGGCACGCACATCACCAGAAACACAGTAACAGCAGGGCTTATTAAAGAGAGAAACAAATGCAAAATAACTCAGATTTGATGTGGTGCGAGTGCATCCAGGAGTTGACTGAGAGACTGTCAAACACCTTTGAAAAAATGACAGAGTTAAAGGAGGGGAGGAGAGGGAGATCTGTACATTGCTGGCACAGAAGCAAAAGGAAAAGGCCCGGGAGCAAACCAAGGAGCCCAGAGAGCTGATATACGAAGAGAAAAAAGTTTTCAGCACAGGCCTTTGATGAACACGTTTCTAGAGGAAGTGTAGGAGAAGTGAGGAAACGACGTTCTAAAACCCAGAAAGAGCTTCTGGGGAAACAGGAACAAAAAAATCAAGAGCATGCTTCACATCCCAAGGTCAGAGAAAATTTTCACAACATCTGGGCCCAAAGAGAAAAGCTGGGGACCGATGGCGGTTCATGGAGACGACGGTGAATTAGCAATTAGAAACTATGCTGGACGGAAAAGCAGCAAGTTGGAGGATGCTTGGACACTGGAGCCATGAGTAGGATGTTTGTGATTAGGGGACAGAAATGTGACTGCCCTTGATGTCAGGGGCTGATGACAGAAGGTGTGGCCAGGGACATGCCACGGGGATAGGATTGTAGATATTGGGATGGATAAATCACTGATTTAACAAGATTTAGATTTAGATAAGGACAGAAGAAACAGGTGTTAGCAAAGCTTTAAGGAGCTTACAAGGTAATTCTGTTATGATCATAATCCCTTCTCTTAAGGGCGCTCCGGCTCTTTCTTATTTAGCTGATTTCATGCACATGCCTCCAGTCCTGCCCCTCCATATTTAAGCCTGGCGCTCCCGCTATTCCTGGCTCAGCACTGGGAGATGGACGCCCGGAAGCCCCCCTACCAGCGGGTCCAGGAGAGACCCGACGGCATCGGCTTCATCACAGCGTCCTGACCATCTGACTCCGGGGCTCGGGTCCCGTCCCTGTACCGGATCCCGTTCCGGTTTTTAACCTCGTCTTGTTTCATTTCCCCCCTGATTTCCCCCCTGGTCTCCTTGGACTTGTTCACCATGGCCACGCCCCCCGAGCACCAGTTCACTGTCGTCACGCCCCCTGTCAACCTGCCCTGATCCTCGTCGTCTCTGCCCCGTTTTCCTACTCCACTAACTTCTGGATTATACCGTCTGCATAGGGTCCAGAACTACACCTCACGGGAGCCTGGACCGGCTCCCATTACAAATTCCTGTCAAACTCATTTGGGCCAAAAAAAAAGTGTTTTTTAAGGGGGCAAGATTGGAAATTTCTATGGGAACTAAATCAGAGACTTTACAATCAAATGGGCAGTAACATACTAAAGCAGTCAGCTCTCAACAATCAACAGAGAAGGAAAAGGTGGTAGAGGATCAATAATATACAGTAGTTTGCAAAGGAATCTGGTAGAAAGAGAGTCTTACTTTAGAGAGCTTTGTATTATTCATTGTGCTGATAAATAGAGAAACAAAATATTCTGAATAAAATCTCTAAAACGAAATACCCTCATTGAGAATTGTAGTACAATTGTCCATGTCCAATGTACTGTACTTGTTAATGTACAAGCAGAGATCGTGTTTGAGTTTGTCTGAAAGTTGAATATGTGCAACAAGACAACAGACATGCAGTGCATCTAAAGTGTCAGCTGGAGGGCATCAGAGGGCATCAGAAATAGCAGAATCAGTGTGGGACCAGGCAATAGTGTCCTGTGGGTAGAAGCATGGTCAGTGTAGGACCAGCAGCAGAGGTACAACAATGTAGCAAATGCTGAGAAAGCTGTGCTTTTTACCTAGAATTATTTATTCTCAGTTGTGGCAGATTGAGGTTTTTGTGCTATCGCTCAAAAACGTGTTTAAAGCACTACATGAACTAAAAAGCAAACATGCCCTAGCTTTGTTACATTCTTTTGCATGATTTAGTTTTTCAGTTTATCTTTTAATTCTTCGATAATCTGCTTTGCACCTATTGACTCTAGTACTGGTCTACATAGCTGCTGTCCCATGCAATGTTACATATTTTATACTGGGATTCTTCTGCTTATTTTATTATATTTATTTTGTTATTCACTCTTGTCTCCTGTAAACTACTGAACATGTAATAACACACCCATTACTAAATTATATTCTCTATTTATAGTATTATTTTTGTTTTGTAAAGCTGTTATAAGTTATAAGTAACTCTTGTAGAGTCAATACCATTAAATTTAGTCTTTTAAGGACAAAATACCTCACTAACATTTCCTAATGAGCATAAGCAACTAAGCAGGTAGAAGGTTTCTCCTTTAGAGTTCTACTATAAAAACAGCACAAAGGTACAGGTACACTATTTGCATATTATGCATACAAAAACATTTTTATTTAAGTGATATTTTGCCAGTGTTTTATAAAGTCTTTCATATGTAAGAACATAAGAAAGGTTACAAACAGGAGGAGGCCATTGCTAGATTGCTACCAGTTTGGCTCGTTTGGTAGCTTGTAGCTGTTTTTTGAAAGAAACCAAGGTATTGGCTTCAACAACATGGCTGAGTACCTTGTTCCAGACCCCCACAACCCTTTGGGTAAAGACATGCCTCCTGTTCCCAGTGATGAATACACTTCAATGTAGTTTCAACTGGTTCTCTCTGTTTCATGTTTCACTGTTCATTCTGAGGAAATCTAATGGGCTCATTCGGCACCATGAGGATTTTAAACACTTGCATCAGTTCCTTGAAAAAGTCTTCTCTTTCCAGTGCTATAAGATTTGGTACCTTCAGCCTGTCAGTGTAGAACATTCCTTCAAGCCCCTGAGTATGTCTGGTTACTGTCCTCCGAACTGATTCCAGATCAGCAAGATCTTTTTATAAACATTGTGACTAAACTTGTACAATAATTTCTAAACGAGGTCTTATCAGTGCATCACACAAAATTAACATAACATCCCTTAATTTCAGTTCTACACTTTTAACAATACAGCCACACATTTTATGTCCGTTTGTTTGCTTCCCGAGCTTGTCTGGAAGACGGAAATAATGTGTCAAAGTCAACATCTAAATCATAAGCCTCTTCAGTCTCAACATATCAACACGTCAATGTTGTTTTTGTTGAAATAAATGGGTGTTTGCCCAGTGAAGAATCTTCTAAATTCAGTATCTAAATCTTTTTCAAATTTTTGCACTGCTTCAATAGTTTTTGATAATCCTCCTATTTTGGTATTGTCTTCACTAGTCTTCATTTCACACTTCACTAGTTTACTAATTGAGCCATCTGATCATTGATATAAATCAGAAAAGGCAGTTATCCAAATACATACATATCTCTGTTGTACTCCACTAATTACATCACCCCACTATGAGCATTCTCCCCTTATTTGTAATCTTCTCATCTTGTCTAAAGAGACTAAAACTAAAGAGAAAATATCAATATCTGGTGGAAGCAGATTTGGCAGCAATAACACCTGCAGGTCTTTATGGTCGAGTCTCTATCAACATCGCACACAGGCTTGGTGCAATGCAACAGCAGCCAAGGTCAAACCGAGAAACAACCTGATCTCCCAATGCGCCGGTACAACATGGGGCACTGCCACTACCACCATCCAGACCTCAGCCTTTGCACTGTCTTCCACAGTAGCAGAATACTGTGCCCATGTCTGGTCAACATCATCAAACACTCACAGAGCAGACTGGGATCTTGCGCTCCACCTCTGGTTCCCTGTCCAAGAACCCCCTCATCTGCCACTACATTAAGCCACCAAAGACACATCTGCCTTCAAAAAAGCCAATCTGGAAAAGCCCTCCCCAACAAGACTTCAGTGCAGACTCTACCTGGGCTTAATGATGGCAGTCACTGTACTTAACAAGCACCTCATCACAGGTCCTAGCCAAAAACCCAACAATTCTTACCTTCCAAGAAAAGGAGCAGTCCTCTCTAAATTGCTTGAGAACTAGTCAAGGTCCTGGGGAATCCGTGCAGCCTTCTGTGTTCCTCTGTGACAGAGCAAACTATACAGCCCGTCCTAGAGGCCTGCCCAATCCACAGTCTCAGTGGAGGACTACACACCCTCAACACAGCCGGGCCAGGAGCTATAGCTTGGCCCAGGGACTTGACATTTGCTAAATAAAAGTAAAGAAATTGCTCTGCATGGGATCTGAGATTTTTTTTTGTACGTTCTGTTCATGCCACCTTTGTGGAGTGATTGAGATACTGTTGACCGATGGACGGTTTCTTCCATTGCCAGCACGGAGCTCACCAAGTCCTTCGAAGTAGCTGCTGGCCTCATGGTGGCATCCCTAACCAGCGTCGTCCTTGCCCGGCTGCTCGGTGTGGATGGCCAGCCTGATCTATTCCACTTACTGATGTTTGACTTCACCACAGCAGCACCTTTTCTATTTCCAAAGGGATATTAAAGGTCTTTAAAATTCTTTTATGTGCTGCTCTTGATCTGTGCATTTAGAGAACTTCATCCAAGAAGTTCTAAAACCTTCATGGTTCATCAGTCTTCATGGTTGCATCTTTGCTTAAAATACACTACCCGATCAAGGGACTTCTCAGAGACAGGTGTTTTTACATACAACTGCTTTTATTGCACACAGACAGAAACCACTGAATTGAAATTTATTTAGCTTTGCCACAGCAAAAAGGTTTCAACACTTATACAATCATAGCTTTTCCATTTTTCGCATTGTGTTTACCTCTTTTTTTTGTTTTGTTTTTGCTTTGAATGTGTGGAGTAGCTTGCATAAATAACAAATATCATTGCTACTGCAACTTTTCATGACTGCATGCTTTAAAGCAACAAAATATGAAAACTGCAAGAGTCTGAATACTTTTCCAAGGCACTGCATGGGAAGCCCAGTGTGATGAAAAGTAGTAATGAAAGTACTGTAGTTCTGCACTCCACCTTTACAGCTTCACCCTCATCGTTATTTCAAACGTTCCTTTTCAGCTGCAGGAAAATTATACTCACCCCAAAAGAAAGCTAGAAATTTAAATTGGAGTTAGCAGTTATGGATTTAAATGCCATCACAAATTTATAAATAATTCAAAGGTCTTTGAATCGCATTAAAAAAACAATAAACAGATTTTGATAACTTGAAACCATTGTCTTTGTTTTGGTACACAAAGGGTGTTACTGTATGTTGACGTCCTCACAGCTAGGAGGCACATCCATAGACTTCACAATCTGCTTGATCAACATAAGAAAGTCACCAACTTCACCAGCTTTACAGAACAAAACAATTGAAAAAAAGCTGTCATTAAATATAACAAGCAATGCCTTGAAATGAAGGTGTTGTATCGACTTCTCAGAAATAACACTGTGATCAATATGTGTTCGTATAGAAGGTCAAGAGTTGAGGCATAGGTAAAACTGAAAAAACATTTCATAGTTTCTGAAATATTCACCGATACAAATTAATACTAAATAGGAAAGTGCTACATACGAACCACTGTGGCAAATAGTTTCATAAATTCCAACAATTGTTTTTACTGTTATATGGGAGGATACATTTTGTCACCGTTTTTTTTTTTCAAATCAGAGTGCCAGTATTTAAAACTGGCAGCCACCTCCAAAGCATACCATGTTCATAAAGCAAAGAAACAAAACCCATGTATTCAGTTTCAATAGTGTTATAGCCTTTTCTTCCCTTCCCTTAATTTAAAAAAATTAAAACCTCTCAATTTCACATCTCCTATATTTAACACAACAAACTTACTTTATATATAAGAATATGTATGTGAAATCGACACCGGTATTTTATAATGTCTATCCGTGAGAAATTACTTTACCTAAGAGAGCTGATGCGCCGAAAGACTACATTTTTAATAGACCGGAGAGTAAATATAAAGTATTCAAATGAGCTGTCTTTCAGCCTCCTGCTGTTCGCACCACTCCGAATGTGCCACACAGCCCTAGTGAGATGAATCCCTCCTGTGGCATCATGAAGGTTCGTGAAAGCAAAGCAGTGCTTTTCTTTAGAAAGACAACGACAGAGGAGGAGGACCTGGACAGACGTCTTTCTTGTCTTTAGATGTGCGCAAGAGAGACTTAATCACATATGATGCTGTGGATCTGGTTTTCTATTTAACAGTTTCACTCTACTTCTAAAGGGGGAGGTGGCACAAACGTAGATACATGTGAATTCACACAACGAAATAATTTGTACAAGAATTTTGGTAGTCTCACCTAAATCTTTTAATGCGGGACGAATGCTTGCAATGGCGCAGTAAATTATGCCAACAGAGGGAAATTTATATTCATATATGTTCTATATTTAACAATACCTTTATTTATGAACCAGAATGAAATAAAAATGTGAACGCTCCCCCAAATTGTGTAGTTTCAATGCTGCATTTATATATACAAAATATCTAAAAACAGAAAAATGCAACAGGAATAAACTTGTCTGAAAGAGTCTGAGCAAAAACACTCTCAAGGTTGATGAGCAAATAATTGTAAAATTAGAAGAGAAAGGATAAGTTTTAGACTGTAATTGAATTTCTCAGAACAGAATTAATAGTGTCTGGCTATTCTTGACATGCTTTTGTTTCAGCATTCAAAGCCTAAAAACGAGCAGAATTTCTTCTGTCCCCACATAAGTACGAGCAAGAAATAAATCACTGGTGAGAATACATAACCTCCTATAGCACCGGATTCTTAAGCTCAGCAAATTAAAGACTGCATCTGTTTTTTGAAGAATAAAGCAGGCTAATGTCAAGCTAAAGTGAGCACTGTAGCCAGCTTTACTAATGTAATAATAATAATAATAATAATAATAATGTTTCTTTATTAGCCCTATACAATTTCTTGCATTAGGAATTCGTCTTTTCGCATACCCCAGCTTTTCTCCATGGAGACACAGACACACAGACAGGGAGAGAAGCTTGGGGTCAGAGCGCAGGGTCAGCCATTTATACAGCGCCCCTGGAGCAGTGGGGGTAAGGGCCTTGCTCAGGGGCCCAACGGAGTAGGATTCCTCTGCCGGCTGCGGGATTTGAACCGGCAACCTTCCAGTCACAGGCGCAGATCCTTAGCCACAGAGCCACCGCTCCGCCCTATATATGTATAATGTATAATATGTATAATAAAGGCACCATACAGGAAAAACTCCTGCTCTTGAAATACAGAAACTTGAGTGTAAGATTGTAGGTACAACCAGGTGAATGCCGTCACCAACAAAAGAAAAAGATCTGTGGTTAGTCTGGCTACCAGAATCTGTGATGAACACACTAAATCAACAGAAAACTGCGTCTTCTGAGCTGGAAACACAAAATGAAGAGTACACAGGTCCTTAACCGGAACAGCGACACCAGTTTTAAAAAAGCACACCTTCACTTCAATTTTAAGATATGATATGGACTATGAAGTTCTCTGATTCACAGAATTCCAATGTCAGATTAATGCAATTCAATCACACAATGAAACCTTATGTGGAGTTGGTGAGTTCTAATGTATAAACAGAAACAATAGCAGTAAAGGACAGAGCACAGAACAATGATTTTAATCTTTAATGAACTCAACAATTAATAATATGGTAGAAATATGTTTATCTGTAAAAATGTGTGTTTCTATTATTGTACAGGAATATAGTATACATTTTAAAGGCCTCCTACCTAAATTTAACAGGCCTCAAAAGAATCATGATTTAGCCATGGCATGTGCAAAATACAGCTGTACTTTTTTTCCCCCCCACTGTGCAGTCTTAAATTTTTGCATCCTCAGTATTGTCTGCTGAACGTAAATAACATAATGTAACACTCCTGTCAATTACATATTCAATTTAAAATACTTCATTCATCCCCAACGGGGCAATTTAAGATATGTGCATCACTGTTTGATATGGAAACAAAATGTGTCTCTGTATAGGCTGGAAAAATCTAAATAGATCCAGTTCAATATCACTGCGTTATTGCTTTAACCCCTTTTTTAACCAGAAGATTGGTAATTTTCTTTTATTTTGCAAAGAATAATTAAAACATGGAAGGCCTTGCAGCTGTGGAGGAGCTACTGTACCAGGATTTCGGGTGCAGAGTCTCCTTTTCCTTCGGAAAATGGTTTGATGTGGTTCCTAGACTTCTTGCCGTTCACCAACTTTCTTTTCCTCTTCCAGCACAAGTGGACCGACTTTCGCAACAAATCATGTAAATATCACGTTCAAACATTTGAAATAGTGATTTCAATGACAGTTAATGCATTTTTTTATAATAATTATATAATAATATTGTAATAATTAAGAAATTATTACAATATTTTAAGCATTTAAAATTAAGGTTGGGTACCACCACTGGAAAACATATACCGCGGTACAAATGCATGTGCCACAGACTATTTTGCACATTTATATATGGAGACTCTCATAGTTAGATTTCACGATTAGTAAAAGATATTGAGTTGAATACAAAATAAAGTAATGAAAATTTGTATTTTTATTCTATTGACTTAAACGGCTTAAGACAATCTTACTTGCAAAAAAGAAATAAAATCAAAGCAGGTCTAATGGTAGTAATGGAATTAAAAACATGATCAAGACTAGACTTCCTTCCCGACTAGTTACAGTAGAATCAGAAAAACTAGAAAAAACAGCACATGCACATACAAAATAAGTATGTAACATGTACCATTAACAACGTCAATGGTAAACAACCCTAATAATAAAACAACAGCCGTACCCCATGGGTTTGTAAAGGAGTATTTGATGATCATTTTCTCTGATTCTCTGTAAAAATATATGGATACTCTTAGGAATTAGAATTGCCTCAGCAAGACAACTCAAAGGAATAACCATATGTTTGTCAGGAGAAATAAGAAAAATAATCCCGGTATTATCATCAAATACTCCTTTCCGGGTGATTTCCGAAATCACGTCATATTTCTAAATGTGCTAGCCAATGATATGCGGGAAATACCTTTAGTGTGACTTTTTTTACTCACCCTTTTAAAGTTAATGACATTTGTATTGCAGTCATTTTGTTCTTTGAATCAAATGTGATTTTATGAATGTAAACAGTAGAAACAGTAGTTTTTTAATGGATTTCTAAGGGACAGTCTAGCTAAAAACTGGTCACTTTATCAAAGAGAGGGAAAAACTGTACAACATTAATAATTTCTTATATAGTGCTTTTCTGGACACTCCACCGAAAGTGGAAAGTAATGAGGACTCCGCTCTGCCACCATCAGTGTGCACCTCCACCTGGCAATCCTAGTGCACGAGTTCTCTCACCACACACCAGCTATCAGTGGGGAGGAGAACAGAGTGACGAAACCAATTCATAGCTGGGGATTATAAGGAGCAAAAGCCAGGGGAAAATATGGACAGGGCGCCAGGGTAACACCCCTACTGTTTTTGAGAAACGCCCTGGGATTTTTAATGACCACAGAGTCCGGAGCTCCGTTTTACGTCTCACCTGAAGGACGGCACCTTTTTACAGTATAGTGTCCCCATCACTATACTGGGGCATTAGAACCCACACAGACCACAGGTAGAGCACCTGGCCCCACTACCATCTCTTCCAGCAGCAATCTTAGGTTGCCCAGGAGGTCTCCCATCCAGGTACTGGTTGAGTTGCAGGGTGATATAGCTGGCAAGGGAGTATCTTTCCACTATCCAAATAACCTATTTTTTCCAGTCATGTTATTAATGAATAATAATGGATAAAGGCATCTGCTGAGCCAATTAATAATACTTGTAATTGTCAATCTGACTTGTCTTAATTTCACACCACATGCACAATTTATACGATTGCAAATGTCCAAAATAAGCATAAGCAAGTTTTCATCAAGATCTGAGGCATTGCTGGTAATCTTTGTTGTTGAACAAGCATTTTTTACACTCCAATGCAGGTCTTTGCAGTACTATGTATGATTATTCTATGTTCTGCTCAAATATAGGTATAAATGCACACACTCTTTTGTTGCAAACACAATAAAATGCACACAAGTAAGGTGTCATTTTTAATTTTTGGTCAAAGGCCATTAATGTATATGATGCTTTTAACACTCTCACCCACCAAATTAGTTTAAGTCTTAATGAGCTTAAACAACAGACCATCAGCACTGTCAGCACAGCTACCAAACTTCCAAGACATAGGTTGGCAAATTCTGGCAGTATCAGCACTGCACATCTGTAAGCAGTAAGTCAGAAGTCCTGGCTAGGCCAGGATTCTGATGGAATTCTGCACATCCACATTGAGACCTTGCACGTGCTCAAGTCCTAGAGGAGGCTAACAGTAACCACAGCATCACTTGGGTGGAGCGGTGGCTCTGCGGCTAAGGATCTGAGCTTGTGGCTGTTTGTGGTTGCCAGTTCAAATCCTGTGGCCGGCAGAGGAATCCTACTCTGTTGGGCCCCTGAGCAAGGCCCTTAACCCCAGCTGCTCCAGGGGTGCTGTACAATGGCTGACCCTGTGCTCTGACACAGATAACCCTCCCCATCTGTGTGTCTCATGGAGAGCAAGCTGGGGTATGCGAAAAGGCAAATTCCTAATGCAAGACATTGTATATGGCCAATAGAGTGATCTTAAAAGAAGGATCATGTATGTCCCAGGGCAGCTGTCACCCCAGATTCATCCAGGCTGAATGCCGTAGTAATGAGCTTCAATACATGTCTTCAGCCTTACAGAACAAAACGCATCTGTACATGGCCAAGTGTTCCTTCAAACACCTATCGCCATGACAGTGGTCTGCGAGTTTAATACTGATGCATGAGTGTAATACCGATACATGCCACCAAATGTTGACATTTCAATTAAGAACAGTCTCACTGACCAGCAGATGCTGCCATTCATTTGCCAAATATACAATTAAAATCATTTAGTCAGATAAAAATATGGATTAAAAGAAACATTAACCATACTCACGTGGCTTTACAATGAATATTGCAGCTAGAAAAATCCCATTACTGGCACAAAGGCAGTCTCAACTCATACGGTAGAAATACTTCGTACATCCACCTATACGAATTTTCACATTTCAAATAACAATATTACATACAGACAAAAGCTTTAAGGCAATGCCAGATAAATCAAACGAACAGATGTATGCAATACGTAAAGAGACAAAGTTTTACTGTTTTGCATCCCGTTTCAAACAACTATTTATCAGTACACTGCAGAGCGCCAGCAATAACAACAGTACAATGTTTACTAGCAGCAGGTATTTACAGCTTTCCCCGCTTAGACACACCATAGAGCGCGGGTAAAGAACAGCCCATATATTTTGCATGCTCTGTAAGAATAATTTCATTCACTATTTTCCCTGTTATAAAATTTTAACAAAAAAAAACCCGATAAAATATTCAAAGCACATTTTATTACGTCCTGGTAATAGATACAACACTACTCCACTCACAGCACGTCCTCAAACTACTCACGACTGCAACGAAGTCACGTGTGTGTGTTCAACTCGTCCGGAAGGCAGGGTCCTTTCATTTTCCCAGTGTGTCTCACAAAATGCCTGAGAACAGAAAACTAAAGAAAACGAAAATAGCATCGCTGCCCTGAGGAGTTCTAGTTATTGGCATAGAGAGAAAAAAATAAATATTGTTATAAAAATTAAGTGATTCCAAACTGGTTGACCTCAATATTTATAAACAAATTGAATGACCAGTGTCCTTCATTCTGAACAGGCGAGTATATTAGTCTACCTGGTGCTAAGGGTCTTAGCGTGACCTCTACAGCAGTTGAAAACAGTAAGGAGCTGGGCTGGATTGAATCAATTGTGGTTACTGATGTAGGATTGTAATAATTGCGGCAGGGGGGTATTTATTTAAATTCTTTATTGTTTTTAAGCACCAGCAACAACAGGGAGACTTTATGTGCACCGAGCCGCTGGATTTCCGACTCGGGGTGTTTAGTGAGACAGCCGGTGTTAAACAGTTCAGTCCTGCACTGCAACAACATGGTGAGTGTGTAGAGTACATATACCTAGTTCAGGTAGCTTGGGAGGGTCGTGTAACTGTTTTCTGAAATGTAAACATATATACATATACATATACGTATTGATATATACGTTGTGTCGACCTGGGTTCTTAATTTAAACTCAAGTTTATAAAATGATTGCCTTTAATTGTAAAAAGCTTGAATCTCTCATTACCACTGTGGTCGACCTGTTAGATCAATGAACGTTGTGAATCTGTGGCTTTACCTATCGGCTGTGTAGGAACAGCTTACAATTTATAGTAAGCCCCTGTTTTTCTTGAGAGTCTTAAATCACAAGTCTGTATTCTGTGGGTGCTCAGAGAGAAAGGTATCCAAGTGTCTCCCAGGGTCAGAGTTCATCCTCACCTGTGGCATGGCTGACTGTGACCTCAGTGTGCCCTACAGAGTGCTTCTGCGTTGCCGTGCTTTATATCTCTGTTTTTTTTTATACGTTTGGCATTCTTGGCTAATCACTAAAAGCAAATGTTTCCATTTCACAGGCCAGCAAATATGTTACTACAGTTCCCATAATAGCTATGCTGTGTTGTTTTTCTTTGCTGATAACGGAGGTTAACAAGATCTGAGGAAAGGAATGCGTGATTTTGCCATAGTGGTAAACTGTAAAACAAAATCACTGTTTCTTTCATGCCATTGTCTCTCTGAAAGGACTGTGCTTGGACCACAGTGATGATGTTCCTAGTTTAGATTCTGTTTCTCCTTAATCAAGTAGTGATTAAGGTTAGGGGTTAGGTTCAGTTGAAAGCTAACACTATATTTAAATATGGTGTAGAAGAAAAAGTATTTTTTTAGTTAAAAGCTGAAAAATGTTTTGTACTTGTACCTGACCTGTTGCCATTCATTGGTTTGTGTTAACCTGTTCATTCTGAAGACGTCCAGTGTGTTGACTTTGTCATGTAACCGAGAGTATGTGAAGGTGACTAGTAAGAGAAAGCGATAACCCACTGCTTTCAGTTCCCTTACGGTGCTTTTGCACATTGGTAGTACCAGAGGTTCAACAGATACCATAGTCCTCATCTCACCTGGAGGTACTTTTCTGGTCAAACTACAAGGGTGTGTTTATGGTTTCCTCTCACAGTTTTTTAAAAAACAACATGCCAGCAGGTTCCTTGGCTTCTGGAAGAATTGGCCCTGGTGTGAGTGTGTGCAAGCCTGTGTGCCTGCCCTGCGATGGACAGGGTTCCCATCCAGGATGTATTCTGCCAGAAGAAGTAGTAAGAAAATAAATGAATTTGAATGGAACACCTTACTCAGGGGGCACAACTCACAGTTTGCATTTTATCTTGTGTATTCTTTTTATTTGTTGTTGTCATTCTGTAAAGCGCTTTGAGAAGCCACCTTTAAAGGTGCTATATAAATAAGGTTTATTATTATTATTATTATTATTATTATTATTATTATTATTATATTACAACAAAAGCATCCCACCTGGGATTTGACCCTGCGACCGTAGTTTAGAGCCCTAACCATGACTCCACACTCTTATATGCTGTAGAGCTGGATTCCAGAACTGGTCAGTCTGTGAATGAAAATATTTTGGTTATGGAGGATTCACATAGGCTTCTTGACTATCTGTGTGCTGCTTGGACTCTTTCAACAGAATCTGAAATGATCTAAGTTACTGCTCTTTCTTAAAAGTCACATAAATGTCTGAAGGATTTACAGTTCATGTAATTTAATTACTTCTACTTGCACAAACTCCTAGGTAGTGGGTCTGAAGATGCAATGTGCTGCAGTAGTCTGCTGGGACTGCCTCATTCAAGCTTCTAAGCTGGTTATAAGCAGGAAGTGAAAAAATATAAAATGCTGTAGATAAGGCTTGCATTTTGCCCTTCAGCTCACCTTTTAATGTGTTTAGACTTACTGTAGGCTTAGGATATGCAAACTGCACGCTTGCGTGATGGATGTACAACAAAATGTTTAACAAAGAATCTGTGATATAAAGCCCATCACCAACGACCTAAGACATAGACATGGAATTTGAGAAAGAAGCTACTTTAGTTAAGAAAAAATAACCAGGAACTATATGGTACATCAGTTCTGCATTATGGTTTACTAAGTCTACTACCTTTACAAAATATCAGCTTCACAAACAAGAAACATTGCATGAATAGTATAGAAAGAAAAAAATGCAATTGAAGTAGCTCTTCTAGGTTTGACACACCAGTACTGACTTTGCCAGGTTGGGGAATGTCTCCTCCCTCCTTAATACAATAAAAACAAGAGCAAACCAGGATTTCGAGAAACCATGGTGAAATACAAGTGTTTTCCCATTTTATATATATATATGTTTAACCTCTAAAAATATGTACCTAACTCATTCTGTAGTATTTTGGGTCATCTTTGTATTCTGACTGCCCTGCTTTGTTTAGTAAGCAGAACATGGTTGACTGTTTAGGGTGAGTGGTGATAGGGGTATATAAAAAAAAAATCGAAGTTCCCAAAAGAACACTGTAAGATTCTTGATATTCAAAAGAGAAGAAACAGCATTACACAACCTTTCATTCACTACCTCAAGGTGTCACTGAGAAATGTGGTCTCGGAGCTGATGTGCTTTCAAGGTATTTTGCACAGGGAAATCCATCCTCACACTTTTCTAAATCAATTTTTAGTTTTACCCTTGGATCTATGATTGTGTCAACTCACCAGAAATACATGGTTTAATGCTGTGTTAGGGCTTTCTTTGAAACAAAAAAACACTTACAGTATGTCACAGCTGCAAAAAGGCAATTGCTTGTTTCCTGTTTTGAACAAAAACAGATCTGTTAGATTGGTATGTGTTTATAGCCATCACAGCTACTGTTGCACTGTTTAACATAATGCCCAAACCCATTTTACAAAAATAGCAGTCCGGCAACATGAAGATGTACATTCTCTAAGTATTTCTTAACAGAGAGTGGACTACCTGTTGTGTATATTTGGCTTTGGGTAGCAAAAATACTCGAGACTGTATTTTATAATGCATAGTATTTTCATGACTGTTTGGTGTCCCTGTGGATTGTCTAATTCTGACCCCATTTTCTGTGAGCTTGCAGAGGTGAAGGTGACCCAGTGTTTGAGTCAAATGATATGCAAGGCCAGCGCTGTTATCTCAGTTCAGTTACATCAAGATTGATCCTATATTTCTGGAATGTTACTGTAGTCCTGGAAGCATGAAGGTCTTAAGATATGCATGAACCATGTCATTTTAAATATGGACCAACTCTTAAGCTTTCCTGGTTATGAAGCTGTTGTGTTTTAACCATGCTGGGCTGCAAGCCTCAAGGGCTGTATTTATTCTAATACATGTATTAAAAATAATACTTTTCATAAAACCAATTGTAAAATTAAAGTATTTAACAGTCAATAATTGTTTCTGATGATCCATGTTCTATAACTAAATGTACTTTAAAAATTGCACAATCGAGCTACAAATGAAAGGGGGCTGTTTGGTCCCTTTAGCCCATTTACTAGCTAATTGATCCAGGGATCAGTTCTCCTCTACTATCCTATTCTCCTCCCCACGTGTCTGGATGGTGCCCAGGCTGGGCTGGGCTGCCCAGGCTGGGCACCATCTGAGCTGGATGCTGCATCACTGCCATGGATCCAAGAGGGACATCGTGGATATAGCTGTCGTTTAGGAGGATTTTGCTGGTCTACAGATGGATGGATTAATACCTTTTATTAATTTTTTCATTTTTTTAAATTGTATAATGTTAGCATGCCCAAAGGCATTTGGATCCCTAGAGGGTTTTTCTTCTGGTCTTTTCTGTTCATGTATGGTCACTTGCTTTGTTAAGCGCCTTGGGGCAACCTTGTTGTGAAAGGCGCTTTATAAAAAGAAGTTGAATTGAATTGAGTCTTACCACCCACTTGTTAAAAGAAGCCAAAGTGTCATCTTCGACAGCATGGCTCTGTTCCCACAACTCTGTAAAGAAGTGACTCCTGTTCGCTGGTATGTTTATGATTCTGAAGGTGTTCAATGTACGAGCTTTCTTAGTGCCTTGGAGGATTTCGAATACTCATATCGGGTCCCCTTATAGTCTCTCTGTTCGAGACTAAAAAGAGTGCACTCTTTTCGCCTGTCACTGGAGGACAGCTTGACATTCAAGTCCAGGAATGTTTCTGTTTGCATCTAGACTGATTCCCTAGCAGCGATATATTTTTCTTGATTTGTAATTGATGTGATTTTAACATTTTATGATTGAAATTCGAACACTTTTAACTATATACCCTATAATTTTGTTTTATCGTGGATGCTTATCTGCTAGAAATGCCTGTTGCTCCTCTAGCCTCCTGCTGACCTCATTTGCCCCCTGCGCAGGCAGGGTCATAGTGACTGAGTTAGACGAGTGAACTCTTGCTACTATACCTACTCTGCCCTCTAGAAACTCTTACAGCTGTTTGCACCCCCAGCCAAGTTCACTCCTCGAGTCACACGGAACTGAAATGAATGTTGGCTATAAAAAATACGAAGGTGCACAGTTAGAGACCTGCGAGTATCACACAGGTATATGCTATGTGCATGTGTTTTTTTTTTTAATATTTCCATAAATGTGCCGGGTTGGATCTTCAACAACCTTAGCTTTTTTGTCTTTGAAGAATTAAAAAAAAAACTAAATTACTGTATATCTAACCCTACTGTATTTTGAGCAATCTGCTTGAGTTCTAAACCCCTGAGATAAACCATGCATTCCAGGCGCTACAGTACCTCTAAACAGCACACTTTACAAATCTCTCTAATCCAGAGTATTTTGGTGGGGGGAAAATGAGAGTGTTTTTCCCCACATTGCCTTGAGTATTATACTAAGGAAATATGGCCTTCAGTGTAGTAATGCTGTGTCAGCACTGACAGAAGACAAAATGAGGTAATAAAAATGCACGGCCAAGAGAAATAGTAAAATACCTACCTTTTCACCTGCATTTCCTCTTCTGCGCTGCATGTTTTTATGACCTTATTTCTTTTACACTATAACTATTTCTGTCCTTGATAATGAAGTTGGGATAGGTTGTCATACCAGAGGAAAAGCACAACCGTACAGATGATGCTTATTAATGTATTCCAAAACGTCTAGCCAGGTTAGTTGACTGGGGTGATGGATCGGAAGGGGATATGGCATTACCAGCACAGCAAGAGGTAATTATGACACATTCGATGCACCATTATGCACTACGGTTCTCTTTAAAAAAACATACATACTCTTTGCATCATTTTTTTTTTAAGGAGACTTTTTTTTTTTCCCCCAGAAGTGTAAATGGGAGAGGCTGGATCTGGCGGTACCAAGTTTTGAAAGTGGACACATTTTTGTATTTCTTGCCTCTCATTTTAAAATGGCTGATTTGTGCAGAAAATATTGAATGGCTATTGGAAGTGGCTCAGGATCTAAAAACAGTGGAAAGAAGACTGAGATGTTTATAGAGCTGTATGTGGACTGAGATTCCTATATCAAAAGGAATCCCCTGGTTTATCCTAACCAACTCCCTAGTAAATCATTAAGAGTCTTCATTAGAGGGAAACCCAGGATAAAATACAGGTAGGCAGAAGCAGGGGAGATAGACACACACACACACACACACACACACACAGAGGTCTATGCTGTTGTGTGTTGTTTAGTTTGTGTCATTGTTAATAAATGTTTGTTTACCCTAGCTTGCCAATCATTTATTACTTCTTTGCCAGAGCGCTGCCAGAAAACAAGGAACTCGGGTACCTTTAACTATACCAGCTGCTCTCAGGTATTTTCTTGAAATTTATCCTTAAAAAATAGGGGTTGTGGTTATGTATTGTAATAATTGATTATCCCGGTCGGTGTGCTCTGTTTTCTCAACCCCTTTATTTGTACCATTCTTGAAATATTGTCTTTCTATTAATTGTTAACAGTCTGATTCCAAGGTGTATAGGGTATTCAAATCAATGGCAGGCTCCTAAAGATGTGCGCGGCTAAATATGTAGAATGAAGGTACAGTCCAGATTTACATTTGAAAGACTGACGAGATTTAGGAAAAGTGAACTATTGTTCCCTCTCCTAGTAAAGCTGTAAGAAAAGAGTTTCTTCTAAAGCATGTGTAAACTTGTCCTAGAGGTTCCTGATAGCAAGCAGCAGTTGTTACTATGTGTTACTTGCCTAAGCGTGCAGGCTGATATAAATTTTAGATCCCTAGGTTATATAAAAAAAATTGGCTGACTGGTCTAGGTGGCTCAGGCAAGGTGCACTACCCGTGTACACTACACTTCCCATAATCCCACTGAGTAACTTCTTGTAGTGTTTCTGTGCAGTGAGTCACTTAGCTGCCTGTTCAGTCGTGACATCCTGCGGGTCCTGCCCAGGTCTGATGCTTTCCATTAAAATACCTCTGAAAGGTGCATTCTGTAACCCGAAGGCTGTTGGATTAAAACAGACCAGTTGGCTGTGTTGGGGCGATAAGACTCCTCTACCTTGAACTGCCAGTACCCGACCTTCGAGTACAATGTGCCCTGCTCAAAGCCTCAGCGCCTCCTCAGTGCGTGGCAGTGGATAGGCATCCATCATGATCTTGGCTTTCAACTGACTGTTGTTCATGTATAGATGGAGGCACCTGTCCCTTTTCTGCACCTTAACCTCTGGGGAGGCATGCAGGCTTTTGCCAGAAGTGGTGCTTCAGGATCTCCTGGTAGTGGGCAGGTGGGATCTGGTGGTAAGGATGCAGAAATGGTTTACTGCCGGTAAGTGGGATTTCATGTTCATGTGTGGAAGGGCGCCCAAGATCCAGGTCATGCTTGGAGGACATGTCATCATACTTGTTCAGTTCCTGCTCATTCTTCCTCTTCCTACTTGTTCATGTGCTGCTCATCAGTCGCTGCTATCTCTGTCACATCCGTCTGTGTTACAGGGTTCCTGTCCCAGGGGCTTCTTTCCAACTGCCTGCTCCAGCTTTGAAATCCAGTCTTAGCTGGCTAGCACCTTCTATGGGTCCGGGCGAGGTGACATGCAGTTTTGTATAGATGGACGATAGTCTTCATTCCTTTGGTATCGGCCATTGTTCATAGGTGATTGGCCACCTCTCTCGACCTCGCACCACTTGATTGGCCACTCTGCCTCTCTCCTGCTCCCATCTCCTCCTCTCTCCTGGCCTTTGTTTTCCCCATGCTATATTATCTTTGCTGACTGCCTTATCTTATATAGCCTGTTTGGTAGTGTGTAATCAGTTGATCTGAGGATCTCATCAAGTTCTTTCTTTAAAGAAGCCTTTAAAGAAGTTCTTGGTTTCAACAGCTTGGCTGGGTAGCTTGTTCCTTACTCACACAACACTTTGGACAAAAAAAACTCTTACTTTCTCAGTTCTAAGTGAGGATGTCTCTCTGGAGGTCCTCTGGGACACAGATCTGCTGGGTGGATTTGGCCAAAGCCTTTGAGGAGTTTTCATACTTGTTACAAGTTCCCTTGTAGTTTTCTATGTTCATAACTAAAAAAGTTCAGTTTCTTTAGCCTGTCTGTATCATTCCCTTTGGACCCAGAATGTATCTGGTTGTTCTTCTATGGACAGATTTTAGAGCAACAATATCTTTTCTAGAACACGGTGAAAAGAATTACTCAAAATATTCTAAATGAGACCATGCTAGTGTGTTATACAATTTAACGAGCTCCCTTGATTTAATTATATGGTTTTGAATAATCATCTGCATTTTGTTTGGCTCTTTCTTTCCCATGCTGGAAATGTAAAGAACGTATCACTGTAAACACGTCTTTTTCATAAGTCTTTTCTAGTTCAGTGTTTCCCATTTTGTATTTATAGTTAATGTTTTTATGACCAGTATGCACTTGTCTACATTAAATGTCATCTAGGTGTTGAATTTTATTAACATTTTTTATTAATTTCATCCACTGCTTCTACAGTATTAGCTAATCCTCCTATTTTGCTATTATCTGCAGATTTTTATAAACTCTGATCCATGCACCTCTCACTTAAAAGGCAGTAAAACAACATTTGAGGTCTCATCTGAAAACGGAGCTAAAGCTGGTATATAGTGATAGTCTTGTATGGAAACTGAGATTGCACAAATTATTAATTCCAGCTTCAACTCTTTGGTATATATGAAGAAAATTACTCAGAAGAGCTGTATACTACCAGCATACTAACTAAACATGCTATAATAATGTTTTAGACAGGAATGCTTTGTTACAAAGTGAACTGAAATGTCTGAGAAACAACTTGATGTGCTTGTATAAGTATATAATGAGTAACTGCTTTTGTGTTTGTTTGCTTATTTAAAGTCACATGTTTTCTAAGTGATAATGTCATACTAGCTGTCTCAGGGGTTGCTGAAGTAAGTAATAAGCTGCATTAAGGCAATATTAATAAAAGTCAGCTGGACACATTAAAATGAAAACTTTGTAAAGCTCCTTACATTATGACCAGCAAAAACTGTTTTGTATTTTAAGAATAAACTCAATAACTATGGAAAATGCACTTCACCACCACTGTTGTAAAGAAACTTTTAGACCAGTCGGTAATTTTTTCCAGAAGATATCAAATCTTAAATCAAGACAATCATTTGCTTTAATTACACCTTAGGCAGTCTTCTATTCTTTTTATCCCTCTTGCAAAATCTGTATTAATTAATGTCTCTACCGAAGGTTTCGTATGCTCCAGCACAATTTCTCAGTGGGACAGAATCTCTTTAATGTGCTTCCAGGCATCTGATTTCTGAAGTTCATGTGAATTCGAGCACTTCTGTTTAAATTCATTGTTCTCGCTCTTTCTTCATTATGCATGTTACCATTGTTGGCATTTTGATTTTTAACACACAACTAAACTGACAAGAAGCCCATCCTCTGCTTAAATATGCATGGACATTGTGTAGAATTGGGCTGTCATCCAGCTTGGCCACAGTGTCCCACAGTGTCTCGTGAAGGGAGGGAACATCTTCCAAGTAGTCCTCTGCAGCAGACATAGTTAGTTGGAATTTCATGCTGCCTTTCCTGCATGTGAATTGTTAATCCATGCCAGGCTATCTTGCTCAACACAAGATACGCCCACATTTCGAGGTCATTGAAACCAATAAAAATGCAGCATAGGTGTGATTTCAGTTTGGTACAGCATAGTGTCACCTTGATTGCACTGTAGTCTGCTCATGCCTACCAGCTGCAGAGAACATTTAGAAGTAAGTGGGTACCTGTGAGACAAATAGCACCTCTGGCAGGAGAGTTCCTATGAGTGTCAGGACTCAAGTATCCCGTGCAGTATTGGTGTGGTCTCTAATTTAAACAAATTTTGCTTTATAATGGGAGAATCCACCATGCAAATACCGGCATTTATAGATTGCCCCTCTTGACAAGAACACCTAATATTATTCATGAGCATTAATATTAACTTTGAGTTTGCGACAGAAAATGATGCTTCAGGAGCCTCCTTTGGAAGTGTTAGCCAGTGGAAGGTTTCTTGCCCTTTTAGCAGAATATTCCGAGGGGTAGGCACATCAGCGCTGGAATCCCGGCTCTAATATAGTACCTGCAGACCACCAATCTCTTCTAAATCTAAATGGGTTTCATTCCTTTGGTGATGTTGTCTTTATCACCACATGGGTGAAAATTGTATTGTGAAAATTGTGGCTCTTCTAGATTTTCTGAAGTCTCCAGATTTTGTAATGAATCCAAAATGAACTGAGAATTGTTCCTCTTATTCTGATGTGCAAAACAGTTTGTGAATGCCGCTTTTCTCCAGTATGAGTTTTCACATATAGACTGTAGTACCCATTCTTCTGTACCTGTGCCAGGACAGCAGTGCCTCCAGCTGGAAACTGAGCCCATCATTCTGTGCTTAGGAGGTCAGAGCCTGAACCACTGCTCCATACTGCACCACACAAGTGTAAGTACAACCACAGTTAGGAGTTACAACGGAAGTATGCTATGAGTATCTTTATAGTTCCTTCAAGTTAAAAAGCTAGTTTTGGTTTTACATGATGCATATTTGGATAAACTGTTAGTTTAAAGCAAAATAGCTACATGAACAGTAGAGGACAACACATGGTTGTTTCTACACAATGAAGGAAAAATAATAGAACAATGCAAAACAGCAGTGCAGCAGTGTCTATAAAAGACATTATTTATTTCTAATGTGAGGTGTACGGTCTCCAGTGCCCAGTGAAGGAATGATCAGTATCTGAATCAATTAGAAATGCATCTGTGTTTTTCTCATTTATGTTTCCAGCTACATTGGCTTTACTGTGTTACGGTCTCCTTGAAGTAACACATATTTTTGTCATCCTTGCCTATACCTTTCACTATTTTATTTCATTTACTTTTTGGTTGAGTGTTGCTGTAAGATATGAACTGCGGCACTTTGTGTCCTGGTTTCTCCAGTGCAGAAGGGTGTGATTTACTGTAATACTGGACATTTTCCCATCTACCTCCCAGGGTCTTTATCAGCAGGGCAGATGTATCAGTGGAGTTCCTAGTCTATTTTCCAGGACTCTGATAAGCTGTACTTAGTTTGCCATCTTGTCCTTGGAACTCCAGTTCTGAAACAGCCCCCAGGAGGCCAGGGGATTCATGGTAAAACATGTGGATCGTCGGCTTGCTGCAAACTTACTACCTTCCCAGAAAGGAACAGTAATTCCCATGCCCTCTGAAAGAAAAGTCAATGAGTGATAAGTGCAGTATAATATCCACTTTATTTTTGAGTAATTCCATTTGATCATGTTTGAACAAAAGCAAACTTTGTGTTCAGGGCAGTGATTTCAAGTAGCCGTTAGTACTGGGACCCATTCACATTATCAGTTTCTTGGTGGGGTCTTCTAGCTTCACTGTTTTGCTTCTTCTTCTTCTTCTCAATTGTATTTACATCTGGAGACTGACTTTTCCAGTCAAACTAATTCCCTTCCATGTTGAGGCTTGAGCTTTGTGTCTCTTGTGTTGAGTATGCCTTCCTGTCTGAATCTGAATAGTGCTCGAAGCTTTCAGAGCATGGGCTGGTTCAAGACGGCCACGCAGTTGAGCTGTTCTTTTTAAAGGGGGGAGCATCAGAGGGACTAAAGAAGGAAGGTGCAAAAACAGGCTGTCGTGGATCTAGGTATGGAGGCCCAGTGTAGTGATTATGCAGTCTGTATAATTATTCCCCATCAGATGGAAGGAAATAAGGAAAGTCAGTGTTTAACTTGAGACTGTTTAAGAGACTGCAACCAACAAACACAAGCCTACAAACAGAAAACACTGATTTATTGTTAGAAGTCCAAAGGC
Organism: Atractosteus spatula; assembly: GCF_055471065.1. Taxonomy (NCBI): domain Eukaryota; kingdom Metazoa; phylum Chordata; class Actinopteri; order Semionotiformes; family Lepisosteidae; genus Atractosteus; species Atractosteus spatula. The sequence continues at coordinate 4,057,393 of NC_142708.1, read as the reverse complement.
GACTATTTCATCACCACCACTCAGTTTGCTGCTGCTGTCAAAAATGTGCAGCGTGCCTAACGCCATTAAAGGAAACATTAATGTGACAACTGGGAGCACCTCTCTTAGCGTGCTAGAGCAAATCTGAGCTCATCCAGAACACCTAGGATAGGCACTTAACGTAGAAAGGTGAGCCACAGGTTCGGAAATTGATGTGGTTTGCTTCCCAGTTTCCTTTCGTTAACCCCACGCTTGTCCCTAGATGATTACTGAAAGTGAAAAGCAGATCGCATCCAGGTGGGCCTCAGTTTGACAGAAAGAGTGCCCTGAGTATGTGCTGCTGTTATGGTTAATGGAAGAATACGGGGGTGTTTCAGTAAATAAGGTAACAAGGGCTCTTATGGTAATTTAGACTTGCTCCTGATGGAATTTTGAACACTCTTTTTTTTTTTTTGCAGCCTAGCTCCAGAAGGTGACTCACCTGGTTTTGACGTTGAATGTTGAATCAGTAGGGAGTGAACAGTAATAACAAGCGAGTGAGACCAATGGTTTTCTTTAATTGCCTCAGCCTGGAGAGCAAATGCAGCATTTCCAAAATGCATTAGCATGTATATTCCTGCTTATTGAACATTTTTCCTTACAGGTCTGTTTTCATTATTCCTTTTTAATAAAAAAAGCCACTCCTTTGATGCAAAAGTATAGTTAAGCCTGTCAGTTGTTTAAATGGCTATTCTGTGTTTATTTGTGTACCATACAGTAAATCCTTCACTTGTATAAATAGTGAGAATGCACATTCTCAAGCACAATTAGAATTTGTTTAATGTATTTTGTTGTCATTTAATTGTAAACTATCAATAAATTCTTTCCTTTCTTAATTGTTGCCATTTATTCTCAATTTTAGTTGTAAACCATGTCTATTCCAGGCTGGAGCCATGTTCAAAACTGTGCGCAGAATTCCAGCAGGAATAGTTAAACGGACCTACTGACACAATCCGTGTATAGCCATGGAAGTGATAACATCTTAATCATCACTGTTCCACGGTCTCCAAATCTGTTCAGGCAACCATGAGTTGCTTCAGTTTCTCCCATGAGTGTCTCTGTGCTTCTCCAATTCCCCATGAACAATGTCGTGCATGGTGCAGAGGGGAGTTTTGAGTTTCCTGACAATGTCTGCAGTTTTCATAGGTCTGCCGCCCATGATGAGCCCTCTTTAGAATAGACTTTCTCATCCATGCTTAGATGTCTGGGTTTATGTTTATCTTCAAAATCAGTCTTGCAATTATTGAAGGCACCAGATCCACATCTGTTTCTGTGACATGACAGGGCGTCTTGACATTAGTTTGGGTCACTGTTTTGCCCATTGTTCAAACTAGGATTCTTTCTCCAGTGTTTGATTATGTTTACATAAGTTCCATCTTTAAACTGATCCATGTTTAACAGGTGGTCAGATCATGTGGTCTTATAATGAAGTAGATGCTATTGTGCCTCTCTTCATATTCAGGGCTTGCACAAGTATCTCTTTTTTTGGATCCTGATCTTATTTGTTGAAAGGCCCTGTGTTTTTTTAAAAAAAAGATTAATGTAAATATTGATTTTCCTGTAAATTTAAATGTGTGTTTAAGTATATGCTGAGTGAAAACACACAAAGTAAAGGATGTTAATTTAAAGGATTAATTTCTATTTGTATGTAGCGTTGCTGCAACAGCACATAACTTAGAATCTTCATTCACTGATTTATTCTGTTGCTTTCACTGAGTAACACACTGTTTTGAGGGAATTACAAGCTAGCAAGAATGACACTTACAAGGTTTATCATCTGACAACAGTTCCCATAAGTGTTCGACTGCTCTGGAGGTGCCAATAAAACAGATGGACTCTTTTGTTATTGCAGTTGTAGATCATATTTCTATATTAGCTTTGGACACTGCTATTTTCTGCTCATGAGGAGTGTTCAAACAGACCAAATGATATTGGTTTTAGAAGTATAGGTGTGTCTTTGAGCCTTTGTCTAAATATAATACCAGTGATTGTGCTGTATGGCTTTGCAAGACTGGACAATTGTAAAAAAAAAAGCCTAATTCCTGCCTCATTGGAATCCTAGCACTGTAAAATGTTTATGGGGTTTAAAGTAATTGCTCGCCTACATATTGCTCTATGATCTAATTAGCTTGGATTTCATGCACCCTTATATCAAATTAGTTTCCTTTCTCAGCTTAGGCAGTGGTGTATATAGTCTTGTGACTCTTAAAATTGGTTTGGAAATAGTGATTTATTAATCCTTTTCAAAAATACATAACTGACTTATGTACAATAATCAAAAACAAAATAGTCTTCCTAAGCATACTGTATGTGCTGTATGCTATTGTTTTTCCTTTATTTCAGCCTCCTCTTTTTGTGGGAAGGCTTTAAAGAGAATACACTTTGATGCCTGTAATGTTCATCAACAATATGACAGTTGTGTGTTTGTGGCAGACTATGGTTAAAAGAGGACCTACTGTAGCAAATCCTTGCTTATAAGGTGATTCGTTATTTTTAAATACTCTTGGTGTGTAGAAAGACTGAATGTGTAAATTCTCAGTAAACAGAAAATCTAAAATTTTTGTTGATTCAGAGTTTTATTACCCATCTTTCATGATTTGTGTAGTATTCAAAAGTTTCTCCTGAAAGGTAGCCTTTTTTTTCTGGAATACTATTTCTCCTAAAATGTCTGTCTGGAGAAGACTCATTTATTTTATGGGGCTGGCATAAATCTTAGTGTTGTGTATATTTGCTTACTAAGAGCAGAACATTTTGGTAGGTTTTAGAGCCATAATTGTACTGTATCCTACAGTACATGTTCATGCTGTAATTGCTTTTTTTGACATATGCTATCTTTTCCCTAGTCTGCCTCTACCCTAGTCTCAGAGACCCATGTATAAACTGTACTTAATATATTTTGTGTATTAAACCTTATAAGAAATCTTTGAAGAATGTAAAACATTTTTTGTTTGGTTTTATAATTTGGATTCAGCTTGTGAGTAACTTGAAGTCCTTGTTAGAAAAAAAATAAGAGATCAATGATCCATGAACTAAAATGTTTGTTTGCATTTTGAATACAAATAAAGACTACATTATCCAAAATACAAATATTTTGCTGTAAATGGAAATGTCTATATAAAGGGTACATTTTTAATACTTCTGACTTCAGCTGATTATTTCATGGAGCTGTTTTAGATACAGCAAAAAACAAAAAAGTATATAATACATATATACTTGCATATTATGATTCACTGCCTTCAACTCTTTGGTGTTTTTGCATACCACTAGAAGATTAGAAGATGTGTTTAGCTATTAACCTTAATTGCCTACCCTGTGTGAGATAAACCATCAACCTGATTGTAATATATAGATTTTCTTCATCCTAATAAACCTTTCAGGATTTTCTGTGAAGCAGAGGTTAGCACATTGGTCTGTTCACTGGAAGTTTGTGAGTTGTTTTAATCATAGGTAGAGCATACAAGGTACAGCTCTCTCTTTTTATTTCATTAAAATTCTCAACTGTGTAAATGGTTGCAAATATAGGTTGTTTGGATAAAACTGTTACTCAAACAGCAAACAAACAACTGTACACTGGAAGAAGTTCAAGTAGGGAGCTGCGTCAGCATGTGTAGACTGCAAAGGAACAAGTAAAGGTTTATTGCATGCTAAAAAGAGAAGGAGACACCATGTTTCAGCTGTGGAGCCTTCTTCAGCCACACACCTGAAGATGACTGTACAGCTGAAACGTTACATCTTTTCTTTTCAGCATGGAATACACAGTTACTTGTTCAGATGTTTGTTCCTGAAGTTGACTCCTGTCACAAGGATTTCTTCTATCCATTATTGATATCACACATGTACTGGAACAGAGAGAGAAGGTTAAGGTAGAGATGAACCCATTTGGATTTTTTGTGCCTGATAACATCTTGCATAAAAGTGTAAAAGCGCATAAAACTCACAGTAAATGTAATTACTGTCTTAATAAAATGTTAAATGGTTGAATATTGAGGTCATGGAACCCATGGTTATTCACTTACCTTTCCAGTCTACGTGTGCTGCTATTGAGAGGTGTTCTAAAAAAGAACGATCTGTTGTTTCAGAAGTAATACGGGAATGGGTGTAATAGTAAATATCTGCTGTATATCGCCCCCACTTAGGCTGATCCGCATACATCTAAAAAATATGAATATGAGCTGAAGAGTATTTCTGTGTAGCTCAGGATTCGTAATGCAGTCAGTTTCTGCCATTTCAGATGATCTGAATGTTTCCACTTCATAGAAACGGAGAGGTGTAGGCTTGCCAATTCTAAATGTTCTTTAAATTGGTGGAAATGTTTTTCTGTGAAAGCTACAGTCCAATCTGCCCGTCTTGCTCGTTCTCCTGAACTGTGAGCCCCAGATCCAAGACTAAAGGACTCATAGAGCTCGGCAGGGAACTGGCCTGCTCTTGCTTGTAGCCTTTCCTTTCTTATGCTGTAGACAGTCGGAAGATCCTCTTTACTTGCTCTCTCTACCATATACGCTGTAAAGACAATTATTGATGGGTATTTGGTCTTAAAGTGCTGAAGTTAAATCTCATATGCCGATCTATTGATATGTCGTGTACTTCCCAGTATGTATTAGTGTGTATAGGTATCACATGTGCAAGTCAAGAGAGGACGGCTGCTGCTTTAGCATTTTTAAAGTTTGCTATTAAATAATAACGCTTATACTTATACACTTTTCCGGACACTCCTCTTCGAAACACCACCAGCGTGTAGCCCCCACCTGGGAGACGCAACGACAGCCAGAGTCGGTACACTCACATTAGCTATCAGCTTTAAGTCTCATCCAAAGTGCCTTTTTACAGTATAATGTCTCCGACTCTATCCTGTGGCATTAGGACCCACACAGACCGCAGGGTGAGCGCTCCCTACTGGTCCCAATAACGCCTCTTCCAGCAGCAACCTTAGTTTTTCCCAGGAGTCTCCCAGCCAGGTACTGAGCAGGCTCACACTTGCTGAGCTTTAGTGGGCTGTCAGTGGTGAGTTGCAGTATGATAGAGCTGCTGGTGACTATTATAAGTTAAGTTTCTAGTTTGTAACTTGGTATTATTGGTCATATGAATCACATGAATGGCAGCTCTTTTCTTGGAGTTCTGCCTTGGTCTCTTACATTAGTAGGCCACACAGTGCAGCAACTACCTTGTGTGAGAGAATCTTCCCTCTTTAGTATCTTCTGTCTGCACAGAATAGCTCTGCTTGAAAGGTAGCTGTTTGTGTGTTCTTACCCAGTGCAGCTTAGACACTGATACTTTACTTGCTGACTGGCAGTGTGATGACACAAGGTGAGCTTGGAGAAACAGCCCCGGTGCTGGAAACAGCACCTTGTGCTCAACACCATGTCAGGCAGCTTCACAAGACAATGAGGTGGGAGAATGGAGCCTGGATATAAACAAGGATGAAACTGAGTTAATATGGTAACAGGAAGTGATGCAGCAAATGGTCACATGACCACTCCCAGGAGGCTGGTGACAACCGATGTTGTTGATTTGTGTGTGACAATTCAAAAGGGATGCAAATGAAAGTTTTTGGTCATGTGGAATCAGTCTAATTTCTATGGCTCCACATCTGTGCACAACATCGAACGTCTGGCCCATTATGGCTGGCCAAGATCTAGAGATGCAGAAATATGTTACTGTGCAATTTTGTGTTCTTGCTCTGAATGGTGCTGGTGTATTTTGCAAGACGAATTTGCTTTTTCCTGTTCCATAGATCTTTCATATTTCTGATTTTCTGAAGTTTGGACAGGTACAACAATTGACTTATTTGCTACCTTTGTGCTGCAGGTTCATGTTTGAATATCGAGGTCATGTTTGACTTTGAGTTCATTTACCTCACATATGTGTACCTTAAGGGAAAAAAATTCAAATGTTTCCTATTTTTTAAAACTCTTTCAGCATGTCACCATAAAATCATGGGCTATTACCATATGTTACATTATAACAGATGTCTCAGACATTACTAACTATTTTCTTGACTCCTTCTACTAGGGCATAATTGGCGTGCAGCTGGTGGTTACCATGGTAATGGCCAGCGTCATTCAGAAAATAATACCTCACTATTCCTTCGCCCGATGGCTTCTTTGCAGTGGAAGGTAAGTCCAATAGAAGCAAATACTTGGCCAAAATCGTACCATTGCTGAATGCAGGATTTGAAACTTGTAGTTAGTGTTTCTTTGATTAGCGAGTGCAGCATATGTACCTTGTGCACATTTATATACAGGTGTGTATCCGCTATATAAGCGTTTCCAAAAAATAAATAGATTTTGTTTTTTGTTTTATAGCTTAATACTATTGAAATGTAGACTCTGTGTTACCTTCACAACAAGAGTCCAGTTAGCTCTTCGTTCAGAGCTTAGACACTGAAGACACTGAAGTTTGGGGGGGGGGGAAGGAGAATGATCTGGAATCTGTTTAGTGTATCAAGCCCTTGGGCACCAGTAGGCAGGCTTCTCACTGTCGCCGGCTTAATACCTTTGTATCCTTCAACAGGTTTCTGCTGTTTTTTTAATATAAGATAAGTGATAAGATCACTTTATTGGCCATATACAATTTCTTGTATTAGGAATTTGTCTTTTCACATACCTCAGCTTGCTCTCTGTGAGACACACAGACAGGGAGAGAAGCTTGGGGTCAGAGCGCAGGGTCAGCCATTTATACGGCACACCTGGAGCAGTTGGGGTTAAGGGCCTTGCTCAGGGGCCCAACGGAGTAGGATTCCTCTGCCGGCTGCGGGATACGAACCGGCAACCTTCCAGCCACAGGCACAGATCCTTAGCCACAGAGCCACAGAGCACAGAGCCCTGCCCCTGCCCCTGCATATGCACTATAATATCATTACATCACAAGAAGAGCTACTATTACCAAGTCTCACTATTGCCGGCTTAGTTAATACCTTTGTTTCCTTCAACGGCTTTCTGCTGTTCTTTTTAGTGTACAGTAGACATTGATTACCAAATTGTGTAAATCAGACTGCCGCCAAACATCTCCTCTTTTAGTAGAAACATTGTATGGCTTGGAGTGCTAGAATAGTAATTGTTTTGCCTCAGCATTTACTTCAACTATTGTAAAGGACTAGAGCCCTTACGCACAACGAGAATGGGCACAGTACCTTACTGGTGAATCTCATTCACTCCTATCCCTCGATTACCGCGCTCGTGCCTGTATTTCTGAACAGCTACAGTGTGTCCATAGGTTTCTGGTTTGTGCTTCTCCTATTGAGAAAGATGTACACCTGGCCAGCGTCTCTGCTGCCACACAGATCATGTTAAGATATGCGTTTGGTCTGTTCCTAATTTCTTCTTACATTTTGGGAGGTATTGCACTTACAGAAATCAGAAGAGAAAATAAATTTGGTTTGGGAGAGGATATTATTTAATGTGGAAGTACCTAAGAAGTAACTTGTTTACAACATGCTCTCCCCCATTATACAGCTTGTTAAAAGGAGGATCTATTGAGCTGCTGTCACACTAATAAGACACTAGTCCTCATCACTGTTGTCACTTTCTGTAAACCAGTTTTACCTATAATTACGGTACTTTGTAAAAAGTGTATCTGGGTGTTAATGTGAAAAACAGTGTACATTATTGTTCTTTGTCCCAGACTTTCTGTACATACTGGATCCAATCCTTTGATCAATACTGGACATGAGATGAATCCATGTATATTGACTAGTTCAACAGCCTTAACCTGCTTCCTGATGTAAACAAGCTTGACTTCAGTGGCAGAGTGACTGTATTTTAATACTTTCCTCAATTTAAATAGGTTACTGGGTAAATTTAACATAACAGTTTTGTATAGACGAAACTAGCTGTTCTGTATATTCTGCTTTTATTTTTATTAATCAAATAAGCAATATAATGTTTGTGTTATATGATTTTTTTTCTTGTTTCACTGGGGGTATGAACTAATCTGGAAAGTATTGTAAGTATGCTGATGCAGTGTGCTGTGTTTGTGCACTATCAAGAAGATTGAGTAAAGAAAAGACCTGCAGATATTTTACACAGCATGTGCAGCCTTGCCATTTTGACATTTGTTAATATAACTTGTAACACTTCAGCAACAGAAATTTGCCAGAATTTCTAAAATGAGGAGGATCTAAACATTTACATAACTCCAAAGCAAAACGCAGCATCCTAGTGCAGTAACAACATCTTAGTTTAAAGAAGCAAGCTGAGTAATGAATCTGTATTTAAAGTGGCACAACAAGATTTAAGAAACTAAACTAACTATTCTCTACAAGAGCAATAACATTTCTGCTTAATATGTTGCATTGCATTTCTTATAATGCATCAGTATTCCATGGCGAAGCCTTAGCTATTTTCTGTTTTTTCCATTTATTTTATATGGTGGTGCTGGCTGAGGCTGTTAAACCTGTGTTTAGAATAAAGCAGTTTTAAGAAATTCCAAGAACCGGCTCTTCTAGCACAGTTCAAGAGGTGTTTACTTCATAGACTCTTCCTCCACGTCCTTTTTGAGTATCGCCAACATTTTGCTCACTGTATCTTCTGATACTACAAATATCTTATGTGACTAATTTGTATGTGATGGGTACTTTTTTGTCAATTTACTGCAAAATGTTCTCTATTGCAGTGCGTCAAGTAGAACCTAGTTCTATAGTTGTGAAAGTTTTCCAGGATAGATGAAGTTTTTGTCAATTTGAGAACAGAGTGTCTGTGTACCTTTAAAGCCTGGCATGGAATGGAGCATTGCAGTGACACATATAGCCAGTATACTAGAAAAAAACTGTTTTCTGCATTTCGTTGGTTAATTTGTCAAACAAGTTGAAAATATTCTAAATCAAGCATAGAAAGCACCTCTGCTCTTTGTAAAGCTCTTCATAAAGACCTTTTAAAAATATTGTAGCGTTCTGTTCTTTTAAATATTGTGCGTTGCATATGCATATCATGTTTCCTGTTGTGTAGTCTGAGGTGGTATCAACATCCTACAGAAGATGAGCTTCGAAGCCTTGCAGGAAAACAGCACAAAGGAAAAAACAAGAAAGACCGGTAAGTTGTGCAAGTGTAGATACGTTTTCTTTCATTATGCTGTACAGAAGGGTGTCCCTATCTTCTTCTGTGTGGCACGTCATTGCGATGACATTATTGTTTTTAGTATATTCACTTGCCTTCCGACACATCTTGTGTGAGCTCTAAATGATGAATCTTTCATATCCATCCATTCATCCGTCCATCCATTTTCTAAATCATTTTATCCAGTACAGGGTGGCGGGGCAGCTGGAGCCTGTCCCAGCAAGGAGTGGGCACAAGGCAGGATACACCCTGGATGGGACTCCAGTCTGTCACTGGAGGCACACACGGGGGGCTCCAACACAAATGTGGGGAGCACATACAGACTTCAGACAACTAGCATCCCAGGAATTTAACCCAGGGCTCCGGTGCTTTAAGGCAGCCACGCTAGCCAGTATGCTACTGTGCCACCCAATGCTTTCATATAAAAAGCGCTAAGATTCCGGTGCCACATTGCCACTGCCATTGCTGAAATGAAAGATGGGCATGGGTGAGCTCGTACTCTCATTAATTACAGTTCTGTTTTAGATTTATACAGTATATACCTTAATTATTTTGAGCCTGATAATGCTACATAGTTCTAATTCATCATGGTTTATTATTTAACTATAGGAAAATTTAATTCTGGACAGTCCACCACAAACACATTAAAATGTTTTAATGGAAGTTTGTGAATTATACTAAACAGACACATTGTCTCTAACTATTTACTAACAGCAACCTGTAAAGTTACTGTAATGCGGAGTCTAAGACAGATTCTTTTGATTTCTAACATTACCCTTTAATGCACCTGTAATTTGCTGGGGATTCATGGAGGGTTAGGTGATTAACACTCAGCTAAGCATTAGAATATATCAGTGTCTATTATATTAATTCATTTAGCAGACACTTTCATCCAAAGCAGCTTACAACTGCTATTCAGTCAAGATGCAAAGGATGTGTATAACAGTAGCATAAAACAATACCACAAAAAATACAAACACACTTCTGAACTTCTCACTAACTTCCCATTCGTTTAATAAAAGAACCAAGACTGCTTTGGAGTCTCAGAATTATGATGTAAGCACTGAGCTCTGCACAGCTTGGGTCAGTCAGCTATAGCATACACTTCTGCAGCCTTCTTTCACATTTCTTTCAATCAGAATAGGGTTAAAGAAACCACAAAAGAGCAGTTCATGTAAATCGAGAACTGAGTATATGACATTTAGTTTCTTGATTCTTTTAATATTCATCCAGTTTTAAATAATCACAAGGTTACCCGTGTATATTTCCCTTGTAATTGCAGCCCTGTTTAAAAAGATTTAGATTCTTTTTTAAAAGTGTTCCCGGCTCCTTAGTGTGGAGTGTCATACAGAGGCTTTCTAATGAGAGGCCCTGCTCACCAGTGCCCATGGGGTGAGCAAACAGCACAGAGGGCTGGATAAAGGTTTGAAAGTTCCAAAGACAGCTGGCTCTCAGCTGTGGGCACCACAGGCTTAGCATGAGACTGGCATGATCCTCAACTCCTGATGATACTTTTTCTCCACTTGCCCGCTGATCCAGACATTCGCAACATTTATTAGCCACTTTGAATGACTTTTTTTTTTCCCCCAGAGAAAATCTGTTGCTTCTTTTTTTTTTTTTTAAGCGTGCTTTGTATCTTAACTCTGAGGCCCGAGAGAAATGAAGAAGCTTAACTTTTGGAGCTTAAGCGGGTGTAAAAAAAAGAAAATGTATGCTTAGAAACAAAAAGAGAAACGGCAGTGTCATCTGTGTGGGCTGCCACACGCTGTCATCACAGGGCAAGCCTGTTCCTTGCCTTGCTTGGACATCATTACAAGGTGAAGCCCAGTGTTTTTCAAGCCGGATAGTTTTTACTCCGAGAAGGAAATATAGTCCAGCCAGCCTCAAAATGTCAGTGTTGCGCGTGCTTTCTTCTTGTTCATGTATGCCTGATACATGCAAGATAAATAGAGCCATTTTAAATATTTAACGATCCTAAAAACAGTTGAGCACAAGTGTTTAATGCTTTATTTCATGCTAAGTAATACGTGCCCCTGTGGTGTAGCTTTGGACTTCAGCAGTTGGGGCCTTTCCTCCTACTGATTTTGCAGTTCTAGGGGTGGCACTAATGAGCTCGTATTACACTCATATGTGAAACTAAATTGATTTCATGGCGTTTTCTGGCAGGTTATTACAATTGCCAAAGGAAATATGCTTTAATACTTATTGCAGCATATGTCTGCTCTAAAGTGACACTTTTACCCTTTAGAGCAAATCCAATTCAGAAGCCAGGTCCTCTATGAGTTTTTATTTATCTTTTTTTCCTTTTTCATTTTATTGTTATACACGATAATGATCATTTAGCTCTCGCGTGTCAGCTGCATGTAAATAAATAAAAGCCTTCAGATTCTGAAGGTGGCCAGGCCATGGCCGTTATGATGCTTTTATTGTTGCGTCACACATGAGTATTGTTGTGCTATTCCAACAAAAAAACCCACTGCTTTCTTTGGACAGGCGGCCACTGGCATAGTCGGTGAGAAAACCCATTCAGTCAGTCTTGATCTATTGGATAGAAGGTACAATATTTTTTAAAGACAGGGTCTTGTTCAGTGTCAGGGAGATTTCCTCAACCGACACTAATAAAAATACACAAATTAACTTATTTGCTGTTGACTCCCCGGCAGATTTTGTACTAGGAATGGTGGGCTTGTGCTACAGACTGGGATTGCTGTTCTCAGCCACACAGTGCATGTGAATTTGGGTATCGTGCTAAAGGTAAAGGGCAGATTAAACAAACCCTAGTCATATTTTTGCAGCTCTGTATTTTTCTAAACATTTTTTCAGGGTTGGCGGCAGAGGAGGGGAAGTCTGTTTCCCCTTTTCGATTGGGGATCTCCCATCGTCTCTTTTTTTTTTCCCATCTGCACACGTTTGGAAATGCCGGTTGTTAATGGACCGGGCCCGCGCACTGCCTCGTACCTGCACGCACACCTCTGACGCACCTTCAAGTCAGAGCCACGGGTCATTTCGTCCCTCATGTCAGCCATTATTCATGTGGACAATGAGCATGTGCAAGAGCCAGAAGGATAAGCAGAGGACCTGCTTATTTATATCCTTTTCTTCAGAATCCTGTTTAACAGTGGTTACAAATGAGCGAAGGCCATTTGGCCCATCTAGTTCCCTGTGCTGTGATAAATTTGTCCCCATGTCTCCTTGAGAGTAGTAGATGCAGTGGTTTTTCATCACAGCCTCCTTGTTCTTGCAAAGCATGCATAAGGCATTTGCTACTGATTAACCTCTGAATTAAAGCTGCAAGTATGTGAAGAATAGGGATGTTTCTAGATCTTTGAACAAAAATTCAGTTTTCAAACTTTTATTATAAGCACACCAGTTTTAAGCAGCCAATTAACTAGTCAGAGGTTTAATTGCCTCCTTTTATGTTAAATCTTTTTTTTTCAGCAGACAGAATACAACTACAGAAGTAAAATTTCAAGTGTTTTGTAAGTGCTTCTCATCTCAAAATAATCCTTTAATTATTTAGGTAAGTCGGTTGACAACAAACCCTTTAAGGACCAGGCTAAGAGGCTCAGTCCAGTGTTGCTGAGATGACAAAGCAGTGACAGAGAGAACAAGCCTAAAAAAGAAGAACAAGCAGAAAAACGCAAATCTTTTACAGTGCTTTTTTTTTGTCTGGTTCAGGAAGTACAATGGGCATATAGAAAATAAGCCAATGACTGTTCCTAAAGACATTGATCTACAGTTGGAGACGAAGTCAATCGCTGAAGTGGACACACTAGGTAAGAGATTATTGAAATCTTGCAGCATACTGAGACATTTGTAAGGGGGTATGAACTTTAGCAAATCTAGGAATCCTGTCCTAAGACCTGTTGTGTGTCTCATGGGAACATTGTCTTTGTAGCCACACATGCAGTAAACAGTTATTTTCATTTAAAGATTTTTTAAAAAAGTGTCTTTAACCTAGGCTACCCTTTGAAACACTACTTAGATATCCTTTTACTTCTCTCCAGATGCTGGTTGTATTTTATCTTTTCACATTCTGTATCTTAAATTTTAACAATCCAGAAATAAGCAGCAAGAGTCTCATCCTACATCGACATTTCTGTGGTTAGCTGGGAAGTAATTTTATGGTATAGTGCATGTTGCAGTCTTGGAAATGTTGATGCTGAAACGTATTGATGTAGGTGAAGGGTCGGTAATGTGTGCCATTATTGGCACCTAAAGGGGTTTATAACGACACGTACAATAAAAATCTAAAAAGCCACAAAGAAATTAAAAACTGCACTTTACTGTTCTGTAATTCTCTACAGCATGCTAGACAATGAAAGTTCTTTGTCTCTCTTTGTCTTAGAAAAAAAACAGTTCACTTGGTTTATTTACTGCATTGTTTTTAGTGGGGCTTTCCTATTGTTTTCACAGGAAAGCTCACAGTCCATGCCGTTAATAACATTTTTCACACTGAACTATAAAGTCAAACGTTTTAGACAAAACGTCACTTGCTGAGAGAGCAAAGTTTAGGGGTTCACTCATTTCAGCCCTTTGGGAAAGATGAATATGGATTTATGACCAAGCTGTTTGTACTTTTGAGTGTGCCGTCGTTGGCCATTCTTGAGATACTGTGACTCGGATGGAATTGGAAAAGAGCTGTGCTGCCTAAAGCCCATGCGTGGCACGACCATAGAATAAGACACAACTAAGATGTTGATTAATCATTTTGAAAGAGGAAATTACATCAAGAAAATATTTTCTGTGACGACTGATGGTGCCCATGCTTTGGTTAAAAAACGGAAGGTTTTCGTAAAGATCATTGCGGGTCATTGGTCACCCCACTGTAAATTTTCATTTTATTATTCACCAGAAAAATCTTTGTGCCAAGATTTCAAATTGTGAGCTTGGTAATGTGAAGACTACAGTGGTACAAACAGTGACTTTTTTGGTTGCTGGATCTGCCCTGACGCAGGCAGATTCAAACTCTGCTACAAGCCTGAGATTGGAGAACCCAGCAAGGGCAAGGATGACCCTGGGTGGTAATCTGTGCATACTAATTTATTCATGTTAGGTATTATAATATTAATTTTTATTAATCAAAATGTAAGTAGGGCTATCATTGGTGGCACACAGATCCACAAGAACAAGCAGAGAGAGCTACACGTGGTATGTCGTGTGGAACGGCGCCATCTTGAAATCATCTAACTCTACTCTTGGCACTCCCCTTCTGAAAGGTCGCCGACCTCTGTTGTAGATATTCAACCTAAATCAAAACCACAATAGTCTTTTTCCAATGTTTTTAACCCTTCATGTTTTACAGAAGGGATAGAAAAGCTCATTGCTCAAAACAGATTTTTAACCGTGACCCACTTCAGACCCTCAGTGACTACTACCTTCTGTAGTTTAGTTTTAAATAAATCCGTTTTTCTCCAAAATCACTCTGGCTTAAAGCAGAGTGTTTGTTACCGAAGATTGTTGATAAGTGACTTATTGTTCTTCGTTCCGTCTTGCTGCTATTTAATGGATGCATTTTTACTAAAGCTGTAAATGCTCATAGATTGTCTCCACCACAGCAATTAGATTTAAAGGTTGATTACATAACAGCACTGCACAGAGTTACTTGTTGAAAACCTCAAATTTGGTCGCGATTGTTGGTCTGAATTCCAATACCGTGAAGGAACTGACATCAATTTCAAAACTTTCCTCTTTGCGTTTCAGCTTTGCATTACTTCCCTGAGTACCAGTGGCTGGTGGACTTCACAGTTGCGGCCACGATAGTGTATCTCATTACGGAGTTCTACTACAGCTTGATGAAGCCCTCCAGTGAGATGAACATCAGTGTGATCTGGTGCCTGCTTGTCCTAGCCTTTGTGATGTATCCTTTATGCAAGTGTCAAGGCTTTTATTGTATGCACTGTTTTTAATCTTTCTGTTAACGATATAACTCTGTTTGCAAGTAACAGTTTCTTTAAAACACACTTCATTTTGAAAACCATATCCAAGCTGTTTTCAACATGGGTTTTCAAAAACAATATCAACAAACCCTGGATTTTCCGTTCCCTCAAATTGATTTTGTGCTTAAATAGCGTTTGTATCCTGCGCTAATTTGCTCAGCAGTCTTTCACTGTGTTTTTTAAAGCGAAATTTAATGGGATGCACTTAGGATAACTTTTCATACAGCATTTCTTCTAAAAGGTGCATGAATTTAGCTCCCATTATTGTGAGGAATAAATAAATTAGGAATTCCAGTTTAATATCTAGTAATTTTGTCATTAAATTAAATGGAGCACACTCTGTGGTCTCAGCTAAAAAAGAGTAATAAACGTCCTGCTGGGTTTGTAATCCTTTTCGTGCTCCATCACTTCTGACAATTATTTCATTGATGGATTGTCTTTCAGGCTTTTAGTAAGTTGCTTTTTACAACCCAAGTGAAAAGTAAAAGAGGAAAAAAACACTACCTACTTCAAAATAAGGACAAAGAGTGGTATAGCTCAAATAAGATTCTCCGCTCTCTATAGTTGTATAGGTTCTTTCCTTAGATTATCATTAGGTATTAAAAAAGGAGTGAATGAAAAAGCCAAAAATGGTACTAAGCAGTCAGAGTTTTCAGACGTGCTTTTAACTGCTCAGTAAAGTTAAACAGGCTGCTTGAAATCTGTAATGAATATAATTTCCTTTCGCATCGGGCAGCTTGATTTTCAGGTTGGTGCAACTGCATGAGTTTCTGCTTCTGATGTTAAAATAATATAGTGCCTCCTCAGATCTGGCAGCTAGCATTTGTACAGTGTCAGGCTTAGAAGTAGAAAATAACTTTACCGAAAATACTCTTTTTACCTTGCCTCTGCAGCATGTTGAAAGGTGTTTGTAAAACTAAAAATCCTCATCTAAAAAGGACGTTCCCTCTGAAGTTCACTTTACAGAGTGAAATCAGGAAAACATGACCACTTAATTCAGACTTTTGCCTTTTGGTCATTCCATGGTTTTCTTGACATAAACCCATAAGCAGTGTATTAGAGAATGCGTCGAAGCTACAAGTCCTTCAGGAATCAATGTAATCCATTTAGGGATAAGAAGACATTTGCCATGTATCTAGTATTTACTATTTTTTCATACAGTATAAAACTATAGTTGCGTTTGTACATTTAAAAAAGCTATGCTGTTTCTCATCAACCAAAAATAACGTTGAAAATAATGTTGAACGCAAAGACCATGAAAAGTCTCACATGTGGGAAGGTATGTGCCCCAGATTTTGCAACATGAAGTAAGTAGCCGAGAGAAGCAGGTTGTCAAAGAAAGTAAAATACAGAAGCCCATTCCAACAACCCCACACCATGATAGAGATCACATCAACAGATTGATTCTACTCCAAGCCTGGCAACGGTCATCCAAGCTCAGGACACCATCATCACAGATCCTGAAGAGCCTCAGTTTCCAGCATGGCCAGTGCCACCAAAAGCTAAAAAGGAGAAGTAGTGGAGGTGGGAGACTCTATTCCCAAAACACTGCAGTTCCGATGGTATACTGCTGGTGATTCGGAGTCCTTGATCCGTGTCTCCCTGGAGCTGGGTTGCCTGGCATTGTCCACAGAGTAGACAGGCCCTTAACAAAATGCGAGTAAAAACCAATTGCTCATGTCAAGACAAGGGACATTGAATTTAAGTGTGAAGAGGGTGCTGTTCATGCCAAACTGAATGGGGGACAAAAATTAGAACACCTCTAAACCAGTGTTGAAGAATCCTGCTACGCAGCTAGCAAAGTTAATCTGTAAGCGTAACGTATGGCCAAGGATGAGGTGTGCTGAGGAAAATCGTAGAGCTCCATTACAATACCACAGGTCGGTGTCCAGCCTCCTGTGATGTGTTTACTATGATTTGAAATGTATTGGACCTTTTGTCTATAAAAGTTATACTCGAAGAATTTGAAGTACGCTACAACTCTGTGTTTGCCTCGATTCCTGTGTTTTGATGATTGCAGGTTAATGCTTCTTCTTGACTTCACATGGCGGCAAGAGCAGAAAGTAGGAAGAAAAATCTTGTTGTACTGCAGCTGTAGGCAAAGTGCATGTTATGTCTGAAAGTTGTTTTTTTTTTGTCTGCTGGGATTTGCAACCTTAGTAGGAAGAGATTGCATGTGGCGTACTGAATTTATCCTGTACCTTGTGGTGATAGGAAAATTTAGCCCTCAACTAGAAATGTAGTGCTAGAAAATTGTAACTAATGTTTTTTTTTCCCCCACTAACTAGTCACCAAATCATAAGAATCAGTCCTGCCACAGTCTGAAGGTTAAATCTCACTTGTTAAAAGTTCACTGCTGTGGAGGTGTTCAGTACCGTTGTATTGCTTGCTGCAGAAAATTGAAGACCCAATTTTTCTGGCACACCAAGCTGATTTCCTTGAAAAGCTCGAGAGGTGATGATATAGCTGCATGTACTATGAGCAGCCTACTCAATTTCAGCTTCATCTGCCTCTCTGCGAGAAAAACTTCCCCCCAGCTTCTGATAAGTGTATCTGGTCTCCTATATTTATATATGTGAAATAAGCCTAAGAGCCTGCTTCTGGAATGTATTTTTGGATCCCATTCTACTCTGGGTGGTCAGCTACTTTGCCTCAGAACCTAATAAACAGCCCTGCTGCTCAGCAATTAGTGTACAAGGCAAACAGAATCGCAATTTATAAAGTCAGTAAGCCCAGAGTATATGTATGGAATATTTATTTGTTGTGGTTGTCTTTTTGTGACTCGGGTTCCTTCTGATGAGATGCGGTAGACGGAAGTGGGAATAGTGTAGTGAACTTCGCGTCCTACAAACTGAAAGAAGCTTTTCTTACTACGGATAGGTCTGATGTCTAATCAGTTGATAGTTGCTCATTTTATGAATAGAATGCCGGGTCCAGAGTAGTGTCTCAGTGGTTCTGCTTCATTGCCAAAGTGTGTTGAGTGACATTGTAGTTTGTCTGCCTAAGCTACTTTACAAGCATTTGTATACAGTACTAGATACTGTAGCATAAATTGAAAATGCAGCTGACCGATTTCCTGTTGGCATGCAGGGTGCATTCATTTCATTAAAGCAATGATTTTGACAGGAGATGGAAACACTACTTCGCTTCCCTAATTTCCTGCATTTGAAGACGAAAACCTTTCAGCGATTTTTTTTTTGATCATGTTAGTAAAAATAACTTTTTTTTTTTGCTCGTGTACTTCACAAATTTTTGAACAGACTGTAACAGGTAGCCTGAGGGTTGATTTGCAATAGCAAATTCAGCAGTCACAGGGTCTGAGATTGTGATAGAAAGTGGCAAGGTTTTCCAGGGGCTAGGGGCAGAAGAGCGAAATGCTCTTTCACCCACAGTACACATCTTATCCCCAGGGAGCTGAAGCAGTCCTGCACTGTGTTCAGTGCCTGTATGATCTATCCAGGGGATAACATGCTACTAAATGTTCTTGTTGACACAGCGGAGTGGTAAAAGGCCCTTTAATGAGCCCTATCCTCTTTACTTGTAATGGAAATGATGAGGGCAGTGTGTCTGTGCAGTAAACATGTTTATAGACCCTTGTAAAATTTAGTTGTCTCCAGGAGTGTTTTGCAGCTCAAAATCTCTTTGCGCAAAAACGTGGATTTTAGTTTGCATTGCGAAGATCCATCCTGGAAACCAATGGGATCAAATAAAATGCACAAGAGACTTTAAAGACCTCTCCTTCGCTTTATGCACACAAGACTGTTTTAGGATTACATTCTTTAACAGCAAGCTATCATTTTGCTTAAGAAAAGTAGTGTCTTGTGTGAGGTGTGACAGATTTTTTTTTTATTTTGAAACATATATGTACGTAACAGACAGGATTAAAAAAGGCTTATGTGGTGCGATATTTTGAAACAAAGTAGTAACTTGGAGATTTGAAGGGGGTGGGTGATTCTTCATGTTAGACTGACTTGGTACAGTAAAGAACCAAACCAAACATTACCAAAAGGGCAAAGTTTTCATTCCTGGGAGGATGGTGGTTATGGCACTTGTTCTAGATCTCTGGTATTCTTGTTTCGGGAGCACCTCTGTTTCTGCCCCAAAACAATTAAGGGCTGCACCCTTGATCACTGATGTGTAGAATTGTTCTGCTTGTTTGTTAAGACTTTTTTCTTAACTCTGTCCTTGGTTTAAAACAAAAACAGTAAGTATATTTCCATCAACTTCTGCCCCTGGAACTTCATTCAATCTCATCTCTCTTACTCGAAAAGAGTAGGGGTGTAACCCCGGCGTCCTGGCCAAATTACCCATTGGCCCTTACCAATCATGGCCTCCTAATAATCCCCATCTATGAATTGGCTTCATTACTCTGCTCTCCTCTTCACTGATAGCTGATGTGTGGTGAGCTTTCTGGCGGACTATGGCTGCCGTCGCTTCATCCAGGTGGGGCTGCACATTAGTCCAGGAGGTAGTGGTGGAGGGGATCCCCATTACCTGTAAAGCGCTTTGAGTGTAGTGTCCAGAAAAGCGCTATCTAAGTGTAAGCAATTATTTTTTATTATTATTATTATTATTATTATTATTATTATTATTATTATTATTAACTTGCTCATTAAGAACTTGCTGCTGTAACTCTGACTAAAGTGCTCTTAATAGCTGATTAATTTATGATGAACAGGTGGGAAGGGCAGTGGTACAAGAATGTTGCTAACTACCAAACCCGTCCAAATTTTTAAAGCCCCAAAAACACTGAAAGTGTGCCAAAAATAGATAATTGAAATCAATGTTAAGTCACAGAAGTGTACGTGCACAATGCAGTACGTACAAGCTTTTAACCTGCATCTCAAACAATGTATTGTTTTCTTATGGATGAGCTTTATAAAGTATATAATGCTAACATAAAACCTTCCATACTAGTAAACCAGCATGTTGCTCATCGACAGCTTTGACTTAACAGCATTCATCTCATGAGATATGTCAGATGAAAGTACAGTACTCGCTCCTTGTCTGCGTGGTTTATCAGCAGACACTGATAAGTCATCGGATCGATGACAGCCACAATGAAAAGCGTGGACGGTCTTTTACATCCTGCCTTGTGGACCTGCGGTTCAGAAACTGCACTGCTGTTGCTAATCACATTGGGCTTCAGTCTGTGCAAAAGATTACGTACCTACTTTTTTTTAAAATCGGTACCGTAGCTGTTCAAGGACTTGCAGCTTCCATGTTTTGCTGTATTTCACACGTCGTCCACACGAATGCTCCGTGCTTTCAGGATCCGCGCCCTCTGGCGTCGTTCCATTTCCCCTGAAGCTCTTGGTGTCGCCGGGTTTTCACTTGGCTTTCTTTTCGGTATCACACTTCTTGCACTGGACTGCTCGTCACGTACAGCAGATCTTCACCGTGAGGAGCGTGTGACATCCAGCCGCCAGTTTCTGTTTTAGGACGTACAACACGTTTTAAAGTAAATAAAAGAACGTGCTACTATTTTTTTTCTCTCATGTCTTCATCCCGATTGTCCGTCTTTCCAATGAAGTTCAGATCCTAAACTACTATATTACTTCTTAGACTGCACTTGTTGCTGAGGTAAAAAACTCCATTAAGTTCAGAACTTATGTTGAAAAGTTAAATGCTATAGTGAATGCCCAGTTGTACAAAATATTTTTGATGATTGCCTTAAATAAGATAAGATCACTTTATTGGCCATATACAATTTCTTATATTAGGAACTTGTCTTTTCGCAAACCCCAACTCCATGAGACACAGACAGGGAGAGAAGCTTGGGCTCAGAGCACATGGTCAGCCATTTACAAGCAGTTGGGGTTAAGGGCCTTGCTCAGGGGCCCTCCAGAGTAGGATTCCTCTGCAGGCTGCGGGATTTGAACCGGCAACCTTCCAGCCACAGGTGCAGATCCTTAGCCACAGAGCCACCGCTCCGCCCTACACTGCCCTGTCACAGCCTCAGTAACGTAACGGCAATGCATTTCGTTCTCAGATCTACCTTTGCACACAGACTCTTTCAATTCTCCAGTGTAGCTCTGTTACGTAATTGAACTATTCCTCATTAAAGATTTTGAATTGAGTTTGTCTCTCTAACAGCTACAGAGTTCAGGTTACTTGTTTCAACTACTGCCTTCTACAAGGAGTCAGTGCTTTGTGTGACGAAGGTCTTTTCACACTGGCAGGGCAGGCTGGCATGGTGGAGCTGATGGGTATTGAACCCCATACCCTTGCATTACTGTGTTCTGCCAATGGAGCTGTCCAGCCCACTATAAAAAATGATAACTTAATCTCAAAACGAAAAACAAATGTTTAATTAATGGTTTCAAGAAAACCATTTGCTGATTTAAGGAACTCGGATTTTGTAGTGAAATTAAATTGCATTTTCCAAACTCTGTGGTAGGTACGTTAGTCCTTCTTATGTTCAGTTTGTCAAATTATTTCAGGCGGGCGTTGGTGCATGTGAAGGAAATTATCGTTCTCCAAGGGTACACTGATTGATTTGAAGAACATTAGGACCCAGCAGCAGCTAAGCACAGAGCAGCACTAGTGGCAGTTATCTAAATATGAAAGAGTAAACCCAGCCAGATCCTTCTGTGTTAAAGCAGCGAGAGTTTTAAGTTAAAAACAGAAATTTGAAATGCCACTTCCAAATGTATTTTTTTTTTAATCTCCAAAAATTGTAGCTTTGTAGTGGCTGATTTAGCCATGACAGTGCTATAGGGTTGATTTGCTCTTACCCTTAGGTGGAAATGTCTCCATGTGTGTGACAGGGGAGATCTGTACTGTATAAGGAAACAAAAACTGAAATTCGCCCTTGAGCATGTGCTCTGAACAGCACAGAAAAAAACTGTCAGTATCTGAAATGTTGAACTCAAAATGGAAGTAATCATTTTGTGGACGAGTCTTAAGCAGCTGTATGCACGTTGAACAGGGAAGAGAATGTGATTTTCAGTTTTAGGGTCAGAGAACACGTTTTGACAAAGAAAAACCAGTTTTGACAAATTGACTTTGGGTTTGTATTTTTAAGCACTGCTGTTTGTATTGCAATTCCAAAACATAGAACAGTTCGAAAAGTGGAAGGTTTATTAGAATGCATTTTCATTTTTCTGATGGTACTTGGATCCATGGGTCAAAATTAATGTAAATGGTTTTCTGAATCTTATAAAAATGGCCAAAGTGTCTCTTCTGTGTAATGGCAATGGGGGTGTTTTTTGAAGTTTGGTTCTTCGAATGGTCACAATGTGTGTTCTGCTTCAGCAGATATCTAGAAATACTCTGTACATAGAAATGCTTGGATGTCACCACATTTGTCATTAAAAAAGAAAATGGTGTAGAATTTGTATTAAAAAATGGGCTTTCTCTGCTTTATATATGCAAGTAGGATTGTGATCTGTTTTCCCAAAAAAACAAAGCCTTTGATGTTCATTCTCCAATGTTTTTAGTATTATTGGCTTTAAATGTGGGTTACGGAGGAGCCCCAGCTGGCATTTAATCCATTATATTTTGGAGATGTCTGATATTTTGTATGTATGTTTCAAGAACAAACAGGAGTATAAAAAAGTTTTTCTTGATAATTAGTCTGAAAGAGCCCATATTTTACTACTTAATGCATGCTTTTGAGTTAGCCGAAGCCTTGCATCTTGTATCGGTTTCTGTGAACGTTCCTGTTCTCTCTTAGAAGAATGTTGTTCTGACGGATTGTGCCTGATGTCCTTAACATTTCCGTTTCCCAGAAAGGTCCTCTTCTCATTGACTGCTCATTACTTCAGGGTAGAAGAAGGTGGGGAGCGCTCAGTCTGCATCACATTCGCGTTCTTCTTTTTTGTCAAAGCCATGGCGATTCTGATTGTGACGGAGAATTACTTGGAGTTTGGGCTTGAAACAGGTACTATCAGCATTTCGTACAGACAAATAATCCTGCGTATCAGTAGGGCAGCTCTGCCTTTTAAAACCTGTGGTTAAAATCCAATCCAGGTAATTCTTTTTTATAGATAAAACCAAGCTTTTTTTCAAATTATGGTTATCTTACATTTCCTTATAAAAGCAAAGATAGACTTCTGGAATGGCTGTTAATCAAACTTTTATGAATGGAAGTGATTAAAGAGCAAATGTTAATTAACCCATTAAGCAACAAAGTTTCCCGAAGATGTCATGTTCTCGATCTGCCAGAGATCATTGCTCTGGCACAGTAACTTGAAGATCTCACGGAGGTGTTGAGGAATCTCATAGTGCTCTCTTTAAATGGGCTCACTCAAGTCTCTTTGAAAATAGTTGCCCTCGTTTTCTCTGGCTCTCATCTAACTCTGCAGGAGGCATTGGTGCAGTGAAACAGATGCTGGTCAAACTGCTCCACTTAAGTTTTATTAAAGTACCAGATTACAAAAGCACAGGTAGCAGCAGTAAAGATCTAATTGCTTGTTGCTTCAAGAACATCTGTACGATGACCTGCAGTCACTTGAGCTGGTCTGTGCTGTTCCATTTTTGATGGAAGCAGTTACCATAATGATGATGCTGGAACATGTTAGCCAAACATTTCCTTTTATGTCGTAAAATGTTTATGATTCAAAATATCTATATGACACTTTACTTGCTATATTTGTAGCCAATATCCTTAAGGTATTAGCATTCCTCTATTGTTTAGACTTTGGAAAGGGGGCAAGGGGACATGATTTAAAAAATGCAACATTTTTGTCTCTGATGAGCTGGGAAGACTCTGGTGTCTGGACAGCTAACACCAGTGGTAAAGGAAAGTGAACTGTATCACATATATTGACAAAGAAGCTGAGCTGGAGAAAATGTGTTCAAAGCAATTAGTGGGCACCATGTGGCTTCAGATCTGCTCATGGCTTTTGGATCGATAGTTTGTGTAGAGCTTTGCACAACAAGATATTTCAAAGCCAATTTACTTTGTTCAAAATCACATGTAATGAGCAAGTACACCTGTGTGAAGCACTGAGTTAAAATTCATTAATTGACCTGTAAGTCAAATACGTGATATTTGATTTAAATCGTTTTACTTTTATTATCTCTTTCCTATTTGAAGTAGGAATGCAACAGTAGAAACATATTTTGTTTGTTACAAACACCACCAATTCAAATGGGGAGCTGTGTCAGCGTGCATTGGCTGCAATTCACAACTGAAGGTTACTTCCAATGAAAAGTAGATAGAAGAAACAAATGTTACAGTAGCTACAGCAGTGCACGTGCAGTCATAGCATCTCTCAAGATCTCCAAGGCTGATGCTGGATTCAAGGCTGTGACCCAGAATCCTTTGAGGTGGTCTATTTCTGGGCTGCGAGTACTAGTATCGGCTGCCACTGTACAGCGTATTGCTTTATATTTTATGCAAAAATGTATTTACTTCCAGAAATACGGCTCTATTTTAGCTGTAATATTGTTGTCTCTGCCTCCTTTTTCTGTGTTTACTTCTTTAATTCAGCAGTTGTTTTATTTATTACATCCACCTGATTTGAAATTGGCAGCTATGTGTTTTAAAAAACTTGGCTCCCAGTTACTAACCCTGTGACTGCACACGGGGAAGAGTGAGAAAATGCGGGCAGACTCCTCCTCCCCGCCCACTTGTCATCTACTCGTCTTTTAATGGCATGACCCAGGCATGAATTTGTGAGCATAGTTTTCAACTTGTGCTCAGGTAAGCACCCTTTTACCTGTTGAGCCACCTTGGGAAGCCCGAGCATTTACTTTTTATGATAAAGGTAGAGAACTGGGACAGTGTCAATGCAGACTTTTAGTAATTTGCATGGTGCTGCATTGATCTAACATCCTTTCTCAGAGAAAAGAGGACATGGTGGGCTGTTCTCTGTTTTCTGTCAAGGACTAGAACTTGTAAAGAACAGACTGTATCGTATTTTAATGAAGTGACAAGCAACCTTATCGTCTTCCCCCTCAGTCCTCCTCTTTATTGGGTTATACTTCTGGAATTTCGCTTGAGTAAATAAACTGCATATTCCTATGTATCATCCTTTTTACTGAACTACAATGTTCATCTTTTTCTCTAGGGTTTGCCAATTTTTCTGAAAGTGCTGTGCAGTTTCTTGAAAAGCAGGGTCTGGAGTCCCAGTAAGTTATCTGATTATCATTGCAGCCATTTAGTGTGATACTGAGTGCAGAGTATGAGATGTGTTCATGACATATTAAATGTTATCTGTTTATCTTGTAGGGGCCCGATATCCAAGCTAACATTCAAGCTGTTCCTGGCTTTGCTGTGCTCTGTCATCGGTGCTTTCCTAACATTTCCTGGCTTGCGTTTAGCTCAGATGCACCTGGATGCGTTGAACTTGGCAACAGCAAAAGTAACGCAGTAAGTGGCAGTGTTATCAGTCCTACAGCAGAATGCTGTGGTGGGAATTACTAATTCGGAAAGACTACTAAATTAAAAATTGGTATAATCTACTAATATGATTACTTTAATGGAATGAGACCACAGAACCAAGCTCTGCTCACATAGATTTTCAGCCATTTACCTTTCAAATACACTCAGGTGTTTTAAAAGTTATATCTCTGCCAAAAGGTTCAGGAACAGAAACAGAGATCCTGTTTATTTTATAGTGAGTACTCTTTATTTAACCTGTTGGTACAGAAAGCCCAGTTTATTTCTGTAAGGAATTAGTATTAAGTGTGATGGTGTTAGAAAAAATTAGAGGAAGGACCAAGAAGCATAACAAGCTAACATACAAGAGGAGTCCATTGAGCTCATCTATCCTGTTTGATAGTTAGAAGACCTAAGGGTTTTAGCCAGCCATGTTTTGAAGGGAGACAGGGTATCGGCTTCAACAACATGGTTAGGTAGCTTGTTCTACCACTCCCACAACCAGTTGGATAAATTCTGTTGTCAGTTTTAAATGCACTTCCATGTAGTTTCCACTGGTCAGAAGAGTGCTGGTTTGCCTGTGTCAATGTCTCTGAGGATTTTGACCACATTTGTATGGGAGAATATATCTTCCAGATAAGTAATATCTTTTCTCTACTGTGGTGGTTGCAATGGTGCGCAACAATCTCAATGAGTCATTAGTAGTGTGCTATATTTTAATATGACAGCCTTATATGATTTGACTGTGACCTATGAGTAGAAAATAACAGATTGTTTGCTAAACAGTCCGTTTTCAAAAATGTTTTGGATTTGACCATTCATATTATGATGAAGTACGAAATTCAGAAATATCTATAGGTATTCCTCATTGGATTTAGAAATTCACTCTTGGCATTGTTTGTGAGGTCTTGTTTTTCCTCTGATTTTCATATTTTTTTCTCCCAGGCAGCTCTTAATTGTCTGTCACTGAACTTGTAAACTTTTGTACATCTCTATTCTCTATTTATCTACTATTTGTTGTCTAGGGTTCATTTTCTGATGTGTTACATATTGCGGAAATTGGACTGTATTTCACAGCAGTTGTCTTTTCTCTAAATAGTACGTTTGACTTGCTGGTGGGAATGACCATTGTTTTCTCGAGACAAAAAAAGGGAAAGCTCACGCTTTTTCTATTGTAGAAAACAGCCTTCAACTTAAAACAGAAGAAAACAAGATGGTGAGGAAGGTTGTGCAAAACGATGAGAGGATTTTTTTTAAATCCACACCCGCACAGT
The DNA here is from genome assembly GCF_055471065.1 of Atractosteus spatula. Taxonomy (NCBI): domain Eukaryota; kingdom Metazoa; phylum Chordata; class Actinopteri; order Semionotiformes; family Lepisosteidae; genus Atractosteus; species Atractosteus spatula. The sequence goes on along the minus strand of NC_142708.1, from coordinate 4,030,782 downwards.
CGTTTGGCCTGTACCTTACGTGAACCGTTCCTGTTGCTCCCATCAAAATAGGATATTAAGCTGTACAGAGCAGTTGATTATTTTTCAGCTGGAACTGGTTTCCATTTCACCTCGCGTCAGGTGGTGTAAATAAGACGCATGACTTGGTAGCAGCTGGAAAGATAATCCACTTTGTGATGGCAGGCTTCCATAACCTGTTCACCTTTGGGTTGGTGTTTTACAAGGCCTGGAGTCGCTGGGCTTCTTCAGCGAGGGATTATTTTTCACAATCCCTTGCTTGCTCAGATCTATGTGTTGGTCTTCCCTTGAAACCTCTGATATTGATGTTGGTTGTGCCTCTTTTGCCAGAATTGACTACATTTTTGTGCCTTATTTCTGTTGTGATTTGTTCTTCCAGCAGCTGCAGTAGTGATTGTAACTGATTGCTTTGCCTTTAGTTCCTTTTTTGTACATAAGAACTTTCACGATCTGTAATGGATTGAATAGTTACGCAGTGCACCTTAAGCTTAACATAAGCTTGTTGTACAGGTTAATTGCTAAACTGACAGGTAATACAAATGAATGCCTTAAATCTCTTCTTACTACTTCCAACCCAACAAGTTTTCACATGGGGGAGCTCTTTGTAGTAAGCAGTCCCTAGAGATTCTAAACCACTTTCTTCTTTTAAGAGACCACAGATTTACAGGTTCATTAACTCCTTGTTACTGAAATTCAATACATCGGATTCCATGCTTACAAAGAACTGAGTATGTTCCTGCTGTAGTCTAGGTTACTGATCTGCACCAAGACAAATCAAAATGCTTTTGCCCTTAAACTGCATATTAATCTCCTGCTGTTTTTGTCCTGTGGGGATTTAAAGCAAATGGTTACTGTACAGGTGCCCATATCATGTAACCAAGCATGTTATACACTTTATTTAATATCTTAAGTTATACCTAACAATATGTAAAGGCTGCTATGTTAGTTGGAGATATACATGTGTTTTGGCTTTAATAACACTTTATAGTAAAAAAAACAACAAATGAAATTCACAATTAAAAAAATGTTAAATATCGGTGATGATTTTGGTCATTGGTTTTCATTGGGCATCTATGTTACCAGCTGCAGCCGTGTAATTTCAGTCAAAGTATATGTGAAAGCACTTCTGCTTCATTTATCAGATTTCTTTAAAACTTGGGTCTTAAGAGATACTGGCAATGTGCTCCATGGTCTGGCCAGCCCATCAATTACAGCTTCCTTCCACCACTGGGTTCAGCAGAGCCCAGAAGCAGCAGGGAAGACCGGGCAAAAGTACTTGATAACGTTTCAGTCACAGTCCTCTCCACCAGCTTCTCATTTTTCTGGCGGGGGTACGGTCACTCAGGGAGGTCTTCTGCTGCATAAATTAGGGCTTTTCAGAGCGAGAAGCCAAATGTCAGACCCGCTCAGTACACACCTGGCTTGAAGATTAAGTTATAACATTCCTTTTGAGCATGTTTCCAGGGTATGAAGAAAGGTGAACGTTGTATATTTAAAAACATTATTTTTTCTAGTTACGTGGTTATTAATTTGCTTTTCTTTTTTTACAATTTTGCAGCACGTTTAAATGCTGAATCTTGATTTACACCTAAATTTCCTTGTTCATTTTAGCTACATGATTCCTGAACCTTAACTAACAGCAGTATACTTGGTGGTTACTGCACTTATTTGCGTTTACTTGTATAATCCTTTTTTGGGCTTTACAAAATAATGATGAATTATGTCAGTATTAACAGGGACCAAAAAATGTAGATCAGATAATGACTGTGAATTATGGCAGCCTGTTACAATCACTGAATAGCCTTGAAACTAATTTTGCTTCTTTGCCTTTGTAGGACTTTGCTACATATCAACTTCCTGGCGCCTCTAATTATGGTACTTCTGTGGGTGAAGCCTATAACCAAGGACTACATAATGAACCCAACGCTGGGTAAAGAGAGTGTGCCTTTGTGAGTGTTATTGCTGCGCCTTTCTGTTGTGCATTCAAAAGATGTTTTTTCTTTATGGAAATTGCAAAACATTTGAGTGTGCAGCCACATTGCCAATACGGAGGATCCTTTAAGACTGGACTTCACTCTCACTCAACTTAGTAACGTTGTGCATTACAGTACTTTAATAAATTTAATAAAAGTTCTCCTTCACCACATTCTTGGTTGCTCAGGGCCAGTCATTTTATTTCCAGAGCAAACACGGTTTTATGTTTGAGACTCATAATGTAAAATGGAGAAGGAAGCCATACACCCTGTGCAGTGTAACGAGGGCAGAAAAAAAACAACAACTGTTTTTGTCAATAAAGGATAAATATGATACAGCACAAGAGAACAGGTTGCAGAGCTGGTGCTAGAATACAAAACTGGCATCAATGCTATCAAAACTCACAATTGAAAAACTCTTTGTGTATTCCCCAAAGACACTAACAGCAGTGTTACTTTCAGTGTCCAGATAGTCAGGAAATTGAAGCTGCATTCTGTGCATGATGCTGTATATCACATCCCTTGAGGTTGTAGTAATGGAGCTTTTCTGTAAGGTTCTGCGTCCTAATTTCAGACATACACAAAAACATTTAATATTCATAACTGAACATATTCACATTGTTTTTTGAGCTGTATTTCCTGCTTTGCTGTATTTTATGATGATTTCATATGCTGTACAAGATTGCATTAATGAACAGATTTGTTTAGGGAGGTTATAGACCAGTCACAATTCCACAGCAACACAAAGGACTTTTCCTGGTCAGTGCTGCTCTGGAGTAACTCCTCTGTATACTTTCCAGCATTCATAGTTAACGCTTCTTGTCACTGCGTTGGTAATACTGCCTTGAAGAAATTGTTAATTGCATTTTGAAAATCTTGTTTAAAAGTTAAAGAGGTTTTGTAATTACATGACTCAGATTATTTGAACTACCATATTTTGTTTAGGTGAACCTCTGTAACTTTTAGTTACTATGTTGAAGGCTGTTAACCTCATACTGGAATATCGGTGACTCTAGTCTGTGTCGTTCCCCAGAATGACGGAGACCACCTATGACACTCTGCGGTTGTGGGTCATCATCCTCCTCTGTGTGCTAAGGCTGGCGATGATCCGTCACCACTTGCAGGCCTACCTGAACCTGGCCCAGAAGTGTGTGGACCAGATGAAGAAGGAGGCAGGCAGGATCAGCACCGTGGAGCTGCAGAAAATGGTGAGGAAGCTGCAGTATGGGCTGTGGTTTGAACCGTGTGGGTATCTAGATCGGTTGTAAACCCCCCCCCCCCCCCCTTGCAATTTGCGGAGTACCTGCTGTCCTTCAGATTGCCCTAAATGCAAATGAAGCAGGATGTAGAACTAAAATTCAGCCAAGGTTTCATCTCCATAGCAGACCACCTCAAAGTACGTGTGTGGCAATGGACAGCCCCCACAAGGCTAATCTCGGTTCTGAGTACAGGCTGAGTCAACTCCGGCCAGAAATGAAAACCTCAGCATTCAAACCAACATTACGTTTCTTAATGTTATATTTCAGAAATATGGCACTTGGCATGCACTTTGTACCAAGCCTGCCTCTGATAACTTCAAGACAAAGTACAGGAGTATATAGGAAAAGTTACCAGTGCCTTCACATATTTTAAGGTAACCTATTTTTAATCTGTTTAACCTCCGTAGAGTGATGTTAATTTTTTTCAGCTCATCATACCGTTAATTAGTTTTTCTTTCCTATGATTGACTCCAGCAGTGTTTTTTTTTTTGTGTGAAAGGATTTTTTTCCACATGTTATGAAATTGAAAGTGCTTTTCCAGGATTTGAGTGTGCGTTTGCACCTCTTCAAGATCACGGGTTTAGCAGGTTCTCAGTTGGAGTTTGGAGCTCCCTGGCTGTTGCTTGCGCTCCTTGTAGATCAGTGCTCCTGTGCTGTGCTTAGAGCGTCTGACTGTCTTAACACTGGTTGTGTTGTCCTCAGGTTGCTCGGGTCTTCTATTACCTGTGTGTGATAGCACTGCAGTATGTGGCACCTCTGGTGATGCTGCTTCACACAACATTGCTTCTAAAAACCTTAGGTGAGTGGAGTGCTGGGGCCGATTTCATTAAAAGCAGGGACTGGGTGGTACACGGAATTGCCACTATTTTTCAGTTCAGTCTTGATTTGGACCATGTTGTAAGACTTAAATCATTTTTGTTGTAGGGATATGTAAAGGAAAAAGAATAGCCAATGCATAGCTCAAGAAGTTAAGTTTCTGATGTGGTTGTATAGTCCCGTGTGCGATACTGTCTTTAGACGTTGAAAGTCTGTCTCTTCCCTTCCATTGATGTTCAATTGAAATTTGTTTCAGAGAGAAGAAATCAAACCCATATCTGATATTCTGTTATTGGAAGTTTTTTTCCTCCCTTTTTGTCATGAGTAACCTATTTCACACAAATATATTATGCCATTATTCATTCGATGCTGTTAATATCTGGGGAATAACCTTGTAGACGGTGATCACACGCATGTATTTCTAAAACACCCAATACAATAAACACCCTTCTTTGTATACACACAAAGACATTAGATCGGGAGTCCCGGTTAAGAGGGAAAGTGTGACTGCAGGTTTATCATTCCAGCCCTGTTCGTAACTCCTTATTGGCCCAGATGCATCAATTAACCAGCTTGTCCCCTACTCTTCAGGTGCTACGGTCAGATAATACACATAATGGTCACCAGAGCCATTGTGAACAGAATACCATGTGCATTCTGTCATCAAAATAATTGCTCACATATAATGTTAAACTAAGTGAAGGCAGAATAGTTAATTCTGTATTTTTATTTGACGATCACAGTCTAAGAGATGTCACACATGAAATCCACCATAATGCACTTAATGCACATAATCTAAGAAAGTGGTGCTTTATTATATGTAAAACGCTTTGCGATCCTATATTCATATTAAAGGAAGTATTCATTAAGTGTTTGTTACAGCTATTTCAAGATGTCATAATCATTTTATAACATTGCATTTACAACTTAAATATGTATAATGTTAAAAATGCTAAAAGGGATCAGACTTATAAACAAACATAGATGAAAATGCTCATAATGAAGATTCCTTTTTTAAGTCACCCTTTGTAAGATATCAGCAAAGCAAATGAAAAATAATATTTATATTTTATATATAAGAAATCGAATATGCTAGGTGTAGATATATATTGGTTTGTCCTCACATCAAGCCATAAAGGTAAAACCATTTTTAAAATTATTTACAATCCTTTTACTGCTTGATTTACACTTGTTTGATTAATAATCAAAATCAACAATTATCCTAAAAATATTGCTATTGATGTTGTCTACTCCTTATTGTTACATTTCAGTATAACTGAGATTCTGTTCCTGGTAGCAATGAAGTGTTTAGTGTGGGTTTGACCTGGTGCACGATTGTGCTATGATTTGATTGGGGAGAGTAAGGCACTAGCTTTGCAAAGGAGTGTTTATTTCCCCTCTGTGTTCAGCTGTGCTACAGTAGGTATGATCCCTGCCTGTGAGCCTGGCACATCCCCAAGTGCCAATTCCCTTTAAAGGAGGAAAATGAAAGCATTGCTGAGAATCTGTAAAAGTTTTCCTATTTAAGCCTTCAGTGCACTCCCTCTGTACACTACTTTATGAAGTAAAAAGGTCACGTATTGCTTTTAGGTCACCTGGGTTTTTTAATTGACATTGAAAGTAACTGCAGCGTGCAGTATATTTCAGTTCTGTCTGCTGTAAAATTTATAAAAAATATTTTCTCTGTGGATGTTCATTTTAAACATAATTGCAGGGAGATCAGTAAAGTTGACTCAAGACACTGATGCACCTAGCAGATCAGGCTGAAACTAAGACTTTTCTTGCAGTGTAAACACTCTTTAACCGAAAAATAAGATCAAGGCTAAATCCCACTTTATTGGATATCATACCTTCTTTTGATGGATTTGTAGTTACTACCCATTCTGTGTATCAACCTGTTCAGACAAGAATTTTACTACCTCTTTGTAACACTTTTAAATGTGATGTACACAGAGCATAATTTCACCCACTTGAACAGCAGGTGATTTTCTTTCTTCACTAGATTATGGCTTGGACACTTCCCTGTTTTTTGTAGCCCTGTTATGTTATTATCTCCAAATAATCAAATAGATCCAGTTACCTGTTATCCTCCAGTTAGTTTTTCTTTTCTGATATACTAAACAGGAACTTTTTTGGGTCTAGAAAGCTCTTCCCATTTATTGTTGTTTTTTTGCTCACGTTAGAGCAGTGTTGCCCTTGAAAGGGAATGTCAGAGCATCCTTGTTTGCAGCATTCAGCTTGGGCATTGATCGTTGTCATGCACAGTGACGGGGTTTCATCGACACTCTTGTTTTGGTTTTTGCCAACAAACCTGTTTTGTGTACTTTTTCTAAATGCAAAGGCTCTCCAACTTTGAGTCGACCAGGCAGGCAGTAAGAAGCCAGTCGTCGAGAAGTGAAAAGTGTGATGAAAGTTGAAGTGTGTGAGGTTTGCCATGAATAAAAAATGTTCAGGCCTTTGATTTTGGTTTAAATGGTGTTCTGCCCTGAACTAATGCCTGTGTTTTAACTGTAGTGTCCGTCTACCCCAGGCTTTCCTGGTAACAAGGCTGTAAACCTCTTTCCCACAGGTGGTCACTCCTGGGGTGTCTACTCTGAACCTGAAGTGCCCTCGACGTTACTGACCGGCTTGGACCCCACAGCTGCTGCCTCTGAGCCTCTGGCTCCCCCAGAGAAGGCCAAGGTCTCCATGGCGCAAATCACTGTAGCTCTGGGGGGTCTCAGGAACGTTTTCACTCCTCTGCTTTTCCGCGGCCTTCTCTCCTTCCTCACCTGGTGGATCGCTGCATGCTTATTTTCTACCAGCCTTTTTGGGCTTTTCTACCACCAGTATCTCACTGCTGCATAGGGGCCACAGCCATGGGACCTTCCCAGACAGCATGAACGAGGCAGGCAAACACTTGGCGAGACCGAATGACACCAACAGCCCTTTGGTTGCAAGCATATCAGCAGAGTACCTTTTTACTTCGATGCTTCCTGTGAGATTTTTTCAGGGTGTACCAACAAATCTTAACTATTACATATAGTCTTAAGCAGAATTGCAGGGATGACCTCATCTCTGTAGTCTGAGGAGGAGGTAACAAAGGGACTTCTGATTTACGTGAACAAATGGTCATTGCAGTTGAGCCCTTTGGGGTTGAAGCTGCAGGGGACAGCTGGGCCTTCAAGTGTTTGATCACTCAAGACTGTTAGGATCTCTTTAGACACCTTGGGTGTATATTCGTGGAATGCAAACAATGGTTTTAATGCAACACCTTGATTTTACATTTTTGTTTCAGTAGAAACTGAGCCATATTTAACAAAGTTAGTATATATATATATTTCTGCTGTAATGAAAACATTTCATTCCCTTCAGCTTTGTGAGGGAAATTTCCAACAGGACTGGAGTGTAATGCTACTGTATATTACAGTAAAGAAGGGATGGCTGGAGACTAAAGAAATGATGGTATGTGTGACTAAGTATATCTTTCATGTGATTGTATGCAGGCATGAGTGCTGCCAGTTATATCAGTGTTGAAGAGTAAAAACAAAAGGGTATTTTCACCACGGAATCGTGACCATGTGGAGCTGAGTATCAGAATCATCATCAGAATGGCACCAAAAGGATCTTTATTTTTCACATACCCCAGTTTGTTTTCTTCAGGCGCCGGAGGTGACGTTCAGCATCGCTTAATGCGCTACTGGGAAAAGCAACGGTGAATTCCCACACTGAAACGTATGAGGGGAATTAAAGACGCAACGTTGTGGCTGCGAAGCCTCCCTCAGGTGCACGTGGAAGAGAGGGGCGGCGCAGGAATGAGGAGGGGAGCTGGGGTGGAGGAAGATAAAGGAAACGGATGCGAGACGGGCTGGTGGTTAATAAAAAGCAGGAGTGGGACAAGTGGCACGTGTGAGTGTCAGCAAGCTGATCGCTGAGAATGTGCAAGCCCCTGTCTTGCTGTGATTGAGACCCTATTGCACATGAAAGTCAGACTCCCTGTGAAAGGACATAGAGAGATGTGTGTAATGATTGTGCAAACATAAATAGTGCATGGGTCTGTCTTTTATCCTCACTGGCCCTTTTATACAAGGCTCCAGCCAGACTCGCTTTGTGTTACATTTTCCTCCACCTCTCCTTGTTTCTTTTAACTCCTGAAGAGTTAAAGAAGTTAAACAACTTCTGCTCAACACCGCTCCCTGCTCTGAATGAGATTTTGTTTTATGTCGAGGGGCAGTTTGAGAATTTTTCTGAGGTGCCAAGTTCAAGATGATCCCTCTCTTGCTTTGAGTAATAATGTTGCTAGATCTGTAGCTATTGCCATGGTTCTTACCTGAGTCTTGAGATATTTATTTTCATTTTACCTCTAATCTGTTAGGTTTTACTCAAGTCTGACAAAGTGCAGCTCCAGAGTTACTCTTTTTTTCTGCTTATATTAAACACCCTTTTAAGGCAACGTCTGAAATTTAAGACCTGAAACAGAGCTGTCAACAGGATTTACTTTTTCTGAGGACATTTTTTCAGCTTTTGTAGAAACTGGCCATAAATAGTTTGGGGTTTGTCTTTTAATATGCTTTGTAGATTGTGATTGATGATTCCAAAAATACTCTTTTATAGACTGTCAGACAGTAGTCAGTGCAGTTGTAACATTCAGGCCTGTTAAAGAATATTTGGAAGTTTTGTGGAATATCCCCTGTTGGGTTTTGCAAGATAAAAATTGTATGATCAAGCAAATGTTATAAATTTACAATACACTTATTTTTCTCAGAAATAATCTTAACAGTTCGACTGGCTAAATAAATGAATGTACTCCTGGCTGCATAAGTGATAATCTATATCCTGCCCTATACTGGCAATTATATTTCAAGATCTGAAATTGTTCAACGAGCAAGATTTGCAACAACATTCCAAACTCTTTCAAGCCAATCTAATTGGCATTACAGTGGCCAGTCTTCTTTTCAGCTAAAGCACTCAAGTTGCAGTCACATCCTCAGAAAGCAGGTGATACACATTTGCATGTTGGTCCGCTTCAAGTCAGTTGAGAGTCCATTGGTTCTAAAATTATTTGCACAGCGCTTGATCAAGCCCTTCAGATGCTAAAAAATACCATCTAGTGTTTTCCTGGCCTACAGGTTTAGTCAAGTGAAAGTACCTTCACACAGTCAGGAATTTACACATTAAACTCCAGATCACATTGTTTTGGCTGCACTCTTCACACAGATGTCAGCCATAGGGTATATACACCTTACAAAAGGCTTTCTTCTCTTAGGTATGTATGTAACCGCTAATATATTGTAGCCTCTAGAAATATGAGTAAAGAGAAGCAGGATATGTGTTCTCCAGTATTTGAATCTCAAAGATTCTTCCTCCTATTAAAGTCAAATCATTTGTACATAAGAGTAATAGTTGTAATATTCCATCTTTATTTATAACATTTAGAAATTCATTGGTCATGAAGAAGCACCAGGCACGCTTTGGAAGGTTGTCGGTACAACGGTTGTGATGTTGCGCATCAACAATCCATTAAAGGCTTTGCTTCTCTGCTCCGGATTCCTTGACACTTGTTCCAAACACAAGGCTTTTTTTTTTAATGTGGTTCCTTGTATGAACAGGGCTTCACATAATTTAAATCTTTAGGTTGTCAAGTAGGTAGCGACAAGGAGTCTTTGCCAACAGTAAAAAGTGCTGAGCTGTGCCTGGTGTCAGCATGCTGAGCAACAGCAGCGTGGGGTGGAGGGCACCGTGCCACTCAAGTCAGCACAGCACATCGTCACTTTGCTGTGTTCATAATCCACACTGCCGCACTGTTTTGCTTCCCAGACGGTGTACGTGGTTTATATTGCCTTTGTCCTTTCCTTTGCTGCCTTCTTCGTCTTCAGCTTCGGCAGATGACAAAACCGGAATAAGAAAGGTTATAGACAAGGAGCCTGTTCGACCCATCTGCCCTGTGTGGTGGCTAGTAGCTAATCAATCCTTATGCAGTTTGTCATTCTGTAGGATCTCTTCTAGGTTTTTTTCAGAGCGGTAGCCCACATGCGAACCAGAATGCCACTTATGTAAATCTCTTTTTTTTTTTGCAGCTAGTCGAGTGGACTAGCATGCAGCCGTTTCCCTGCCAGTCTGCGTCCTGAACAAAAATAGAACAAAATCTTTTCCTGTGTCTGGGTCTCGTGGTCTTGTGTGTGTTTGTGAAGGGGAGTTCTATCAATCCACGCCTGATGAGAACTTGTGATGCTCCCTGTCATGTTGTAATGAGCTGATGACATGATCAGATATGTGCAGTACAGTCAGCAGTGCACAGTAAAACTTTGGATGCTTAAAGTCCATAGAGCCACTTTATCTGCGACTGTCATAGTCCCATAATTGTGAAGAGGCAAAATAAAACTGTTAACAGTATATATTAACACACATTTTTTTTTTGTTAATCAGTTTTGTGCTTATGGTATTGATTTTTGAAGCATACAGCTCCTTTGTCCCTGCACTTTATAAAGCTTAATGGCTTAATTTTTTTTTTGGGGGGGGGGTGTCCAAAGAATTGATTAAACTGTCAGACAATGGCCATTTTTATTTTTTTCTTTGAAATAGATTAACTTGCAATATAGACATGGACAAACGTAAAAGCCTTTGCAGATAAAATTCAGAAATATATCAAATGATATTCCCATTCACTGAAAAAGTCTGGTAAAGGGTTTCAAAGTTCTGTGTGCCTAAATGTTTCTGGTGCACTATTGCTGGCAGTGGTCACCAGTCTTAAAACTGGCCAAGATGTGCCAAGAAGTTAACCTGCTGAGAGAACCTTTGTGTTAGTACTGTTAAAATAAAAGCATGTGAAAAACAGGAGTGTGTTAAATTAATGGACGTTCTTGACCGCTGAAATCACGTTGTTGGCAGGTGAACGCTGAGAATACCGCTAGTAAGAGGAAGAAAATCTGACATGACCTGTTCAGGTTAAAGCAAATCCTAAATACCCAGGGGATTTTCATCTGCTGTCCGGCAGGAGGCCACTATTTATCTTTGCAGCAGCAATTTGTCGTTGGATTTCATTAACCAGTAATGGTTTCAGTTTGGCTGGCCGGGTACTGTTGTGGGTAGTGCTTCCTCCCATGTCCAGAACGCTCCACACTGTGTGGGGTTTGCATGTTCTCTGTGTGTTGCTCTGGAATTTTTTTGGTTTGGATCCTCTGGTTTCCTTCCCTCCTCCCAAAGACTTGCTGGCTAAACGTTTTTCAAGTTGCCTCATTTCTACAATGTCCCGTGACGGATCGGCAGCCTGCAATGTTCCGTCAAAAAGAATTTCAAGCCTTTGTCACTGCACAAGGTTAGTGTGGTAACTCTTTAAAAAATGGTTTATTCCGTGCTGAAAAGAGAAGAGAGAAAACACAACGTTTTGGCTGTGGTGAAGAAGGCTTTTCTCTTTTCAGCACGGAATAAACCTATTAGTTGTTCCTACGTAGACTATGCATGCTGCTGCAGCTACCCACCTGAACCACATCTTTAACGAATATCACCATCTGAGAAGGGAAACAATGGCCTTTTCTTAAATAGTAGAGGCAGGTTGAGTTTTGCATATTGTCTGTGCAGTATACAACTTCCTCTCAGTTCAGCCTAATGTGATCCTTCCTGCTGTATTTACAGTACTGATAAAAGACCAAAATTTAGTTATAAGATGTTGCTTTAAATCAGAATTCGTTTCACAGAAATAAATATTATTTAAAGTGTGCTATTCCTTAAAATGCCATTCCTAAATGAATTATAGCCTGCCCATTTGAGAAAATTAATAGGTTATGTTTTCTAAGTTGGTATGAACATATGAGGACAGCCCATTGCGCACTAAATGTATTTTTGTTTTCATATTGACTGCAATGTTGCAGTTTGATAATGACAGGCTATCATGAGATCAGTGACTTCATGGTGATCGTTCAGCTAGAGTAGTATCTCGGTATTCTGTCGACATTGTATGAAGTCCTTAGTTGTGAAATATGGTTGGGTTATTGGATTTTGATTGTAACTGGTTTGATAATGTTAAATGTAATTTTTAAATGCTCATTGCTTGGCTTTAGATTGGGGCAGTTTAATGCAGAGGGATTGTAAAATAAATGTGATTAAAAAATTAAGATTTGTAAAAATGTAAGGTATTCAAGGTGAGGGTGAGGAAAAAGCTTTATTTTATGGCTGCACTCTCCTCTTCAGTGTCCGAATCTGAAAATAAATCATAGATTTAGTTTGCCATTTACCTTCTTTTCCATGAAGTTGTAGACATCCTCTTCATGAAGTTCTAAAACTTGTGTTGGTTGATTTTTAGCTGCTCATGGAACTCTGTGCTTGGTCAGCTGTTTTATGACCTTGAAATATGACCTCAGGTGAACTTCCTGTAAAAAGTGAGAAATTCCTAGACCTTCAGGAATGCTTTGGCTGTTTTTCCTTGGTCCTGTGCTTCACACTGAACATGGTCCCCGTTTTGCTGGATGCAGGAAAGCTGGGATACCCACTCCCACCTTACCTGGTAAGAGGTAAGAGGCCAGACGAGTAGTCTGTTGTTTATTAATACCATCAGGAAGGTCGTCCATGGTCATCATGTGGTTCTAACATGGTTTTATTAAAGGGAAGATTTTTCTATTTTGTTCTAATGGCGCAAGAGTACTGATCCTTCTACTTTTCGATTTCTAGAACAGTTCCTCTGCCAGCATTTTCCAATGGAATATCAGTAATTTTCAACATGTTTTTAAATTCCGTAAGAGGTTTCATTATTTTAAGTACAGGTTACTTAAGGCAGGAGTGCTTTCACTTGTAGTGTAGACAGCTTGCAGTGAAGATTAGAATGAGTTTTGATTGCAGTCTTCAGATTCCTGAAGGTGTTTCCGAAAACCGAAACACAATAGTTGGAGCACATCACACTGGGGAGACAGTGGATGAAGAAGTATTATTTGGGCAGATTCAGCAACAGAGAGGTGACTTCAGAGTAGGTGTTGTCATATACAGAAATGAAGCTGAGCCCAGTCCCATGATCTCATGTGTTATATTAGTCTAGTCTCCTTGAGAAGGAAAGTCCTTAAATTATACAGATCATCAGAGCGGTTTCATTGCCTCCTCTTAGTCATAGGTTTGTGTAGTTATTTCTATTGACCGTTTATTTCCCCTTCTTCCTTGGTATTACTCTTAACTAGGTCTGTCGCACAATTAGACCCAATGTTGCTACCATCCTTCTTGAAGTATTTCTTGGCATACCAACTGTATTCAGTTTCTGGTATCAGGTGGTGAAGGAAACTGGAAATCGCAGTTAAATTGCAGATTGCAAAGCCAATTGGAAGCATAGCTGCTAGTCAGTGTCACCCAGTTAATTTATGTATTTGTTTTAAAAGAGCCACTGTAATTAATAGTCGAAGTGACTTATATAACCAGAAGGGTTTTCAAACTGTGGACAGCTCTCTCTTGGAATATTACCAATGATTGTCTCTCACTGGGAGTTATTATGCAATGTTCTGGCAATGAAAACAACAATAATATGTATAGTATGTAACGCACCACCGAGCACAAACTGGACTGCAGACACAAGCATGGCATATCGGGTAGCCTGGTGTTGTGTGCCCTGCAGGGCCTGAGGCAGACTTATTCTGTAGTTTTGCAGAAGACCCGAATAGCTCCTTAACAGTTAGAGGATGCTCATCTGATGTGCCATGTGGCTGGGTATTCTGTAGTTATCTGAAGAAGATGGCACTTCTCAGATAACCATAGTGGCTTTGTCACCAGTATCTTTTTTCTTCCAAATCTTTTCTTAGTTTCTTATTTTTATTTTTTAATGAAAACTGTCGAAGTAACTAATAAAGAAGGTTGGGGGAAAAAAGGGTGAAATGTTAATCTCTCGCGAATCTTTACAATTTTCAAGTTGGTGTGGCGTCTTAGGAAAGGTCATGTGACCAGCATGGAGGTGACCAGTGAAGTGTGCTTTGAACTTTCTTTCAGTTTAAACTGCATTTATAGACCCCCATGAGTGTATATGAAGTATTGACACCTAACTGAGCAGGATGTCCACTGCTTTTAATATGATTTTATTAATGGGATTTTATCATGATCAGTAATGCTGAAAAGTGTTCCTTGTTCTTGAACAGAACTGAACATTTGGCCATAATGTCAGCGTAAGCACGCTTTTCAGAGTTATTCAAGGTTACAAATAAACAATTAGTAATTAATATCCCCGTTTCTTGAGAGCAGTAGGTATCCTGATAAATAGGTAACAATACTTTATAGAAGCTCAAGTGCTTTTTTTTAAGCCCTTTGCTCTCCAGTGTTATTTTTTTAGTTTGCTTTTAAAGAAAACCTTGATTTCAAAATGTAGAGGGAAAGTGTATAATAAACTGTTTCTAACAGGGGCCTTGGGTCCTTGCTGTTGTGAAGTCATTATTGCACTCCATGGGCTTGTGGCCTTATGTTGATTTGAATCATGATTAATCTGAAGAGGAATTTCTGTACAGCTAATTTATTTATACTACATATATATTTAGCTTGGTTTTGCCTAATTATTTGTGAATTGTGATGTAACATTGATTAAAAAATAGAACTCAATAATTTTTAAATATTAAAACCAAAGATTGCTGCTTTTCCATTAGTACTTCACTGTCCCACCCCTACAAAACACAACTGCCCCACTTTCCCATTTTAAGTTCATCAGACTCCTTGTCGACAGCAGGTCCTACAGAAAAAATGTTCAGATATTCTAAAAACAAACTTTCTTTTTTTTAGCATGACGTATTATTGTGAATTGATTCTTGTTTCTGTTTTAAGTAAACGTGCTAACATGAATATTCCACTTTTTTTGATTATTTTTATGGAACTCAAACCGATTTTTATACAATGCTGTCTGGAGTCTTTGAAACTGTAGTTTCTAAAATAAAGTGGACTCTTTTGCAGTTTTCTCCTTGTCTGTTTTGGTTTCAATTGGTATCTTTTGTAAACATCTTTCAGCTCTCCCATTGAAATACATTGGACAGTTTTTGTGATCTTTATGCCTGTCAAAAATTATAGTATTTCACATTGTGAAAGTTCTTTAAAAGTTTCAGAGATAGAAAGAGATAGAGAAAGAAAACATATTTGTCAACATTTAAAAAGAAAATATCACTGGTTCTCTAGACATTTTTCCATAGACATAAACTGCCTATTGTTATCAATATTATTTTACATTTCCAAAACATGCTTATCTTAAATGAATCATTTGAATGTTTCTCATAAAATGTAGGAGTCATTTAGGGAGCTGAACACCTCCAATTTAGCTTAAAACCACATCAAAAAACATTTTGTTTTGTACTGTGGCTTAAAACACCAGCAGGGAACATACAATGATTTATCACTTAAAATCTGCAAAAATTGATGTGATAATCCGACATGAGTGGTATTTCCATTTTATGTAAAAAATGTGCTTGTGAGACAAACCCACTTCTGGAATACAATTTATGTTTAAGCAAAAAAGTAAATTCTTTATTGACCCCAATAAAGACATTTGAAATTCCTTTGGAATACAATTAATACTTTCTTTTTTTTTTTCTCTGCAAAAGATTTCCTCGTGATACTATTTAGCAAAATATTAGCAAAATTTAAAAACATCCCGTTGTTTCGAATGAGACTCCTGTATGTATTCGCAGCTAATCTAAACAGCCAAGACATTTAGCTTAGGAGAATTTAGCGTTCCAGAAAACACTAAACTATTTTAGCAGGAGACGGGCATCTGGAGTGTAAAATCTAAATAAAGAGACATGTTACAGAGGCAAACTCCATAGTCTAATTCTTTTGAAGAGTGCCACTGTGCTACACATCCCAAACAAATACCAAAACAGAAATGGCCCTTTCCACTCCCCCAAACCATACAGGTGATGGGAACAGAGGGCAGCCCCTGGTGGGAGTCCCTTCTTCTGCTCCCCCTCCCCCCGTTACTCCATGATGCTGACTCAGTTAGGACCCAAGACCTTAAATACTAGTGCTCCTCGCCCCAGAATCCAGCCACCAGCCATCAGAATATTTGTCCTTCTGTGAACTTTGTGAACTCGCATACATCAACAGGGTCTTCTTATGATTACATAGAGATAGTGGGATTATCCCCTTAGTGAATTTCCTCCTGCCTCCTGCACCACAGGGTCATTCCTTCAGCATGGAGGACTTGAAGCATTGCAGAGTACGTCAGAACAAATAAGAAGCAAACATCCCTCAGGGGCATGTTGCTGCTGGGCTGTTGCTAGACTGTATCCAAATAAAAGATGTTGCATAGATCCCTCATCTGAATAAACAGGGCTAGATTGCCTATGCTCTTTCAACAGGAGCTGTGTATCGGAGCTGAAGTAGTTTGGCGATAAGTACCGAGGGTTTGTCTTGACCTCCAGAAGAATGATCTCGCAAACATCCCATGAGATATTTTTATGCTGAACTCTCGCTGTGCAAGATTTCGAAACCACGCAGTGATTACTGTTTTCAAATAGCCAGCAATATTATCATATTCAATCCTTTGGTCTGTCATCCTGGGATATCAACCATGTGATCTCCATCTACTGCTACATTACTTTGTCTTTCTGTTTATTTGTGAAAAGTGCAGATGGAAGCAGTATTGGTAAATTTATAAAAGTAATTGTTGTGAGTATTTCTGCTATTAATTTCACACATTTGTTGAAATAACGACAAAAAACAATGCAAATTCAATGCAACGGCTTTATTTTGAAGCAGATTTGGGACATTTTTTTTATTCTTGCCATTCTTCTGTCATGTAAGGAGTTTATATTCTCAAGAACACATGGAAAGGGTTGTCTTGTTTCTCATGCTATTTATTCATTAATTGTTATATTAGTAGAGATTCCTTTTGTATAGAAAGATAGAAAGCCATCTACTGTTTTATTGTAATAAGATAAACCTTTTGGTTCTACCCCAAAACATAGACATGACCTAAGTACTTACACGCACTCCTTGTTAATGGTCAGGATCTGTATACACACAGGCACCTTTGTTTGCATTTTTACTGATCTAATCAATGTTTCACAATCTTTTGTAATTTCTGTCATTGAAATATTGAGGCATCCTAAAGTTTTGGCACTGTATTGTGGGTGTTTAGTGGATTCGCTAAATTTCATGTCAATTATTGTAGCCTTCAACAAGCTACCTAGTCACATTGTTGGAGCTAATACCCTGTCTTTCTTCAATAAATGACTGGTTTGGAGATCATGTGCATGGTAGGCTGGAATGGTAAATTAGAGTTGGGACTCCTTCTGCCTACACCATTTTTTTATTGGGCTTTTTTTTATATTTGTGTTAGCGATCCACCAGAGACAGAAGGGTTGCAGAAAAAGCTAATTCTTGGCCCCCATTTCCCTATTGACAATTCTCCTGGACCTACCACATTGGCAAATCTGTGGATAGTATAGGAGTGAACTATTGACCAACTGATTTAAAAAGTGGAGTTAACTTGGTTGTGGTGACTTCCATACCAAAGCTGGAGAGTCTGGAAACAATCTTTCCTGCTTTACCCTGCAGGGCTCAAATTCCTTCATGATGGCATTCATGAAGCAAGGGTGCAAGGTGCTCCATTCACCTTGAAGCAAGAAGTAAAGGAGTTTGTTCTATAAATATGAGTCATCCCATCAAGTTGGGCAAAGGGATCCTTTTTTTCTTCCTTTTTTTCAAGTGTGATCGTGCATTTAGGGTGGATCAGACGCAGTTGCCCGTGAGGCAGTGGGAGGTGGCTTTGTGAGAAGGCCACCATCTTGGCTGAAGACTCGGGCCCGATGGTGTAGCCTTGAGCCAAGATGGCCACCTGTTAATTGGGGAAAAAACCCCACAAATTGAGGCACAGCTGGTCTGAATGAGTAATAAGCATTCAGGATAGGTTCTGCATGGAATTATTTGCTTTGAAGTCTTTTTTACATATCGTAAGGGGTTGGCATCGTTATTTTGCCACCACATCATAATGGTGTAAGAAATAATAAATTCATTGTGAACACAGAAGGGGATTGGGAGGTGAGGTCCAATTAGGCTGCCTATGGGATTTTCCTTGGGGAATGGGCGTATTACTGCTTTTGTTCTTGGTGGGGAATGTGGAGAGTGAGGGTGTGTTCATACCCTGTTAAAGAGTAAGTTCAAGTTGCATCACTTACTTTGTTTCTCTCAATATAGCATCTGCTGTATTCTTCATTTATTCAAAATATTATACTCTTTGACATCAGATTTGGGCTTTGTTACCCATGATGAAAGAATACAGAATGAATCCTGTTACTAAATATGTTAGCTGCAGAGAAAGAAAGAAATGTTGCCCTGGCACAGGAGCCTCATGTGAAACAAGATATCTGTGGATTTACCAAATAAGGGTTTGTATGTGGAGGTCTCCTCTCGTACTGAGAAAACACAGGGTACCTTAGTGGTAGTATGTAGAATCTCTTGAAATAATAGTTTTGAATCTTTTGAAATAGATGAACAGGGTGAGGGGGTGAAGAACTAGGGAGACAGGTGTTTTTGAAAGCATTTTTTTCAGGTAAACCATTCTCACTTTTTTGTTAATGCTTCTGCAAAAATGGAACCAGATTTTTCTAAACTTCTGACCAAATCTCGGCTAGAATGTAGCGAGTTCCATGTGATTGTGTGCAGATAAGAAGGCTGTGAATGCATTTGCTGTGTATTGCATTTTGTGTTCTACAGGACTTTGGGTGTCTTGAAAAGTGCTCATTAATAAAATTGTATCAGTATTATTTCGTTACATTGTTACATAGGTTAGTAGAAGAGGGCTGATTATGGAATGGAAGGGATGCATGTTCTTGTAGAATTTATTCTGGACACATCTTAATCAATCACGAATGTGCTGCTCTTTTAGCAAGGGGAAAGTGTTTGTAAATAGATAATAAGTGCAGTTAACAGCTTACATATTAAAATGAAGGCTATAATACGTCCATTCCCCTTTCAGAGAAAAGGCTCAGGTTTCACTGCACAACTTTAAGCACACGTAAAATATTAACATTGAAAAAGAGCAAGTCAGGTTATTTTCTGCACGTGTTGTCTTTGTTGAATGATGCCTTCATATAAGGCTGTTTTTCCCCCTTGGCAGTGAACATTTTAAAATGCAGCACAAATTCAATGGAAAATATATGTACAAAAATACCTCCGATATTTTCATCAAGTATTCTGAATAGTTCATGCGTGAAACCATGCGTAATATATACACTTTTCTATTCATTTTGTTAATATTATTCTGTAGGTTTTGTGTAAATCTGAATTCTTTGTTATGGGGACATTATCTGAAAGGAGGGTGTTAAATACTTTATCTGGGAAGAAATTAAAAACATTTGACCCATGTAATACTGCTCAGATACAGTACATCACAGATGATTAAATGGTTAAACTATCAAATGTTCTACGAGCAGTGACGTGCCACAAAAAATCCTTTTGAAGCCTAATTGTAGCTCCATTT
The DNA here is from genome assembly GCF_055471065.1 of Atractosteus spatula. NCBI lineage: Eukaryota > Metazoa > Chordata > Actinopteri > Semionotiformes > Lepisosteidae > Atractosteus > Atractosteus spatula. The sequence goes on along the minus strand of NC_142708.1, from coordinate 4,011,313 downwards.
GGAAAATTATAATATTTGATAAAGGAAAACCTGACAGTGGCTGGCAGATAGGAGTTTAAGGTTTTCAGCTTCTAGTGTTCATCTAGACAGCATATCATTGTTGATTCTTGGGGTTTATTAGACTTCATTAATGTTGAAAGTTATAGTGGAACACACAAGCCACAGACAGCAAAACCAGAAATTATCATTCTACCTACAGGTTTAATAACGTATTATATATTTAGTGTTACAGTGGGGCAAACGTTTCCTCTGAGAGTTTACCTAATGACCTAAAACCCTATATGTGAAATGCAGGACATCAAGAAAATATAGACATTTGTGTGTTTATGTTGACACAGAATATGTGGAAGCAATAAAAAAGGCAAATCAAATGTTAGGATATATAGTTATATAAAGAGTAATGTTAGAATTCCGGCATGTCATGTTTAAATTGTCAAATTAAGTAGCAAAGCCTCATCTATAATATTATGTACCATTTTAGTCAACCTGTTACATAAAATATATTGTTGCTAGAATTAGTCCAGACATAAGCAACCAGATGCATTCTCAGACATAAGGGGGCGTTCTCTACTGACAGGCTGAAGGAGCAGAGCCTTTTTAGTCTTAAACAAAGAAGACTACAAAAATGACCTAACACTAGGTACCTTGTTCCTTTTTGTGGTTTAGTATTCAAAATCCTCCAAGCCAATAATAATAATTCCTTACTCTTATATAGCTCTTTTCTGGACACTCCACTCAGAGCTCTTTACAGGTAATGGGGACTCCCCTCCACCACCTCCAGTGTGCAGCCCCACCTGGATCATGCGACGGCAGCCATAGTGTGCCAGTACACACACCACACACCAGCTCTCAGTGGGGAGGAGAGCAGAGTGATGAGGCCAGTTCATAGATGGGGATTATTAGGAGGCCATGATTGGTAAAGGCTAATGAGAAATTTGGCCAAGACACTGGGGTTATACCCCTACTCTTTAGGAGAAATGCCCTTGGATTTGTAATGACCACAGAGAGGCAGGACCTCAAAGGACCGAAGGATGGCACTTTTGTTACCACATAGTGTCCCCGTCACTATACTGGGGCATTAGGACCCATTAGGGTGATCAGCCCCTACTGGCCTCACTAACACCTCTTCCAGCAGCAGCCTTACTTTTTTTTTCTCCAGGAGGTCTCCCATCAAGGTACTGACCAGGCTCACATCTGCTGAGCTTCAGTGGGTTGTCAGTGGTGATATGGTTGCTGGCAATGAGAAAGGCAACCCAGGGGACTTCATCACAATCAACAATATAACATAACCAGTGGACACAAGGCAAGTGAGTCATTTCTATACCCAAGGGGTTGTGAGCATCTGGAACAAGCTAACCAGCCATGTTATTGAAGCAGATACCTTGGCTTTCAGGAAATAGCTAGGTATGATTGTTGAAACCATTAGCTACTAGCTATCAAACACGTTAGATGAGTCGAATAGTTTCATTTTGTTTGAAGCCATTTAACATTCTTATGTTCTCAAATCTACTTCATCAAAAAACCAACACATTTCAAAGTTATGGGCTTTTTACGGGAAAGGAATTTGCCTCAGACAACGTGAAGCAGTGCAATTGAATGGAATGGGCTGTTACAATATTCCATGTCATGTATCCTATGACCTTCACAAAACCCTATCCTCTTGAATTACCACAAGCTTGTTCACAGTGCACTGGGCCCTTCAATCTCTCCTAGCTGCAGTGATAGCCGACAAGCTGCTTGTGACTCTTTAATCCATGGTGGACTCGGATGGCCTCAGTGATTTTTATTTTGGTTAGGAGCCAAATGTGAGTAATGTGGGCAGGGTTGTAAAAATGATCAAATCATTATTAGAAAACAGGGATCTTCAATGGTCATTACGGCTAAGTATTTTTTCCCTGGAGGTAGGTAAAGCTGTTTTTTTAACATTGTTAAAAGTCTGCAGTTTGCAAACGAAAAAAAAATTAATTCTTATTTATGTAACACTTGTTTCATCTTATGCTAGATAAGCCTTATAGACACCCTTCCTACTTTCAGAAATCATTTTTATTGCCTCTGTGATAGTCATAGATAGATATGCCTCCTCTTATTTGTAACCTTGGCTATGTTTGTACAGTACCTTGTGCAGATCAAAGAACCTACAACTTGCAGATTGTATTTTTGAATGATTACAACCTTTACCTCCTGGCTTGCAAAATTTAATCCGGTTATTCACCTTTAAAATGACAGTGTAGAAGCAACGAAAACAAAGTCCTTCCGGTGCTCCTTAGTGTAATATTAAACCCTTAGATGCATTATTATTGCTTTTAGTCTCACTACAAATGTGTGCAAGTAACACCCCTGTAGTAGTGGTAGCAAAAGCACAGATTTTTATAAGCGCAAATCAGCAGACATACATATTTCATATTTTCATTCTTCGTTTTGTTTCCTTCACTGTGGCACATAGGAGAACATCTAAAAACTTGAGACATCAACCCAAACAGATAGACTGACCTACAGAGGTGGGATCATGTGTCCTTTCATCTCTTCAGTGGTGTTGTTACAGCAATGTTAAGGGTGGCATATAATTTCTCTTACAAGTGCTGTGACCCAATTCAGGTTTTTACCAGCCTTCCTCTTTGCTGCCCTGTGACAAATCATGATGTTCCTATGTTTGAGTACATAAGACCTTGGAATGATGAGAACAAATCATAGCTCTCGGGCCCTGCCATAAAAAGTGGTGTGCTGTATGTGGGGAAATACGAATACTACCTTTCCTTCATCCACCATACGTTTCTCTTGGGCTTTCAGGAAGCTTTGCAGCACTTTTTTAGTTTTTCACAACCAAGCATCACATTCTCTCTCCCTCGCCTGCCACTGCTACAGCACCCTGCAGGCCTGTTTTTACTGGTCCTCCTCTATCCTGTTTCTGGACTTTCTTGTTTGAACTTGACTCTGCATGCCTTTCATGAAATGGTAATGCATATAAAATCCACCAACTGTCTACTAGATCTACATCCCTTTCCTTCTATTTAAATCCTGTTTTCCAGCCATCTGCCCTACCGTCCTCAACGTAATAAATAAGTCCTTGAACAGTCGAGTCATACCAACAGCCTTTGAAACGTTTTCAGTTACACGAGTGCCTAAAAAAACAAATGTGGCTCTAGACTAAACAATTTTCACCCTCTATCTAGCCTTTGTGAAAGTTTTAGAATGTGCTGTTTCAATACAGTTTAACAATCACCTCAGATAACCTTTCTGAACCCTTCTGAACTGTGTTTGGAATGTCTGACATCAATATTTAAGTGTACACTATTAAAGTGTGAATTACCATTTCTGAGCTGATACATAAGTCTATGTCCATACTAAAGCTGACACTGACAAAGCTGTCTCTGTATTCTCTCAGATAGCATCTCTGATATAAAAACCTGGATGGCACAAAATTTTCTTCTTTTCAACTGTGACAGGACTTAAGTCGCACTGCTCAGCCCCTCCCATCATGTACATAAAGCCAATATAGTAACCCTATCTGTGAATGGCACTATGCTTGAATTCCAATCCGCATTGAAGAATGTAGGGGTGATATTTGATCCTGGCTTGTCCTTTGACCTTCACGTGCAGAACATTGTGAAAACATCATTCTTCCACTTCAAACATATTGCCGCAGTAAGTTGTCTTGGCCTTAAGCTGGCCAAAACATTTTTGTCTTTTCTAGAACTGATTACCGCAATGCCGTGCTCACGGGGGTATCTAAGTCTGAACAAACTGAACAAACTTAAATATATTGAGAATTTAGCAGCCTGAATTCCCAACCAGTTCACGTGCAAACAATCAAATTGGACCTGAGCACTCGGAATGGCTTCCTGTCAGGTTTCAAGTTGTCTTCGAAATCGTCGTGCTCAGAGACAAGGCTTGACATGGCTTGGCACCTCTGTACCTCTTTAGCTTGTCAGGGTCTTCTCGTGCTGCGGCCCGAAGCTCTTGAATTCTATCAGGAATCCAGGTGAGTCAGAGAATCACCTAACCCAAGTGCATTCCAATCTAGTCTCCAAACCTCTGTTTCAGAAAGGCTTTTACTTAATTAGGGTCTGTGTCTGCTCCATTTTCAAATGACAATATATATGTTCTCCTGCACTTCTATGTGCTTATTTTGTAGTCTGTTATTCTTATAACTGTTTTCTTTTGTTTTCATGGTTTTTTACACCTACTGGAAAGCTCTTTGAGATGCTACTTTTAAACTTTCAAAGGTACTAAATAAAGTTCATTAGTAATGATAACAACAACATGTAGTCAGGACCTTCTAGAGCACCATGGTCACTATTTTAGAAATCTGGTTGGGACATTTTTTGCTCACAGGGAAGAATGGCACCACTGGTACACCAACAGCAATTTCTACAGCAACCAACCCCGTGTTCACCAGGACCCACCTTGCTGAGCTTCTGAGACCCAAGGAGTTCAGGCTACAAACCAGAATTGTCGCAGCCACCAGAAAATAAAAACTCCTTCAGCATTCCACAAAATCTGTAGTCACCATATGTTTCAGTTCTCACTAATCACACATTATTTCATGTTAACTTCTCAAGCTCCAGCATTCAGGTAGAATAAAAAACATTAAAGAAATCTGAACTGTGAGGGTAAATTGGATCTTTGAAATTGCAAAGCCCTTGTCATTATGCAAGTTCATTAACAGTTTCAGTGTTAACACGGATGAAGAGCTCAAAATGTCTTTGCGAACTTGTTTCTTTTTTCCCCTTCCTTGCGGAATTAACTATCGAGTGTGTAGAAACTGTGAAGGGGAGGGGGCTTCTGTACAAGAGGGTTGAAGATCTCTCCCACCTGTGAACTTGCGTTACTCTGTAAGGCTACACGGAAGCTTCAGATGGGACAGACCGTCCCCCAGTGTCATCCTTTGTCAATTTGTTTGGTCAGATTGACCCCTGTTGAGAACTCTCGCATGTCTCTGCCCCTCTTGCCCCAGCCTGCTGCTTCAATTGATTGCTGCCTTAATGGTAGGGGAGGAGCCTTCACTTCTAACAGTCCCGATATTTTTCTTTGGTGGTAGGTAGGTGCTGACAATTTCTTTGAAGGACGCAATTCTAAGTAGGTTCTTCTATTAGTGAAGGGGTGGGCTTTTTTATACCCCCTAGTGACACACCACAACCTTTTTTTAAAAGCAGTTCAACTAAGGGGTCATTACCTCCACGTTAAAATGAACCCCCCATATACTGTAAGGCTGTGTCTCCAATGCAAGAATGCTGCTGATCTGGTCTAAATTCTACATGTAAATGTAAATTCTACCAGTCCTAAATATCCAGCTTTTGTAGCAGAAATACCTTTTCAACATTTTTTTCATTATTAATTAAACATGATCATCAGAATGCCATTGTATCTCTTAATTGTGTAACCACTGATCTGAAAAAACACAGAAAGTGCTGTTTCCTGAAATCAATATGAAGACATTCTTAAAGGTTCCAGCAGAACACCAGCTTGTTTTGACGTCATTTTCTCTTTCAATGTGTGTACATTTTTGTTACTTTTTAAAAGCTTCAAGAAGTTAAATGAGCAGATTTCTTGTTACAATTAGGTGTCCTTAGTACACATGTTCAGTGAGAATTACGACTGAAGAAGAATATGTACACAATAGTACGAGTATGTGCAAATATACAGTAGGAGAGCATTATTGTGATGTAAATCCACGTGATGAATGAAACATTTTATTTTGGAGGATTTTTCTCACAACATCCCTATTAATTTTTTTTTTCTATACAGCTGAAGGCAGATGTGTCTGCAAAGTCCTATAACACATGTCTTTAAATCACTTACGTGGATAACAAAAATATCTCTTTTTCAGTCTTCTGTTTTCTGCCGACTGCAGTTCAACTGCCTCTTAAACAATGCATATGTGCTTTTGAGAAAGAGAGGGAGAGGGAGAGGGAGGGGGAGAGAGTGGGGGTAGGGCAGAACGCGCCTAATCAAGTAATTACTAACACCTAAAATGGAAGTGTCCTATTTTTGTCAGCTGTGTTTGGGATGTTACAAGGGACTGCTGTTAATCCTTGAATTAAGCTGACCCCATCCGGGCTAATATGGAGCTGTTGTAGCCCAATGTCCGATAACAGGATTTAAAGGTGAACGCCTGTGCTCCGGGCTGTCTGGGAGCTCGGGTTTGTAGGACTCCCCAGGACTGCTGCTTGTAGGGCTTGGAGTTGACGAGTGTGTGCCAGCTACTGAATCACACAGAGCCGCACCTGACACAACCACTGGGCCCGGAATGAACACGAGCGTTCAGAAATAGACTGCTCCAGTGCTGCCTGTAAGGCAGTCTTAACACTGACTTGGTTGTGGTCACTCATGCAAAATGACCCAAATATGCATTGAGCACAACTTGCAGTCCAGAGTCGCATGTTAATTGGCAGGGTGCACTTGCATACTCGTTGATTTTTCTGCAACCCCACCATGAGCCTCACCTATGGACATCTTTGACAGAAAATCCCTCGGGCCCTTGAAATAAAATTATTAATAAAAAATTCAGCATTTTGTGCTTAAAGACTTATTTTTTTTATTATTGCTATTTTTTTATATCACCATGAAGCCCAAAATGCTGAATTTTTCATTTGTAATTTGTAATGGCTAACGATGCAATTAATAATTTAAATATATTTTAGGGAAAGGAAGAAATACTGGAGTAATGTACTTTACGGATTTACCTCTTTAATTTCCATCATGTTGACAAAGTAAAGACATAATTGTTGTGGACAGCATAGCAATAGTTTTAAACTCATCATTTTAAACAAAGGAACCTATTCAGTAAAACACAATTGATCTCCTTCATAAAAATGTATTTATATATATTGTTTGTTAACGGTTTAAAAAAATGCAACATTAGCTCAGATATTAAAAAAATTAGTGATTACCATATGAACCAATGTTGGTTGTTCAAAAACTGAATTTCCCATTGGAGAACAGACAATTTAATGACGTTTTAATGGAACGCAATGCTGGAGCTGGTAAATTATTTGTTGCTTGACGATGCAATCAGCATGCTGATTAAAGTCTCCCTTTTTTCTTCAAAAATTACTAAATGAATGACTTCTTATGTGAAGCCTATGGTATGTGTGCGACCGTGTGTGTGTTTATTGAGTAAGGTATGAGAGAACGTGTGTTTTCCTTTATAACAAAATGGACTTTTCTGGATTTGAACTCACACAAAAGGTGAGTGAAGATTTTCACTGGAATATGCAGTTAATATTCTGTTCTAAATATTCCGACAGACATGCAATAATCCAGATTTTAGTAGTGAACTATTGAAAGCGTAGTAATAAGACTTAAGGAAAAAAACGTTTTCAGAAGTCATCTTCTGATATATTACTTTTGACGACGAAAACGTTAATTTCCGAGCTGCTCCAGGGTATTAACACATTTTGAAAGAAGAAAATTTTGGCGTTTGAATCCAGTTGGAGCCCACTGGCCTTTGTGTGCTTAGAAAGTACCGGTAACTCAGACAGACTTTAAAAATGTATCCAATATATTCGATCACTTTTTACAAAAAAAACCTCATAAGCGGAGCTTGATTGTGTGATATTAAATGCGCTGTAACCTCATACCCAAGACGATAAAAACGTACATTGAATTGTTTGCAGTTAACTGTTCCGCTCATCAGTGCTACAGTACCTACGATTTAAACCTCGTAATTAGACTAGTAAAATATTTCATTTTACGATAAAGCGGGAACATGCAGACTTTTAGATATGATTCCCAATTAAAAAAAATCCAAAATGTTTTAATTTGCATTATTTTTTTTAATTAAGCGGACAGATTGCTAAATAGGCCGTTTTAGATAGTCGCGTGTGCTACGTGATTGATGGGACAGTATTGCGAAGGTGGTGTGAATAAATTGAACCCTTTATAAATCCTTCTCACGTCATAAAAATAACCTTTACTAAAGGGACAAAAAATCATGTTTACAAGGACCATTTGTAGTGTATTAAATTCTGTGAAAATGTAATAAATAACAATCTGTGTGTTTAAGTGTGAGGGTTTATGACCCAGGGGGTTAAGAGTCTTTGACTGGCGTTTGACATTTGACCTCTCATAAATGTTATCTTATCAACCCTTGCTTGTTAACTTGTATTGATTACTTCTCCCTGATGACTTCAGATAATGTATTTGTTGAATTTCCTGCAGAGACAAATACACGTTTGGGTGCTCATCTGCTTTGTCAGTCCGCGTCATTTAAAGAGGCGGAAAAGGTATTTTTGTGCGTGTTCAGCGGTCTGAGAACCGCGCTTTTTTAAAATGTAAGAGCGGATATCTGCCACATTTTGGACATCTTGTGAGGGAATTTAAAAAGCGGTGGCGTTTAGCTAGTGAATGTTTGATATCATATCTCCATTAAAAATAATTTAGGACGAAAAATAATTTGAGGTGTATTTAATTGATTTGTATTCACCCACACTCAAATGTATAGCTTCATTTTTAAGGTCTAATTTTAGATTGATTTTAAGAGGAACGCGTTTTAACGACCAACTTTAAAAGCCATTTGTAATATAATAGTTTAGATCCTTATTAGCTGTTTTTTTTTTTTACACCTAAACGTATAGGCTATTGTTTTAAACGACGTGACAGTAAAGAGTTATCTTTATCATTGAATTGTTAACGGTCGGTGTTTCCCCTCGTTTTCTTACATTAATTCTATTACAGACATATTTAGATTAATTTACATTTTAGTGGCAGATACTGGGCTCTTCTTCCTGTTCTTACATTATTATTATGTACCGTCGCGCACTTAATCTTTAATTAATGTGAATATTGGAACAAACAATTATAGTAATTAGTGCTCTCTCGTTTGTCAAATTAAAAGCTCGTTTGAAGATCTAGGTTAGAAATATCTGGAATAAATCATTTATCATTTCATCTTAAATCGTTTTTTTCTTTTTCGATAATTATACTTTCAATGTCCTGTGTTTTCCGATAAAGAGACACTACACGTTCAACCACTCCATCAGAACCAGCTATTATGAATGTATATCCTGTTTTGTTTCGTTTCCCAGAAGTTAACAGCTCAAAGGCAGCCCTGATGTTCTGGATAACTTTCTCTCTTAATCGGAAGAACGTAGATTTAACAACAAATCGAAGGTATTTACATTCATTGTGAACATGCGCGGCGATGCAGGGCTATCCACGCGTTACTGGGATAGAGCTCCATGGATGAGTCTTAAAAACATTAAAGGCTGTTGTTACTGCTGTTGCTCGTAATACTAATTTGGGGATATGCAACACAAATGTGTCCTCCGATGAAGTCAGAAAGCTTGGTTTTTCCTATCACGAAACGCGCCATAGAACGCATATTTTACATTCATTTTTTTTTTACTGTCTATAGTTAATCAACCACCCTCGACCACTCACACAGTCAATGTTTGAAAAAAAAACAAACACATTTCCAAAGTTCTTGCAAAATCAGTGGACTTCATTTAACTTTTTTTTTTAGAATTTAGTATCTAACACACATTCGTTAGAGAAAATCCACAACGTAAAGGGCTTGAATTATAGCGCGCTTCTTTGCCAGCTTCTCTAGCTGTCCGACTAGGTCTTCTTTAGCCAGCTATGCCTTTTAAAGGTCCTTCTGCTGATGCCGATTCCTCTTGTGTCTGTAATTAACTTCTGTCCCCATTAACCGCTCTATCAAATAGATACGAGCGATATGTTGTTCGAGTAATAACCAAACCCAGCTCTGATGATCATATTTTTTCCCTTCCTAGCATCCTTGCATTGGTTGCCAGTGAAATATAAGACTGTTTTTAAAATCAGTGAACAGAACAATTAATTCAGACTCCCCTGGCACTGAAGGTGTGCTTTCCACCCAGTTTATAGCCTTACTCGCTGGGTGGAATCTATGTTACTCATTCCCAAATCGGTACTGTGTATGCAAACTGAAATTCACGGTGTCTTGCTATCAGTATTTTTTTATGACACAGTTACTCTTAACGAGCAAATTCAGCGGATATATGTAAATACGTTATTAGACTTTTAAAATAACCAGATAAGTTATGTGCAGGACGGCAACTTGGGATGCAATGCAAGATGCACACTATTTTTGTTGCCTTTAATGTACTGATGTAGTTTTAAACGGTATTGTTTTTTATGCGTGGTGTACAGGCATCGGAATATTTATTTAATTGGCTCAAACACACTTTTAAATAAATTTGTCAATTACATCTGTATTCCGCTTCTTCAAGAGACTTCTCAGAACTTCGTTATTTGTGGATACGGACGAACAGTGTCACAATCGTTAACTGTGGTTTCAACTAGTATTAGCCTCATAATACGTACATGCATTGATGTACTGACGAGAAAGGATAACATTAATTAGGTCCATTCTTCGGATTAATAACTGCTACTCATAAAATGTGCAATACAGAACCCTGTTTATTTTTTAAAAGGTTACACTTAATGATAGACTCGGTTTTACAACAATGTCGCAAAATGCGTTGTTAGGATGCGTAATGCAGCGCAGTGCTATTGATTCTTTGGTTTATTGTTTTGAAGGGACATCTTTTACCATAAACAAGTTAAGGAGAATGATATTTTATAACAACAACAACAATAATAATAATAATTCCACAGAATTCTGAAATAACCTTAATAATTATCGGGCTTTGAAGGAAAGCTCGTTTTCAATGCATTCAAAGCACTTTTCAGTACATAGTTTTAAAATTGTTGTTTCAAATTGTCCTTGCGAGTAAATGTCTTTAAAGAACGCACCTAGTGATAAAAAGGGAAATTGTATGACGTTAGGAACAAAGGTTCGACTTTCCTTGTGATGTAATGTGCTGGGCCAGAGGAGCTCAGGGATCAGATTCTCTATAGGGAATTCTTATCATTGCAATCTGTTTGCCAAATACACATTTATGATTTAAATGATCAGTTCAGTTGTTCATATATCGCCTATATATTTAGGCCTAAATGTTCATAAATCGTTTGAAGATTATCGCCTAAAACGTCAAAACGTATTTTTAAGGTTGTACACGATAATTGATTTTATAACATGTTTTTATCACTTCTACATTCAGAACTTTTTAGAGGCTAAGACGGGCAATGCTGACCCGCGCTCTTGACTTGAGTCCGCGTTTCTGATTTATTTTATATTCTAACTTACAAAAAAGTTCGATTTCCAATAGCCAAACAACAGTAACAAATTCTGCTTTGCGTTTTAAAACGTTTCATTTTTTTACTGTTTTTTTTTGTGTGTGCCCTAGATGTTTGGATACAGACCAGGATACTGATTACTTAACTAAATCAGTTGTCTAAGCGGGACTGGGCGGCTGAAACTCACTGCTACTCGTTTTTATTTCTCTCCTCTGTAATAACTGAACCAGAGTGCAGCATGGCCTGGGATTTAAACCGCTACCCAAGACAGGATTGCCAAGAGTCTGGAGAGAGTCAATGGGATGGCTAGCGGACGAAGAGAAGCATTCATTAAGACTGGGAAGTTTTTTTTTCCCCCCCAAAAAAAAGTTCAGAATTTTAACAAACAGCCGTGGTATTTGGAGGGACACAGGATGACAACTTACTGAAAGTTCTCAAGGAATCATTTATATTTCACACTCCACTAGGCAGCTGATTTGAGATTGTCTGTTAGCATAACAAAGCCTCAGAGCCTGTGAACTTGAGAAACCTTTCGACCTCTGAGCTAGAAGAATGAATAGCCCCTAGTCCTGCCTATAGAGATCCTCCTTAAGCTCCCCTGTTCGTGGCTAAATTGTTAATCAGGGTAATTTAATATAGTTTTCAATATGCCTCATCTCTCATCGGGAAAGCATTCACAGCTTCTCCTCCCCAAAAAAAGTCCCCTCTATTCAGCTCCCCGAGAAAGGCAGCTGCAGAATTCGCCCCGCTGAATTGAAATGTAGGGAATATCAACAACACCATGGCGCTTGAAAAGGCGGGGGCTAGCGCAATTAAGAGTCCTCCGCCTGGGTGCCCGTCTTGGACGTGAAAACCTTGAACCGAGCCTTGAACCCGGAAAGGCCGAGGCAGTTTTGAAAAACCTTACGAAGAAACCTAGCAAATACATCATTTTAATTATTTTCAGTTTCATTTCACCTCCCTGTCACTGTAGCCACGCTAGGCCTATATTATTAACCGATTCCAAGGGGTATTTTATTCTCGGCAGTGTATTTAAATGGTAGTCTACTTTCAAATTGAAATTTAAGGCGCAGAAAACAGATTGGCCGGATTTAGCTCTTCGATTACAATGCCGCGACTCTCCCAGTAGTCATGAAACAGGCCGCGGCTAGCTGAGCTCCGCACTCACGCCCCCTCCCCTTTTCTAAAGATTTAGCTAATAGCAGTCCCAGACACGACGCAGACCGGTTCTTTCAGACCCGTCAAAACCTTTTGTGAAGACTTTTTTGTTAACTGTTTATTGGCTGTCGCCTCTTAGTGCTCTGCGTCAATTAGGTACGTAAACCACGTACAGCCTGCGCCAAATAGGCCAGGCGATACGTTTTGTTCGTTTTGACTTGGAATTAAAGGTGCATAGACGATAAATAATGTATATTTATTATTGATCCCCCCCCAGTTACCTATGTACTGAAATAATTCATTTCTACCACTGGATTACAGTTCGATAAATTTATAGGCTAACGCAAAATAGCCTTTACATGAACGGTCTTCACAGTTAACTGGTACAACAAGATTTACTGTTCAGAGGCCGGTTCCCCTTTTCTAATGTTTTAAAAACGTTCTCTTCCTCCTTTTTCATTTAAATTTAATATTGGTCATTTTTTCACAATATGGCTGTTCTTATAATTTAATCCTGTGATGCTACACTTTTATGTCGAACACTGTACCTGTGCTGTTACAGTGTTAAACGTTATAAATTTCTATATATTGTTGCTATTAATCACTTTTTTCAAATGATTCATTTTCTAAATAAATAAGACAGCAGCTGAACTATATTTTTATTATTCTTTGTTGTTATTATTTCTAAAGTATACAAAACAAACCAATGATAGAAAATGCAGTTTTCTGTGGTAGTTGTTTTTTTTTAACAGATATTTGTTAATCTCAGTTTAGTTAATAAAATATAGAGGCTTGTTTTTTTGAGAAATGCGTTGTGATGATCATCACTATGATATCATTAACACTAAACCATGATGTGGATTAAATATCTATACAAAACTAAAACACTCATACCAATTATGGCCTTTTGGAAAAATATACTTAGGATATGAATTTAATAATTGTCCAAGCATTAAACAATTCAAAGCAGTGTTGTAATAGAGGGAAAGGATATTTGTAAAAACAGCAAATGAACACAATAATTTGCAAGTCAGTAGACTGCATGAAAGTTAATTTTTACTGTAGGTTCTGAAGTTTAAGTTATTTTTTAATGTGTGGATGGATAATACAATGTGCTTTTATGAAGCTCAGATATTTAGAAACAAATTCTTGATGTCAAAAGTGCATTCTAAACAGTCTTTCCTTGTGGTTTACCCAACCACGGAGATGGAGAACTGTACTTGTAAAAAGTAATCTATTACATTTACAATTTACTTATTTAAGGGATTACTTTATAAAATTAATTAGAGGTTGGAAATAATTTACGTTGGTAACAGTGATCTATGCAGTGTGTATAGCTCCTATGTGAGGTAAGACATTTCCTCCAGTTAATATCAAGAAGTAATCTGTTTGGCATGTTACCTGCAACAGATTGCTTTTTAAAAAATACTTTTCTTCATCACTTACCATTAAGATACTGCAAAATTATAAATGATGTGAATTGTTGTGATTCTTATCTTGTATTTTCTTTCATCCTTCAGGTCTTCAGGGACTATTCGTATCGTATATTTGCTACAGGAGAAAATCCGGAATTAACCTTCAACTAAGTGTCTTTGGAATCTGAATGCAGAATCAGTGAATGAGCAGTGTCAGTGTTGCACCATGCACAGTTCTCTGGATTGGCTGTAATTAAGTCTTGGCCTGGTAATTACATCTGTCTGATTTGTGAGAAGATGACGTGGGTTTCTCCTTATGTCTGCTTCAGGTGTAAATTGACTCCTTATTCATTATATAGGCATAGCAGCAGATTCCCAGATCTTTCAGGTAGAGAGCTGGGGAGAATGGTAACAGAGCTGCAGTGCTGGATGTAAATGAAAAGCAGGCATTGGCAGAGAGGGCTGGTGTTTTGTGCACATGTGTGTGTGTGTTTAATTTCTACATATGACTCAGACTAGCAGCTGAGTCATAATCGAGCCTGAAGTGATTGGCTCCCTCACGTCAGCTACTGTGCTAACTGTGGATGGGCTTTGTCTGAACTGAGAGCAGAGTGCACTGGATGTTGCTTAAAGCATGTGTACAACAGCTCAGCGAAGCAGGCCGACTCTTTGAGCTTAATGAAGGCGCAGGTGTACCTGAGTCCCAGGGACCCCTCCAGAAAACAATGGTGGAGTGGCAGAGGCAGGAGACTCCGAGGGAGGGGAGTAAGTGGCAGACCAGGAAAAACATAAACCTGGCTTCCATCTGACTGCAGCAGGATGGATGTCCTGGAGGCTTGTAGCGACGCTCTGTCAGAAAAGTGTAGAACAGCAGGCAGCAGTGTGGAGGAGTTCGAGCCTCAGAAGTGGTACTTTGTGGGTTCAAAGCCTGGACGGGGGACTGGAGACAGTAGTTGGGTCAGAGCACACTAGCAGCCAGTCGCTGTAGCTGGAAGAACGGACCATGTGTTGGTTTCACAAGTAATGACCTCACCAAATTTTAAAAGTGCAAAATTTTCTTAGGCATAGGAAATTGTGGCTCAACCCGCTTGGCTGAAGGATGAGGCAGTCAGGAGGCACGTACACAGAGCGAAGTTCTCCAACGGGGAGCTGCAAAGGTGGAGATGGGGTAAGGAGGGATGCAGAAAGATGAATATGAGGAAGGGAGGGAGGTTTACTGCTGTCTTTCCGAGTTTGACGTCATGGAAAATGGCTGGTATCATCTGTCATGAACTTTGATTAAAATCTCTGTTTAAAAAGCTGAATGACCACCTCTCATCTCCAGCCTTTTTCATGTGTTTTCCTTAAGAAGAGTCTCTTTCTAGACTCAAAACATTCTTCTTTAGAAGGGCTCTTACTTAACTGGTCCTGTTATTTACCCCTCTGCTCCTACTGTATTCAGTACCCCCATCTGCTGTCTCCTCTCATTGTGTATTTTCATTGTGCAAATCATGTGTATTTTTTTGTTGTTGTTGTTCTGTTAGTGCTTTGAGAAGCCACCTTTAAAGGTGCTATATAGAATAAAGTTTATTATTATTATTGTTGTATCTTCATAGGGGTATTGTCATGTGGGTCTTCATGTCTTCATCAGAGGTGGTGTGGGACAGAGCAGTGTGACTCCCCCCTGAAATGCAGGACTACTTCACCAGATAGCTTTGGATGTGGACTCAGGTGGAGTCAGAGCTAAGGACAGATGGACACGGGGACATTACAAGACTAGACAGTTAGGTGAGGGATAAGTACTGAGGATTGTATAACCTGATCTGTGCATTGTGAATTTATAGTCAGTGTTCCCAAGTGTGTCATTGCATGTAGGGGTTGTCTGCTTCTGCCTCATCTGTAGATGTCTGTCTAATAAAAATGTGTCAGGCCTGTCTGGGGCTTTGTTTTAGGCTAAATTACACCTCCTGCCTATTATTACTGCTGAATCGTGGCAGACCCCCAAAAACCTAGTACATTTGAGTAGTTTCTAAGCATACATTTTTTAATGTTATTCTTCTCCAACAAGGAGGAATCACAGAGATTGGCACTCATTTTTAAGGTTTTTTATTTAATAGCTTCCATTATGAAAATGTGTGCAACTTCAGATGAAATTTGCGGCTCTATATTTAATATTTCTGTCAATAATCAAATTCAGTGTAAACAGCAGTGCATTTTTTCATAGTTATAAGGAAGACATAAGTGTGTGCCTTCAAGGGAAACTGCAGCAATATAATAACATCAAAATCTACAGTAGGTCTGTGTCAGCCATTGGTTTTCATTTCAAACTGCAGACTTCTGGGATAATAGAAATATTAATGTATTTGAAATTCCACAGCTGTGTTTTATTATTCTATAATAAAAATAAGTATTTTAAGCATGTGTGTGATTCTTTAGTTATGCATCTGATAGTGATGATGTTTTTACATGCTATCTAGCCATATTAAACGTTTCATAAACCATTGTTAACATTTTTCTAGAAGGTGTTTGCACAGGATTCTTATGTTTTTTAAATCGATGATAAATCTGTTACCGTCAGAACATTTCTATTAAAGCATGACCTATGAAGTAGATAAATAAAAATTCAGAGGAGGACAATTTTATTTTTTGTTTTCAGTTTCTTGACAAGCACTTTAAACACAAATTGTTTTATTGTTTTTGACTTATTCTTTCTTGGACGTTTCAGATTATCACCGTTCAACTAATTTGTACTTACTCAGCAGACATACTGTTAGGTTAGGAAGGACTTTTTATCACCAAACTATGGGCATTAGAACACTATCGTTTACAGCCCTAAATTTTTTAAATACATTTTTTTTCTGTTGTTTAATACTCCTTATAATTCCCAAAATAACATTGTCTTCCTGGTGCTTCATGTTGGGAGCACGCTGTATTTCAGAAGCAATTACATCTGACACAGTGTTGGACAGGGGGAATGAACACAGACATCAGAACAATTACATTACAGCCCCTTTGGGAACACCCACGCCAGATTTGGGCAGGGTGATGGGACTGCGTCTAGACGGTCCCCTTTGTGGATCAGATGCGTTCCCTCAGCTTCATTGTCCTGCCTCAAAGTGTGAGCTTGACCTGTGCTTGGACATCGCCAGGCCACACTCTCCTGCCTCTGAGTAGGCCTGACAGAAACAAGGTCTGAACACCGAGCAGATTAAAAGCAGCCCGACAACTGAGTCCTGCAAGAAACATCACCTTTCCACCATGCCTGCCCACCAGTGTTGCCACCAGCTACTTAGTGCTATGTAATGTTTTCCCTTTGATATCAAGATGGTCATAAAAATGAGCTGGAAAATATGCCTCCTTATAATTATAGTTTTAAGACACTTCATGCAATTTTTTTTTCACTTATCATAAAGACACTTTTTTAAATACTGTATGTCATGTATCTCATTTTCATGACCGATTATTTCGGAATAGACAGACAAGAGTGGGGATCTGTATCAGTGTGTGAGTGGTAAAGAAACATCGGGATTCCACGCTGATCAATAGAAAGAAAGAAGAAAAAAACAAGATTTCGGCTGTGGATCGTCTTCAGGTGTGTGTGTGTGTTTTTTTTCACTGTGGAATTAATATCTTCTAGTTCCTAGACAGAAAATCATAAGGAACACCTTTCTAAGTTAGGATATGTATTTAAGAGTGTGCCTTGCTGTAAATTATGGGAATTTACGTCTTACGCAAATGAGTAATACAAAAAAATTACAGCAAAATTCATTTTTGGTTGGTGTAGGCTGCCCTCCACTTCTGTCAGATTCCCACACATGTACTGTATGTTTCTGTAGCTAACTCAGTACTGGGACTTTTATGTGGCAAAAAATAAAGATTTTGTTAGGGTTATCTTCATTTGATGGATTGCTGGTACCTTCACACAGTTTAGACGTCTACTCGCACCATTTAGGATTTTTAAATTCAGAACAAAAAGAGAACACCTATTCGTAGTTAAAAAGTGAACTGTGAATCCCTGACAAAAATAACCAGACTGAGAGGAGTTGTATGCTTTGAGCTTCGGAAGATGTCACTATGTATTTTGAAGTAAAGTGTGTTAATGAACCCAAACATTATTTTAATTTAAAAAGCAACTTTGTAACAATCACTAAAATAATACATTGGTCTTACTTGTGGCAGCCGTCATAGTAATTGTATTTGTTTTGATATACTGTTGTGTTGGGGTTTTTTTGTCAGAGGGAGTTTAAGCTTCTTAATCTTGTGACAGATTCACGGTTATTAAAGAGGCCAGAACATGGAACCCTGCTTGTTAAAAGCTCATAATTACAATTAGGATACACTGAACAAAAGAACAGGAATGTCTACAATAAATGATTTCCCTAGTCACTGCACATTTCTTTTAGCTAACTAATGTACAGGAATCCAGTTGGAAAAGTGTCATTGCTGTTGAAAGAGAATTACCACCCTCCTTGCACTGCATATAAACCAGATCCTGTAGCTGGCTATAGTACAGACGTGATAAGCACTGTCTGGGTTTAATAACCAAGAGGAGAATGATACCAGTGAACCTGCCTCTTGGGCTCTCTGTGTGAAAGAGTTGTTGCTTTGACTTGTGAACACTTGCAGTGTGTGCGATCTTGTGACTGGTCTGTAGAAGATGCAGAGTCTGTGAATAGGAAAAAAGAGAATCCCAGAGAATATGGCAAGATAAGAGATTTGTGATGAAGGCATGACACTACCTAACATATGCAGTTTAGATGCAGACCCTCCAGAATGCAGAAAATGATTACCTGTATGACCTTTTACTGGATTACAAGATTCTACAGGATTACCTGTAGGGCGGAGCGGTGGCTCTGTGGCTCAGGATCTGTGCCTGTGGCTGGAAGGTTGCCAGTTCAAATCCCGCAGCCGGCAGAGGAATCCTACTCCGTTGGGCCCCTGAGCAAGGCCCTTAACCCCAGCTTCTCCAGGGAAGCTGTACAATGGCTGACCCTGTGCTCTGACCCCAAGCTTCTCTCCCTGTCTGTGTGTCTCATGGAGAGCAAGCTGGGGTATGTGAAAAGACAAATTCCTAATGCAAGAAAATTGTATATGGCTAATAAAGTGATCTGATCTTATCGCTGTCCTTCCAAAGGATGTAAACCCCCCCTTGCCAACAGGATTATCTGACACCAGCCCTGGTCTGAGGCCAAGCTACAAGACGCTGTGAGTGTTATGGTGTTTAACCCTTTAAGCACGTAGGTATCAGGATTAACCAAAGGCCTGAGACTGAGAAACCTGTACATGGTAGCTGCACAATAGCACAAATGACATTAGAGATAATCTGTAGTCTGGATATATTACCAGGGAATACTGGAATTCTGTGACAAAATCAACCGGGGTATCAAAGCAGCACTTTCCAGCACATTCCTCCTGAAGAACAGGGGTGTCAGCCCTAGTGTCCTGACTTATACTCTTGCCTTATAAAGTTAGCCTTATTTCAACAGGTGAAGTAGTTTCTTACTTCTCTGTCTGATCTGCTGCTTAGTGGGCTTGCTGGGGCGTAATGGAAAACATAGTCATGGACACTAAAGGATGTAAGTTTGTTTCATTGTTTTAAAGTACGTCCAGCAAGAATAGAGTTAGGAAACCACAATTCACTAGAAGATATAACATGTTTAGAAGACGAAGAGGCACTTCTACTGTTTTGGAGTGTTTGGTTGGATTCCAGAGCAGGGGTGTCCAATCCTGGTTCTGGAGGGCCTGTGTGTCTGCACGTTTTCTAGGAATTCAAGCTCTTCAACTGGACATCATAAAGAGATTTAGGTCATAAAGAGCTGAGCTGGAAATAAAATTGAACACACATCAGACACCAGGACCAGGACTGGACGTCCCTTTTCAAGCACAGAGACGATGAGTTTACAAAAGAGTAATACACTAAAGGAGAAAAAGTAACTATATTTCACAGACGTGGACTTTATTAGGGTACTGTCTTTGAGTTTTTTTATAGCCTGCCATTTATTTCAACAGTAAAGGGATGGAAAGTAAGCATGTTTGAGGTATGTAAGGACTGGAAAATGCAGTTCTAGCACAGACGCCAGTCAGTTCAAAAATAAAACATTGCTTTTCTTCTTCTGGTGGAGGGGACTTAACATTCAGTCCAATCTACTCCAGATGTACTGTAGGTTTAAAGCTGCAGGGTGCATATTAATTGAAAGCAGGAAAGTGTTCCACTTTGTTTAAATCATGAAGCCACAGGGCTTTCCTGAAAAATAAAAGAGGCTGCTCACTACTTGGGTTAAACACTGAAATGTGACATTGAAAATAGAATAGAAGTGAGGGTGTTCTCTGCTTTTATCCCGTCTTCATTTTTATCAGAAGGCCACGCACAAGAATTCTCAGTATTATAGCTCCAAAGGGCAATGCTTTGGGCTGTTGTGAGTTTAGCAGAGCTCATGAATATGTAGCGTATTCTGCTTGTCCAATCCTTTTTATCACAGAGAGCAATCAAGAAGCCTTTCGTCTTCAGTTTTAACTTGTGCATCTGTAAACAGCACATGAAGGTGCTTCAAGAGGTGTTTTATATTCTTGGAGTTCCAAAACTGTCACTGTTTTAGGAATTAAGTTGAAAAGTTTTTGCATTTGTTTTTGAACTAATGTGAATGCAAAAATGCAAAACTGTTTTTGAATTTGTTTTGAACCAAGCTGAGCTTGTTGAAACTGAAACAGTGCAATCTGGATTTATTTCCAGACATTTTTTTTCGATATTGAATGGAATTCATGACTGTACACTGTATCTAAAGGGAGTCCTTTTCACCGGCCTTGCTTGTGCATCGTGCATCCACAGTGAGCACTTTTTTCTGGAGATGTACAACCCCTCTTTGATGAGAAAACACTGTGGTTTTATTGCAGTAGCCTCAGACATTACAAATGTTACAGTTACAAATGAGAAAATACAGAGTAGGATAATCAAAAATTAAAATAAATAATCATAACCCACAAACTGAAGATATGACAAGACTATACCATAGCGGTTAGTGGCACTTGAGTTCTTTGTACTCTGGCACAGCTCTTGTAGAAGAGTAATAAATGGGAGGAAAACTAACGCAAATAAATATTTATTAATAATGAAGATAACACAAACTAGACAACACACAACTCAATATAAGAAATACAAGTTACCCTGTTTACAAACAAGGCGTCTCAGAGACCTACATCCTGACCTAAAACCCAGACTGCTAACCCAATATTAAAAAATCCTATATAATGACTAAAAGGGCCCTCAAGAGATGTAAACGTGCATCATAAATGTCATGTCCTCTCTACCAACTGAGCTATCAAAGGAACTGCATCATAAATAAAAGAGAATATAACCCAGAGCTAAATTTCTCTTCCAATATATGACTCCTATCTCCCTATTCTAAAAACGCATCACTAAATTGGAGAGAATATCTTTAGCCTTGAAATTCCTTCTAAAAGAAATCAGAGTTTCTTAAAATAACAGAGGATAAGCTCTGTTAAAGAAGGTTCAGATACTTAGCTGGAATCTGGAGCTCAAAGCTGATTCGAAAAAGGTCCTGTTGCCTGAGATTCTTCCTCTATCTGGCTCTTTCTTCTCCTCGTTTCCTTATTCTTCTTATAGGTTGTGTTTTTTTATCCTGTGCTCCCGGACTCCTGATGACTATTAATGATTTATCAAGAACTTAATTAATTGAAGTAAACCAGATTGTTCCTTTTGATTAATGTCTCTCAGACCCCTTGAAGCTCAGCAAACCCTTGTGTTCACTGTTTCTAGATCCTGAAGCACTTCAATAACATAACAGTATGCTTGGCCCCTAAAATGAGCCAGAGGGTTTTTACACAGACAATGTCAATGGGCTGGTGAAGGGGTGCTTGTGTAACCAACATTGGGACAAAATGGTCTAGAGATCCCTGTTTATACCTGAGTGAACCTGCAGTTGTTGGAAACTGGGATTTGACTTTCTTCTGAAATTATTGTGTTATTATTATGATGCACACACCAAAACCAGCATAGGCCTCATTAAAGTGTTACTCTGTTCCAAGATGAAATTTCATTGGGTTTAAAAAAACAAAAAAGCAAACTACAGTGTTTTTTCACCTTTCATAGAATCAATGCAGAACTGCAGTGATGAGCTGGTGAATATTTATGTAGCAGGGCATTTACTGTTGCTCTCTGAGTGCAGGATCTTTCTCAAGGGTACAAAAGCATTGTTTCAGCCAAGATTTGGGTCAGAGACCTAACCACTTCACCACCGTGATGCCTCAGGTCCCTACAGAGATGTCATCCTAGTTGAGATGTGTACGTTGCTTGGTTCGGGGAAAGGTGAGGCACTAACAAGATTACGGTCAGCGTTTACGAACAAGGTACTTGCTTGGTCCTAAATCCTACAGCAAAACAATTGAGTTAGAAAAATAAACTGAAGTTACTTATATCACAATTCATAAAAAAAGAGCTTGGATAATAACTGTGGTGTGCTCTTTTTTTAAACATAAAAACATAAGAATGATTGCAAACAAAAGGGGGCCATTTGGCCTATCTAGTCCATTTGCTGGTAAGCAATTAATTGATCCAAGGATCTCATCCAGCCATCCGTTAACAGCCAGAAAAACTGAAAAGACATCTGATTTAATGACTAATTTTCAAACACACATTTATTTTTCATTTTTGAAGAACCAGTTGTCTGAATTATTTTGCTGGACAAATGAAATGAGGTGTGCAATTTCTATTACACCCATCTTGTAAATTTCTCTGACTGGATTCCCTGTTCCCCACGGATGTTTATTTTCACACTGAATAGATTCACAGTCTCAAAGTTCATCACAGAAATTGAGAACATCTGGATTTTATGCAGGAACATCCCCTAGAGCTGTAATCTCAACAATTTTGTTTTTGATTGTTTGCAGGGTAGTACAGCTTTAAGGTGAAGAGGCTGATGTAGACTCTGAGAGCTCTGAGCTCTCAGAAACGGCAGTCAGAAAACAACTGTCCAGTACATTCATTTTCAACACGGGAAAATGAGCAACACCCAGCACAATTTCCATTATTCCCTATCGTGTCCAAGAGATAGGCCTCACGACCTACTGTAAAATACACAGGCATGCTGTGTTGATCACCATCACAACATTGTAGGTTTCCCATGTCTCCCTTTGGTTTTCCATTTGGAATAAACGTAATTATCCAAGCAATTGATAACACATTTTGATTTTAGTTAAGTCTCAAGAGTGATGATAAAGCATGTCCTACATATCTAAATAAATTTTACAAGGGTTACGTTTCACAGTACCATTCATAAGAATGACAAATGTCTATTACTATTCAGCCCATCCAAAACATGTTCGAAGTTAATTGATCCAATGATGTCATTCAGTTGTTTCTTGAAATAAACCAGGGTACTGGCTTCAGCAACATGGCTGGGTATCTCATTCCACACTTCCACAATCTTCTGCATAACAAATGCCTTCTATTGTCATTTCAAATGCATTTCAATGCAGTCTCCACTTCTTCTGAAAAAGAACACAAGTACAAATGTAGACATCTTTATAGGAAAGCCCCAGTTTAACCGGAAGGAGTCCCTGTGTATCTAGCAGAGAGAAGGAGGGGTAATCTATGGATTGAGTGCATCAACATCACAAAATATAAGCCTGACTGTCCTACGCATCTAACCAGACAAAGAACTCTAATTTTAAACAGTCTTCTTATCAAACAATCCATTTTATTCTTTCACAGACCATTCTTTTTGCTTCCACAATAACACAATAGAACATCATGCACAGACAGCTTGGAAGGCAATTTGTTCTCCATAAGAAAGTACTCTAGACGTTTAATGGTAGGACCTTGCTTTGCATTTCCAGCATCACCAGTTAAAACTTCAGAGTGAAATGAAAGTAAATGCTACAAAGCAAGATCAGTAGCTCTTTGAGTGACAGGAGTCCATCTACAAAAGAAGTTCAAAAAGAGTTGTTGATACAGTGGTTATTTCAGTAAGAGGAGGCAGCTGCTCTCAGTCCCTGTGTGGGCCATGCTTCCTTACTGCCCTGCACACACTGTGGTTTTACTTGGGCGGATGTGTGTCATATTCCTCCTTGCCAAGACTGAGCAGCAGGGGACACACTTGGTGCATCACCTGGTACGGATGCCACATTGAGGACATCCCAATCCCTGTCGGGCGTGATTGGCCGGCTGCTGAGCCACAGGAGGGAGAGGAACGTGTTCTCTCGACTCCAACACACGCCCTATCACCTTGCCAATAGAGCTGACTGTCTTAGCTTAGTGGTCATGCCAGCTGGTGCAATTTCTAACGTATTGTTGAAGTGAGAGCTATACTGAAATGTGTTGTAATTCCCATTAGATATCAATGCACAGTTTTATTGAATAGCTTGGAAATCAGTTGCAGTGAAGTGAGTGTACTAATTTATCACTTTTGTCCAAAATTTTAATCAGTAATTTTTTGCACTCTTGCAGCAATTCATCCCTTTCCTAAGATGTGAACTCCTCAGCCCTGTCAAATGATGTGCTAATGGCAACAACAGCACCAGACCTTCGGTATCTTTAGATACCTCAAGACTCTGACTCCTGACCTGAAGAAGACACAGCTCTAATCTCTTAACAGCTTCATGGTGCTCTCTTCACTGAAGTCAAAAGCATCTCAATCAGATTCAAGTAAAATAAAAGCTTGTTTTGTTGTCGGTAGTGAGTGCACAACGTAATTAAATGACATTCTAAATGAATCACAGAATTATGCTTTCCTCAGTCAATTGCATGACTTTCAGAGCTGGTGTTTGTTATAAAGAAACTTAATCTCTCTTGATGCTCTTCTCTTTCACTGTGAATTAAACCCGCTGTTCGATACAGTTTGTCTGTTGTCACATTTAATATTAAGCTGGAAAGGATCAATTTTTAAGTATCAATCAATGATTTAAGTTTTGCTAACCTGGATAAGACTGAGATTTAGCATGAGCATCCAGAATATCATGACTATTTTTATAAACCAATAAACTGCCCTCCTTACAATGAGAAAACATAAAGAACTTCACCTCACATCTCTGTCAAATGGTCTCAGGCCCCTCTGGAGCACAGTCCTGCCTGTATTTTACACTCTGAAATCAATCACTCCTCTCTGGTCCTAGGTTCTCTAAATATAGAGTACTGTACATTCCCAGTGCTCCTTTGGAGAGGAAACAGAGAAACAAAGTGTACGATGGAATTGAATGCAAAGCAGAAAAAAATATTACTGGCTAAGCATTTTACTCTGGACTGTAAGAAAACATTTTTTTTCCAAATAAAAAAGTCAAAAGAAGAAAACAAAAAAAAGGTAAAGAATTTTAAAAGCAGTGCTGAGCTGCTGTTAAAAGAGAAAATTGAAATGCTGCCAACAGAACAGCTTGTATTGACTGTGTTTATGTCTAACAACCTATAGCTCACTAATATTTTTCAGGGAGGCCTCCTGACCTGTAACCACCATTTTATGTCGTTTCACTATGACTGAGCACTTTTCTGAAAAATAGCTGGGTCTTTTCAGATTTAAAATTAAAAAATGACGGTGGTTGTTTTATTTCATCGTGAAAGTAGAACTCCTATTCTTATCTTATTTATTCCACTTCAGCTCTTCTTCTTCTGCCTCTCTCCATATAAACAGCAAACAAAACCTCCTCAGTTTCCAGTAATGTTACGGCACAGGCACATTACAACCTGCACACTTAAGTATCTTACTAAGTTTGATTTGTTCAACACAGCTTTGCATAATTCATGATAACAGGTATGTTTTCCCCTGCAG
Organism: Atractosteus spatula; assembly: GCF_055471065.1. Classification (NCBI taxonomy): domain Eukaryota; kingdom Metazoa; phylum Chordata; class Actinopteri; order Semionotiformes; family Lepisosteidae; genus Atractosteus; species Atractosteus spatula. Next base: position 3,985,866 of record NC_142708.1, on the reverse strand, counting down.
ATATCCAAACTTTGTCGATTGATTTGTATAATTTTCTGAGTTTTTCTATTTTTCCAAGTGTCAACAGTCAGCTTCCATTTATTTTGCTGATCAGTTTATTGTGGATCAATCCTAAGTGGTTTCTCGAAGGAGGTGGTCTTACTCAGGCGATGGCTCACTTTTCCCCAATTCAATTGTTCAGGCAAGAAGCAGCAAGAAGAAACTTAGTTCCAGGAAGGAGCAGTTAAATCTCTAATCCAGAGCTTTGAATGCACAATAAATCTTGATAGAAAACCAACACAAACAGGTCAAGAAACTTTTATATTGAATTTCAGTTATATGTATTCTGACCCATTATATCCCTGTTTTACAATATTGGATTAAAAAAATCCAGTCAGTTAGCATTCATAACTTCTATTAATGATGAATAAAGCATCTGAACTCTTCTTAGGGGTTTGTATAAGTCCTCTGATGTAAACTTCACTCTTCTGTTAGGCTTCCTCAGAAGATCAAAGGACAGGCTTGGGATCGAATGGAAGAACTTTTGTTTATATAATATTACCCAGTGTGGTATGCTGCAGGATTTTATTACAGACAATTAAAGTTATGTTTACACCAAAACTAAAGCTATGGCTACAGTACATTTTGCAGAAAATATTTTTCCCACTAAAATAACATTCTGGCAGAGATTGTGGTGGGTCATTAACAAATGAAACACTTGGCAAATTACACATAAAAAGGTTGATTGGCAGTGCAGAAAAATTGTAAGCTAAGCTAAGCTTATCTTCCCCTCTGGCTTGATATTGTCCTAACTAATACTGTATACCTAATTGCAGACAGTTTAAGGAAACTTAAATGTATGTTTATTACATGAATGTGAATCCCATAAAGAAAAATCTATAGCAATGATAGACATCAAAACTGCAGAATTGTTATTTTAGAAAAATTAGAATATAATGTTGGGGTTGGCAGCCAAAATACAGCTTTACGCAAATTATGCAATTAATGTTTTCCCAGCATCGAGCAATCTAATACAAGTTCTCACTGTTTCCAAAACCAAACACAAACTAGCCTCTTAAGTCTTTGCTCCTCTTGAGTCTTAAGATATTACTGAACATAAAGCCGTTCCTCCTCTTATTATAGTGTGACCTCTGTCACAGGAGGTCAATGGACTGATGAAGCAGCGAATGGGATAACAACATTCTTCAAATTCCCATGCTGCTCAGTCAGCCAATTAACTTCATTCAGGCGGACACTACACACAGTTCACTTGCTGTGTAGGCACGCATCTATATTGTATTATGTACATATTATTATATTAGTGGTGATGGTCTCTATGTAGTATTCAAGGTAGTGAAGTAGTTCAAGGTAGTATTCTTAGTGACAACTTTCTATTAAAACAGGGCAATTAATGCATTTTTTGTTAAACCTGGTGTCTGTAAAAATCAAAATACGCATTGTAAGTATATATCACAGCCTTTAGGATATACGGTAATGCATATTTTCATTGATTATCTTTCTTTTTAGAAAAGAGAAATAATACAAGAAGACGTTTTCAAATTCCTTACATTCAGAATCAACACATTCATCACATTGTTGCATAATGACCTTGGTGCCAACTCCTTTTAAAATGGTTTTCAACCTTGTGTGAGAAGTCTTCTTTTCCTTCATCTGACTTTATGCCGAAAAGGAGATTTGCCTAATGATATCATGATTAAAAGTACAGTACTTATTTACTTGTCTGGTAAACTCACATAGTTTTTAATTGGATGAGTAATTGGAAGAGCACCAATGTTAGAGAATCCATTCACTCATTTAACTCAGTGATTGAGAGGCCCTTCATCTCCTGAAAAAATCACAACACGTTCTCATCAAAAGTTCTTGAGGAAGATAAGTCCTCAGTCATACCTGTCACCTAATCTTCAGTCTTTGTAAATAAGATGCGTTCTTGGTTCAGGAACTCCCCTCCTACCCCATCTTCATCACCCTTGTAGAGACCTCTGGCTCACATGACTTGGACAGGAAGGGTATACCCCCTCATCTTTTCTCATGTTCTTGTTAGACAATAAGCTTCGTGTTTGTGACTTTCCTTATGTTCTCACGTCCTAACTCGTATTACCAGGTTGTCACCTACAGTATATAGTCAGGTAGCCTTGATTCACCAAGCATGCTGGCCCCCTGACTCTATCGCTCTCTGGGGCTTATCTGTATCTCCTGAAGTAAAAGTGTGTCTGTTGCACTGTGCCACAAGCTCCAAACAAAAAGCACTATAAAAATGCATTTTGCTCAGGTAGTTCACATAAAGCCACAGCTAATCATGCTGTGATGATGACTTTGCTTCCTACTGGTAGAAATAAGAATTTGCTATCTGAAGATGGGATAAACTTCAATGTTTAGATAATCCCATGCTTGGTGATGCAGTCTGAAGGCAAGTGGCATAACAAAAGGCTTCCTGACCAGCTGTTATTGCAAACTGCTCTACTATTTCTGGAAAGTGTAATACAAAGTCATAGCTGTTCTTTGTGTATCACTCCATTTCTGCTTATACTGTAGGTTGTGGGTAAAGCACAGATATTTTTTTTACATTGGTAAAATATAATTCATTTAGGCAAAAACCAAAAATGATTGCATAAATGCTCTCTGAATTGTAAATTTAAAGGTTTCAGCTCCTTGAAAAACAATAAATAATATACAAACTCACCTTGCATCAGATAGATTCAGTTTAACCTTTATGGCCTAAATGTTTGTGTTTGTGCTCATGTATTGTAGGAAGGCTCCTTTTGATAGAAAAACAACTCAAAAACATTTTTATTGTTGTACAACATTATTTGCTGGGTGTAAAAGTCCTGAAAGATCTCTTTGTACCTGTTGGATCCTCATTGAATGTGGATATATCCTGTTGGATATACCCTCATTAGATGTGATTAAGATGTCAAATGATTGTTTTATACAATGTGTGCAGATCTTGCTTTTATTAGATACATTTTGTCAAGAATGATGGGTAAGACATATGCAGACTTGGGTTAAATGAAAAAACAACGTTTTATTTCTGTGATGAAGCTCAAGAATGCAGCACTTTGGTCATTTATCCAAAGTAAAACTCCTGCACCCAGCCAAGATTGAATCTTTTTAGTGGCACAGATTCTTTGGGACATGAACTCTGGCCAGCGTCCACCTCAATTCTGCAGTGTAATGACACTGCTCACTGAAAATCGTCTCTTCCGCCTCTTTGTAGGTGGCAGCAAGCCAACATTCAGAGCTTACATGTGTTTCTGCTAGTGGGACTTTCAGGTCTTGAGAGGTATCGAAGAGGGGATTTCATGTGCAGTTGACTGTTCTACTGGCAGGCATCAGTCAACATAACAAAAAAGTTGACTACAGAGACTACCTGTTGGGACCTAAAGATCATTAAAGTAATAATTGGCATCCCCTAATGACTGCTCTTCTTTGATTAAAAAAAATCTGCTGTTCTCAGCAAAGTCATATCCGTGATGGTATGCATCTATGTAGATCTATGATCTTTGGATGGCAAACTCTGTCATTGTGCTCTTGTTACCCACAAAAAGGAGTCATGCCACAACCTGGTCTCAATTCTGTGAATTTGTGAAACAAAGCAACATATTTTCAACAAAATACCACACGGTGTTGACAGCAACTATGATTTTCATTTGTCAGTAATTATAGAACAGGACAAAATATACAAATGACACCAGAATATTAACTTTATAACCATGTTAGTACTAAGTCAGTGACATAATCACTCACATTACCAATTCATAAAGGCTTTTACTTGTGAATTTTAGCAATTGTTATACTTTGAAGAACAGGCTCACAACCTTTAGGAACATCAGAAGCCTTGTTTTTAATGGCAGGAATTCGTCTGACTCAGCCATTAAGTATCTCACTATAAGGTCGTTAAAACAGGCTACAAGAAGTGCCGGGAACATGCAGAACGTTCTAAGACCTACAGTAGGGCATTTTGCTATTCAGAGGGTTCAACTGAGGTGAAGGGCAGCAATGAATGGAAGGCAAGAAGCACACAGACACACCATTTGAATTTCCACAATTTATTAAGGACACAGAGCCACAGAGATTCATGAATGTTCTTTTTGTGTTTCACCATATCAGTTAATAAATATATCATGCTCACCACATCTGCCAGCAAGGCTAAAGATATAAATACAGACTGTTTTCCATGCAATTTTTTTGTTGTTGGTAGATTCTTACTTTCTAGGCAGCCTCGACGACAGCAGAGCGACACTGCTTCCCTCCAGCTTTCCACAGCTCTTCACCCCTTGTACTTGGCCACTACGTCCACCTGGAAAGAAATGTATTTTTTGAAGAGGTTGAAAACATGAATTACTGAAAAACCTTTTGCATGTGTTCTAACATCTATGGTTTGTCTTCACATGTGTTTTAGAATTTGACTCAGAAGTTGGAGGAACTGTTTAATGAACTGCCTAAATTGAGGTAGGCGTTTTATGAAACTAGAATGCAGAGACACTCAAAACTAAAAAGAAAACATGAATTGTAAATCACAATATGCCATCCTAGGTGTGTCTGTGCTTCACAGCTTCTGAAGACTGGGATATTTAGACTCAGAAATTCATCAGATCATTGAAAACAACATTATGGTGTTAAGTTTCCTGGAACTATATAGAATGATGACTAATGATAAAAAAGTGAGCTCATTCAATATGGGCTATCTGTACAGAAGCACACATGTCTTTGTCATTGCAAGCCTGTAAGATACAGTTCTAGATTTAATCCTTGGGAAGTAGCAAACTTCATCTAAAAAATCCATTTGATTACTTTTTCTGTATTTCTTTTGAATTGATTAAATTTAATATTGGTATTACTGCAGGGTGTTATTTCTAACAATAAACTATTTTCAGGTTACATCATCTCTACATTCATAATGAAAGAAACTAGTAGAGGAACTATTGCCTTTGTTCTAATGGATTAAATATTCTTTTCTAACTATTTTGGTCTGGTTCTATGCAACTGTAATAGAAAAGATAATATACTGTACAAAGATGAAGGGAGAGTGTGGTAATACTGTGGTTTTAACTCGCCTAGCTGACGACATGACAGTGCTGGCTGGAAATCCATGTTGTCACATCCTCCCTCACTCATAAGGTACAAGCCAAGTACAAAATGCCGTCACAGTTAAGCTGGGGTGAAGGGAGGGGTCCTAGTAAAGATGCAAGGAGCACCTTGTTCATCCATTCATGCTTAATACTGTGGATTTAACTCGCCTGGCTGAGGTATTGACAGTGCTGATCAGAAATCAAAAGCTGTCACTTCACCCCCAAAATCTTGGATCTCCAAAACACCAATGCAGAATTCAAGCACCGACGTAAGAGCAAGCAGTTTCATGCATGTGGCATGGAATGAATGAGAAGTGCATACGATGTGGGTTTTAGCATGTTTGACAAGCTTATTTGAACGATGTGCAGTGCGTTAGAAACAGGTATGATGCAAGTGACAGAATGAAAGTCAGCGAACAGGTGGCAGCACTAGCAGAACCTAAGATGACTAGCTTGAAAATAAAATCCTGTGGCGGGTAGCAGAAAGAGCAGTGGTGACCGGAAGAATAGCCTGATGTGAAAGCAGGAAGACAGCTGCCACTTGCTGAAGTTTCCTAGATGGAATGCAGGAGAAACTATTCCAAGCTGAACCCCCAGAAGAAGAAATTCCAACAACGTATACAGCTGGAAGCTTTGACGGGGAGGAGTGGAGGGCCTATACGATACCAGTTGGACACCAACTAATGGAAAATGGTGGGAGGGGAACCTTTTTCTGTAGAAGTCTAGGCTGCAGATGCTAGGGAAAGAGTGGGAACGAATGAGCGATGAAAGTATGTTTGAAACACATCTGCTGCAAACCAAAACACCAAGTGCTAGAAAAGATAAGCGCAGCACTGTGTTCAGCCAGACAGTCTTTATGCAGAAGGAAGCGAAAGTGCGAAATTAAAATTTGTCCTCCACCCAAACGTCTGCTCAATAACACCATAAAGCATTTACTTATGTCTCTGTCATTGAGGGTTTGTAGGACCATGGTACAAATGGAAGATTGCCATATGAAATGCAGTCATGGTTGAAAACTTGCATCAGCAGGCTGATCCTGATTGCCAATCAATCCCTGCAGGGACATCAATGGCACCATCCCTAAGCCTCACTTGGAACACACCAACAGCCCTGGTTTTCTCTGTCACGGCAGGAAGACCAAACCAGATTCCTATGGTATCACATGTATTCAGAAAGCTTATAAAAGCATCCAGGATGATACATTTTCCCCATCTCCCAAACCTAAAGTCAGAACTGGAACAATGTGTGTGGTGGATCAAAGCCAGTGAACCTTATTTTCAGCTCAATGGTGACAAGATAACAAAAAATACCAACTCTACATTTGCCCACAGCTGAGACAGACTATCATATCACACCTTATTATACAGTATATGTAACATTGTTTTTGAATATTACAATTTTACACACAGGTTTATTTGACCCGTTTTTTATATCTGAGGGATCTCCTAAAATATACGACAAATATACTTCTCAACATACTATAATAACAGTGATTGTGAATTGTAATTTGATGTTGTATTGTAAGGACATGTTATTCTAAATACCTAACCTCATACCTAAACATCCACCCGATATACATTCCAAGAATTCCAAATCATGCAATGTTGCAGAAAGAGTCAAGAAGGAATAAATCATTGTTATCTTATTAATTATAATTATTTCATTTTTAGAAATTACAATTGTTATATGTTACGTACTGCATATATGACATTAAATAGAAAGCATTTCAAATTGTTAAAAATAGAAAAAACACAAAATGTAACTCTTTGGTCTTGAACAGAGAAAACAATGAGGGGACATATCCCAGATTGTTTAAAATCCTCAAAGGCACTAAGAAAGTGAATCCAGCAGATTTCTTCAGAAAGAACAACGAACTATGAACGAGGGGCACAAACATAAAGTAGTTTGGGTGCTGAAAACTATCCAAATGTGTTGTGGCCTCTTTCACGCAGGAGTATGAAAAGGTAACAGCTATGCTGTTTAAGTCAGTACCCTGTCCTCTTTGAACAAACAGCTGGATGAATTCCTTGGATCAATTAACTACGTGAAATAGGCCTGATAGGCCTTTCTTATGTTCTTAAGATAAAAGTCGATTGTTTTGCCAATTTACTATTATACAAATTGGTTTTTTACAATCAATAATTTAAGACAATCGTATTAAAGAACAGCCTCTGAGCAGCCGTCTAGCGCGAGAGAATAAATAACTTTCTGAGACTAAACTTGGAAACGATTCTTTGCTTTATGTTGGAATCACCAGCGATGCTCTCAGGAGATCAAACTCTCATAATTACAGTAACACACATGACATTGTTGAAGCCCTTAGAAGATCTACTGCTTCGGAACTTCCTTGCCTTAAACATTGGAGCCATGACAGTATCCATATTTTTGCCCTCTACAAATTTAATAGTACTGTCTAGAAAGGGGAATAAGAAATAGAGACAGCCCTGTGCTTGGGTCTTTAAAGTAGGGCCAGGAAATATTCTAAAGCTTCAAGCTGCAGGTTGATTCATATGTGAAGCAGACAGTCTTTAAGGCAGGAATGTTGTGCTAGGATTCTGGAGTAAAATTATAGCTCTCCTCTCCTAAGGTACGACACTTCTTGATGGTATAGAAGGCATGGGATTCTCCATCTCTCCTGGGAAAGAACAGCTTTTCACCCAGACATATGGGATATGATCTTCATATCCCGTAAATCAAATGATTAATGGAGGATTGTTTTGCACTAGCACATTGATGGTAATATTCAACATTTATTTTTGAATACTGCTATGCAGCAGGGTGTGACACTTGTTTAGGTTCTGAAGGAAGCCAGAGTTTTAAGGTGAGGGAATCAGAAAATCATATAAAAGAACACCTTGAGTGAAAATGCTAGCTGCTAGAACACACTGTATACCAATGTACCAGATCTAGGAAGGCGATGTAGGACTGCTTTTTTGTCCTGCCTTTCTTTCCCTTTGGAAATGGCATGGTTGTGTCATTGTTCCTCGTGGGGGTGGATCAAAAATCACTGAAGCAGAGCAATTTTCAATCCGTACACTTTGAAAACACTGTGGTTAAAAATGAATGGGAATGCGCGGAACTCACTTGCAATCCCTCTAACAAAGCATCTCAAGAAATTCTTGCGTAAAACTTCTATGCCTCTCATGGATCTGAGTGTATCTCAAGCCGCCACTTTTAAAACCATTTTCCTTATCGTGGAGCTCCAAGAAAATGGAGAATTGCTAGCTTGCAAAACTTGCATTCATTTAGATGGAGCAGTATTTCCCAAAATTGGGAACCACAGACCAGTCAAAATAGTGTCATTGGTAACCATAATACTTACGCAAAGCCCAAAAATTTGTTCAGCAGCAACCCCTGCTGTGCATCATATTGACAGAAGAGTAAATAATACATAGTCATTTTTGGGGGGAACAGAGAAAAATAGCTTTACAAATGACGGACAGAACGTGTTTATCTGTAATGGCTTGCTTACTTCAGAGACAAAGGAATTGAACTGGTACGTGTGCATACTGGAGACTTGTAAGGGGGGAGCCTATGGTATCTAGGCCAAATAGGGTTATAATTGTGCATTGTCTCTTAGGTTCAAACATTTTCCCCTTGACAGCATTGTAATAAATGGAGTTTATAACAAAAGTTCGGGAGCGATGACAACAACCAAGCTCAATCAGACTCAGCTGTCAGTAATTAGCAATCACTCCTGACAATCCATTCCTCTCCCAAATGCTATAAATACCTACGAGATCCCTATCTCTCTCTCTTGCATGTCTCTTGCTTCCCACCTCCACCCCATCTCCCCCTCTGCCGCTGCCCCTCGGTCATCCTGCAGGGGGTCCTGACCTCCTTGTCCTCTGGCCGGGAGGCCAGCCCTCAGCCAAGCGGGTTAAGCCACAGTTTCACTCCATGATGCTTTCATCTTGGGCGTTGTCGTTCCTAGTGAAATAGGATTTAAGAGGTGAAACAATCTAAATAAATCAATTGATATTTTTTATATTTTTCTACATATGCTCAATGTGATTTGTATGGATTGTTCTAAGTGGGCACACAGATAGGTCACAGTCGCTGAAATTAAGTAGGGTCACCCTATGATTCCATGTTAGCCAAGACACTTTGAGATAGTGTGAGATTTTGAAATGGCCCTTTCAAAAAATGTGTAAGTTGAGCATTACACCTTTATGAGTTGAAAACTGGTGACCATCAGCCTTGTGAACAGCCGAACAATGTCATGAAGTTAGTTGAAAGTGTTATTTCAGTTTTATACTGTACAGCTGATCAGTGTTGCATTGTTTACTTTACATGGGCATTAAGCACTGTCATCTCACCCAGGGTTTCTGAATAGAGATATTACTATCTTTAAAGGCTATTTTTTAAAATATTGTTGTGTCAAAATGCCTAAGCAGAAATAAGATATTGTATTTGTGTTCGCTTCATGAAAAAAATTACGCAACAATAGAGGATGAAATCCTGGTTCAGTGTTCGGTACTGCTGGAATAGACTTGCTGGGACTGCTTGAAATGGAAGCTCCAAAGTCAGTATTCATAATTCATGTGACCATATAATTTATATGACCAAAATGAAGAACTACAAGAGTGAAAAAGAGAACATTTAACTCATGATTGGTGTACTCTCCGCCAGAAATAAATGATATTCTTACATCCTGTTATGCTCTTTTAATTTCAGAAGCATCCCACCACACTTTAGATTTGGTACTCGTACTTGTGCTAGTAAAAGTAAAAGTGAAAAACTAATATCGCAGAGGAATTAGAAGAATGCCATCTAATATGGAGTCCGCCTAAGAATGAAGTGCAGCCCCAATGTGAATAACATGCTCATAAAATCATTGGCGCATCTGCTAGACAAAAACATATCTAGGGATAACCACTAAATACACATAACTACCTACAATTAAATTGCAGTTGATCAATTATATTCAGATCTTAAAAAATAAAAAAATCTTCAACCTGCAGAAGATGGGGTAAGCACAAATGTCTACAGTGTACAAAGAACCCTCTCCCATGACTTTGCATAACACACATTTTGGTCTCCACAAAGAGCCTCAGTAGTAATGCTAGTACTACACATCAAAAGAAACTTAGCACTAAGTTTATGCATATACTGTATGTTTTTAGGAAAATAAAACACTGGGATTCTGAATATTGATTAAGTGGTTTGGCTGTTGATTTATAGATAGTTCATAGTTGACTATGACAGACTCTTTGACTGTTCCAGAAGCAATCGCCTCACTAGTCTGGGCTCAGATGATGAGGTGAACTGAGATGTTAATCTGTTGGATGCCAAAGCTCATGAAAATGAACAGAACAGAACAATGCCTTTGTGCCATCAACATGTTAGAGCAAAACCTCAGGTAAACTGCAGTTATGCTCCCGCCCTGGGCTCCTTTGAACTTTTGTGTATTGAACTGGGAGTACATGTGGTATAAAGGGCTCAGAGACCAGTGATCAGCCACTTGCCTGTCCACGGTCTGTGAAAGGAATGGGGCAGAAAACTACACCTTGTGCAAAGCAGGTGTCTGAGATGTACAGCTTGTACTGCTTCCAACAGTCACAACATTGGCCACACTGTTAATCAAAGTTTTGAAGACTTATGTTAATCAGGGTAATAATTTTTACCCATTCATTACCCATTACCCATGATAATGAAATGTCAGTGCACCAACCACAAAAAGGTTTTAGAATTTTTCTGAAAACAGGGAGTGATACGTTTCTTTAGATGCTCAGTACATTTTGCTCACAATCTAAATGATAATATGACTGGCCAAATGTGTTTTTTAAAAGGCAATCAGCAAGTGAATTCCACATTATCGATAAAGTATCAATCCAGTGGTATATAGTGAGATGTCTCTGATTAGGTTATGAATTAATTTGTTAGATAAGTTTCAGACCAGTATTTTTTCCATTGTGGGTTATAGTACACTGAAAGAAACCTATTTTGCTATTGGGGTAGTTCAAATCTAAATAAAAACATATTGTAAACAGACAATAATGACTTTCATCCCTTCCTAACAAGATTTCTATTCATTTTAATTCCAACAAAGAGAAGACTTAATGTTCCAGGCAACTGAAGACCACAAGGCTGATATAAATGGTTATTTCAGAAACCTAGTTTACTGCCATTTTCTACAATATGCCTCTTCTAGAACGAGGAATATGTGTATTAATATGTGTATTAATTAATTCGGTGAGAGTGAGTCTTGTTTGATAAAGAAACAAGGCACTACCTTGCTGTCTGATCTGGGGAAGGCTACTTGACGTAATTGTTTTGCTTTATGTCATCAAGCTGTAAAACTGGATGAAAACCGGAGCCACTGCAAATCTGCCAGTGCATCAGAATGGCACCATGTGATTTGAACAAATATGCTACACATAAACATTAAGAGTACAGGCTCCTGTAAATAATTTACTGTATTTTTTTCAGTCAGCTCAGTTTAGTTGTTTGTGATGATTCATCTTCTGGGGGCATAGTCTTGTTGTGCCTCAAGGGTAGTTTTGCCCTCAGAACAAGACTCACATATAACAGAGCTGTACTTTCAGACCGCAATTCACCTTTAACTGTACTTTACCTTAGTGAAGCTGCACTGGACTTGCTTTAAAAATTGCCAGATTGGGTGGGACCATGCAAGCAAAATACCAAAGCTATTGGTTCCATTTCATATGAATCGGGCACATCATCCTCTGTTGGGTTATACTCACAGTTCAGCCTCGTTACAATCAACTTTTTTAATTGGCTGTGGCAAAAATGTAAAGTGCCCTGCAATGGGCAATCATCTATCCTTTTGCCCTGTGCTATCCAGGACAGTGCCCCAGCTCGCTGCTGCTCTCTAAAGAAAAACCACTTGAATGAATGAATGGATGGATGAAATTCAGATATTTGTGCTGATGAACAGAATCATAGTGAAACATTACATTATGGTGAATGGGTGGCAAATTTCCAACACGTCACCTCTGTACTGCCCTGTGACCCTGCTCCGTTTCTATTGTAAATTGTAATAAAACTCTTTGCTGTTGAATAAATAGTGCAGATTCAATTGATTGATGGCCATCGCTACAAAGCTCGTATTGTTGGGGTGTGAGCTCTTGAAGAATGCTGCTCATTCACTAATATGCTCAACTGCGAGACTGAAAACATTCCAAAGTTTCCAGAATTAAATTACAACATTTTTACTCAGCAATTTTCCCCGCGTTTACTTAAGAAACAACAGCACTTCCTCATCTGTGATCCCGTGCCTTCCCTCTGGAAAGCCTGAACTCCTTTCATTAGCAAGGATTTTTTTTTTCTGAAAATAACACCAAAAAAACATTTTGTATTGCTTGTGTGGATATTTCCAAAGACTATAAAAATGCTCTCTGAGGCATACTGTACTGTAGGAGGACCAAAACTCTGAGTTACCTCAGTCTGTTTTTTGTTCATTCATTTTCTAACCCCTTTCCAGTACAAGGTCATGGTGGAGCCTATCCCAGCAAGCAACGGGTGCAAGGCAGGGTACACCCTGGGCAGGACGCCAGTCCATCGCAGGGCAGACACACAGACACACCTAGGGCTAGGTTTCCCAGAATCCAATTAACCTAAAACGACCAGTTTTTGGCCTGTGGGAGGAAACCCACATGAACATGGGAAGGACATACAAACTCCACATACTGTAGACAGCACCACAGCACTATTAACCACTGTGCTCCACTGACAGCTGATTTAGGTTTCATGTTTTCATATTCTTATGAAAACACCTGCATATACGAGCATACAGACTTTTGATGATTCATACTTGAATCAAGGCCATTTGCTATTTTTTGAACCTGGTGCCCTGTAAGTTCCCAGTCTATATATTTAAGGGAATAATACATAGAAAAAAATATTAACTGCACTCATCCTTCAATATAACAGAATATTCGCAACACCAGAAACAACTGATAGAGGACTAGAGCTAGAGGACTCACACGACATATTTGAACATTCTTGTGTTCAGGAGCAACACCAGGGTAATCGCCTAAAAATTCAAATCTTAAAGTCCTTGATTTTGAATGCATTCCAAACCAAACATCGCTGCAAAATAATATAACCTGCTTCTAGACCCTGTATAGATACAGTGTGTAGATATCGGTGACTATATTGTATTTCTCCAAGGGGCTGCAATCAACAAGCTGAAAACTTGAAAAAGACTCTGCTGATGGTGCCAGAAGACAATCACAGAACCGCATGGGGATGGCTGAGAGATGGGTGCACATCATATAATTAAATAACCAATGAATAGCAAAAAGCCACAAACCTTTCATGCTTAAAAAACAACAAAGAAATATCAGAGAATCCCATATATGAGGGAGACTGCCCGTTTGCTTGTCCTTCAGATTCTTCAGATGTCTTTAAGAATAAAAACAGCTCCAGGTGTTTATCCAGTATTTCTCCCAGTTGAAATCGGTCCCGTTACCTGGTCGTTTTTTGGCTGCATTGTTAGTACTGGTATAAGATCATGTGGAGAGCTGTATCTGGTTATGAAAATGAACAGCAGTGGACCATTTCTGAGGAGATTACTACAGTTAGCATTATTGAAATTTTTAAATACATTATTCTGCTGGTGGTTGTATCAGAACTGAATGAAATTACACCTGGCAGTGATCCTAAAGGTGGAATCTGCTCCCAATGTTTGTGCCATACGAGAGCTGTACAGCAATATTGGCTGAAATTCAATTACATCATGTTTAACACTGGTAGATGACAACAAAATTGCTTAGAACATAACACTTGAAGGCACCTGCAGCACCTGGCATTTTCAATAGCCTTTATGTCTCCATAGACATAATGGAGGTAAAACAGGTAAAACAGAAGAAGAACGTACTGGAGAAGAAAGAGTAAATAGAATTAGCCGGCATTTAAATAAATTATATATAAATCTATATATATATATCTTTCATACAAAATTGTAGTTTTAGCAATGGATAGCTTAAAAATTCTGTTTATGCAATGTTGTGTGTTCAGTTCAGTTTTTTCTGTTCACTTCATGTAGGAAATGATCCATCAAGGAAACTCCACATCTCTGTGTTGATCCCATTTACACCACAGTGTGTAAATCCTGCTTCAGTTACTTACTGCTAGGAATGAAAATGGATGATAGACAAAACCGAATTAATGACTGAGCAGCAAAACACTGAGCTAATGGTAAAAAGTCATGACATTACGACATGTAACCTAAAGTTAATGCATCTTGTTTATGAGACTCTGCTCACAGAAAATACCTAAACCTAGTTTGATCTGCATTTTGCCAGTGTACTATATATTTTCCCAGGCAAAGCCCTTGCTATTGTATTTCACTACATCTTAAATTATGTGTAGTATTTAGATCGTTGTGGTGTTGGAAGATCATTTTTGCTGTGAAACTTGGAACTTTCTTAATTATCAGCACACAACTTATCCAGGTAAAGGGTAAAGAAATGACAGATGGACACTAGCGTGATACGCCTGAGTCTCAGAAGTATAGCTAATTCATCGAGAAAGCGAAGAACTGAGAGTACAACAGGGACCGTAACTTCTTTTTTCCTTACTATTACTTGACTCTCACTTTTTTTCTCTTCAACACAGGGAATCTAGAATATCAGTCTATTAAAAACACCGGCTCAACCTTTCCTCAAGTATATGCTCCTTTATCTGAAGACAGCACTTGTCGTGCCCCACTGTCTGTCTTCCTGGACGTGGAAATGCAGTCGGCTGGATCCTGCAGACAAGAAGCATGAGGCCAGTGTCACTCCGCTGCAGTCAGTGCAAACCCACAGAATACAGCAGACCACTGACATGCTTCTCTGGACGAAATCAAGTTTCTGAAATTAACTGACAGGACTTAACAAGGATCTTTTCCTGAGTTAAGAGTCTTTGTCTCCGCACATTTCCACACACAGACTAACCATGGCTTAAGCCTGCTGTAGGTTTCACCTTCCTGTGATTTGGAACTGGCAGTGGCTTTTTGCTCTTTACCCTCAGTTTGGAAATGCAAATTGCTTGTGGGCCTGAACTGCCTGTTAGAGGGGGGAAGACCACACATTTTGTCCAGTACATGTGCAATTTGAAGCTGGCTGTTTCTCTTTGCAATTCCAGAACACAAACAGCAGAGCTACAGTGCCCACCAGAGTTCGACAGCGATCACTGTTGTATCAGGGACTGATTCTGTTCTTGCATGGCTTTTCAGCAAAACATCCATTATAAAACGTATGCCATTTACCATCTTCTCCCACAATGTTACCAGTATCGGTCTCCTGAAGGAAGTCATCATACTTTTCTTTAGCATGAGATCAATGTACAGAAGAATCCAGGAGTCCATCCTAGACCCGACATGTCCGAGTTCAGTCCATTTCTTTATTATAGTTACCTCATGAAAAGCTACTTATCTACAAAATTAGATAAAAAAGAATTGAGATTTTTTTAAGCTCTCTGTGATTTAATTATACCTAGGCTCTGAACTTCATGAGCTGGATTTGAACTTCCCCAGCTTTGACCCTCCCTAATAGCCTTGGTCACTGCAGCCTATTTCTTATAATAAAAATATGATGTTTTTACCATTTTACAACACGAGCATTGATTAAAAAGGGAAAACAACATCGCTCATTGCGAAACTGAAACGCTCGTCTTCGCCCTTGAAAACACCCTAATTTACCTTGAACTTGGAAAGATACAAATCCATGAGAGAGGGAATGCCAAAAATATTTTAAAAATACACAAAAGTGTGCAGGAGAAAAGAGCAAGAAGACTACGTTTCCCAATTCCTTTTTCATCCCTTCCCGCTCCTGAGAGACCATATGTGAAATGTAAATCCTGTGGCATGAATACTGTACAATGCAATTAAGAAACATGCCATGATTATGATGAGAAGGATTTTAAGAAGAAACAGAATTTTTAATACAGCTCGCCAACCACATAGGAAAAATGTGCTGCACCAAACCTTTTGGGATTTACTCTCTCCTTTTTTTTTCTCTTTGCAAGATTTTATTTTTTAACTCTCTGACATTCTGATCAGAACCAAATCCCATTTATTTATTTTCCTAAGAGTTTAATGATCATGTAAAAAAAAAAGAATAAACTAACTTCAGAAATTGTCTCTATATTCCAAAGCTTCACAGATTTTATAACACTGCTAAAGCTTATATTTATTTTTAGTTTGTTCTGTCTCCTATAGTTTCACTTTTAGCATAGTTTTTGTCAATTTTCATCCTTGTGTGTTACTGTGGTACAGGAGTGCTTTAATGTAGAAGTAGTGCTATGGTACAAGCAATAATTTTGTATATTAACATTTCTTGTTGGGAGATACACATTCACTTTTAAATTATAATAAACTGGAGACATCTGGGAATACAGTATCTGAATTTTTCTTTATTTTCTACAAATGTAAATCTACCTTATAATCATTAATGATTCAGAATGTATGGAGATTACTACCCATCCACCTAAAGAGAGAGCACAAGTAACTATGCTTCAGTCAAAGTGTGAGTAAGGCTTGTGTGGGTTTTTAGAAAATAATTCTATTTTAGACATAGCTGGCAGTTTAAATTAGAGGAATGAGTTAACAAACCCTTTCCACTATATAGTGTATATGGATATTTTATACAGTAGGGGCAATGTGATAGACAATCAAATGGTTAAACACAGCACATATAGGGAATTTTAGATAAGAAGGACAAGCCTATAAAGTATAAATATCCGCACGCTGCAGATGAATGAAAAATACCATCAGAAATGTTACTGTATTTGAATTAACTTGTCTATATAAAGGTATAACAAAGAGTTAAAATACCTTTTTATTGTTGTTTTTTTTGTTCTTTCAAATCCACAGCTGCCCTTGGCAGAATAGCTTTGGTATATCCTTGGCATACGAGAGTGTTGTCATGGATACCCAAAGACACTTCTACCATCAGTAAACAAGTGTGAAGCAGAGCTCCTCAGTAAGCTGACCTGGTACTATTAATTTGCTATGAGTAACACGATGAGCTAAAATGATAAAAAATTAAACCGTGCTTACCAACGATACAGATGTATATGCATATTTTAAGTGCAAGTCGTAAAAGTAGGTCATGATTTGTGATCATCATTAACCTACTTACAAGTTACAAATTTCTTTCAATAGCTCCTCTTGTGTATGAAATATTAATTAATTTAAAATGCCTGTTCCCTGTATCTAACGGCATGATGTTAACACATCAGTCTCAGTTCTCTGTACAAGTGGATTGCAGCAAAACCTGTGATGGCAAAGTAAGATTTTCAAGAGAAGTAATCTGGCTGTAGAGAATATGAATACAAAGTCAGGTTTTCTAAGTTTGAAAACAGAATTGCCTCACATCTGTGAAAGCTACAGCCACTGCCAGCCACACGGATATAATATAAAAAGTACACCTGAGTTCATTCTTATGAATTATTAATAAATATTATTGTTTATTATTAATCATAATACAGGTGTCTTTCCACCATATCCTTATAGACACACATTTCACAGAAAGAAGCTCTCATTTCACCGTGAAAGTGTAGTCCTGTCCTGAGCCCTATAGGCCGGAGAGAGGGCCTCGGTCACCTTATCGGGAGTAAGCAACATTCTGATAATGAATGAACTGACAGATAGTTGTCTTAGGATGAGCAAGTTTCAGAATGAGGTTCAAAGCTTAAAGTCGCAACGACTTATGGGTATGCATTTGAATGACCTCTCCATCCAATCACAGCATAAGAGGAGATGCCACTGCCATAAAATGGAACTTTTCTCTCCTGCCGATATTTTTGCTGCTCTTTGCTCTCACCCTAAACTAGAAGTGTGTAAGTTTTCCGATGCATAAATACACCCATGTATCTTGTCAGTGTTGGATAGGTCACACTGATCCGGTCAATATGATTTTCTGTGTTTGATGATTGCTCATGTGACTCTAGTAACTTTGTTACTTTGACCTAATACAGTATAACTATATTAACTATATATATATAACTTTAACTTTATAGAAACTTTAAAAAGCGGAGTTGGATGATTGTTAAGAGTTCCATCTCCAATAATCTCCCGTTACAATATGATTGGATAAAGAGTCGATTAATATTCATACCAATCAATCAATGGATAGTATCCATTAAGGCTTTATAAAACAATTAAAACATTAATTTTCAATATTCAACATACTGTATTCATTTACTTTAACCATGTACCAACAAGTCAATGCCACATTTAAACTAAAACTTTGCCAAATGATCCTAAATAAAATCTCTAAATAAAATATGTTATAATTACTATAAGGTTTTGTTAAGGTGAAGAAGGCTGTAATAAAATAAAATTATACTATAAGATACAAATACAAACATACAGCATTAACTGGTATCTCTTTTTTTGCAGAGCACTTAGTTAAACGCAACTGCTAGAGCTTACTAGGTTCATTGTACAGACTGCTACGTGTCAAAAGAACATAGAAAAACCTAACAGGAAAAACAAATAAATATAATTGTGAAATGCAGAAGCAGCAGAAAAAACATTTTTGTTTCCGTTTATTTTCCATTTTTTTAAAGCCTTAGGTGTTAAGCACAGTGTCTGGTAATATGATTTCCTGAAAATTAACTAATATCATATACAGCAGTATATCCAGTGCAAGACAGGTGACGTGCACAAGGGCAGAAAAAAAACCCAAACACAATTCTTATTGTTCATAAATTACAATAATAATTTAGGATACAGAAACGCTTACTATTTACTGATACTAACAGCATCAGTAAAGAATGTTTGTGTAAAATGCCAGCCAATTCGGGAAAATATATTTAAAAGCGAAACATTCTGCTATATCGTACGTGAATTGTAAAATGTTCTTAAATTGATAATGAATACCAATTGTGTTTGAAATGAAGGCAGCCTGGCAACTTAGGATGAATGCCCTTCCATGGGGCCTCAATTATGTATGCAGCTTCTTTGAGAAATATGTTCACACATCTTATCCAAAGGACCGCCTTTGTTGTTGCCATGAAACAAAACTGTACATAGCTATTGTCTCATTTCTTTATATTTAACCCAGCCACGGGCTGCTGCAAGTTAACCCTTTCGTGACCGTTACTGCAAATGGAAGACTGATAAAACACCACTAAATATATATATATTCATATAGAAAACATACAATTATATATTTCACAGGCAAAGTAATGAACGCAATCCACCATATATAATGTAATGAATCACTCTTACACTGTGGACTGAAAAGGTATTTTTTGTCCTCTTTAACGTAACTGGCACTAAAGCTTCAGCGCTATGAATGTTAATCTGCTTACTAAAGGTCTTGTATGTTGTTTCATCTATGAGGTGCATTTCAGTTTGAATTGTCATTGTTTGTTGCTGGTGACCTTCTCTGATATTGTACATATACCAACCAGCCTGTAGTCCGATCTAATCACATTTTTGTATTAAGATTTTATTCAGAAATGTAATATAAATTATGCTTGCTATAGCTGTCATTAAGGATTAAAAACCGAAGCTCTGCTTTGAGATTTACCTCATTTCAGAAATTAGCAGCTTTGATCAATTGTTAATCTTGATTTTGTAAAACAGGATCTAATAAAAACAGACTTATTTTTAGACATACATTTTCCCTCAGTGCAGATCATACCAATGGGAAAATACATAAAGGATATTTAGGAGTCTTCACACTCTCAAATGTGCTTGCGTGTGCGCAATGTAGAGGCCTTGCTTAGACATTCAGTCTATTGACAGAAAAGGTCTGTGGAAAATGACAAAAAATGAGGGAAAAAAAGGAATATTTCTTTGTCTTCAGAAAGTAAGCTGGTGCTATGAACAATGCCAACACCCCTAGTTTTATTTATTCTTTCCCCCTCTGCTAGACTGCAGTGGCTCGTCATAATGGCTTTAGCTCCTCAGAGCAGAGGAGAAGTGAAAGGGTTAATCCCGGTGTCTCTGCGCTTTTTTTCCAGACGGCAGCATTGTCTGCTTGTGCCCACCCCAACAAATAACCTTCTGTGATTGTACAGCTAATTTGATGTGTCAATTATTCTTATGCTAATCGAGTTACAGTTTCTCACGTTTCCCAAGGTTTATACCACAGATGGTTATACACAAATCTTCAACGGACACTGCCCTTTTTATTTCGATGCGACAAAAATGTCAGGGTCGAACAAAAAAGCCTGCACTCATCCAACTACAATATTTGCATCCTTCTTTTCTGCAGCGCTCAATGTGCACAATACAAGCACTACAGTAGCCCATGATACATTACTGAAAACATTGCCATCTGTATCGTTGCCCTCTTCTTAGTGGAGTTTTTTCCCAGCAGGTCCTAATATGGATGACTTTTATTCTCTATATTCAGTATAAAGTTCCCATTTCAGTACTCACACTAAAGCCCAATATGCCAATGCATCAGACATTTGGAAGGCAGAGGAAAATAAGGTTGTTCTATTTCTCTAAAAACTAAATTTGTACACTGGAAAGACATCTCGGAGTAGACTGAGTCCAGGAAAGTAAAATCAAATTCAAGTAGAATATGTACAGTGAGTTTAAGAAATTGCTTGGATGTGTAGCAGCGAGAATAAATATCCCATTTCTAATCGTATGCTTCCAAATAATCGTGAAAACATTTGATCTTAATCCAGTCGGAAATGTTTTTTTATCTACCAGACTAAACATTAGTTTAGCATAAAGTAGTTCAAGTAGGGAGCTGCGTCAGCATTACTCCAACATTACTTGTTCCTGCAAAGGAACGAGTAAAGGTTTATTCCATGCTGAAAAGAGAAGAAAGGAAACACAACTTTTCAGCTGTGGAGCCTTCTTCCGATGTGTGAAGGCTCCACAGCTGAAACATTGTGTTTCCTTTCTTCTCTTTTCAGCATGGAATAAACCTTTACTTGTTCATTAGCTTAGCATGACAGCATGAACTATAGTACACCCCACCAATAGAGGCAAAACTGTCTTGAAGGTTTTTGAACAGGATTAATTTTTGGGTAAATCTTCAAATGTTACGAAAATATTCCTTTTAGGCACTCTGCTTTCTACACACATATTTGAATTTCATTTGTATTTTATAACATAGCTTGTTAAAAATTTAGTTTCTTTTTCAACACTTTTGTTACAATTGTCAGGTTATTACAAATGGAATTTTCAATTCAACTAAATAATTTGTTTCAATTTGTGTAACCATTCAATGACACACTTTTGTACATGCTGCATGCAATGCATTTCCATTTATTCGTAAACAAAGCCATAAGACATCGTGTTCTTGTATGTTATGAACTGGTATGTGTGTGCTCGCAGCACATAGGTCCTTAGTTCTATTCTTCCAAAAAAAACCTCCGTGTGGAGCCTGCATGTTCTCCCCTTGGCCCATTGGGCTTTTGTCCAAAGACATGCTCTCTTAGTTAACTGGCATCTTAAAATTGAGTTTGAGTGTGTGCGGGGTGTCTTATCCATGACGTATCCTGGCTTGCCCCCATGGTCTGCTGGGCTACATTAGTGGAAGCGCATTTCAAACTGAGAACATATACTGTATACAACAGACGCTGTCTCCTGTCTCACTGACACTGGCCTCTGGCCTTTTTGGCATAGGAGGTTTTTGAAAACAGTAAATAAAACAGTAGCTGATTTTATGTTCAGGCTCTGATCATGAGTTTTTTGGTCCAGCTGTGTGATAACTCGAACAAGAACAGGAACAGGAACAGTAACAGGAACAAGAACAAGAACTTTATTTTATATAGCACCCTTAGAAGTAGCTTCTCAAACAGCTTTATGGTAGGTGTATAAGGCAAGAATCGGGGAGGTGCCTTGGCTGTTGAAGAGATGCATATAATTCTGTCAGAAAAATATTTCAAAGGACTCATCATAATTTAAGGGCATGGAATTCTATTTTACCATTGGGAACACCCAGGCCAGTTGATCAGCAAAATTATGAGGCAATTAAGCCTAAAATCTAAAAAGTATACTCTTGTCCTAATATTCAGTGTCTTCTAAGACCAAGTGTCTTAAAAACCAGTAGGCTACCAGCAATTCTGCACTTCAAGTGCCATTTTTATAAGCACTGTGCTAGACAAAACCTTGATTTTGGTCATCAGCCACTTTAGTGTTATAACTTCAGGATCTTTTATAAAAATAAAATCCCATTATTGCTTATTACTGTATATACACTCTGAGTCTGGAATGACCAATTTGTATGGCATCATTGGAGAGCACACCAAAGAGGTCAGAAGGCAGCAGCACTGGAATGCATTTGATCGGCTTAGAGAAGAAAACACAAATGCAAACAAACACAAACACAAAAGTATTTTTTGCTAGGTTTTCTAGAGTTAAGCAGAGAAAAGCTGACTTAATATCTGTTGTTTTTTAGTAATCTGCCGTTATCAGTTGAGGAAACGAGACTTTCAAATTCAAACGGGTTGTATCTAACTTGGTAGCTGAGTTAAAGAAGAAAGATTTTAGAGCTCAAATTGGTATAAACTTCATAAACTGCAAATAAAAAAACAGAGAACACTAACCTCATAAAAGCTACATAAGAAAACGTCTGTGTGTAGTAGTATTCAAAATGCACAGGATATTAGTATATACAGTTGAGTAGAATATAGTGTATAATTTAACCTATAAATTTAAAATAGGAAACCTTGAGTTTGAATAAACCACCTAAGAAAAAGATATAGGTGTTTATGTTGACATGTTTTCATCTTGTAAAGAGTATGAGGAAGCAAAAAAAGGAAAAGATATATAGTTAAAATGACATAATTTAGATCAAGAGATGGTATAGTAACACTAGCACAACTGTGCACTAGCACAACATCATCTAGAATATTGTCAACAGTTCTGGTTGCCAAGATACAAAAAAGATATTGCTGTTTTGGACTGAGTCCAGATTAGAGCAGTCGGAGATGTTCTGAGGCTCAAAGGAAAGTCCTGCACTGACAGGGTAGGAAAGCAGAATGTTCTAGTCTTGAACTGAGAAAACTATGAGGGAGACCTCAGTTTGAAAAGCTTTACAGTCATTGACACAGCCATGCCGGGAGACATCCTTAGAATCAACAGTGAAAGACAAACTAGGGGACTCGAGCGGAGATTAAAAACCAAGAGTAGAAAGCACTTCTTTACTCAAAGGACTGTGGGAGTACAGACCAAGCAACCCAGTCAGTACCCTGGCATGTTTCCGGACATGGCTACATCGGAGCCTTGGATCAATCAGCTACTAGCAACCAGTGGGCTGGATGGTCTGACTGGCGTCCTCCTGTTTGTAGACTTTCTGATGTTCCCCTATGTGTGGGCTCACCGCGATGACCTCTGTACCCACACGGGGGGAGGGAAAAATGCAGACAGCCACCTCTGACTCGCCCACACATTACGCCATCACGCCATGCGGATCTTAGCGAGCAATAAACCCTGCAGCGTAGTGCGGTAGATTCAGATAACCACGTTCCTCACTGCACGCCTGCAGGAACATGTCAAGTCTCACAGCTCGCTGTTTCACCAAGAGAGCCCTGGCTGACTCATACCAACCCCTTCACCAGAGGTGCCGAGACGCCCTGCTACTTGGGGGATGCTGGTCACAGTTAGCGGAACGACCCAGGCTTCAACTAGGATCATAGAGCACAGCCTATGCTTGACGTAAAAGCCCATATCAGCTGAGTCACCTTCCATCCATCCATTTTCTAACCTTCTTCTTGCAGGGGATCCAGAGCCTATCCCAGCAATCAAAGGGTGCAAGGCAGGCTGCACCCTGGACGGGACACCCGTCCACCACAGGGCACAGACACCAACACACGGACATATACACTCCCAGCTTTCCCAGGAACCAATGAACCCACCAGCATGTCTTTGGGCCATGAGAGGAAACACACACTAACAAAGGGAGAACACACAGATAACAGCCCGGGAGCTGAACCCAGAGCCCCAGCAAAGCTAACCAAAGCACCACCGTCCTGCCCAAGCCTCCTACCACCCCTTGTAAATCAAAATGTGAACATCCCGCATCACATTTTACTACGTTTCAATATGTCTCTTTTTGGCTCAGTGTGGATGTGTACTGTAGATAGGTTTTCAAACAAACAAACAATTTCACTTTTAGCAATACAGCTGAGCTTTCTTTTTTAAAAACTGAAACAAAAGATTATATCATAATAAATCTTTTACATTCCAGGGACACCAAAGGAAGTAAAAACAGCTTGACAGAGCCAGCATGAGAAAACCAAAACCCATTTTATTCTAATGGCTATGTGCCCTGTCATCAATATCATTTAATGCCGAGTTTCCCCTTGGTGCAAGACTAAATGAAGGATCACTAGTTTCTCCTGCTCGGCATGTCGTTTTAACTATAGTAAAATTAATTCCTAGCAAATTTAAACCCATAAACGGTGCTGATGAAGTAGTATGCTGGCACAAGACTGGGAAGAAATACTTTAGAGGGAGTTGGGAGAGTGCCTGCTGGATTCAGAAATATACTCACATTAATGTGTACAGGCTATCTGACAGGAAATCATAGCAAAAAATTGAGTTCTCAGTTTGTCAGGTCTGCCTGGCATCATATATCAAGCAGGCCAATAGTAAAAAAAAAAAGATAAAACCCATTGACAGACATATTCTTAAATGGAGAGTCAAATAACTATAAAACAGGTAATCCAACAGTTGTATTCCTATTCTAAAGGAAAGGGAGGGTCTCTCCCCTCACCCAGAATTGTCTTTGACTTAAAGGGTCTTTCAATTCTGAAACAGAGGATCAAACAATTCACAGCAGCATCTGATTACATCCCAACAATAAAGAGCATTGAACCCCTGTCTGAACATCAGGACTCTGTTTTCAGACAGAAACTACTGAGGTATTCACTTTTTTAAAAGGTCTTTTGCTATAAAATGAATTGTGAGCATCTGCAAGGTATTTGGTTTGAACTGACTAAATTGTAATTTGTTCTCCATCTTTTTAACGCTGTTGAAACAGTCCATTTAGTGTTTCCTGTTTACCACTTGAATTTGGTTAGGCACGGAGCACTTCTCTGTGTTAATTAACCTCTCCTTGTTCCTTTGCAGTTTGCACACTGAGGCAGCTCCTTAGTCTGTCTGTACAAACGTTTTCCGCTCAATAATGGACACTCTTGTGTTACGAAATCAGCTGTATGTCCCAGGATCTTTCATGTCAACATGAAACAGGACCTCACAGTTTCTCAGTTTAATTCTTATGCAATTCAGAATATCTGAATACCACAATTAAATAAGACAGAAACATAGCAACTGGTTGGAAGGAGAAAATTCATATTACAATTCAAAGTCTATTATAAGTAAAACCTTTAATCTAGACTTTTTTGTTTTATGAAACGTGATCAGAATAAATTGCTATGTTCTGTATTTCACTTGCTTTGGCAGGTCACAGAAAGATCTAATCCAGGAGTATCCAGTACAGGTCTTGAAGCCCACTGGCCCTCCAGGACCAGGACTGGACACCCTGATCTGTTTCCAGTCCGATCAGGTTACTCAAGCATTCTAAATAACCATCTTAATAATTTTGTTATTATTCACTGATTTAAGATTTAGATGTCTAGATAGCAAATGAATTATGACCCAACTGCAGGACAGTTTTTCCAAAGTTCTGTAATTCATATCAATTACTTCTGAAGTCTAGAAAAACATTCAGGTGGGTAAATATGCCATACGTCACACGTAAAAAGTGCCTGTTTTTATTCCTGTTACAAATATGGGGGTGTTATAACATAAAGGCAGATAATATCAAAACGTAACAGACAGATGCATAAGAGAATTAATCTATATTCATCATGGCCAAGAATGGCTTGGTCTTTTAAGAGTGTGTGTCATACACATCAAAACGTAAGGTGAATCTTTTTCATTGAGCGGTGCCTACCACCATATAATGAATAAACACCCCTGTCAGGAAAACTGATATACTCCTTCTCAGTAGTAAGCCTCTCATGGGAACATAGAGTGATACAATGAATAGAGCCAGCCTATTGTTGACTCTCACAGCACCCTGAACAAGCCCCAAGGTTATGCCTGGACCAGATTTTTTATCTAATTTAGTGCAATCATAAACTCTTAGCAAGAACTAAAACAGCAAAGGAAACTTACCAATTAATATTAATAATAGTAAAAACATAGTAGCAGAAGGCCTTAGAAAAGGCTTTAGAGATCAGATAAAAATGCAAAAGAAAGAAATAAGATCAGCGTTGTTAAATAGGCCCATGAAGCTGTTACTTAAAAAAACAAGTTCTCTTTACATGAAGAAAAGCTGACTGGAATTAACAAGCTCTTTGTTCCCAGATGCAGAGGTACAAGAGAACTTTTTCAGCCCAGCAGAAAAGGGGGATTTGAGGAGTGTTGTGGCTGCTTAACACTTTCGTGCTTCAGTGCCCATGAGAAAAATTTCAGCCGGCTATTAATCATTATTGTATCCTTGCAAAAAGCATCTGATACAATAATGGCTGGATGTCATTATAGTGCTGTGGTAAGCAACAAATCAAGGAGCTGGGAAAGTCCAGCGGACGCAGCCAGCAAACTTTGGAGGTGGGGAATGCATTTTAATAAATTTACATCCCATTTGCCATTTCCCCCTTCTGGGAATCCTACTCCAAAATGAAACAATGTGCTGTGTCCATGGGCCCAGGTCTTTTATTCTCCTGTCTCAGGCTCTTCTTTCCAGGCCAGCACTGACAGCACGCTTTTCTCATAGCCTCTCCTTCTCATAGCCTTTGGTTGCTTTCAAGTTCAATTTAGCACAATAAAGTTGTTATGCATGACAGTTTGGAGAGCAGAATAGGTGGTGCTTGAGCCTGCTGTGTCGCTACAAAGTGGGCTCATTCTCTGCAGGCCAGCTCAGTTACTGAAGCTTTGCTGGTGGGGCACTGGAATGGACTTCCAGACGTCCCCATCCTGACGAAAACAATTAGCTTCAAACCGCAAGACGCCGCGGGGTCGCCCTTACTTACAATGAAACTGTGCCGTTTAATATGCTGCAGTGGATTTCAAACGCAAGCTGATTTATCCTGTTGTACTCTCTTTTTATGCTCTTTATTTGCAGATGTGCTGAGAAATTTGGAAAGTTCAAGTTTCACAGCGTTGAAGAGATGGATTAGAAACCTAGACCAATGGTTTACTGTTTTGTGTGGGTTTTTTAAAAAAAACCCAAAACAAATAAAGTTGAGATATGTCAGGCTTGTTTCCATTAGGCTGCACAAGCTAAAACACAGCCCTGAGGTTTCTCTGCCATGGAATTCGAAGGGAAATGTCTCTTTGACTAAATGTCAGACACAGGCTAAAACACAAACAAGTCAGAACACTAAAATACATAATATATACATACACTGTAAACCTTTATAGACCTATAGATAAATACAGTACATATAGAATGTGTACAACAGGTGTATACTTTACAATTATATTGTAAAAGAGGTTCAAGCAGTTTGGAAACAGACAAAGGCCTGAGTTCTTCTAATTAAATACATCAGAAAATACAGTCTTGGTCCCAGATTAAGGACACCATATGTGCAAGTATTCTGCATCATTATGTCATACTACAGTGCTTTGGAAGACCACCATAACCTAGTTTGTCTTCAATGCATGTTCTGCCAACCTTCGATAGATTCATTAGTGGGTACTCTTTGGGAGCAATGAAGCTCAAAAGGCCTCCAACAATGAGGCTAATCATTGTCTCTTTGCTGATCTAAGCTTATATTTTCTCTTTTCACCACTGAGTCTTATATTATTTCTGAGCAATTTGCCTTCCCAGCCTGGAGCTCCTTTAACTGATAAATATTCCTTCCCCTCCACCTCCTTTTTTCCTGTCCATTCCTTTTGTCCCCTCCTTCTTTTCAACAGTTGCCTCATTCTGTACTTTTATGGCAATAAAAAGGAAAAAAGAGAATCCAGGCTTTAGTGATAAATGAAAACAAAAAAAGGTTTTAACTGAAAAGAGCTGGGCTGGGGAAGACAGAAAACACAAGATTTGTTTTTTTTCCCCGCTAACGAAACTGCGTTTAATACATCTCAGGACTTTCAAAGCCAGCTTGTAGACAGTGTGTGCATGAAGTGTAATGGTATCAATTGACTGGTTCTTTTTTGGTCGCCAGAAAGAACTCTTGAAGGTGTCAAGGGAGAGAGGGCTTGCAGACAATGCAGCCCATGGCAGCTGAATGTTAGCGATGACCTTGAACCCAACTAGTTTTCATTCCCATGGCTCCAGCAACAGGAGGTGCATGGGCCTGCAGCTGGGCCTTTTGCATCACCAGCCATTTCCTCTGTGTGCTATTCTGTGCTTTTCCCAGACAACAGTGTCACCCTATTGCCCAGACCTGGCTAATGAGTGTAAATGAATGTTCCACCATTAGTGAGGAGAGACTGTATGCTCGGCATTCTAATCAGCCATGTATACAGAACATATGTGAGATTCAGAGGACAAAAAAATTGCAGTAAAGTGTTTTTTTTCCAGATTTTTAAAGAAATAGAGGATAGAATTTTTTCTCGAAATTAAGGCCTTTCTCTCATCCGGTACTGCCTAGACGCAGAATTGAAAATTTTGAGAATTTGAGAATATCTGAATAGCTGCTTTTAATGCTGAAGCGAAGTCAAACACAGGTGTGTCTGCTCGTGGCGAATCAAGCTCCGGTTCCCCGCCAGCGCACTTTTTGCTGCTGCGAGAGCACAGATCTGAATGTGTGGCTCCCACATGGAAGAGCCGATCAGCGCGAGGAGGGCAGAGAGGGAGGGGGGGGGGAGCGCTCAGATGTCTGGCACTGCGTGCTGCAGGAGAGAGTTGATCAGGAGAGAGGTGATTGGCGAGTGGCTCTCTCCTCCCCGCACCGCACTTGAGAGAGCACACTTAGAGTACTGTGCATTCTTAAATTCGGGTTAAGTTCAGACATTGCAGCTGCCTTTTCATTGTCGCAACAGTCCTGTTTCTCATCCCATTTCCTTCTGCGCTGCACCTCTTTCTGAATTCTAAAAGCTTTATTAAACAAAAGAAGCCTTCAGGAAACCCCACACCGGAAACATTTCGCAAAACATGCAAGAAATTAACTCTTGGAGTCCTGACACCCTAATGCAATGGGGGCACTGTTTACAGTATGAGGCATGCAAATCATGTGCATCATTTTAACGGTGTCTTCCATTGGGTGAAAGTCTAAATGCATGCTTATCAGACGTATGCTTTTCCATCTTAAATCTTACCATCAATTTTTGTTTTTGAAGGCATCATTATTATGTGTAGACAAGATGTTGTGACCTGCTAACAAAGCATGTTTGAAATATCTATGCAACTATCCATTCATATCCATTCCTGTTTATCCTGTAGAGGGTTGTGGCAGGTTTTTAATTTTGCACATATTAAAAATTAAATTATTTCTTAGGAAAATATCTGCTGAGATTTTTTTCATCACAGCAAGACGTGATTAGAATGATACATCATTGGATTGTGGTGTTACTATAAGGTGAATAGGTTGTGGCATAATTAAACAGAAGGTTTCCTAATAAGAATTATTATTAGATTAGTAAAATCAAAGAAAATAAACCATTGGGTAGAAGTATTTGAAATTTACAAATCCAAAAAGCTACAGCTATCTGTGAAGGATAGAGGCTGTGATTTAAGCAAGCATATTCACTCACTAATGTTTTAATGGAAAAGCTTAACAGTATTATCTTGCCAAATAAAAAAAAAATGCACTGTGTAGTGGATTCAAAAACGCAAATAGGAAAAGGAGATCTCAGCACTGTCTGGCGTTAATGGATCTGCGTGCAGAGCTTTCTCTTTCATCATTCCAGGTTGTAGACCAACTATGAAAAGAGCTGCTGTTTAATATGCAAATACACCATCAGATAAATAATGCAGGAGAAGAAACAAACGAATGCCTTAAAGAACTGGGGAGGGGAACCCACCAAGGTAGACAACCACTGCAGAACTTCAGACCCAAGGAGAAAAGGACACTCTGTACAATGAAACCAGTCGTATAGCAGACACCTATTCACGACGTCTTTATTGTGATGTCGGCCAGTTACTAAAGGACCGGACTTGTAAACCATCTGCACTTTTCATTATTTGGCAACACAAACCATTTTTGAAAGATATGTATTTGTGATTTAAATGCAAAGGCAGAACTAAAAACATACGTGTTACGAATATGTCTGAAACAGAAGAAAACAGTCCACATAAACGTCACATTGAATATTCCCACTCAGCTAAAAAATACATACTTTCATGTACA
The DNA here is from genome assembly GCF_055471065.1 of Atractosteus spatula. Classification (NCBI taxonomy): domain Eukaryota; kingdom Metazoa; phylum Chordata; class Actinopteri; order Semionotiformes; family Lepisosteidae; genus Atractosteus; species Atractosteus spatula. Next base: position 3,955,618 of record NC_142708.1, on the reverse strand, counting down.
TCAGACGTAGAACTGTTCTTTTGCTTTTTTGTTTTTGAGAAATGCTCTTTAGAAGTCCTAAAAATATCATTTTTTGTCACTAAATACAGTCTGGGTTTGATTTCAGAAGAAAGAGTAAATACTATCTGGGCCTAAACGTACTGTATGAAGAGGAGGCTGTATAAACTACGAACATTAAAACGCAAGGAATCTTTTTGGGCTTAGCCCATTTGGTAATTAGTAAGTAATTGTTCTAAAAAACTCAGCCAGCCATGTCTTAAAAAAGGCAGGAAATCAAACATGGCTGAGTAGCGTGTTCTATACTCCAACAACCCTTTGTGTAAATATGTGCGTCCTGATCTACAGTACATACTTAATACATATTGGTACTGTAGTAAGATATATATTTAAAATAACATATTATATTAGAATGCTTTGCCAGTGACACATGTTTTATTTATTTTTTCAGCAAAAATAAAAAAGGCAAAATAATTTTCAATTCTACACAATGCAGTTAATAGTGCTTTTCATTTTTATATGAGAGAGTCTCCAGATCTTGAAACCACATCACAACTGTTTGGCTTCAAATGCATATTTCAGGTTTTGGTATATGTGGTTTTAAGTGAAAGGAGATTTAAAAATCACTGCACTTGCGAAAACTCACACCAAAAATTGTGAGGTGACACCAAAAAAATATTTCAAAACTGAATTCACCTTACATTAAACACTGGTATTTAAAGGTTGTTTGGAAACTAATTTACTGAGCTCATTGGAAAATGCAGAAAGGAGCACAGAAAAAAAGGGTTAAATAATTCCCTCCGTTTAGTGAGACTGCTCTCAGTTTGCTAAAATATACAATAAATTACCTCAGAAAATAAACAGCATTTTGCCTTGGGAAATAGCCAGGAATGTCATTTGTTGAAAGATGTGCCTTTTAGGGGCTTGTTAAAAGGCATTGCTTCTCTTCTGAAACAGACAACAGACAAATCAACGTTTTATATAGAACCAAGTATTTATGTAGGAAACATTTTTACGACATGTACCTTTTGACTATACAAAACCACGTTTCCAACCAAATTAATATATAATGAGTTAATAAATCAAACTGGAAAACATGTTATGTTTACACACAAGGTAAACAGAGTTATTATATGCATATGACAAGGTAAGCTGACTGATTACATACACACAAATGCAAGCAGAAAACATTTTGCGGTTACAGAATTATGAACTTTAACCTACATTTCAGTACCTTGGCAGTGAAATTAAAGCTGATGCACTGATATTACATCCCAAATAACATACAGAAAGGGTATCACCTCATCACTGCTCTTTATATCTGTTTCCACACATTTCAAAACACATTTTGGGTACTTTCACCACCAAAAAGTCTGCCCCCAAGCTTCTCCTTATGTTCCTTTTTATTGCTTTATTATTAATAACAGTGTATTCAAAATATACCAACATTTTAGACCCTGACATTCAAATCAGCAATGTTTGCAGAGATCTATATGTGACAAAGGGCGTTCAACATACTAACCATGAAGAACAAATACTTCAAACCTTAAGCAACTTTGTTTGGCCAGAGATGTAAAAAAAACAACAGTAATAAAAAAAATATGAACTTCACTGTGCTTGACTTTGGTTTGTATCTTCTTTCAAATGAAGACTGTAGATTGTTTTTTTTTTCAAATTAAAGCAATACATTTTGATAACCAAATTCAACCTACAGTACAAATGTCTGCAGAAAAGATTAAAATTAGGCTATAGAAAATTAATAAAAAAATATTAAATATAATATATTAAAATATAATAGAAAAAAGTGTAACTGTTATTATGGGGTAGCTTCTTAAAAATATTTTATGATTGTTGCTGCGATACCAATGCTATTGAAATCCATGACATTAAACACTAATTGCTTAACACATAAAAAATACACATTTAAACAAATTTCCATTCCAATTACTTATACATGTACATTTGGAACTGAAGATTGCTTTTCTTTTTCATTATTAGATAGGAAACAGTTCTGCTGTATGTTTAAACTGTATATTCCCCAACCACGCCTAATGACTTCAGGTTGCAGATGTACTCTTTAGCTGCACAAACTGGGATGAGTTATGGAAAAGACCCGTGTCATGCTGTTCTGGCCTGAGTGGTTTGCATTAGGATGCATCATAATGGATAACAAAACTGGAAGATAATTTGACTGATGTTTGAAATGACATTCTATACTGTTTCTTTAGATATAGCAACTGGTATTTTGAATGACAATCACTACTGTGCATTCAAATAAAAACAAACCTCAATATCAAATTAGGTGAAGAACTCATCAAACATGCCAATATTCAGTTTTCTCATTTATCATAGGCTTTGTTATAATAAACCATCACAGTACAACTCATCCATTACATGTTATAGAGTCAAATTTATAGTGCAGAAACTGTAGGGGTGTTCAAGTCCCATACGGTATGCATCCCCTCCAGTATGTAACACCATACTGAGGCTTTCCTATTAAAATTGACCTTCATTCCATTTCTTTAATTGTTGGTCATACTGACTAACTGAATCATGTCAAAAAGAAGGTTCTCTTTTGGTAGTGGCTTTCACTGCCCATGTTTTGTTTATCCTTCTTCTACTGTGGACAACGCTTGGCACATACATGGAACATCTGTAGAGTAGCACTCCCTTTCATTCTGCAAAGATTGCCTATGTTTATTTTTTTTATTTTAATCATGATTATAATTATTATTATAACACCATCAACATACTTTTAACATTGCTGGCTAGGACAGTCATGTGTTCTTCTGACATCCTTTATATGAATTATCATCTTTACAACAATTTATGGTGAATAATTGATTAGGCATGGAGAAGAAAATAATTTAAAAAACAAAACTGTTTTAGGAGGTTTCATGACAATAAACTAAAATAAGAAGTTTCTGCATCCTTTGAATGGCCAATTGAGTGATTAATTGGTCAATGAAAATGTGGCATCAATCACATTAATCACATTCGCTACCAGCTTACAATCAGCCAGTTAGCCCTGCACATGCAAATGTCAGTTATTGCAGGTGCAAATAACTGAATGTGATAAAGAAACAGAGTGTTATGAAAAAAAAACATTGCATGATCTTTAATTGTAGCAAAACTTTTCTTTTGGCAGCTACCACATAACACATAACACATAACACATACCACAGAGTGTGTCTCAGCTCATCACTGCACTGATATCCATGCAATATACTCTGTTGGTTTCATTTGCAGGTTTAAAAAAGAATAGAGAATTTCTGGTAGCCTAACACTTCTATTCCCAAACCTAGATTTCTGACTCATCCTTTCCAAAGCAAATTACCTTCAACTACTGTAGATCTTTGTTCTCTTCAAACCTAAAGGGCACTACGCCTTTTCAAATCTGCATTTATGTTTCTATTTAACACCGTTTTTAGAAAAGCAAAATCTTAAAACACCTTACCACACCTTATTCATCTTCTATCACCAAGATGCTATGGTTTATTACACGTTTTTAAGAGTAACATAGAAGAAAGCACTTCAGAGTCAGAGAATTTCAATACTAAAGGCAAACATTTTTTAAAAAGGCAAGTACATTCTTTTAAAAAGAAGACTTTTCGGATTGTGCTTTATCAGGGTGTTTTTTTTTTTACGGGGAACGAAAAGAAAAAAAAATTCTCCAAGTATTAACAGGTTAGTAGACTGGATCTGGTACTCAACAGGTAATTCAAAAGAGCTTTTTAGAAAGGACTGACCCCTTCTTAATGTAACAAAATCAGAATAAGCTATCAATAACTAATGTATTTAACTGATGCCTTAATCCAAATGTCTCTATATCCACTCATACAAATTAATATTATAGTGGAGAAATCTGACCACAGTACCTTGCTGAAGAGTAGAAAAGCTGTACCCCTTTATTTGCCCCACTACTGGAGCCTGGAGACAACTACTCAACACTGCTACCCCAGTCGGTTTTATTTGAAACAGACTTGTGTTATATTGCACACAGACTCAGCTGATTCCCTTAAAACGTGCATTTTTTTAAATAAAAATGAAAAAAAAACGAACCGAAGTATTAAAACTGCTATACTTTCCAGCTTTATGCCCTACACCAGCAGAATATCCACTCTCAAGACAGAACGCTGGAGGTGTTGCAAAATTGCAGGGATGTATGTTACTGCAGCAGGCTCAGATGATGGTGACACTTCCACTCAATGGTGTGTCTGTGCCATGTACAGTAGATACACGTCCACAGTGGCATCCAGCAGAGCAACAACATTGCAAGCAGCAGCACAAAGCAACTGATAGCCAGTCTGCATTCTCTTAAACACGCAAGAAGAGACCTGTTACACAAAGTTCTAATTAAACTCCTTGCTTTTTATCAGTAACCTGATCTAGTTTTATGTCTGCATAATCTTATTATACGAGTTTAAATCACAGGACAGCACATATATATATATATTACAGTTATATACAGCTGTACTGTAATTAAAAGGTATTTTATCCTCAGGTACAAATAGATACATCATGAAAATGCCCAAAAAATACAAAAAAAGAGACTGACAGCACATACAGAAAACCACATTAGTCTTTCAATTATGATAAGACAGACAAATTAAAGCTTTCTCTGTCCTTAAGCGCACTCTTCATAATGTTGATTATTTGTACAAAGTAAACCTCCTGACTGCTATTGCATCACACAATTTAAATGATTATAACACAATCATTCACTAGAGGCATATAACTTCAGTAAGTACACAACAAAATAACTATGACAGACTAAATACAGTTCATTGAAAAATGTACAACAAAAGTCCAGAAAGAACAGGACAACATAAGAATTGTGTATTAATAATACCAGTAAATTATATTCCTAAAAATTCTATCCATGGCAATAATTAATAATTAATACAGCACCGGATTACGTCAAAACCCACCATAAAACATCTGGAAGGATTTAATGAAGATCAGCTACAGTATGTCACTGTTGTATTTTACTTTCACACTTTGAAAAGTTTAGGGTTCTAGATATATAGCAACACTGCTGGACACATTCAACCGCTGGCTAAAATCTGATCTTCAAAAGATTATTTTCAGAACAATCTGTGAACATGTTGTGTAAGCAAGAAATAAAGGAACTTTTATTTTTTTTCCCCCACTGTTGATGAGGAATGCCTTTTAAAATTAGACAAAAAAACAGAAACCTAAGAGGGAAAAAGGTAGCCGAGGTACTAGAAAGGACAAAGACCATATAGTCCTCCATTTTCATGAATAAGATTAATGAACAAATAGTGTGTGAGGATGCCTTCTTCAGCATTAATTGAATGCATCTGTTAACAAGACATAATATATTCCATTGTATTTTGTTTCTTCTGTCTTCATTAATGGCAAACTGGGCTTTTTCCTCAGCGTACAGAGGATTTTGATGTGAAGATGGCATGACAGGCTTGGCTTCTCCCAACACAGCTGGCACCGCTGATGCCAAAAGCCAGAGTCTGTTGTAATGGGATCATGGGAGACTCGTTCAGAGTGCTGTTTGCCTGTCAGGTTCCCACCTGCCTCTGAGCACTCTGCTCCCACCCCTGAATCCCCTTAATGAGAGCAGAGGACAATGCTAGCATTGTTGCCTGTGTTTGGAATTCTGTGCTAAGAACAATCGCTGTTTACCCAAGCAGTTGTACTACCCAAATTCTGTCGTTAATTACTTCTAGGGCTCCTGATTAACTCTCCTCTCTGCTCCGGCACAAAGAGCTATTGAGCTAGCCACTAGGCATCCTCTCCTCTCCTGCCTTTCTCTCTTGCCTCTTCTCTCCCCTTCCCTACTGTATCTGGCTGAGGCCTGATCTTCATCACAGATGCAAGAGCGCTGCTTCCCAGATTTGCACACGAATCATCTGCCGCATGCAAAACGCCCATGCATAACAAATCATCGTGGTGTGGGAAAGCAGGAGCAAAAAAGGAAAAACAACACAACGCACACAAAAAAAAACCACCGTTGCAAAAAAGAAATTACACCAGCGGGGGGGAGCCATAAGAAATTTTGCACATAGAAAAACTGTCTTAATGAACCCGCTACCTCAACACACCGCTCGGTTCTTTATTACGGTTTCGATCAGCACTAAATAGGTGGCATATAGCAGCTGTTTGTATGATATCAAGGCATTTCACAAATCAAACAAAGGAAAGGTTGCAGAAGCACTGAAATGCACTACGCTCAGCCCATTACATTTGCATGAAAGGAATTTTAGTTTTGTCTTCTATCTTATCTTTGCATTATTTCTTTCACTGTTAAATGTTCTACAAGTGCTATACAAAAACAGCATTGTGAATATGTGCAGTTATATGAGTCTGGTGTAATTTTTCTGGTTTATCTGATGTGACGTTTGTAGGGCAGAAGCATACATCAACATAAGTGAGAGTGACAAATACGGAATCCTTTTCTCCACATTATAGAATTTTACAGGTCTCCTGAAATGTACATAAAAAACAATTAGTCAGGAACAATGCATTTCAAAAACATAACAAATAAAAGGCAAATTCAAACTCTTAATTTGTACACTGTCCCGCAAAGTTAACCTCGAAAGCTAGTTTATCATTTTATTTTCAATACATAACAATGGTCTTTCTTGAAAAAATAAGAATTTGTATTTGTATTTGTATTTGCAGCCTTTATATTCATTAGTGTAAGTCATAGTTGTATGAGCATGTATACAAAAACAGGGTTACATTTTGTCACAATTTAAGCCAGATTTTGGGTAGTAGAAGTACACAAATGTAATTTCACAGCAGTAAGGGAGCATACAGTATGTGTACCAGAAATATGCTTGAAAGATGGAAAGTAAACCTTGATTTGTTTATAACCAGATAATCCAATTAAGAATGAATTGTCTTTACTATGATACCTGTAAACCTGCAGAACTACTGTACAGTATGTATTTATCCCTATATTTTAGCAGAAACGTACCTTGATCAAGGGTTCAACAGCAGCCTCCCATTAAAATGTGAACATCTGGTTTGGAATCAAGAGTTCTAACCACTATTTCCACATTACATTTCTTGAAATAAAATTTACACTGACAGATCTTTACAATGTAAGTGCTTGTATCACTATATATTTTCTATCGATATCTTCATGTCTGCCTTTTACATGTTTATGCATTTTTAAAAATTCACATAACAGATAGTAAATCACAGACCTTATATTCATGCACTGTATACACACACAAACACACACAAAGATATGATTTCAAAAAGCCTTATTGAAGCAAATACAACCAACCGAAGCATGGGGCCTAAGAAAAAAGAATTCTGCGTTCTTTTTATGATGTCAGATAAGAAATATCCTGCCATTGCTACAATAGCGCTGAGAATATTAAATTTTCCCTTTTGTCTATATCAAGATGATACCAAGACTTTAACTATTTATTTGCAAAATTCAAAACCAAGTCTTAAAATAAACCATTCTTAGCTAGTAATGCTTCTAACAAGATAAACATATATAAAAAATATGTATATTTATGTACACACATACTGTTTATCAAGTATTGTGCCTTAATAGCATATGTACCAGTATCTTTGGACTTTAAAGTTATATTTTAAAGCTTAGGAACTACAACCAGTAGTAGCAAGTGGAAATCATATGAGTTTATTATAAGAAGATTGTCACACTCAAATTGGGTGAATGCTAATGTTTAGAAGCAGTGTCTGCTTTTGCCATGATAATGTACAATGCTGTAGCTAATTTCAAATCAGCTGTCGTAAAATAGTAGCTGAAATACACAGCATGTGAAATCTATATATTTGTGATTTTGCGTAGGACAATAGACTAAACATTAATCATTTATGGAATTCGGATCAGCAATATTATCAACTTATAAGATCGCTTTATTGCCCATATACAATTTCTTGTATTAGGAACTTGTCTTTTTGCAAACCCCAGCTTGCTCTCCATGAGACACACAAACACACAGACAGGGAGAGAAGCTTTTATTTTGTACTTGCTGAGTTGCATGTGTTAATTTTCACAATTATACACAGATGTCCAGGATACACAGGGTATTTATGCAACTCTTCTTAGCATCATTTAGAATACATATAAAGTAAATATATTATAAATTGCAGTAGCTTCCTCTATGTTAAATCTAAAAATGGTCAATTATTTACCTGACTTAAGTAACAGCATTTTGTAAATGTGTACATTGCTACAATTAACAACAATACAGTATTATGTGTATAATGTACATATGTGTATACACATATATACAGTATACACATCTGCATTGTTGTGTGGAGAGACAAAACCTACATATGCAGTGCGCTCTCCATTACCGGCAAGGAATATTCAAGTGGTTAGTGCATTAAGGAGGCAGACTGTGTAAAGTACAATCTTGTTGAGGTGGAAATCTGATTATGTGTTCAAATGGGATCCCCCACATGAATAAACATGTCCAAAGAAGACGTTAATCTGCACCCCCTGTTTTCTTTAATGTAGTTATTGCTCGAGCATCCATTGCAACTGATGGTAAGACACGTATGTTTACATAGACCTTTGCCAATGAAGTTGTGAATATTCTCGGTTGCCCTCTGTGACGCAAGTGTTTATATAAAAGGGTTTCTTGAAACAAGAATTTTTTTGCACTGAAGTATACAACTAAAGTCTTGCATTTGGCCACCCCTTCTTAGGCCCTGAAATTGTAAGATATTTGAATCTCTTTCCTTTAAAAAAAACAACAACCATTTTTTCCTATGCTTAAACAGGACCATCCCTGGAAATATTTTGCAATTCAAATAAGGTTCATAACCTTTGTCTGTATAAAACAGATGACATGTAAGTCACATTAAAGAAGTAATTAGCCTTTTTAAAGAAACGTCACCTATTTTGTAGCTTATATATTTCTAGCAGAAAAAATAATAATTCTCTGGGGGAAGTGTCTGCGTTATAGACTTAAAAAATAAGTTGTAGAAATCGATATCGATATTGAATATCTATATACAACAGCAAATAATAAAAAGGCTCTTTCCATCATGCTAGAAGCAAAAATAAAAATGATACGATGGCAACCACTTCAATTCTCTGAGGCAAATTATACAGGCTGGGTATTTATTTACTGATAATTTATCTTAGAATATTTATTTTATCTCTGAGTGGAAAACAAACTTTTCTGCAGGAGGTCTGGAAACCGCAAAATAAATGTCAGGCCTAGATCCACTATGAAAATCAGCACAGCCTAATCCCTGATATTCTGCAGCATGTAAATGAATGCTTGAGGTTTCCCTTCTGTACAGCACAGCAGAAGCAGCCAATTTGCAGACACTGGCATACTGTATGTGCTCTTGGCTTTCTCTCCCCCAATCCCTGACTTGGTCTCAGCTGCCTGTGTTACAGACGAAACCACAAACCAAGGCAACACACCACTGATAGCGCCCTGTAAATTAACTTGACATTTGATGCAGAAAAAAATACAAAGCATACAAAAGACACCAATAAAATAAACCCACCCAGTACCCACACAACATATATCAGGGTTCTTGGGAAACATAGAATAAGGAAAGCGTGTAACATCCACAGAAGACGATCTTAACCCAGCCCTCCTGAGACATGTTCATGGTTTTTTTTTCTCACTGTTGCATTTTCGTCTGTTTCTGAAGTAAAATGAACACATGCTTCTGCGTGCATTGTGCATTGCAGTTACACACTTACACAACAGACGTCTGGAAATCTTGGTTCAGCTCAGTCTCACAACTGAATGAAAATATATTAAAAAACATATTCTTTGAATGGTAAATCATTTTTAAAACATTTTTAGACTGATAAAACAACCACTTTTCCCTAATGCTCTAAGTATCACATCTTCACACTTAACAAATATGCTGATGAGTGACTAATGCTAGCGACACCAGGCCAGCAGCCTAACATACCGTATATAATACACACTGCAGCAGTACAGCAGAAACAAAATATAAGAGAGATTTAATACTGGAGTATTTAGATGAGGGAAATGATTAATAAATCATTAAATTCAATCTGTGCGCTGATTCCCTGACATGCATGTACAGGGCCTGTCAAAGTGTGTCTGCTTTAGGACACTGCTGCGGCAGACCCAGGTTATTAGACATGCAGGAATGTTAACATTATAATGCATTATTGTAAGTGTCTGTGTCCCTGTCCCCATTCACAGGGCTGGCCATATTGTGTCTCTAGAACTGCCAGCCATGTGGCTTTTACAAAAACACCATTGTGCTGTTCAAAAGTATTATTTTAACGGTCGATCTCTTTCGTATTCTGGAACACACGTATGACAGTTCTTCATGGACGTGAATGCAGCTTGCCAAACTATATTGTTCTATGAAATTGCACTTGTGAAGCACATAACCTGAAGCAGATATTTTAAAGAGAGTACCGTGCAGCCAGTAATTGGATCACAGTAATTAGTCTGGTTCTCTCTCTTTTGGCTGGGAAGTATGCATCCTATTTTTTTTCACTGAACTGTAATCTAAGCATTACATAATTATTGTCTTCTTAAAACACAGAACAAGAGCATAATATAAGACAGAGAGACTATTTAAATATAATTGTGTAATATACAGTTTATATGGAGATCACTTTACAGCTATGCTTTTCTAGAGATGCCCTGTAACTGAATCTCCTGTCAAGGATATTTGCTTGGCAAATCCAAACTAAAAAATAAAAGATCACTCACCTTTCACAAGTAGGAGAAATAGTCTTTATTTTATGTAGTGCCTTTCGTGATACAATATCATCTCAAAACAATAAAAAAATGTCTTTACAATAAAACAACAGAGGCAGGTACACACAAAAGAATGTGGTAAATGTATAAGAATGTACAAGTATGACCTTTCTCATCCATTTACTTACACAGTAGTATAATAAAAAGGAGAAAAATAAGAATGACATGAAAAATTCTGTATATTCTACACAGAAGCAGACTTGATTACTGAAAAAGAACTGTTAGGATCTTTTAAATAATTTATACTTTATTAGAATTTTGTCTTTATTAACTAAAGGAAATTTATTTTTTTCTTCTGTCTCACTAGCCAACATATGTACAGCATATTTAACTGAACCTCAGACCTTAGAAAATTCAGACTTTGCGCATGCATTTTATACAAATAGCTATTTGCAAGAGGTCATCCATTCTATCTCTAATCTCTCCTGATGTATGAGTACCAAAACCAGAAAAATAAAAAGCCATTAAAACATGTACAAGGAAATGTCATAGTTTGATGAGGTTGGAGTGTTAGGTTGTTTATTATGAAGGGGGCTGATTTTCATTAACCATATTGAGTGCAATCTCTTTTATATTTTTAGATACAGTAGGCAAAAATGCCTTAGCTCTTTGCAATGCCCTTTTTTCCTGGCCCGTTTATTTTAAAACCTACGTGCATTTTCAATGAGCTGTCATCAACAGTAAAACAATTTATGGCACATGCTATTTTTAACGGACAATTCTGAAATGCTGTTAATAAAAAGGGTTGCGCTGCCTGATGCATTTGCAATTCAGATTATCGCTGGGCACAGCAAAGTATTAGCAAAATCCGTCACGGCTTGGAGGAGGGAAATTAAAATGTTACTGTTCCAATACACATGGAAAAATGAATAAGACAAACTGCAAGTGTTCCTGCGTTTTTAATATTAATTTTCCAGCTAAGAATACTTAATTATTGTTTTACAACTACAGGTCAGAACCAATTTCCTCACAAGGACAAATATGTGGTTCTTAACTGTGTTAGTGTCAGTGATTTGCTTTCATTTGTATGATGATATTTACCATGCACGTGGTCTTTGTTTTCAGGAAGTTAAACTTCACAAATTGAGAAGGCTGAGAAATCTACAGTACCCAGAATTAGATGCACCTCAATGCCAACTTCTTGGATATTACTTTAAAATAAAGCATGTGCCTACTTATTTAAGATAATGCTCCAGACACGAACAAATAAACTAAACAAAAATAAAGATCTCCTGCCGAACAGTACTCATTTCTGAAATATAAAGAGCTGAAGCCCCAATTCTGATTTTTTAAGAGTTTTGAAACAAACAGCATACTGTTTGTAGAACATTCCTGTTTAACAGCTTTTGGTAAACTCAAAAATGGGCAACCAGCATGATGTCAATACTGGGTTTTTGATATTTATTATAATTGCAAATGGATTTAGCCATAGCACAAATATTATGCAATTATCTAATTTATTATGGCTAAAACCAAATATATACAAAAAATAATGAAGAGCCCCTAAGTAAATGACTTTCAGTCATTTGGTCCAGTCTGTTTGGGTGGTTCTTATTCGGTAACAGGGCTATTTCTATTTTTTAAAGGAAACAAATAGAGTCTTACATCCAGAAGCTCCCACTCATTCTTGTGTTACACTTTCAGTGATATCTATTGTCTTCTACGGGCGGTTCCATTAAAAACCACAATTCATGATGAGGCTTCCAGGCAGACCACATTATTAACTCCTTTTTTGTTACCACTTGCTAAATTAAAAAATGCAAGACAGTTGTGGGAGGTGAGGTTTCAAAGAGGGACTGTCCACAGAATGTACGATAATGAGCAGAGCACCACAAAAATAAACTCTGCCCTTAATTCTTGTTCTTTTCATTTTGTGAAAAAGGAGAAAATGTACAGTGAGGGAAAAAAAACTCCCATATTCCTCCAGCAATGCTGATGTGGAAATAATGACGAAAAAAAACGTAACAGGTTCCCACAAATGATATACAGTAGCTTCCTTTTATAATGCATTAAGCCGAACAAAATAAAAAGGAATGTGCCAAATGCATTCATACTACATATGAAAATATGCCTAAACATGAATACACATGTAGCTGCGTACAGGCAGAAATAATGATTAATAATGAAGGGTTTTCTAAAGTGTATTTTTTCAGTCTATGAAGAAATTACACATTTCTCCTGTAAAGCAAAAAAAAAACATGGAACAACGATCTTTTCATCTGTCTCTGCAACAGTCCAATTGGATCTCAGGCCGTTCCTCATCCCTCCCACAGAAACACTAATTGTAGATTGCAGAATACAATAACTGACACTAGAAGGCAATACACATTAATTAATCCCCTCTTTAACAAGCTCTTCCTTCCTAATATTATCAAACATCTCACACACTTATCAGATTGTTTTGTGCTATTTGTTTTTTTTTATTATTATTCATGCAGCGAGTGACCTGAAACTTTAAAGAAATATTGTAAAACCAACTAACAAAGAAATCTACAGCAAATACTTCCAGGCTTTAGCACTCTTCCCGATATATCAGAATTATTAAGTTCAATTTTTTAAAGAAGTAAATTTGTGGGATCTAAAACTAAACAAGTACCATCTGATCAAAAATAGATTGCAATATTAAATGTGTTTGTTTGCTTAGCAGCTTTCTTTGTTCAGGGCATCTTATAAAGTAGCAAGGTAGAAGACACAGTACTGTACAGTATATATATATACGATATGCAAAACCACTAAAAAATTATTAATTATACTGTATAATAACATTGGACTAGGTTCAGATACATAAGAATCAATATTAGGATGGTTACATAAAAATACTGTATGTGTAGAATAAAGTAGTACATCTTGTTTGGAAAGTGGAAGTCTTCACACCCTTTTGATTCAGCAAATGCATTCATTTACCATTTAGTGCTCATGTCTTATGAAGAAACAATAATAGGCGAATGAGATATCTAAGGTCCAAATGTCCACAGCAGATAAACTATGGACTCCCCGTGTGAAAAATAAAGACAGCAGGTGTGCCTGCACACAGTGAAATTTTGGTCCCTACATATCTGACACAGAAATGGGATCCTGGTAAATGCAGACGTGTAGAGTGAATTTCTTTGGTGTTGGTGCGCGCACAATGCAGAACAGCTTCAAACATCTTCTGACTTCACTTACAGGTAGATTACATAGCAGCATTTAATTTCCTTCTGCTTAATGACTGTTTTTTTTTAAAAGGGCAAGCTTATAAATTAACTCTGAAATTTGGAATTCGGATGTTTTATGCCTTTGAAACAAGATGCTAAAAGTCTGAATTGGTCGTCTAATCTGATGCAGAAGACCTGTTACGGTTAAGTGAGAGTAAAAATCTTGTGCTGCTTTTACATTGAACGGTGCCCTTTTCTCTCTCAGAAGCAGGTCCTTCTCTTCCTTATATCACCTGTTTTTCATTCCAGCTGAACACTGTTAGTCTGACTCATCAAGCCCTTAAAGTTTTCTTAATACTTTTAAGACTGTTTCAGCTCTTACAAAGTAGAACAAGGTCAAAAATTAACGTGAAATAATGCCAGATACTGGATTTAAGCTCTCCTTAACAATCTTGTGAGTGTGTTTGTCAGTGTCATTTGCACCTGTGTCTGCACATCCTCAACCCACAAATGATGAGAGTATCATAGAAAGCTTTAGAGGAGTAACTATACTAAACCAGGACGTGACCGATCTCCACTCACTATATTGAGAAGAACTCTAAATGACGCACGTGAAAGAAATGATTTGTGAGACTAAGTGCCGAGTGCAGAAAGGTATTTAAAAATCAATCAGTTGGTTCAATTAACACTACGTTGGTTAAGAGCTGGGCTGGAATGAAAACCAGAAGACAGGGCAGTGCTCCAGAGCAGGGGCTGGGACAGACTCCTCTACGTGAAGTGGGAGAAAGCAAATGTCATCTCGCTTATTTTCTCATCTCCTACAGGCACATGACTTCATGCTTAACTGTGTCATTGTTTAGCCAAGGTCTTTGGAAGCTGGGATGAATCAAATCCCTGGACTGACAGGCAGGCTCCTCAATTCCCATGTATCACAACTTTTTCATGGGTGTTTAGAGTGCGTAAAGTATATACCGAGTAATACTTCAAAATAACCTGTCCTCAACCCGGCTCAGCAGAGCAATACGTTTTGCAGTCCCTACCAGACCTTCCCATCAAAGTGTGGATCCGGCACCTGGCTATTACAGGACAGGTGCCAGAACAGTTTCGTGTCAATTATGTGAAAAGGAATCCTTGTTTGTCAACCTGTTTAACAGCTGTATCTTATTCTCAGGCACGTCCTAACTAGACTTCAATGGGCTGACCAATTCATCCACCAGAATCCGACCCAATGGGGTAATGTGCTTTCCTGTGATGAATCAATATCTACATGGGACACCTCTGATTGCTGAAGAGCACTGTTGATGAAGTACAGCTGTTCCTGAGTTCCACTGTTTAAGAGTTTTAAAATCTCACATGTACTCTCTAAACAAATAGTAAGCTGTTGTGAAACACACAGAGACATCTTACATCTATTCAATTCAGACATAGCAATAATTCCAGTGTTTAAGAAATATCATAGTATGACAGGCTAAAATAATTGAATTTTGTTAGCCTTGAACAGAGAAAACTGCGAGGAGACCTGGATCAAGCATTCAAAATTCCCAGCACAGGGCACAACATGGGACAACACTCTGAACTGGACACCAGTCCATTGCTGACAAAAAATACAAACGTATATATGTACTGCATACTGTATAAACAAGCATATATCCATAGTTCTTATAATGAATTACAATATGTTGTACTAAAGTTGACATGAAAAGATGCAGTGAACTACAAGCTAGTTTACAAGCTAGCATTTTGGAGTCCAGAAATGGGAAAACAGGATAACATTTTACTATGTTCTCGCACTTAGAAAGCTTAGACAAATTTAAAAGTGTGGAGTTAACACCAAGGCAGCTGATGTAACAATTTTAAAACATAATATTTGTTAAAAACTAGACCAGAATAATTCCCAGAGTCTCAGTGAAATATGAAAACATAATCAAGGCATGTGGCCAATGAATTATGTACAAAATACTGTACCATGAGTTGTAAAAATAAAAATAACTTTCTTCCTATGAGAAATTTCGGGTGAGATATTGAATCCACAAGTAAACCTCCATTCGACCTGTTTTGGCACTTCAAGATCAAGACATGCCATTATACAGAATTGATTCTTGGCTATTTTTCAGTCTCTTAACATGAAAAGTTGAGACATAGGTCTGGGTTAGGTCATAATTTTGCCTCACCTGCCAGATTCAAATTGCAAACACGTTACCTGATAGCAAGTTTCCATTGAGTTGAAGACAAAAGCTTCTGGTAGACAAAAAAGTCCACATGGGGTTATAGAAATTTACAACTGAAAAGTGCACAGAAGATGTGATTTAACCCAATCATTTAATCAGTCAGGTGGGAGCTGCACGTCAATATAGTGGATAAGCCCTTTCTCGCAAAAAATGCTATATAAAAGCAATGTATTATTATTAATAATAAAATAAGAAATTCTTAATAAGTAAATGTTTGGCTTATGGTGCTATCATTATTAAAATCATGCAAAAGCACAATTATTAAATATAGCAACCAACTTGTAATGTATCAGCTGTAAACCTAAAGAAATGTATTATAAAAAAATCTACAGCAAAATCTAAATCTCTGTTTGTTGCGTAATGTCAATTTTTGTAGAACAGGGGGTATAAAATACTAATTTATCTAACTAAAAATCTTAACCCCCTTTTTAATTTGGTCTGATTTTAAATCAGGAACAACCCAGGTCTACCACGCCTTGTCGGCCGCCCTTAAATCACAGATTTAAAAAGACTTTTTATTGTGACCGGGTCGGGTGCTTAAGGAAGGACCTCCTGAGCTCTCTGCCATGTAACCTCCTGTGAGCCCCACAGTGACCACAGGAGGCGTTGCAGGAGGAGTGATGCAGCTCTCACTGACTACACTGCAACCTCTGGGGTCTCTGTTGCAAAGAGAACTAAGGATGTCCTGCATAACTCAATCCCATCAAGACCTGGCAGTGCTTGGCCACAATCCTGGCTACAGCCTAACACCAACCCAATTTCAGATCAGTGATGTCTGACCTACTGGCCTCAACCTGCACTGTAACTTGAAGTTATTAGGGAGTCATGGCTTGGTAACATGTCACTCACTGTTAAATTGTATAATTCTTCCAAGTTCAGAGGTTACTGATGGAAGCTTGACCTGTACTGCTTGCTAGGGCAGGACCTGCCCTGTTGTTGAACACTAATTTCCATTCCGTTCTGTTTGTATTTCACTTTTACATGGACAGTGCATGCAAACGAAGGGCTTGTCATTTAATTGGGCACACAGACTTCATCAGGAAAAACAACATTATTTCTAGAAATGTTCAAATGTACATGAAGGAGCATGCCACTGTGGACAGCCCACTGTGAGGATCTTTACAATTACCTGGCTTATTCTGCAGGCCTTATCTTTAAGGTGCCCCACAAAGGAAATCACATCTGGATATCTGCACGTCTGGAGAATACAGTGAAGACCAGCCATGACCAAAGAGCTTCATACGATAATGGTAATCAGAACTCCAAGCACATCCATGTGGTTGAGGTGGACACAAAACTCAGGATCCAACCACAAACTTTCCAAACCTTCTCTGTAAATAAAATTACTTTTTTTTCTAGAACACTTCATATGCATCCACAGTAAAACAAAGGATTTGTGAGAGCTGACGTTTCAGCATTTGCAGCATGTTACTTTGTATGGAGTATTCATTAACTGGGGTCCCAGAGTTGTGTACAGGAGTATGGCCTTTTAGTGCTTTGCCATAAATGCACCTGAGGATTTTACTGACACTGCATAGACTGATGGTTGTTTGACATATCAAATTTCATAGTGCATATTTCCTGTGACCTATAAAACTCAAGCAATGAGCATGGCTTTTGTGTTCTACATCAAATTCTCTAGACAATGGTAAGCAATGCATTTTATAACCTGCATGCATGCCCAGTAACTGTCACTCAGCTTCTGCTTATTGATAATGCAGATACAGTGCATTTTATGGTTTCTCACAGGAAAGGCCTGATACAGGATATTTTTTTCTACAAGCACATATATTTTAGTGTGCCAAAACAAAACACGAGAACACCTGTTCTATTTCTGAGTTAAAGTATCTATTTTGACTGAATACTGACAGTGGTTATTAGTGCTTGAACAGATTAAGGACTTTCTGTCTCATTCCAAGGTTTGTGGTCACTATGATTCCACTGCATCCTTGATCCTTGTTTTGAATATTACTAGTTAAGTGTTTATAACAAAACAACCAGTAGCTTCTCTGAAAGTCTAAGATCTTACAATGAATCATCATTATGTCAGGAGCACGACAATTTTATGGTATATACAAATATTTCAGATTACTGAGTATTGGATGTAGTGTGTGTGCAACATTTCAATGTTATAGTTTAATTTATATTGTATGATGTTCCCTTCCCCAGAACATCTTTGGCATTATTAATCACAATGGGATCTTTTTCCTAGACAAACATTTTAAACGAATTTAATTTCATAACATTAAAGCCCAAAAATATACAAAAAAAAACATAGGGAGTATTGAGGAGATCAATTGTATCAGTGTAGTTTCGTGACCAATACAGTGCCACATTGTTGAACGATTTTATTTACCCTAAATATTTTAGGAAACAAAGCTCTTTCATATTTTCATCAAGCATTTTAGTAAAGAAAGGGGTCGTAAGTTCTGATGCTGGCATATTTGAATAAGCAGCCCTCAAAACACTGTTCCATCTTTACTGTTTTCTGGAGCAATAACACATCTAGATCACCCAAGTCTCTACAGTATGTGTACTTTGATGCAGGCAGGCATACAAAACTTCTGCAAATCCTGACACTGCCAGTGCACAGTCATCTGGGCATACATCAAAGATTTCCTGCCTTCTGGCACTAGTACCTTAACTTACCTCATAGTGGCCTAGCTTCGGGAATAATCTGAGACAGGTATATTTGCCCATTGTCTTCTTACCGATTACGTTTCTGGTCATCTCTTCTTACTCTGTAACACAAGAGGAATGACACTAAGAAATGCACGGACCTGAAGTGCATTTTATTTCTCTAAAATAATAGAGCTTTTAAAAACTAAAACGGCACACAACTCTAACTTAAGGACACTCAAGTGAAGAAAATTGTACATCTGGAAAAAATAAGATGAAAAGGTGAACATAAATTAGAATTTAGTATATTCTAAATATACTAAAAAGGCCTTTCATTAAATAGGCCTTTCCTCTGAAATATATGCATAAAATATTAACATTCAGTATTCAGTATTCAGTCTTTTACATTTGCCAGATCCTGGTGCTTCATCAATGAATTCCAAAGAGTACTGACTCTTGAATCTTACAGGTCATCTTCTAAAGGCTGCCCATTTGTTTAGAGACATCCCATTGTCATTTCTGACCCACGTATGCAATTTGAATGTGAAATCTCCATGCTGAAGTAAAAAGGTGGAGTTGGGTATCTGGGAGAACCAAAGAACTTTGATATCTTGAGATGACCATTGCCTAACCCTGAACACAGGAGGACAAAGGCTAAGTCAATTGTGATGTAATTTTGGTTGGAAAAGCTTTTGTCATCAAGGATTAAAGGGTGTGTTCAGTTTATTTTTTTACTCCACATAAGCCCACTCAAAACTCTCAGCTTGTTGCAATTTCAATGAATGTGTCAGGGAGAACTTCATGAAAATTGATTGTTCTGATATGATTTTTGTCATTCTCTTCGAAAAATAAAACAATTTTAAACATAATGTGTTTAAGAGGACATATGCGTTTTTTATTTTGTAATGTATGAATATTGTAAACAATAATAACCAAATAACTATTGAGCCGCAGTATGATTATTCCGAGTTGATGATGCGAAAACAGATACTGTAAATGGTACTTCTGATTACTTGATGTCTAACTGCTGAAAAAAATGATAACAGGAAATTCATGCAAGGGAAAAAAGTTACACAACCTGATAAGAATCAGGTCTTATTAAATGACAAAGTCTGACAGCAGGAGCTGTGTTGATCAGCATCATCAAAGACTTCAGCTGGGTTCACAAACATTTCTACAGCATAGTACATAACACCTAAAGATGACCAGAAATAACAGGTTTAGTAAAGATATCTTATATATATGAAAATCCTATAAAGACCTCAATAAAGCTTGTGAAACTGCAATAAACAAGGCAAGAATTAAAGCAAAATGCTAATCATTACTTTAATTGGATTAAATATTTCTGATTACGGATGACCATCTGATGATATGTGTTAACTTGAATAGAAGACTTTAACACTGCACCAACCAACACGTGATCATTCAACAGTAGGAGTCACATATGACCTAAGTAAGAGTCAAGAGTCTAGCAAATGACCAGAATAAAACTGTTTAGAGTGAATACCTACATAATTCACTTGCACATTCCTGTATTAACAGATAATGAAAGTAAAATTGCAATGTTGAGCAGTTGGAAAAAACTCAATACAGTGCATTCTAAGAAATGACTTAAAATTTACAAAATTGTTTGTAGCAACAGTTAGCGCGACGAGTAAATCTTGTAAGTGGACAGGTAATAATTACCTGTTACCCAGCTGAATGGATTGGCAGTCATTTTTCACATCCAGCCCCTGTGGCACAATAGCAGTGAATGTGGATTACAGTGGTGAAATATGGGCAAAGGACCTAGAACTCTGATGTAAGAACTCTCTACATCATTGATAAAACATAAAGAACCCGACATGTTGTCACTGTAATGCACACTTCTCTTTCTAATCTTTCAGGCCAATTATTTGTAAGTGATTGAATGTTTATCAATCTGTAGAATAACTCAAGAAACAACAGAGATTTAAAATTCACCACCAAGTGAAGACCCTGTACTCATAAGATATCCACAGAGTAGTTTACAAACTGATACCACTGGAAATTTTCCATTTCAGTGATTACAATCCCATTCATAGAGGAGATACAGTTTGATCAAAACTTAGAAAGAATAAACATCTGATTAAAAAATAACGGTCATCAAGTAGTTAACAATATTGTTTTCTGAAGTACAATGTTCTTCAGTGATATAAAATAAGCTATGTCTGGCAATATTCAGCTGGGCACACTCCTTTCGCATGCATGATATTTCCAGTCAGAAATGAAACCAACCCAGAGTCTATATGGGAAGGATAGGGCACAATATACGATTACATCCTGAGCAAGACACCAGACTATAAATGGGCACACACACATCAGAGACACCAGCCTAGCCAGTACATTCTTCGGAGGGGAGGAAAGTGGAGCAGCTGAAGAGCGCACAGGACAGGGACAAATTCTATACAGAAGACACCCCTGTCTGCAACTGTGCTCAGAAACCAAAAGCTGTGAGAATACACCACTAACTACCTCTCAAACAAACGTGCATCTTCATACTGGCCTACAGTAGGTGCTTATTGTGTTTTGGGAATCTTAAATATGCAAGGGGTACAGAACTGAAACTCACATGCGTTTAGGAGAAACATTAGGAGTATCATTGTCACTTTACCTCTTTGGCATGTGAACAAGTGAAACTGATGATGACACACAAAATCAATTAAGACTGCTAATGCCACCTTAGCATTTCAACAGAGGCAACAGAGAAACAATTTGACCAGTTTATCAGCCCTCCGTTCAGACTGCAGAAAGACTCAGTTCAAGCACCCCCTGAAAACTGCAATCTGCGTTTTCTGTATGTCATCTCTTTTGCCATCATCAGTAGTGTTTCAACCGCACAGAACAATAATGGACTTTGTATGAGACATTTACCCCCCCACCTCCAATTAAAGGTTTAGAAACACAAATCCATAAAAAGACAAAAAAAAAACCATCATGATATGCTGACTATGCGCAACAATACCTAGACACTGCATTGGGTCTGTGAGACAGAGTGGGTTTATTACTGCACAGAGTCTGAGAGACAAGGAGGGGTTAATATAAACATACAGCTTATTTCCATATACTTGCTTTACATAAAATGGCATGAAGCTGATTTGGCCTCTGCTATGTACAGCTGGGAACTGTACTTAATCTGGAAAGCTAGTTTAACAATGCAATGGAGCTGCGAGGAAGGCCTGAAAACAAAGTATTCAAGCTGAGGGCTGGCCGTATTCACAACGCACAGATATGTGGTAAACGCAGGCGCATCCTATCCATTCACTGGCATGTGTGTGCTTTACGGTGAGCATGGCCCCCAGTGTGGCACGGGCAGTGAGGACCTGGGCTGCACTATTTCCCCTTGATGAAGTTGCCCTCTCCCTCTGCAGATTGCCAGCCTTTTTTTTTACATCTCTGTTCCCTTCTGCGCTGTGGCCCCTGTGCTCCCTGTGCAGGGCATGCCAGCCCTGCTGATGCCTGCATCCGACTGCAGCGTGGCTGGGTGCATGTGAGCATTCACCAGGAAGGGAAGACTTAGCCTCAACAATGAATTATTCTGCTTACCACTACAAGGGGCGATAATGTTTGATCCATACTTTCCCTACTTTTCAGCATTAGGACTGTATTACAGTAAAGGTTTTATTACCACTGCAATGACAATGACATATGAGGTACAACATTTGCCAAATAGTATATGAGACCTACAGTGTTCTAAGATATAAAAACAATATACAGTATTTGTCATTATCCATTCTCTAACACTCTACAGCAACCATTAACCACTACCTAGTATCAGTAAGTGCTGTTTCCTCTGTAACAAAAGTTTTCACACTGTGGTTCAATGAGCACTTACATTCCATTAATATATGACAGGCGACCCTGAGACATGCAAAAATTAAATTAAATCGACCTATTTCCATGACTGCTTTGCACATTAGAGTATCTCATCACTGCTCAGCAAAGAATTCACACAGCATGTTTTTTTCTTTATATTCATTTAACAATACAACCATTTAAAACCAAACCAAAAATCAAAACAAACATATGCACTTTCAATGTGAAAAAAGTATTGGGAAACACTATGTAAAAGCCTAATAAGAAATATGTTGGCTTTTCTGTGGTTTAACCTCACAGGTTTTTAATGTTTTTTGTTTCTATTTCTGTAAAAAATGGTTAGATTGCTACAAACTCTTACCTGTTACCTGGCACATACTTAACCCTTCATCATCAGATCCCATGCATACTGTACTTCCCTCCTCTATGATAATATATAATACACTTTAATTTATTCATATTTCCCCACATTTCTAAATACAGGGAAACAATTTTTATAGTTTTGATATTTCTGCTGTGTTCTAAGCTTCTAATCTATGTGGAAGTCTCCAAATAAATTGCTTTACCCTGTAGAAATGAGATGCCAGGATAATGCAAGCATGTTCTATTTCTTAAACAGATCAAAAGACACACACAAATTCTAAAGCTTAAATCTGATCCTCCAATTTTCAGCATTTGATTCCAAATTCATGGTTAGATGTAATAATCAGCTCAAGAAATAGCATTTGCATTCTGAAGGACTGCAGAAAGGCTCTCTCTAAAAGCATAAACTTTGTTTAAATCTAGTTATCTTTGCCTTTCTCTTTTGCCATTTAACTTTCTTTGAAGTAAACAAAGGTTTTTATTCTAACATCAAGAATTACTGTAAGGTATAGAAGAAGAAACCAAGCTGACCAGTAAAGACCAAAACATAAGATCACTGACCTTTTTAGGTTGTTAAAATTATTGAATAAGGAAACAGTGAGCAAAAGAGGCAGTATTAAATACAGTATATCAATTTTAAAATAATAATCAAGCAATAATGCAGCATGTTTATATATATAAATATGTGTGATATACATTTTTGCCTACTTGTCTAGGAGTCTTTAATCTGCATATGAACGTTTGATAGATTTCATGTTAATAGAATATACGGCTATAACGGAATAAGGATATTAAAAATTGACAAGCCCCCGTAAGACCACAAACATCTGCCCTAAAAAACGATCGTATATTTTGATAGACCACTTGCTTCAGTGATTTTTATTTACTGATCATTTTCATGCAACCTACATGTTCTCTCTTTTTGACTGAACTGAAAGGGGTAAAAATACAATTATTAAATATAGCTATTATTTTGCAGTACAAAGACATGCAAAACGTAACTTATAAAATATTTATCAGCCTTTAAGCTTAGGAGCAACCTTCTTTCATGAGCAAATACACTGTGCATACTCATCCACGATAAAGATACTAGCCTGTTTTGGGTAAACTGATAATCACCAACAATGCCAGGACAGTGTCTTACTACTGTAGGAAATAACCTGATAGATTATAGAACAGGAAAACTGACAATTTAATAACAACAACCTACTACAGGAATATATTCAAACAAGGTGTAGAACTAACTTTAACCAAAGCCCTAGTTTTAATTAGGCCCTAAATTAGCTGATCAATATTAAATAATTAGCTGATGAAAATTAAAATTCATTGTCAGTACTTAGAAAATAATGATTTCCAGAAACCTGCAATGCTGCTCAAATCCTAGTTATCTGTGTTAGTCTTACAATGTATGCATACATACTTGAAAAATAGCTTGTCTGGCATACCATTTTCTGTACATCCAATATATACCTCAAAAAGTGAAGCCTTCCAGGCTTAATTTAATCGAGCTACTCTCTACACATCATGTTTATTAAAAACCTTAGCTTCTAATGGTTAGAAAGCAAACACGCTCACTTTGCGTGGCCCACAAATTTAAATGCTTATCAAATCTAAAAGACCAAATGCATGTCTTAGCTCAGGATGGCTGATATTTGAAGCTGTCAAATGAAGAAACCATAGCCTTGAACCAAGGGGTTTGCATCCTTAAAGGCACAGGAACCAGTAAGAAAAAACAACAACAACAGCAAAGTTACCACATTTCCTGCATCTGATGCTGCTGCAGGCTCTGTGCATTCAAGTCCAATTGATAAAAACATGCATACAAAACCTTAATCCTTAAACAGGGTCATTATAATTAAAATAGGCAAGGAGGAAAAGCATTGTGGGAAAAGCATTAATATGCCTGACACTTTCCATGTCTTCTACAAACCCAGGCCTGTCTGACAAGGTAAGAAAGTGAAGCTATTTTATTCTTTACACCTGAGTGTAGGACCTTGCTGGGTGAAATTTAAAATGGTTTGTGAAAACACCCAAACAAGGTGTCTGAATGTAATACCATGTATAACGCTTACATTAGGATAGCAAATACCGTAATACAGTGCACGTTTAAAAAAACATTAAAAGGAAATGAAAAGGTTTGTTCTTCAATCAGATTATCGAAACGTATTTCAGAGATTTTGATAGATGATACCACTGACTAATCATTGGTAAAAGCAAGTGGTTGAAAATCAATATTTTAAAAAACTAAATACAGACAGAATCACAATAGTACACACAAAGTAGAACACATCTGATTAAAATATTCCTCTTAGACTCATTTAACAAGATTTTCTGCTTGGTTAATGAATGTAAAGTCTAAAAGTAGCAAGCAATCATTAACTGCAGATCTGTCCTATTTCCCAAAGTGTGTTTCAAATCTAGAACTTTCTGCCTCTACTTGCAAAGTAGCTCCTTCACGTGCTATTTTTAAGTCTTGACTCAAAACACACTTTCACAATCTGCCGTTCTGAACTTAAAGCAATTCTCTTATTATCAGTTCATATAACATTTGAATTCTAAAAAAGCTATGGAAAACCTGTTGCAAGATGAAAAACACTATATATAAAAACTTTCCATTTTACATGATGTGGAACTATACCCTGACAATAAGCTGGGTTCAATAAAAGACATTAAGATATTTTTTTCATATTTCTATGGCTTCTGGATTAATGTACCTGTGACAAAGCAGTCAAATAAATCTTTAATTCCTTTAATTCTTAGTTTTTAATTCTGAGTGCTAAGCAGCACAAATTGGATTTCACATGCAATAAGGGAGACATAAAACAAAAACAGACCATACGTTTAAAAGAAATAAAAAACTGACTGATTACAACAAGAATTTGACTAAAGAAAAAAATGTGTTTACCTGGATATGATTTTGTCAACAATACCATTTCCAAATCAGAGTGACATTAGGCAGACAAAAATGTAACTGATAAGAAATTACATTGCAAATCAAAAATGTCCGCACACATGTGGATATTGAATGTGTTTACGTAAAGACAGGCAATGAGCACTATGCAGTCCACTGCATATAACTGCACACACGTTCAAATGGCAAAAAAAGAATTAAAGATTTAAAGGACACCAACCAAAATTCTGTCTGCCTGTCACTGCATCACAATTTTTCAGACACCCTTAAAAACCGTGCGAATGTCGTGAAGGATTAGCCTGGAAACGGGTACCAGGAGTACAACACATGCATGATAGCAACTGCGAATTATGCATGCAAATGAGCTGCTTTATATGCATGACTGGCGAAGACGCTAATTAAACAATTGGTATTCGTGACTGCACTCACTCATTGGTTAGTGACACACAAGCCAAGCGGAGTATGCCAGCAGACATTTTAAGTCTACCCTTTCGTTCACCACAGCCAAAGCCATAAAATGGTGGCACCATGATAGAAATGGTAAACATGACTGTATTCTTTCCTGCTGCCATAGGCACTGCTGCAGTGCAAGTCTGGCCCTCTGATGAATTTTTAATTTCTCCCCCTTTCTAATAAGAATGTTACGAGGTAGCGCAGATGCATACGAAATGGAAGCATGAGTCATTTCTCATCGGATTTGCATAAAAAGGCAAAAATGCTAATGAAGCAAATGGAGCTTACTGTACATGCTACAATAAATATGCCCCAGCCCATTTTCTGCCACCCCTTACTTGTATATCATTTCACACAATGTGGTGTTGTAGAAAGAACAAAGAAATCTTGAACTGGTAGGTCGTGGCAGTATGTATACAGTATATCTATGCAGGCGCTTCATTTTCTGCCCTTGTAAAAGGCAGATTTTGTTTTCGCACTGTACTTCATAGACATACACGGAAAAGGGACACATCAGTGATGTTCTTGAATCTTAGAAATCTGTATTTGAAGTAATCAGTTTCAAGTGTTCCCCTTGGTTTGAATTTCTAAAGCCTTCCATTTACTTTCTAGGCTCTCTAGGGGGAAAACATCACAGTAATTAATTAGGTACTCGGCTTCATAAAAATTTAGCAGTAAGACAAAAGGACGTGTTTTAAGAAGGTATTTGAACACCACTGTTTTTAAGTTTTCATATTTTCCAGCAACAACATGCAAGTGATATTTTTGTTAACTTCATTAAAGTTAGATTTGTAGAGCATACATATTTGGAAGTTCATATTAACTACTCTGAAAAGTACTGTATATATATATATTTAAACACACAACTTAGGTGAGAATTGGTAAAGACTGATTTACATTATGTTTTCCATAGAAATAGCAGAAAAGACCTAAAGATTTACCCTGACCAAAACTATTGCCTGTTTTTTTTTATATATTGCAAAAAATGTACGTTTAGGTCAGGTCAGTAATATGGCTATGGCCTAGCCTTACAGTTATTTTGAATTAGACTTAATAAATAATTCAGTGTGATATATTATTTACATGCTTTCGTCTTAAGGATTTGAGGAGTATTTCAAACGCAATTATAGTAATTTATTTATAAAAAGAACATTTACATATCATATATTTACAATCAAAAGATAGTACACTGCACAGAAATGAAAAAAGAATAAGTGCATAAGTGGGTCTTCTAGTTAAATATACTTTAAATGGAAAATAGATGCACACAGAAAATGTCGCTGAAGTGAACTACACACCATTTGATTTATATTCTAAGTAAATATTATGCAGTTGTTTATTTAAAAGGTGTTTGGGGCAGAAATAACAACAACATACATTTTTGAACCTTTTCTGAAAAAAAAATATTTGACTTCACAATATTGAAGTGTTACAAACTGGGTTCTTATATGATCTCTGATGCCAGAATACTTGTACATACACTTACACTATATAAACTGATAGACAATCGTGTGTATAAACTAAGTTCTAATTACAATAACACTGAATTACAATACTGATACATAACATTCATATTCATTCCTTGTCCCTTAATGTTCTATATTACAAATAAAAGTCCTTGCTCAATTTCTGTAATGTATAAATCAGAACGTCTGCCATAATTTCCAGAAACAAAATATGGAGGGAAAAATGACAATGACTATCTGGGGGAAGAAAGGTCATCAGAAGAATATACAGTACATATATAAATGTAAAACTAGAACCACTACAGAAACTAAAAGACTGAGTTTTAGTTGTTAAATTTCCAAGTGTCTCAGAGCTGTTAAGAACAAAATATTTCGTCAGAAAAAAATATGTAAAAAAGACGTCTACAATCCGAAGAAGAATAATAATAGCTATTACAAAATAATAATCGTGAATGCAATTCGTCTTTCATATATTGTACTTTGTTTTACCCTTTCAGTCTTTCCGTATATTCCGTATTAAAATGTGATATTTTAATGCATGCCGCCTGGACATGAACGTGACTTTCTGATGTTTTTAATGCGTTAAGCGCCAAGTTCCTTCCTTTGATAAATCTATTATCAACCGATTTTCAAAACAAAAAGTTTCCAAAATCTTATATTACGATAACTGGTTTGCAATTTCAAAAATCAAGTTGCAGTTAGCTCCCCTGTAAATACATTAGCCATTTTATAAATACCAAGGTGTTCACAGTTTCAGGATGGAGATTCTGACAGGAGATCGTCACGTTAAGAAAACAAGGAGAAAAATCGTAGAGCGACAACGTGTTTGATCGATTAAAGCTAAGAGATACTTTAACTAACAGTATATCTCAAAGTTTGTATGACAAACGTTGTACTGGATTAAACACGTTATCATCTTTTTTTTTAATCATGTTTAACTTTGGGCGTTTAAATTGGGGTACTGCATTCACAGCCGAGCACAGGTCCGTTACAATTGTCAAATCTGTTTCTGTTTCCGTCACTGCGCTTCTTTGATTTGCAATTAAACGACGTTCTTGGCCACACAGTATACAGTAAGTGGTAGCAAACGTCGTCGTACAGGCGGCGATGGCAGCACTGCCATTTTGTGAGTTGGCTCTACATTTGACGGCAAAACACCAGATCCCCGAACGCCAACAACAGCTCGCTCTGCAATTCACACCGCCGCTTGAAGCGAAAGTGTTAATCTCATGGCATCATAGACAGGGCACAGCAAGGCACCGCTTTAATCCTCCCTGGAACCGACAAGAAGTTTAAATGTCCATGCGTGATGTTATTAAATGGCTTAGCGCAGATTTTTAGGATTATTTTTTACGTTATTTTATGGAATTTGAAAGCATCAGAATAATCTCATTAAGAAAGAAACAACGGTTATTTTCTTTTACAAAACGATACAGAGAGAAAAGCATGAGACGTTGTTTAAAATGCAAGATGTTACGTTAGCGTGTTATTTAAATATTAAGAATAGACCGGGGCTACAAAGGCGTTTCCAATTTTTTATAACTTTCATTTTGCTTTGGTCGGCCGATGTTACTACTGCAGGTACTGTGAAGGCAAAAGAAAAAAACGCATTGGCAATCATAATACTGCCTTTTTAGCTAAGCGCGACCAACGATTCTGAAGCAAATTTCCATTTAAATAACTTATTTGGGGTAGATTCATCTAAATTCGGAAAATTTTACCGCGCCGATAAGAATAAGTTAAAAACTTTATTTTAAAATCGACTGCGCATCACATATACCCAGTTCAACGTCTTCACTAAAAGTTTGTTGCGATATATAATTAATAGGGGATAAATGTAATTTAACCTAAAACACAGCTGCACCGCTTCCCTGACCTGAGCGTTGTTTGGTGCCAGCACGCGCCCCCTGAGCTCACCTCCTGTTTCCAAGGAAACACCAATCACCGGGAGAGCTCGCTGCGCGCGACTCGGGCGCGCGACTGGAAAGTGGGCGTGCAAAATTTCTTATCATGCACAGCTTGTTTAATACTGCAGTCTCTTCAGATAGCTTTGCTGGGAATCCTTCAAGGCTTTTAATTACAGGTGTCCTGTTACCGGATTGAGGAACAGAATTTCCATTTCAAATCGAGTAATTATCATTCCCATCTCAGAACGAAGGATCTCTGGTATCCATACAACACATATATGCACACATCAATACACATTTCAATATTTCTTTCAGAAAATGCAATAGTGGGTTTACTGGCATTTTACCTCATTTACCCAAGTGAAATCATTACCCCTCAGAATAGGCTATGCACCCCTTTCAAGGCAAAAGGCTGTTTTCAGAAACCCAGCTGAGATAGATGCATGTGAAAATCTGGGACAAGATTCTGAGAATCGGGGAGGGTTAGAACTGCAGGTAGGATAAGCTGCCATGGTCCCAGGAAGGTGATAACACACTGATCAAGTATCCTTAATTACCCAGCACAGGGAATGGAATCCCCAGGGAGGCAACTGAATGAAGAGTCAGTCTTTCGGAAAAAATGGTGTACTGGTCACAACGAGCATGCAGGACAACGTGTGTACAAGGAAAGCAAGGCGGATGTAGGTCAAGAGCTGTTGAGAAAACAGAATTGTTCAAATTGCCAAACTCGAGCGACAGATTTTAAATATTGGTGGGGAAAAAAAGGGCAAAACCGGAGAGTTTCAGGGAAAGATGAAACCACCAGCATGTCTTAGCTCCAGTCTGTGACAACAAACCCATGAGGGAAACTGTTAGAATATATCTACAGGAATACAATGTCTTCTACCATGACACAAAAATAAAATACAAGGGAAGTCAGAGGTGAAGGAGCTATACACGTATGTTTTTCATTCTACTGTGAAACAAACCAGAGGACACAAATGAAAAGCGAGGGGAAGGATACTAAAAACTGGGAACATGCCATGCTTCTCTACACAGAGGGTGGCGAGGGTCTGGAAGAAGCTATTGTTTTTTTTTCAGGTTTTAGGAGATCTTTGGATCAAGTACCTGCCACAAAATGAGCCTATTAAGTCGAATGTCCTCCTGATGCTTGTACCATTTCTTCTGTCTTTATGCTCCGCAATGTCATGCACTGACCCACAGGAGGACCACAAGGCTGGTGAAGAGTTTATATCTGTCATAGTGTCCCCAAACACAGTAATACACTCAATTCTTTACATTTAAACAAAGATGAGGCAGTTCTACACTGGCCTCCTCAGTTCACCTATAATAAACACACTGAAATACCTCAAGCTGAGCTTGACAGAAGAGTGACACGGATACTGCAGAAGGCATTCACCCTGCAAGATGCAAGAACACCAACACAGAGTGTGCACACTGCTCCAAAAGGGGATAATCTCATGAGAACAGTTTGCAGTGCAACATTAGACAATCATATACTCGGTTGCATTTTCTTTGCAGAAAGTTAGTAGGTCCATCCACCTGCCATAATCAGAAAGCTGCTTACTCCTGAAAATGGATACAACAAATTGCAGCCTTTCCCAAAGCATTTTTCATTTTACACATATGGTGCGACTGAGCACTACACCACTGCCCTGCACCACCAAGGGCAGTTTAGAGGTGCCTTTTCACCTAGCCAGTATTTATTAGTTTTCTTTGTTAAATCTTTCTTCCATAGATGTTTTGCAATCTCCTAGGTGTGCTCACAATGTTGACAGACAATCCGAATGAATGCATATGTCTATGTTATGTATAGCATACATATACACAGATATCCGACAATGCCTTCTTCAGATCAGCCATTATGTTCTGCTAGTTTGCATTGGTCTTACATTGACCTGTATGGGGAAGTCCATAGAACTGGGTTTACTTGAGCCCAAATGTGGAAGGGAGTTAGCAAACAGTGATTAGCCGGGAGCATTGGCTTGACTCTCTTGCACAAGGAATCAGAGCTCTGGCATGATCTCCCCTAAAATTTCAGTCCTTTGTGGACTGATGTCACGTAGCACAGAAAGACAGGCATTCATCTGGAGATTCCTGAGGTACTGGGTGCAAACTGTGATTCCTTCACGGATAACCAAGTGTGACTATCAGCTGGCCACACCAATGAGAAAGCGTTACGACACTGCCATGATCTAAGCAATCACCAGAGGTGAACCTCTTGGGCTGTCTTTGCAAAGTAGCATGCCAGGCAACCCGTTTCCTGGGACTCGCCTATTCGGATGCCATACCAACAAAGAGCACAGGCCAGCATTGCGAATCTCATTTATAAAACACAGGAGCCATGTTGCTGTTTTACACAGTGCAAAGGCAGTCGCAAAGCAATAACCCATCCCTTTATTGCTAATGAAATCTACAATCATGTGATCCTTCACAATGTGAGTGTGATATTAGATCTATATTTAGAAACAATAACAAATAAGAAATAAAAATATATTTTCCATTTTCCACACATTTCAGCAGTAATTACTTGACAAGTCATTTTTCTTTGCATTGCATGGTGGTACAGTATATTCTGAATTTTACAGAATTCAAGAGTTGGCAGAAATTATTACAATGTGACATCAGTGCTGTAATTTCTATATGCCAACTAAACAGCATACATGAATATAGATATAAAATTAATACACACATCTATTTAGCAAACGTGGATCAAAATAACTCAGTCCCAGTTCAACATGCTTTCCACTTTTTTCACTTTTGAGCCCAACCTTGAGAAATGAGTCAAAATCAGAGCCAGAACGGGGAGGATTCTGGAAAACATTTACCTTTCAGTGTAGTAGGCAACCCTGGTTTACAAGGCAAGTGCTGTCTGTCACATTAAGCGCCTTAAACTGCCAGGGATCATTTAATGTGATCCATTTCTGTACTGATATGACAACTGGCCAGCAGGGCAAGGGTGTTATCACACAATCCCCAATCGGAAACTTTTAGGCTTTTTTCTTCTCTCAATTATAAAATAGCTCAAATAAATTGAAGCTGTTTCTCTCAGCTATAAATATGTGGCCAGACTAATTTGGTAAACAAACCATTGTTTTCTGACACAGGGATTCTTATTAATTTCACAGTCACTGTTTGGTATTGCCTTGTCTCTCTTACATTTCACTTAATTAACATAAGGTTTTTCATATTTTTTCATGTACCTTTCACAGAATTCGAACAAAACACGTGTGAACTGAAGTTGCCTTTACAGCCAGAACAAATGTTAATTCGCTGTCGTTGTACTGTATGGCAAGTAAATGAGGCTGCATGTCAGCCGGTCAAAAACGATATGAACAGAATCCGAAACGTTGATTAGAAATATTTTTATGCTTTTAGATTTACACTGCATAGTTCTTTCAATGCACAAAATGAAAACAGCACGGTTTTTCATACAATGATCTCTTCCCTTAGCTTAGCAATCGGCATCTACAAGATGTGACGGCTTTCGTGCCACTGTGGTTATGTTTATGCAGTGCCTCTCACACAGTATACTATTGGCTGGCTTATATATAGGCTAGCTTATATATAGTACATATGACACATAGGGAATACATTATATAATCTAAAATGCATAGCAACAGACCAGGAAAAATATTATTAAGAACTCAAAATATAGACAATTATTATCAGAGATACACTTGGTGATACTGCAGAACTGTCCCAACTTTTCCCCTGTGCCTGTATCTTGGCACTAAATCTCACATGAAATGCAACATTTGCGCATCGTTTAGCTACAGGTGTAATTCACAACCTTTCATCAGCCAATTGAAAAGAAGGCTCGGAAAACAACGTGATCTCCCTCCCACCCTCACATTCGCCATACACGTATTTTAATCATACAGTGACAGTGTAACAGGAATGATAAAAGCACTATTTATTTTTAGTCGCTATTTTTATTTGAAAATGCGTCTTTTGATGTGAGCTGCCGAAAGAAAGACGATATATTACATCAGATGGGGAGAAATCTAGTAAAATGCACAAACATATTCGAAATTGAACCCCAAATCTATATATAAAAAAAGTTTGTTTCCTTTGCATTGCCGAAGTGTACACAATATACAGCGGTGATATTGACGTTTAGCTAGGCACTTCAAATTGCGTTTTTCCTTTGTGTTATTTTAGAACTGTGATGCTTTGTATTTTAAAATAATGTTATTCTGTCGAATAACTGACTGCAGTTGCCTGATGTCAGTTCGGCCTACAAAATCACACAAGCACCCCGTGGCGTTTTAAGGACGTTCTTAGCAATATCGCTCTAAATATTACAGTAGGTAGTGTCTAGGATCTGGCAGTGTGCGCATAAATAAGATGGTTGCAATGTTACGTTTTTTAAATCGGCTTTTGTATGCAAAGAATCGCCACACCACCTATATAAAAATATAAAACCTCCAGCTGATGGGAATAAAACAAAAGTCAGCGTGTTATTGTTAGCCCCTGCAATGATATTCCTCTGCTGTGGAAAATATAATGATTGAGATTTGGTCTGTTATTTGCAGACTTCACGTTGTTCTCTACTCTTCTTTACCCTGACATTTAGCGCAGCCCCGGCTGTGAAAACAATGCCACCATTCATGGCTCTAGACGAAGATTCCAATCGACTTAAGCGGGCACAATGAATCGTGGTCATTCACTGGTTACCCATATTGTGTTCTCAAATTTTCTCTCAGCAAAAGTATAATGACTCGGTATTGTGTGGCCGCGTAGACAAGGACTCCGAACAAGAGACACTAGTTTTGTCTGACGGTGTGAGAAAGTCGGGAAGAGCTCTTTTCTTCCAGATGGTGTTAAATTCAGCTGCTTTTTAACATTGGCCTTGCATAGCAATCTGCTGCGCCCTTAATACAAAGAGAGAGCCCCTCGTTCCCACTAGTTAACATGCGTGCTCACGCGACCAACTAACTTCACTGGGACTCTTTGTCGAAACCACCGCGTGTTTGTTTTCTACGGACAATAAACTGTACTTTGCAACATTCTAATTAAAATCTGATCTCCAGTACATTCCCTTAGGTTTGTAACAGTTCCCACTTTCTAAACTCTAAAATGTGGGTGATTTCTAATGCACTGGTATTACGCATTTACACACTCTATTTCACTAAGCACTTTTGGGGGCTAAACAAATGATTGAAATGATCCAACTAGACCCTGCGTTGGCGATTCGAAATCACTTTTGTATATATATATAAAAAAAGGACAACACTCGGTGCTTTTGATTCAATTCAACTCTTTAATCTGTCCATAAATTGGATAACGAAATTAAAGACTGCGGTTAAAACAAACGTCCGCCTAATTAACAACCAAGCAGAGAGCATTTCAACGTGGCTGCATAATAAATAACAATAAAACCGCCAGCTCGGTGCAGCCTCAACCATCAGTTCCTGTGACATTATTGAGTAGTTTGCAGCTAGACAATGGGTTTCCCTGCCATTCGGTGGGGGGGGAAACTTAACATCTTATTACTTTAATTGCACCTGAAAAAACAGACTCCCAGACCTTGTAATGTAAATAGTGATTGTGGCAAACAATGGGCTAAAGTCAGGCAGCAGTCACCGTTTTTACAACACCCTTGTAAAGTGCACAGAACGGGAGGTCTACAAGTACTTTATCATTCAAAGCTTGTTTGTACCAAACAGTGCGTCCACGCAGACAGCCCGCGCTTCCCCACCGGTGGTCAGTACAGTACTAAAGGTCTGGCACGTGCTGTTATGTCAAAAGGCAAGTTCAAAGGTCTTCTGTACAGACGCTCGTGTTATCTGAGGGCGATAATAACACGGGGCTTGCGATTTCTGGGGGCCACAGCAAACTTTTCCTGGGCTTTCCCAAAATTCACCATCCTAAAAATATATTTTCAATCCTAAAAAAAGAAGCAGCCTAAAACAGTTCAGGTTAGATTTGCAAATTCACCACTTCAGCCAATATGACGAAACATTTAGTTTCTTCGCTGATCATCATCACTAAGAGCCCTCATTGAGATCTCCTGGCAAAATTCTCAGAACTAATACCGATGGTTTCAGATAACGGCTTGAACATTCATCAAAATATTAAGAAGGGATTATGTATAGTGAGGTTTAAGATAAGAAATCTGCAATTATATCGTGCCAATAAATAAAGCGTTATACACATATCAAATGTTTTAATGTGTTTGTTTTTTTCCCAGAAACCCTATGTATTCATTAGCATGAGCGACTGCGCCGCAAAGCTGCGGGACGTTTAATAAAATACAGGACAGTAGCTTGACTACCACCAGACACACACTGAACCCCTAGATTACCCTTTTCAGAACTGTTGCCAGTCTGGTTGCGGTGGGTGGGAAACGTGTTCACCGCCCTTTTTTTTAAGTGATGCAGATGAGTCTAGCGCACTTGATATTTTTTCATGACCTAGGCCACCCAGTCCCCGACAGGACTGTCTATCATATTCTGTCCGAGCCCGGCACTGACACTTGGCCCTTGAGCGTGGGAATGCTAGCGTGCAGACGTTCACATCTCCTGCACTCCGTTTAACGGAATCAATTAAGCAAAGCAGACCCCGCGGCTCGCTCGCCCTCTCTCCATTTTTGTCAGGTCCGCATACGTCCTAATTATTTCAGTTTGGGATGCCAGCGCCGTTTCCTGGACAGAACCGGTCATGCCTAAACAAAAAAAAAAGAGAGAGGAGGCGCGCACGTGGTTTCCTCCGTAAATGTCACTTTCATTTCCAGGGCTCGGAGCCGAGTAAGACGGAACATTTTGAACACTTTGACAAGGGGGGAGGGGGACTCGTCTCCATCAAGTGTCTCTGGTTCAGTAGGTTCCTCAAGGAAACCCTTCTGGAAGAAGGAAGCATCTGTTCGTGAATTTTGAGTGGGGACGGGTAGCCTGGATATTTTTAATCGTTTTTTTGCACAGCAACTTTGAGTTCTCTATTCAAATATCTTGACATATATGTATGGGAGCTAAAGTTTTGGAACGACGGGTGGTTTAAAACACATTACATCTATATACAGTATTTTAGATATTCAATCTATGTGTAGGCATACACAGTACGGTACATATATAGGTCTGTTTCGATATGACTTTTCCCCCAGTGTATCTATTACAACTGTTCGCCGAGTGGTGTTACATCATAAGCAGAAGTGTTTCATTATGGTTTGAGCGTTTTGGCCTACCTTCACGTGTAACACTGGGCAGAAAATTAAAGACTACCGGTAAGTATTTTTAATTCTAACGCAGTAGGTGTCTCGAATCGTTCTGGCGTATGCAATAATAAATCCTGAATGACATATCCTTAAAGTATAAAAGAAAATAAAAAAACTGTCTTCTAATTGTCCCAGAAAATGGCGCAAGTTCTGCCTTTTTTTTACCATTTGAAGAGGGTGCCATTTGAGACCTTGATCACAGCCAGGTGTTCTCCTGTTTGTATATCCAATCTGCACGTACTTTCATGCTCCCCTTACTTTACATCCTCCAAGCGTCCACGACGATCCTGGAAGCAGTTTTTACTTTCGGTTATCTAGCTTTATGAAGACCAACACACTCATACAGCTAGATAACCAAAGATAACAACCCACTTCCCTTCCTTTAACGGCATTTCACCCAAAAGTTCTCCTACTGTTTGCCGCAATGGGCTTCTGTTGTCCAGTTTCACCACGCAAACATCACGCAGCTTTTTTTTTATCTTCCTAAGTTGTTGCGCCCCCAAACACACGAAAATCATACTTCCCCGAAGCTCGTCACACCTTTCATAGAAACCGCTGTCCTTCAAAGTTTATCCCCAACTTTTTTTTTTCCCTTCCAAATGTTGTTTTTGTGTCACAAGCCGTAAGCCAGATCCAGATGTTTGTGGTCACGTTAAACAAGCCATTATCGCGGAGTTGAACTGAGCAATTGGAAAAGAGTGAGGTGCCTCCATCCTCGCCCAGGCCTCCATTTGCATTGTAAATTGCTCCATTCTCACAAAGGCTCCTTTGCTTCGGTGAAGACGTTGTGGTATGAGCAATATCCCACGTCGCCAGCCAACTGCACATGAAAAAGAAAATCCCGGTTCCAGAAGAAAGTGTCAAGACGATTCAAGAAACACGCCGCGATCGCTTCTGATTATGCACAGGAGATAATCTACATATTTATTTATTTTGCCAAATGGTGGCAGCTTCATTGCACGTAACGAGCGTGTGTTTTTAAGGGAGGGAGAGAGAGAGAGCCTGGGTCTCACAGAGCCGAGAGCTGAGGAGACGAAGATGCTGTCCTGCTCGCTTGCCGCTGCCAACGGTCTGAAAGAAGGAGAAAAGGGCCATCATTGAGGGAGGGGGGAGGGAAAGGAGGGGGGGGGGGAGCTTGCAGTGCCAAAATCTGGACCAACCGGACGAGGTCAAAGGTCTCGGACCGCGGGACTATAAGGTAATGATGATGTCATGAGAAATTCTCAAGTACACGTTTATTTAGATGCATGAGTGATCGGCAATCTGCCCGCGTCATCAACAAGAGCTCGGGAATAATTCCTGCCTCCTTTCCCCCCTGTAAACAGTCTAGAGACCCAGGGAAGAAGGGGGAAAAAAATGCTCCGCGGGGCTGAAAGCACTCCTTGCTGCTGCTAATGAAGATCGCTCTAATATCCAGACTCGGGGAGAAATACTCTCTGAGGACAGATGAAAGCGATCCGGAGCTGTCTGAATTTCTCTTGTAGCGGTCTCTGCTGAGAGGCGAGGCGCACTTGGCTGCTTCACCAGACAGGGCCTGGTTTCTGCTACTGGAAATCGGGTCTGAGTAACGCAGTGAGTCGAGGTATAATTACATTGACAATTTGCACGGGTGTCGTGTTTTGATGGCTTCATAGCTCACATTACAGTCATACCGAGCGTCTACAGTGATTTACAGGTACCCGCATCGTAGCATCCTCCTGTAAACTGTTTTTTCAGATGCTCTGTTCCAGAATGCGTTCTGCATTCATCAGGCTAACGTTTGATTTCAGGTAGGTTTCATTCTTCCTGTACGATTTCAATACTTACTCTCTATGAAATTCTCGTAATGCACCATTTTGTGATATGAGCACAGTGCATTCCATTATGCTGAGCACACCTTTATATATTCGCTGCTCTATTTAACCACGGCAAGAAATCTCATTTAACAAAACTAAGTAAATACCGTGTTCCAGTAACACACATAAGAAAAAAAAACACACTTCTTCAGTGATCTATTGTTTCGGATTCAAAAAGTGTACGGATCACATTAAAAGACGCAAAAGCGAGGGTTTCTGTTTGTATTTATAAGTAACCCACACATAATACGTGACTATGTAATTAAAAAATAATCAATTTCTGTCATCATAAGTGTCTAGGGTAGAGAACTGATAACTAAAAAGACTCATCATACCATCATGTAAATAATGAAGAACGCCATAGTGAAAGACAGTTATTATCTCAAACCAGATCATCAGAAACTGGATTTTCAATATCGTTTAATGAACAAAAGTCCAAGCTCTTTAAGTCATAATACATCCCAGTGCATCTATTTTAAGACCTGCAGACTTGGGAATTCACAAACATGGAACGGGTCTGAACTGCACTCTGTTGCGGGTGTTTCAGAACCAGTGAGCATGTTGCGAGTAGTTTTCCATTGACAATGGAAAAGAATAAAAAAAAAAGTTCATACAGAATTTGTTACGATGGTAACTGCACCACACCGGGCGTCATATTGAATTTCATCAACGCTTACACACGCAGCCCTGTCTGTCTGCGGTCTGCAAAAAGACTCACAGATACCTATATATACCGTATATACGTGTGTGTGTGTGTGTGTTGCAACGCGTACATGCACACATTTCAAAGCTCTGAAAATGGCAAGGTTTGTGACACTGTCGCATATCACCAGAGAAATGATCACCATAGCTAGAGCACAAGTCTTGCACATAAAAACACCGGGGCCGTCAGACTGTCCCCACCTGCTACACAGGATACACAGGGAGCGTGTGCGTGCGCGCGCACCCGCCTGGGTATGGTGGAGGGGTCTCTTTAAAGGTGTAGTGGGTATTAATACAAAAAAATATATAGCATTCTCCCCAGAACTTTTTTTTTTATTATTTACTTACGATCCCACGCCCGCGGCATAACCGCACCACAGCCACGCCATCAGAAATCAGCGTGAAGCCTATGCGAATCCTCATTTTGATGTGCTCGCAAGCGGGCATTTCTAACCTTCTGATCCTACTACAGTCAGGCAGTCTCGTTTCTACAAAGTAATGCCACAGACCAGGCTATTTCGTACGGAAGGAATGGGCAATAAATGAATTGTGTTTGAGGAGGGCAGTGGCAACTGTATAAGCGGTCAAGATGGGACAAATGGAAATAAGTGGGATTTGTATAATATAGAACATTGGACCTTCTAGTATAACATCAATATTAAAAATACTATTTTATATATAGCCTCTATTTTGAAGATAAACACTCGGGGATAGAATTGTATAAAAAAAGGCCTGTTTCACACCGAATTTAAATCGTGATGAAAACCTGTGATCAAACATCTAGATCTATTCCGGTTCAGACGAATACAGCGTCAACAACATTCACTGAATATCGTTGGCACATCAATACAATTGACTGTGCAGCTAAAGCCGAGCAGGATCAAACTTCAAATGTTTTAGACGTAAACTCACTGTGGTCTCTGCCGTTTAGGCCTACACCGCTTTGCTAAAAAAAAAGATTAAAGTACATTTAGCAAGTACAGCATGTATTTGTATAGTAGAGAGTCATTTTTTTTACTAGCTCTGAATAATTTCCGTCAGTGACTGGCTTTGTCTCAAAAGAAAAGAAAATCTTTTAGGATAACGTCACCTAAAGACTTAACGTGCCAAAGATGACTGGAACAGCAACGATTAACTGTCATATCCAGTAGGCTGCCTTTCACTCGCACTAGATAGCTTTAAAAGTAATCATAATTAAAGGCTAAGAAAGTAGCAGCTACCAATCTGACAATTATGTGTTTCCTGTTCGTTAGCCATGTTACAAATTCACAACCTGACAGGTTTTTTTTTACATCTCACACGTATGATATGTGCCCAAGGACAAATATATGGTCCCTTTGACCATTAAGATTTGTGTAGGTTTTTTTTTGTCCTCACGTCTCTTGTAACTGAAATTTTACTTGTTAAAACGTACAAAAGTCATAAAAAGACAATGGCACAATGACACCAGTCAAATGAGTCACATTCGATGTGTAATCCCATCGCCCACACTAAAGACTGAAGAGTTGTCGATGAATTATACTCCCATCTTTTCTGGAGATCAGACTCTGAAACATTACAAATCCAAATAAAAAAAAATCGAAATAACTATAAAAACACCGTGGATCGCAAATGTCAATTTCCAGTTTGTACCTGTATCCCACTAAGTCTGCCCACCTACATTTAATGGTTATCCAGCTTTCATTTGGCATTAAGATTACGAATTTCGTAACCTACAGTACTTTACAGAAACGATTCTCCTTTATTTCAGAAAGGAAAAAAAAAGTTGATTATGTAACTATTACAGTTTACTCTTCTCGTTAGGCGATGAATCTGTCATATACAGTCCGCCTATGAGCTAATTTCAGATTATTGTTTTTATCATCTGGAAGAACAAGAAAACTATGAAGGATGAATATACTCTATGAAGTATGTTTCTACGTTATTGTGACACATTCTAAGAAATACCCCCAATATGCAATACGAATATGAAATAGTCGTTCAAGACTTCCTGAATTTCTCGCAATAATTACTGCGTTTTCTCTATTTTTACATAATACCCTATTGGCTATATTTCAGTATTGTTCAGGTACAAACGACAAACCCGTGTATATGCACGAAATGACAAAAATAAAGACTCTTTCAAAAAGGAAAATGAGTATTGTGTTTTATTGTGCGTGTGTGTGATTTCTGTAACAGAACAGGGACTATAGGTGATGGTTTCTCGGGGAATGTTGTATGTTTATATCCGATTTCTCCCAGACACGCGGTCTCACTATTTAATCGCTGAGTGGAGCAATTAGCTACCCCATTCAATCGCAGTTTCGTGACGTCACTGAAGTAGGACAGAGCAAATCTTTGCATAACTGGTTCTAATTTGGAGTTTAACTTCGAGCGTCGCTGTCCCTCGGCAGGATTAATGAAAACAAAATTACAATCTGGCGCACCGGGTGATACATTTATGCTTTCTCTTATGGAGAAACGAGTATGGAAACTAATGCAAATAAATATGGGCATAAGGGGGAAAGGGTATGTATTTTGAGCAAAATACAGTACGAAATGTTTGTATGTCGAAACCACCTCAAAACAATTCCGATATCACAAGCATACAGCATTAACGTTTGTGTACGAGTGTGTATATAGAGATATGAACACAAGCTCATACATCAGCACCCTTTCATGCAGTTACAGCTATGTATAGGGTCGTTACAGATAGTTCACATATTTTTTAACTTTAAACTGCACCCAGGGCCGGTGTAACATTAGCCTCGATGCTTATTAGCTCTATACCCAGTGCCATCACAAAGCGGTACATTTTGTCTCGGTTACGGAGACCAGCATGAAGTCTCTCTACTTTATTAAGAAACGAGTCAGGAAATAGAAAGCGGAGTCTGAGTCATATTCTAGCTCCGTTTCATATTCTCCTGGAAGTTAGACCCCTGAATAAACTCAATCACTCGCTAAAGACATTTTGTTTGCTCGTCCTGGCCACAGTTACTCGGTCCCCTGGAGTTCGCCTCCTGGTCGACAGGGAGACTTGAAGTGCCAGTGCCAGTGACCGTGGGCTTGAGACGAGCTTCGCTGGTCGAAGTGAACATGACTTAAATCGCATTAGTCTCTGGAATGACCTTTGCTATACGGTTCTTAGGTTATTATTTCTGGGTGTATTATAATTGCTAAGACCCTCTTCTGTGTTTATACACGGAAACACGCTGTCTTACATAGACCATCCCAAAGTTTTCATAAAATAAAAACCGCATTGTATGATACAAAAGGTGTATTTCGGTGGCAAGCATTTTGAAAGTGCTCAAATGGAAAACTGGGAGATTTTACATTCTGGTTAAATCTATCGGCATGATTTGCAAGATATCACAAGCAATTGTTACATACTGGCATGTATTTAGTGGCCACTGTTTATTTCGTATTTTCTGCGATCATCTGGGGCGCATTTTAGGCAACAGTGGAGTTCCAGCAACTGCCCACTAGCACAAAATTATTCATTGTGCGCAAAACGGGTAGCCCACAGAAAAGCCCATCACAGCAAGATAATTAACAGCACAGTAATTATCGCTGCGACTTAATTCTTTATGCTACCTCACACCCACTTCCATTACAATCCCGCCAGGTTAGAGAAGGGTCTTCAAGTTCGGAAACGCTATCTCGAGGCGTGAACCACTCCAATGCACAGTTTTACACAATTACACAAAAAATCATTCAAGTTTCCTACTTTTTAGCAACTGTAACAGTGGGCACCAGGAGGTTTTAGAGTAGATCAGATTTTGTGGACAAATGTAGATTTCATATAGATATCATAAA
Source organism: Atractosteus spatula (assembly GCF_055471065.1). Taxonomy (NCBI): domain Eukaryota; kingdom Metazoa; phylum Chordata; class Actinopteri; order Semionotiformes; family Lepisosteidae; genus Atractosteus; species Atractosteus spatula. The sequence continues at coordinate 3,912,416 of NC_142708.1, read as the reverse complement.
GTATTATATATAGTATATATTTAACTACGAAGAATTAAAACATGTACTTACAAACATGAAAGGATGTTTTGAGCAGTGTACAGCAGGCTCTTTCAGCAGTCCTCACGTCGGAAATCATCCAGCAGAGAAACCTTTTGGACACTCAATACTTCCCCTGAATCCAGCCATACTCGTCACCCACTCATTTTAAAGTTGCCGCCGATACTCAGCTCATTAGACTTGCTTCGGCTGCTCTGAGTTAAGCAGAGGCAATATTCCATCCACATGACAAAAAAAAACTTTCCCATAACGTATTTGTCTTCTATACACCCAAATGGTAAAGTGAAGGGCTGTGGTGGGAGACTAAGTTTTTGGCGTTGGCCGAGGTCTAGTCCATCCCTCCTTGAGAATGAGGACGTGCTCGGAAATTCAAACAAGTTCCCCAATTCTTTTGTTGCATATGAACTGTAGACCTATTGTTCATCTATTGCCATGGACTTTTCGTCCTTCCCAGAACAGGTTACGGGCTGATAGGAGTAATGAATTTGCTTCGAGCCTTTTTAAACCCACTGTGACAAACGGAACAAATTCAAATTTCTTTACAGCACAGTGACGATACACTCAGCTGCACGCCGGGTCCTATGCGTTTTAGGAGCGGTATTACCAGAACGTCCCAGCTTTTATAGCAATGAGTATTATTGCCATACTCTTATTTTGCATTAATTTTCTTTATTCTGAAGTCAGTGTTACTCCGACACTGAAGACGACGAGAGTTAGACTTGAAAAGTGATAAAAATCCCCCTTGCCTTAAATTCAGACATTGGTAACGGATTACTCTCCCACTTAAAAACGTTTTTAATGAAATGATTGGCACGTCTTTACTTGGAAGAAGTTTGCACGGCGCTATCTTGCGATATATGTTTCAGACTGCTTACAACATTCGCCGCTCAGAAATGATAGTCATTTTTTAATCAAAATCGGTTCTATTTCATTGCATCCAACAGCACAATTACAACAGTTTATAATAATCCATTATTTTAAAATTTCTCAGACCTTGTTTTCATCTGTGTTGCTTTGAACCGGTAAAACCCAGCTTTCGTCGTCGATTATGTTTTCGCTACCCATTCGAAAAAAAACCTGCCAGAAATACTATTTTAGGTAGATTTTATTATACTTTTGGTTTGTGTTCACCGGAAGAAGACAGTGTCACTCATATCTTAGCATGGATGTATTTTGTTTAGTTGATTTTTGCTTAATTTACTATTAAAAAGCTAAATACCTTCCACCGTAGGCCTTTGCAAAAGGTTTTGCTTAAGCACACAGCAAGAAACAATTTTGTGCTTTTAAGACGTAATTTGAATTAACTGAATTTTAAAATTAAAATGTCATATTTTTATGAATGCATGTAGGCTTCACCCATAGGCTATAATTTTCCAGATATTTCTATATGATCTTCCTCGTCTATTTTTTTGTTCTGTTGTTGTTTGTGGTCAGTGTCGCCAACACCATGAACTGGAATTATTTCACAACTTTCTCCCGATACTCTGAAGCACAGCAGTATCTTTCAAAAGCCGGACTAGCTCGGAAGCGACATTCAGTTATCACTGCAGGCGTATCCTTCTGACTCGCTCAGACTCACGTTTGGGTTTAACAGCGAGGTCACGTCCAATGACGTAGTCTAGCATATCTGCTACGCGCAACAGCCATATTTAAATACATCAAGGAAAATTAGTGCATCAAAATATGCAAATCCTGCTTGCATAGTCTCTCTTCCAGCAGACGGACTAATTTTCCCCCCAGATTTATTTTTTCGACGTTTTAAAAAAGCCGTATGTTTGTTTTTTGAAGCTCCGGTTGTGTGTGTTGCGCGTCCTCAGAAAGCCGGATAGTGAAGAAGCACTGATTCGAGCTGAAGAAGTCTGCTGTGCATAATGAGACGTCCGCTGCGCCATTCTTATAGCACCGATGCTGTTGGTTCCTGCGAGTGTATTATTTTTAATATTGATGCATATGTAAAAGGTATATTTGCATTTATTTATTTACTGGATGTTTGGGTTTTCTTAAGCGTTTCTTGAAAGAAAATGTTATTCACGGTTAGGACGGGACGTGCAACTTTCCATACAGATTAGGCGAATAAAAATTAATTTTAAAATAACATTTTTCTTTAAGAGGTTATGTAAAATGTTGAACTAATGCAAATAATGTCGCTTACAAATGCTCTGGCTGCGTTTTAAAATTGTGGCTTCAAAATCATTCTAACAAAGGCATACCAGATCAACAGCAACAAAGAGGCAAATGAAATCAACCTTTTCAGAGCGAATTTACTTTATTCCTGTAACTTAAAATTGTAATGTGTTGCAATATAAGGCGCTATTTAAAATCCCAGTCCGGATGTTTTGTAGCCCTAATAGCACAAATAGCGATGCGGTGGTCAAAATATTTTTTCCCTCTACGAACATAAAGTAAAAAGTACCAGCAGAGCAAAAAGTGCATTAAGCAATTATATTTCATTACGAGAATCGATACCGGCACAAAACAATTTACCACAGATTTCGTATTGCTGGTGTTTTATGTGAGCAGGCTAGTCGTTATTTATGATCATATACACATAGAGTTTGCCCACCGCAGTAATGTGACCTAATCCCTTTGTAATGGGAAAGTACATGTAAGCTCATTAAAACTCTTATTAAGCCATTTCATGTGTTTATGTTCTAATTTTGATATGTGTAACCCCAATAGTCCCCTTATAGTAAATTAGTCAGTGTATTGACTTACCTGCTTCTATATATATATTTTAAGCCAATAAAGCAATCCTCTCGAAAAGTCTGCCATGAAAGTATCTTTAACAGATTATGCATAGCAAATATTCAAATGCCCGGTTGCAGTAACCCATCTAAATCGCTCTGTGGTGGTTCCCAGCGGTACCTCTGCCTTCTCGTTTTGTGAACCTTGTACTAAAGTGCTTCTATGATATGTCACCCAATAAAAGTGGCCAGACGGCCACACGTAAAGATTTTTTTAGCCAGAAAACAGACGATGTCATTGACTTATAATTTGTTTGTCGTGCCAAACACCTCTTATATCGTTCATATATACACAGGAATTCAAACGTAGACGTAATATAGTATATTATATGGACACACATAAAACTTACACGTTTTCAACAAAAAATGTATATTTAAAATTAACTCACCTAATATAAAATATTCCCCCCTTATATCTTGGTGACTAGGAGTTCTGTCACACGTGGATTGGATCTCACTGTGCCACAAGACAGACACAAGATTACCATATTGATGCATATTCACTGCAAATCAAAATAGCAGCATCCGTCACCCGAATAATGAGGAGTGTAGTGGCTGCACAAGTAAACGGTGTTTTTTTAAAAAAAAAAACCCAACTGCGGTACATTGCGTAATGTCGAGGTTTTTTAAAAAAAATGTTTGTGACCACGTAAATTCAGCATATTCTAAATATGTTCGTTATCGCTTATTATTTCGGGACACTCAAGAGAAACCCTGCTTTACACGAGGCAGAAAGGCGGGCTGTTAATTTCGTGTTTTTAGAGAAGGGATGCCACATTAAAGCGGTTGTAGATTCAGTAATATGACTCGATAAGGTGTATTTTATTGAGTAAGATTCGGAAATTGCGTTTTCCTGTGCGTTGTTGGGTAGGGAAACTCCTTGTGAGTGGAAGTAATGTACATTTGTTTCGTATTCCGGACATCTTTAGAATAGTTCTACAATTGCTGTGTTGAACATACAATAATAGTGCAATTCTCGGTTCTTAAACAACGAAAATAGGGAATGTTAACCTGGTAGGGTATGCACTACTTAACGTCAGGCTCAATTAGTAAATGTATATATTATTATTCTATTATATATTATATTAGCCCTATTATTAGAAACCGAGCATTAGAAAGCAAGACATGCATGCTTGCCTGTGTAAGTATGCAGTGTTCACAATAATTATTCAGTAACTATTTTCTGTAACATGCGAAAAAAACTAAAAGTGTTAGCAAAACATAAAAACTTAAGGAATTGTAACATTGAAGAAATGTTAAAAGCGTAACGAACACAGGCCTGTCAAGTCATGGAATTTTGTCAATTAAATGACATTATCCCCACCTCTATAATGTAGAGCAGCTCGTCTAAATGGTGCTAGTACACTTAGTCGTGGGACTAAAACACACAGTATGTATAAGAAGGATAATTATTTGGGGTGTTACTATAAGGCTCGCATTTTTTAATCCTGCACCAACCCCGATTCCGAATAAAGCTCGTCAGGCTGAGTGCTTCACGCCTTTTCCTTCTCCAAAAAGTAATCTTTTTTTTTAATTAACAGCTCATCACGGTGTAAGAATCTAAACATGCTCAATGTGACTGTGAGAGAAAAAAAAAAGTTTCGAGTAGTGCTCTTTCGTGCCTCCCAGCCAGCCTATAAAGGCATTTAGAATTTGTGGTAAAGGCAACTGACCGTACTGAAAGTTTGTTGCCTGTAAGTGGAAAGCTGTCTTTCTCGGGTTCGCGTCTTCCACAGAGTATCAGAGGAGATGCCGTCTGTCAGGACATTAACCAACACCTGAAGACGCCAGCTCCTTGCGGTGCCTCCCCCGTGTTTCACGGTTGGCTGAAAAAACCCATCTTTTAATTCTTTAGACCGCTTGCTCTGCGCTTTCATTCTCCCATCTGAGACTGGAGAATTAAAATTTGGATTCAAAAGATGACATTACCTTTGCTGTAGGAAAATAGTTTGAGGTTAAATGAATATATTTGTGGTCAAATGTAAAAGGTGTTTTAGCTATTTCCGTGAAGGGTTTCCCCTCATGCGACACGAGTCCTTTTCTCTTTCTTTTTTTTGTACTTTCACCTTAAGATGATCGCCCTTAATGAGCTCTTGGGCAATATCTCTTTCTCACGATTTTGGTAACAATGCTCTTGACACTTTGACGTATTTTCAGTGCACCTTGTGGCTTTACTGTGTCTCCCGTTTTCCTAAGCTTGGGTCCAGCTCCTTACAGACCGAACTAGAACACTCGACCAGGAAAATCTCAACATATTAAAAAAAAAAAAGATTCTTCTACTAAGCATCGTAATTTTTACCTACATAAATGAAATTCGAAAAATCAGTATAATCCACTTTAATTACAATATCATCTTGTGAAAACATACGAAAAAGTTTAAGCCTTTAGCATAGCTTAACTAGGCTGTTGACAAATAACGAGTTCACGAAATTCTTTACGGTTTAAACTGCACAAGATTATCGTGTGCATTTTATTTCAAATACCCAAATCAGTATATATAATTATATATTAAGGGGAAATGCACATATATGACGTATCTGAAATAATGGCATTCACGAATTTACATTGTTTAATACTTAATGCTTAATATAACGGCTTTATATATCGAGCTACAGAAAAGCACAGTAGACTACCTCCAGATAAAGACTTGAAGTTGTTAATGTGCTCATAATACACCCGATAGATTAAATGTACTTCTGAAATGTTAACGAACCGGCCTCCCTTAGTATAAAATTTGACTTGTTAGATATAAAACAAAAAGATAATGTGCAATATTATATCTTCGTAGTGCACAATGGTCATCTACAGGGTAAGACCGTTTTCCTTCCTATATGAACTTCACAATGATACAAATGTTCTTGAACAGACATTGTAATGACTAATTTATGTATTGTGTATGTATTCTTGTTCACGTTAAAAGTCATAAAAGATATCGTCGAGTTTTCCCTGAATTAAAAACGTTATAATACATAGATAATTATACGGTTCTTAATTTTAACTGTACAGTATACTGTAACATACAATGTTTCTGTTCACGTACAATGTTTCAATTCAGTTACACATTATGTATGTGAAGTTAGTGTCAATTAGTGTGAAAACTGGCAAGAAAGAACTGTCGTAAAAACGCTTTATTCGAACATAAAATAGTAGAAAATTAAGTGTTACCCAATAAATTAAAATAGAGAATATGAAATCTGTGTTCTCGAAGAGACAAACTAGCGTAAGCTTAGCTAATACATTGACATTTTTGGCTTTGCGTTAAAATACAATGGGATTTAACCTATTTTCTTCTTAAAATGTACTTTTTATTTAAATTAATTTATACATTGTATTATGAGTCATACAGAATGTTTATGCCTTTCCTCCGTGTGATTGCAAAGGAAACCAGCCATTAATGACTTACTGAGTTATGGCGACACCTGCTGGCTAAGCAGCAATAATACAGAAACCATCTGTCAGAAAATGATGCGTAATTTTCTAATTCAACATTTTCTTCAAAAATGCACGTTTTCTGTTCACGAGAGGCAAAAGAATGGAGTTGAAGATGACTGAAATTGGTTGCAATAAAATATGTTTGTAACAATTCAATGAACAAAGTCTTAAATCAAGAAAACACCACTTATTTTAACCTATTAGGTAAACGTGTATCAAAATCAATCTCCAGTTCATTCTACTCTTCCAAACCAATTAAAAATATTTAGAGCCATTCTTTTTTTATTTTTGGCTATGAGTAAATCTTTTGAATATGGTTGCCATTTACGGGAAGGATAAAGAATGTGTAAAGTCTCTGATTTATACTAAAAAAATATATATTGTGCTGCAGAAAATTTGATTTCAGCTTTAACTGTCGGTATAAATAAGCGCGTTATATGCCCATTCTCTTAACTATCAATCACAGCTACTAGTAGCAATGCATATAGAATTTACCGTGTTATCAACATTTGTAGCAGCATGTTTTTTTTATTAAAAATGTTATTTACCACTTAATTATAAAGCAATGTCTGTGAATGGCACTATATCGGGTAATTCTGTATTATGTGTATTATCATTTGTGCATTGCCAATGTATCTTGACATCAAGCATTATCGGACAGACTTTTACGTTTTCTTCTGCACATACAGTTTTGACCTATTCGTTTAATTCAGAAACGACCATAGCTAAATCCTACGCCAGTCAGTACATCTATCCATCTGTGTGTCTTAAATATAGAGTTAAATCTTGTCTTTTTCTCTCATTACTGGGTTCCTCAGTATGAGCAAGTTAGCTGTACGTCACAGGATCTTTTCACTCGGTATCGAGCATCATCTGTCTGTCTCTCGGGCGATAGATAAGGCAGTCATGAGCATTGTTTTTTATTAGACTGAGATGCCAGATTGGACATTAATTTAAGTGTAACATAACGTCACTAACCTTTCCGTTAAAATCCGCTCATTAGCTAAGCTACAAGGCCAAAAGGAATATTATTTCCATAATAATTGATCATCACTATGACTTCACCTGTTCGGATATTTGCAGTTAGTATAGAACAGACACTCTTGTTATGGCGGTTGGTTTTCAAGCTCCTATTCGATGTATTCGATAGAATCGAAGCCATGTTTGTGTCGCAGTGCAGTGAAAAACCCGGTTTACCCTAAAAAATAAAATCCGAAACTGATAGCATTAAATGGAACTTGAATACACAAGGTGTGTGTGCGCCCTGACACGCACAAAAACACACCTCGGGATATTGTTTACCCCATCGTTAGAGATGCTGCAATTTTGTATTGTATTTGTGTTGGAATACAGAATATTTACTGTAAGGAGATATGTATATATACTTTAAAGTATATGATATACAACTCAAAATCATTCCAGATTTAAACATGACCAGTCATTGGACGAATATACATTTCTAAATGTGGACAAATCTAAATTACTCTTTGTAAAGCAGTAGCCTAGACCTTATCTAAATTGCCAAATTAAAGTTTCAGCCCCTGTACTTACCAGTGTTATGCCAAATCAACCAGGGCTCCTTGGGCTTCGTTTTAACCTAACATCATTCTTAAGAGTTGGAAAAAATCCGACCTGCTCGTCTATACCAAGCATCATATATTGGCGGATTAAGGGACCAATGTCATAGTACAGAACGCCAGCCAAGAACACTTTTCAGCAGACCAAGCCAAGAGCTTTGGGGCTGTTTAATTTGTGTATGGAGTCCGCACCTTGCCAACGGATGTGAAAGTACAAAGGAGTATCTGTTTGGAAACCGTCTCCTAGTATAAGGCTTGTTCACAATACGGCCTTCGTAAATTGTGGGAAAAAGTAGCAGCCCTTTTTTTTTGACAATTAACTCTCCTCTTTAACTAAGTAGGACCGGCGAGCTGTTTGGCTATTCATTTCTGCCCAGTAGGTGCTTTGTTTTGCTCGGCGACGGAATGCGATTTTGTTCCACCACTTCATCGTTGAGTGAAATAAATGGGGTTTCGTTCAACTCTACAGAGCGAGCGGGTATCGGGCGTTCCTGTTCTGCACTGTTTTAATCTGTTCTGTTTCATCCAAGGCTTCAACATAGATAATGAGAGCCCACCGAAAAGGCAGTAGTCTTTATTCTAACTTCCAGTTGCATAACTTTCTGGGAGCATGTATGGAACCAAAGGTGTGTTTCCATTTTTTTCTTTTCCTTTCATTTTTTATTGGAATAGAGTAATATTGAAGGAGTAATATTAAATTTCTCCTTGGAAACAAGAAGTCCCAGAGCCATCGTACCTACACCAATTACGATTGATCGTGATTTTTTATGTTCCAAGTGACACTTTCAAAACCATAGGCTTTGAGGGCAGATGTATTTTGAGTAGGCAGATGAACCCATGCAGGAAGCGCAGAGTTCCGGCGTTTGAAAACAGAAAACGCCAGTCAATTCTGGGTGCACAGACAGCAAATGCGTTTGAATAACATTTAATGTCCCAGAAAAACAAACACACAGTACGTACAGGGGAAAGTAGAGTGTTTGTTGAATATTTCGTACGACTTAATAACAACACCGATAATAACTCGTACATTTACTTTCTAACCGTATCATCCAATCCAGGGTCGCGGGGGAGCTGAAGCGCATCCGGCGAGCATTGAGCGCCTGGCGCGACACACCCTGGACTGGACACCAGTCCATCGCAGGCCACACACACTCACACCGGGGCCAGTTTCCACAGAAGCCAATCAAACTGTCATTATGTTTTTGGACTGTGGGAAGAAACCCGTGCAAACATGGGGAGAACATGTAAACTCTGTCACCCCAGTTATAAAAATAAACTGCTCGAAAGCCCATTTGCATTGGGAAAAAGAGGCGATGGTGTGACCCATCTTACCTGTAAAAAGGCAGCCACTATGAAACCTACTTCTATTTACTGAATAATCGATGATTAAAAACGTTAAATATTTCAAAACTATTTCGTAATTTATTTCTTGTTAATGCAATTCGTTGCATTTCTTTAAATTTTTAAATGGACTCTGGATTTTGGTACGAAAAAAATGTTTTGCGAACGTATAAAACGCGAGTCTAGATGTCCGTTTTAATCCCTAATTAATGTTTGTCATGTACAACTCAATATTGCCTAAATACGATCTTTAAAAGAAATAACGCCATGCAATAAATTCCGTCTCATTTAGTATTTTATTTTGAGAGGTCAAATGGATATATCCTATTTCTTTCGGTTTTTACATTTTTAACTATAATACTATGTTAAATGATTTCCCGTACCGCTAGAATTACTACAATTAACGCTTTTGACATATTATAAATCGCACCAATGTCTTATTCTGAGTGTAATTGATCGATTTCCATCTCGCAACCAGCACCGACGTGACTCATTTAAACAAAACAGGTGTGTGTGTAAGTCTGCTTTACAAGCAGGATAAATTTAAGAAAAACTGCAAGAACTGTAGTTTTGTATACCGAAACATTAAAATCGCGTGCCCATCGTCTTAAAACAAGATTTATCAACTACGTTTTTTTAAAGGTCTTTAAAATAGATTTTTAAAAGATAAAAAGCAGCTCTGCACTTTTGTGATGCAGAAGCTAACTGCATCTCACAAGCGCATTACAATTTCAACGATATCTAGCCAAATTCAACGAAGCATGTGATCAATAGAATGTCTGCTTTATCAATAAAGGCAAACAGTTCAAACAGTGGAATATTACACATTGGACGCATTTTTCTTGTAAACGTGGGTCGGTTTTATTGTCTATGACACAGACGTACTACAGGTTGTGTAACAATTCCAAATGTTTAGGCGAAAAACCGTTAGATGAAAAAAAATGTTTTTGTCCTTTTAATAATCGTATCTAGATCTATTATGGATTCCGTCAGATGTGTTTATGTATGCCTCATACATCGATTTAAGAAAACACCAACCAGCTTTGAACCATACCCTGATGATGGTCTAAAAAAGACCAGAAACTGGGTTTTTGATTTTTTTTTCTCCAAGTGCATGTTGTAAACATGCTATTCCGGGAGAATTACGATATGCTAAATATCAAATTTATTTAAAGTATTTCATGATAAATATTGCAACTTTTCCGAAAGGGTCAGCCCGGACACACATATTATGTGGAGTGTTTTCTGTACAATGAACCTTATAAAATTTCAGACAGGTGACTGCTGAAAGATAATTCGTATTTTTATGAAGGCGGAGGGGTGGATTGGCAAAACAGCGTTGCGTTATGTCTGTAAGACTATAAACTGTAATTAACGTCTGGTTGTGAAGATAATCGTCGGATAGATCTTCGATTAAAACTAAGCTCGCTTGTGGTCATCTGTAGACTTAATTTATTTAAAAGGAATACTTATCAACGTAATGCAATCATAATGACGTTACAATACCGTGGTATTGCTTAAATGGAACCTTTTAAGCTTCTACTTCCAGTACTAAGAATAATCGCAGCTTTTTATAGCGCTTTACATGCGAACAGATCCCGTTATTATAGCGCTACACACGGAGGAAGAGACCGGCTTCATTCAAAGCTGAAGTGTAGCGCCCGCCTGAGTCACAACCAGCGTGTAAACAGAGCAAAACTGAAGTATGAAACCGCTTTACCATTTGAATTCAAGGAGACCAAAGTCCGAATCGCTGCAGCACCGCTGCTCGTATGAACAGTGCCGTGGACATCACTGCCGCCTACTGGTCCAGCGACACCACTTACAGAAGGACCTGTTTGTCCTTAGAGGTCTCCCACCTCAGGACTGACCTGGCTCAGTCAGGCTTCGATTTTGAGATATGACCCATACCAGTTACAACATGGTGCAGTAGGAGTAGTGTTAATAGTTGTACTCGTCATAATCATCAGATGCCTTAAATTTAACACTGAAGAGGATTTAGTGGGTCTGGTCTTTAACCAACAAGTCACATTGTTTGCAAAGCGAAATAGGAAGAATATAAGGAAGTCTAAAAACAGGCATTCAGTTGAATTTATTTTATTGCATTTTTTCACACTGTGCTGTGTTGTGTACCCTTTCTGTGTTTTTAGTCTGCAATCCAATCTTCTGTCAGAACCCCAGGAGAATGTCTCACAGCTGTTTACTAATGCTGATCCAGAATTTTGTTTGTTCTGTTTTATTTATAAACATTCCCTTTTCACCCAATTCATTTCTAGAAGTTCCAGTAGACACCAGATGATGATGGGTTAGGACTTCACAAAGCCTGCTTTGTTTTGGTGCCAGCCTGCCTGATACAGGTTTTAAGTGTGTTTTTGGTTTCCTAAACTATGAGAAAACGCTGTAATAATAACATTCCTCACCTGCTTCTTCAAATTTCACTGCACGTTTATGTATATTACATTCTATTAGGAATGTACCTTCTATTAGGTCCAGTATACTGTCATCTGAATGTTTCAGACATCCCCAAAATCTAATTTGGACTCCCTTCACCATTGCACTCTAAAGAGTTAGTTTTTGACTCTTGGTGGGGTGCTTCTTACAGGCAACTAGTCTGATGGATCCCTTCTCCTTGCTAACAGTTTGTACTAATGCCCTAACGCCACCATCTTCAGATAGTTACTGCACAAAATCAGGACCACTGATTGGCACCGTCGTCTTGATTTGTTGTGATTGTCTTCTTTATTTCTTGTTTTTAGTGCATCTATAGAATCTGCAAAGCTATCACGGTGTGTACAGTTTCCTCTCTTTGACTGTAACCTTCATTGGATAAGATTAGTAATTCCACACAGCCGGTAAAACATTAATCTGCTCTTCTCGCCATTTTGTGGCAAAACCACAAATTATTCTGAAACTGTGTCTTCGGTATTAGGATATTTACATTTCGTTTGCTTAATTTCAATTGACAAGTGGTAATAAAAAAACGTTTCCCAGAAAATGAATTGTAAATTACACCTCTGCCCGATTAATCTTTCTGCCTCTGTTTTTAATAATTGTGAGCACTCCTTTCTTTCTAGATCATAAAGAAAACGGTTTGAGTTCCACGTCAGTTCGCAGAAGTTAAGCAAAACAGAAACAATTATTTTGTAACGGTCTAATTCAATGTATTTCCTTTCGAAAACAAGTGTCACTGTTAGAATACTTACTATTGCGCAGATAAAAATGCAAGTGTGACCTCTAGTGGAACATCTATTTCATAACTTCTCTCAGTCTGTGGTGATGTTGTCTGTTTTGTGCAGGTGCAAGTACGCAGAAAAGACAGAAATACAACGCAACACATTTCGCAACACATTTGTTACCTACATTTCAAAGTATTTTACAACAACAACAACAACAACAACAACAATAATAATGTTTTATTTTAATAACGCGTTCACCGCCAGCTATAAAAAGCACATGTAGCTGAACGCGCTAGAACTGACTAAAAGCTTGGACAGTGTCAATTATACTTAAAACTCACAGAAAAACGTGTCAACATTTAATTGCATGCAGTATGACACAGTAGAGAACACGATATTGTGATATTTCCCCTGAAAATAAACCGCAAAGCGGATATGAAATGCAATTTCATGCATACGCACTTGCATTTTGTTAGTCTGGTGTAAGACATAGCTTTAATACGTGGGGGGAGGGTTCGAAAAGAATAGAACTAGCACGTAACCTCTACATTACTTAAATGGGCCTTAGTGCTTTTAGAACTACTTTCGACTTGTTTATATCAGGAAATGCATCATGACACGACAAGTTCTAATTTTCGTCTGAACCAGATAGAAAATGTACAATAAGAAAGTTCTATCTGTTGCTTATATTTGTTGTTTACTAATTCAATTCATGAAAATGGAATAAAACACACTTCCCGAATATGAGACGAAATGAGACTGATCTGCTGCAAAAAAAATATATAATGAATCATCCACAAAAACATCGAATTTGTGACCCACATCAAAACAGATACATTTCATAAATGAATTAATTAAATGTGATTACTCTGAACAAATCCATAATTTAATGCTTACATCTATTTTAATCAAACGCTTGGCAACGGTGTACATACACGACACGCCAAAATAATACAACCACATTTTTAAAGCATTTTTTTCAAACAGATTAAATATAATTTACTTTGTATAACGAAAATTCTAAAATTGAAAATAACCTGCCATTTGGTGACATCCTAACGTCTTCGTTAGAAAATCGTGCTCAAATGTGAATATTAATTTGTATTGCAGTATGCTAAATGGAGGCACACATGTGTTTCTTTCCTCTGAAAGAAATTTACACCTAAACAAGCAATGCTATCTCACGACAAACACTGTGATGTGGGTATAAACGTAGATATATATAAAAAAAAATTCCCGTCAAATATCGGAAAAGTGCCTTTGCACTGTGTGCTGTCCAAGGTACTGAACGCAAGCAAGGGCACCATCACCTAATGTTCCTCAAGATCCGAGGTTGTGGAGACTAATAACGCAGTCCGCATTATGAAACGCAACGTTTTCAGGCCATTATATTTAATAACACAAATATGTGTTTTAATTATATTTAATTTCGCCCTTGATCTAATTCAGACGAATTCAAACACTCTCTTGGTTGTCGTGTACTCGAAATGGAGTTGTCCTGTAAGCCGTGAGCTCAATTGGAATTAACAGATGCAAAGTGCTCAAAAACAGCCTTCAGGAGAAATGGATGTTGAGAAAATTTCTTGCCCAGCCCGCCACATGGTCGCCTTAGTCAATTCGACTTTTTCTCATAACGGTAAATACATTTTCAAATATTATATGTTCAGTTGTAAAATTTATTATATGGCAGCCGAAGAGATTATGTTTGTGCGTGTGTATTTTATCCATCAAAATGTATTTACATTATACGTATACATCATACATCGAAAGCAACTAGACATAACGAAAGACAACGATGACTGGGACAAATAATTAGGTGTGCACTTGTTGATTTTTAAAATCCCTTATCCCTAAACAGTACATATTTCGCGAACTAATTGAAGTGTTTGGTATAACGCAGACTAGGTTGTGCATTTCGGATTTTGTTTTTTAATAAATTAGTTTACTTGGTGGAAACGTATGTCGCCAGTGTGGTCCACCCCTGCGAAACTATGTTGTTAATGGAACACTCTGAACACTATCTCGCGTTAGAGATGAAAATCCTTCCTTTTAAAAACATAATAAAATTGGGTGATAATATAGTCTGTCATGGAGTCTAGCGAACCCATATAAAACAGGTAAATTCCAGACGCGTATCAACATTTCGTTTTTCTTTTTCATTTCAAGAGGAAATCCAAATGGTCAGGAAGAACGCCCACCATGTACTCATTTATTTCCCGGACAGACTGTAATATTCAAGTAAAAAAGTAATCATATGTTATATACCTATACATATATGTGGTCGTGGATCGTCGTTCTCCGGTTTCATAAAAGGGCAGCACAGCTAAATAAGTAGGGAACGATTTTGTATTGCAAAGGTTAGAACTGTAATGTTGACTGAATATCCCGGTGTGATTTATATCTCCGCGCTCTTCCGGAAGGTTTTAGAAAACGCTGCTTTGAGCCGCTTTTGAGATGTTTACAGAAGATAATATTTTTTTAAACTCGCACGGAAAACTTCAAGTATCTGGGACAGAACAGATATTTGTAAAGGTAACAAATACGAAAGGCTATGATTTTATTCAATCTGTCATTGGCTGGCCACGTAATTCTTTTACTCCGACATCTATCTACAAAATTCATCGTATAATAACCGGTTCTCTTTTGCTCAGCTAGTCTTCTTTGTGAGCCATGTTTAGTATGCATTATATCATATTAAGGCTTGGGCTGGAAAAGAAAAAAAAACGGATTTTGTAACATTTCGTAAGTACATTTCTTAATCTTAAAATCACGAACCTTTGAGATGTAATTGTTTTGAATAAAGCATTCAAAACAAATGCTGGTGGCATTTGCTTGCAAGACCACCCCCTTTATTGAAAGTCACATGACCTAGCAAATTCCTTTTTTTTTTAGTGCGATTAACTGCAGTTACTGACAATATTGAATAGTGGTGATGTCACTATCCTCAGTGGCCCTGAGTCTTATACAGATGTTGGAGCCTCTGTCTGGGAACCTAAATAGTACTGAAATTTCCTGTGGCAGGAAACTGGGTCCATTGATGTGGTGGAATTCATCTCAGTCTGGAGATCAGCGCCGTGTAGGGTTGAATCAACCAAGGATCCAGTGACTTTTATTTTACCTCCAACAGAGGTTTTGTCACACGAAGGCCTAGTTAAACAAACTGAGAGGTGAGTGTTGATTGCCATTGAAAGTAGGTGACTTCATTCTGTAATTTAAGTTCAGAAACAGGAAACAAAAATCACTCATTTCTAAAATCGAGGATTCATTAAAAGTTGAAAAAAATCAGTCCCTGAGAGTCATTAGTCCACATCATTCTCCATCTAGTTCTACGTGTATTAATTATATGGAATAGCTCTTTGGTATAGAAAGTCGTTATTATATACTTTCAGCATTATATAAGTCAGCATTAACTATTGGGGAATGATCGGACAAGTGAGAACATGCCTAGATGAGTAATTCCCAACCCTGATCCTGGAGGAGCACTGTGTTTTCTGTTTTTCTGTTCCAGCCAAGTTCTTAATCACAGACTCACTGATTTCTGATTCTTTTTAGGGACTTGAGACTCAGTAATCTAAGCAGTTGCATCAGACAAGCCCATGGTGAGAGGGAAGCTGTATAAAAGAAGGAGCTTTTATTTTCCTTCTGCAGAGGTCCAACTGGTTACATTTATTTTCTGGAAAACTGCTATCATTCAAGTGTGCTCTCGAAATGTTACCAGATGCGCATCTGTAGAAGGAAAATAAAAGCTGATTATGGGTGTGTCTGATGCAGTGTCACTTTCACTAGGGGTGTGTCTGATACAACGTCGGTACTATCACAATGGGTGTGCCTGATACAGTACCATGCAATCCATGAGCATGTCTGATGTAGTGGCATTCCCACCTGTGTCTGTTCATCGTGAATTGATCAAATGGAAAGAGCTGTTAAGTCACAAGGCTGAATAAAGTTCTGTATACTAAAGTTGTTCGGAAACGTTTCTTGAATGCAGGTATTTTGTATGCTCAGGACTAACTGAAGAAACAAGATAAGTAAAGGTTAGTTAAGAAAGCAAGCAGATCAATTAAGATCAATCAGCCCTGGTGATTTAGAGCTCATCTGGAATGAAAGCCAGCAGACACAGTGTTCCTCCAGGACTACTATTGTGAACCATTGCTCCAGCTGGTCACAGTAAGATATTAGAAGGGAAAGAAGTAAAAAGAAAAGGAAAAAAAAACAGAGAAATGAAGTATCGCATCAGAAAACAGGTTTCCTTGTGTGTACTGAGCTTTAGCAACAGTGTTATACTGTAGCTATACTGTATGTAACTATGGAAGAGTCTCTAAGCATTTAGATTCAATGGGTAACACCTGGCCTGTGTAAACATTCTCAGCTTCAGAGCAAAGGGATGTAGAGATCCAGATTCAGTGATCAAATCAATCGCAAAGTTTACCTCCGTTTACCTGAGTTCACGAAGTCCTGGGTCAATGGCTAAGTGTCACTCAGCAGTCCAGAAAGACACCAGATAAGAGGATGGTGAACCGGAGTGGAAGACACAGTGAAGACCAGGAGGTGAAGGGGAGAAGACCAGACTGGGGCTAAGTATTTGAGCCTTCTTAAGACAGCTTGCTGTTCTGTGGTTTTTGTGGAACCCTGATTTCCTGTATAAAGAATCCTTCCTTAAAAAACAGCCTCTCCTGGTTTGTGTGTGCCTATTTACCATAGGGAGATAATAATAATAATTCCTTGCACTTATATAGGGCTTTTTGTTACCATTCATTTGGTGACATATGGGTTTATAGAAAGAGATATGTAACTGCAGGCTGTATTTTTTTACTTTAAAAGGCAACTCAACTCATCTCTGTGTAGGTCTGCGTAAGTGCTATTTAAAATATGAATACTTGGTAACTGTGTTTATTTTTGGGTAGTCATATGCTTTTGTTGATGATAATAATAATAATAATAATAATAATAATAATAATAATTGCTTACACTTATATAGCGCTTTTCTGGACACTCCATTTAAAGCGCTTTACAGGTAATGGGAACTCCCTTCCCCCACCACCAGTGTGCAGCCCCACTTGGAAATATTGTCATTTTTAATAAATATTTAATTAACCCAGTGTGCCTGAGTTGTCCCTCCTTTTACCAGAGCTGTTCCAGAGAACTAAGATGCTTCACATGCTTCTAACTATACCAACCACTCAAGTACATTCTTGTCAACCTGCTGATCGTAGTTGCATTAGGTCTGTGAAAAGGATTGGGCATTTACCTTATGATTAAAAAATTCAGTTATTTATTTGTCCAAGAAACCACTGACAATAGAAAACCATTATCCAAAATGTTTCATCCTGAAAAATGATTGTCTCTCTTTCCCATTCAATGTCCAGACTTATTTCTGCACCTAAATTCAAATATCCCACTTCATAATGTAGTTGAACTTTCAACTACATTTCAGCTTTCAACTTTCACCTTTCAAAAGAATATTCAACATGCAGCATTATTTGGGTGGGCTCAAAGCAAATTGATACCAACTAGTTCAATGAACTGAGTACAGATCTATCTAAAAAGAATAACTACAGGTATGTGGTTCAATCCAGTTGTGTGGTCTGTAACCACAGTGCAGACGTGAGCTGAGATGTGAGACAAGCAGGTCTGATTTTTTGTGGGTTTTATGCACACCCTGCAAATCCCATAATGAAGGGGTGTTGGTGAAATGATGAATGACACCATCTTCATTAGTTACCAGCAATTACAGTATAATAAAAAAGTGCTTCAAAATAATTGATAATAGGCACCATGTTGAGAATTCCCCAGATAGGTAGGTTTGGTGATTATAGTGTCAGGATTTCATTGTTGAAATGTGTCTTAAAAAACATGTAATTTCACTGTTCAATACTGCTAATTTTGCCTTGTAGTATTTCCTGGTTGACAAGCATTCAAAGATGATGTGTTTGTTCACTTAAGACAGTCTGAAGCATTTTGAGTGTAACAGGGCTCACTTAGGACAGAGCCTGTTACAGGAAACAAAGCCCACATGGTGCTGCTTTGGAAATTGGTTAGTGTCAAATTCTTCTCTACAGGTGGCACATCTTTTTGATGTTTTCGAACTGAGTGTGGCTCTATGTGGCTCTGAAGCCAAAGGTGTCAATCAGTGGCCTTGATCTAGTTAAATCCAAGCAAGAAAGAGCCACAGCCATCGCCCTAGACTACATACAGTAAACCTGGAAAAAGAGGAAACACGATTGAAAAAGGATTACTAACAGGATAGTTAAAATAATGAGAACATAATTCAAAGACATCACTTGATTACAAAGGGTTGAAGAAGAATTCTAGCAAACTTGACTGGAAAAAAATAACACTTTACATCTGAATGTCCAGGAAGCTGTTAACTGGTAAGTTCACCAGCACAATTTCACTGATGAACAGAATTTGGAGACTGAAGCCACCTTTCTTCTTACAGTTCTCGAAAGCTGCAGTGCACGTTAAAGACACCATGAAGAGTGGACAACCCATTTCTCTTTCAAATCTTTTTGTCTATAATTACGTGGTTTTTAGCCCATGAAAATGGCTATTGTTTCTAGCCAACCACAAACCCAATGGTGGTCAGCTGTTGGAGAATGACACAGAAAAGCATACACTGAAAGTACGAGCTGTGAGATGGAATTGCTCACTCACACATTGTGCTTTCATTTAACTTAAGTATTATATTTAACAATATGAAAAGTGGGAATATTCTGGAATTTTGCCAGTGCCAGGGAAAAGTAATTTAATACAAGACTAGTGCCTTGTTTTCTATCTCAAAATGCAAACTACAGTATGTTGAAAACTTAATATTTACAATAGCACACATTGTATCCTAGCCTGTTCCCCTTGTGGGGTCAACGGAGATATAGGCTGTTAAAGGCAGGAAGCACAGCTCTGTCTTTCTGATAGTCCCTTTCAAGCTGGAGTCTGGGTGATGCAGTCTGTGACGGTGGTGTGCATCATCCTGTTTGTGTGAAATTGTAGTGTCGTCTTTTATCTTTTCAAAAAAAATCTGTCAGTTAAACAAACTCAAGTAGATGGCCAGAAGGATCACTTCCTCTTGAGTCGACTTGGAAGGCATCATCCGTCGGAGAAAAATGGGCATCATGGCTGAAATTCCTGTAAGTGATCATGTGTTTACAGCAGAATAAAGAAAAACAGATCTTTCTGATTAACTTACAAAAAGACAAAAACATAATAGTTAACTCCACTAAAGGGTGCCAGTGTCTGCTCTTTCTCAGGTGTGTTCCACATCTCTTATCAGCATTGCCTTCAGACATGAAAAATTATCAAAGTCTCAATATGATATAATGCACTAGGAAACTGCACAACCAGATAGACAACACACAAAGATCTTTTTTTTTGAGAAGGTATAGGAAAACACACACAACAATTTGAATGTTTCTCCACAAACTAACACCATGCTATATCACTCCATAACATTCAATTAATTAACATGATTGCAATGTTTTTCGTACAGTTTTGACAGATGAATTATGGCTCGATAGTGCCTGTGCTGCTATCTGGCATATTGGCTGAATATCAGGAATAATGATACAAGACAGGCCACTGTGGGACATCACAGTTAAAATGCCAAATGTCTAAGTAAGAGAGGTCTGCAAGAGGCTTTGGAAAAGACAATGTGCAGGGAAGATGTCACTGTGACTCTTCTTGGGACTTTTTCATCTGATGACACCGCATGAATGCACATTTTCAATGATTCTTCAGTGGGCATCGTTGAAGGTGTTTCCCATGAATGTTTTACTCTGGTTGCTGGGCGGTTATGCAGTTTCCAAGTACGTTACTGCAAGGGCCATTCAACAAAACCTTGAGACAATAAATATGAGTTATTTCTGACATTTACCTAGTGTATACTTTAAGAAAGTAAAAGCACCACCATTTTCATATCTCGTAGCCACTTAGATTATTCGTGTTTTATTTTTAATATCAGTACGGTTGTGGATACTCCATTCAGTAAAAGATGAACACATATTTATAATATTTATTTTGAATGCTTGTAACACACACCATATACCTGAAAGATGTTCCTTGATAGATACAGTATCTATGTCTGTACTAATTCTTTTCTATAATCAGATTCAGCCTCATATACTTAAGATGTTCCAGTAGGGAGCTTTCAGCATGCTTAGGCTGCAAAGGAACAGGTAAAGGTTTATTCCATTGCTGAAAGGAAAAGAAAAGACACACAACATTTCAGCTGTGGAGCTTTCTTCACAGGTAAATAAACCTTTACCTGTCCCTTCGCATATACTTAAGCAGTATAGTCAGAAAATGCCTATTCTATAAGGAAAATGGGCTTCACATTAGAAAGCAAAGCATAAATGTGCATCCAAAATTTTAATAGCTATGCCATATAATGCATATAATGTTTTTAACTTTACATCATTTATATAACGAAATAAAAAAATTAAATACCATCACTGGTATAACAGTGCAGAGAGAGAAAAAAACACTTGGTTCTGCAGTTCTGTGCTATGGGTGGGAAGACACTTCTCAGCACACAGGAAAATGAAAAATCTTCAACTTCATTCGCTCTGTTGTAAAGGCAGCTTATTGGTTTTTTACCCCCAAGCTAAACTTTGGGAGACTTACAACCCAGCAAACCCTCTCCAAATCTGAAAGCTGTACAATGCATTGGACCTGCTGTAGAACAACAACTACAGAATATAAATGAATGCATGAATATTCAGAATAAGGAGAAAGGTTTCTGTGACTTATATGGTGCTTTGAAAAAGTAGTCACAACTTTCCTTTAGTGTTCAAAAACTAAAATCATGAAGTATTCAGACCTATGATGTCTATACTTGGGTAAATATGGGTAGGTCTACCAAGCCTACTAACACCAGCTTGATGTGTCAAGTCTTGGTGTTTCAATAGGTTTAAGGTGACAGGGACACTCAAGGACATTCACTTTCACCTTTGTATTCCACTCCAGTGTAGTTTTGTCCTTGTGCTTGGGGTCATTTTCCTGCTGAAAGGTGAATTTTCATCTCAGTTTTAGGTCTTCGGCAGACTGAACAGGTTTTTCTCCTAAGATTTGCCTGTACTTTGTTCCATCTAACTTCCCAATCAGACTTGACAAGATTCTCAAGATTGACAAGAGTCCCTGTTGAAGAGAAGCAGGACTATAACACAACACTGCCACCATGATGCTTGAGAGCAAAGATGGTTTTGTCTGGACGATGTGCTCTTTTGTTTACACTACACTTAACATTTTGCTTTTAGACCAAAACGTTCCATGTTTGGATCATCACTTAAAAACTTAGTTGTAAACAAGCAGGAATTCAGGTGATGTTTCCAGTAATGACTAACTTCTTGCCACTGTCATAGAGTCCAGCTTTGACTTGTGGACATTTTCTCTGTTTGGCAGTGTCTGAGCAGTATAAAACACCTTGCACTTCTTAATGATTGGCTTCACTGTGTTCAAAGGGATGATCAATGCATTTTTTATGCTCCTATCTTGGTCTGTGCCATTCAGTCCCACAGTTGTTTTGATAACTCATTAGTCTTAAATGTTGAATCTTGGTGTGAAATTCACTACCTAGCTGAGAGGCCTTACAGAGAGATGTGAATTTATTCTGAAATCACAAGAACCACTCTTACTGCACACAGAGGCCAATCAACTAACTGTGTTCACCTACA
The DNA here is from genome assembly GCF_055471065.1 of Atractosteus spatula. Taxonomy (NCBI): domain Eukaryota; kingdom Metazoa; phylum Chordata; class Actinopteri; order Semionotiformes; family Lepisosteidae; genus Atractosteus; species Atractosteus spatula. The sequence goes on along the minus strand of NC_142708.1, from coordinate 3,890,442 downwards.
GTATATGACCATGACTTTTTATTTTTTTCATTAATTTTTTTTTGCTTTGAACTTGTGGAGTAGATTGTGTATACTATATATATATATAACAAATTTAAATTGCTACTTAAAAGTGTCAAGACTGCAAGCATTAACGCAAGCTTTAAAGCAACAAAATGTGAGAACTGAGGGTCTGAATATGTCTGCAGGGCACTGCATTCATTACTTGTTTACCTGAATTTGTGCTAAAGTGGTATCTCATGAGCTCAGTGGGGGGATTAGGCCCATATTTGGGAACCATCCAACTTCTTCAACCTGACCTCTGATGTTCTGACAGCCAGGAAAGCTTACTTTTGCTATCTCTAGGCCTCGGTCTTTCTCCATTCTGCTTTTGACAAGTCATGGGCTTGTATAACAAAATCCAATTCAAGCCTCTACTTTCAGAAACACCACAGCTCTGTTCAGTGCCTATAGAATTCGGAACACTGAAGTATTTCAATCCGCAATACTATAGCGTTCAAAGACCTCCAGAAATAGAGGAACAATCGGACTATGATGGTGTGAGTTCTTGGAAACGTATACACTGATATTCAACAGTAACACCCCACAAGTTCTTTGTGTAAAGCGGTTTCTTTAAATCCATTATTTGCTATGCAGACACTTGTGGATACTTGTCTGAATAATTAAGATAACTTTCCTAATGAATGTCATTACAGTATAGGGACATTGCTGCTTCTGAAACAAGAATTAGGCACCAGTTTGGTTAAGTGTGGGTTCAAAATGAATGGAGTTAGGAACTATAGCTTCGGACAGAAGATAAATCTCGTGTCAGTTTTGTTGAGAAAAAAACTTATCTTTCTTTCCGAGCTGTAAGGGGGTGTTTTTAGGTACCATTTATTTGAGACTGGAGTGAGGAGTGGAAATCGAATATGAATTGAGAAAAACAAGACTAACAAGACCAAAAGCCCCTTTTGTCTTTCATGTATTTTTAAAAAGAATACTTTGGTGCAAACAGGAACCCTACAGTTACTGAACAGGAGCAAAAGATGATCCCCAAATGTCCTACCTAAATGGGTGTTGCTTGTCACAACAGCTTTTTTGTACAAATATTGATTCAGAAATACTTGTCCAGTACTCATATTATCATATAATCAAATGTTGGGCGGAGGACAATACTAATATCACCAAGACACAACAAGAGACTCTGACGGTGGACTGAAGATCTTTCAAATGGACAGCAGGGCTACATCCCTGGAAACACATTTAGCGAACTGCAGGCTCTTTGTTGGAACCAGTGGGCTCAAGGGTGCAGGAGCAATGCAGCTCATGTACAGCAAGACTCCTGTGTGAGGAGTGAGGTGTGAGGGTGAGTGTTGACATTGTACAACATATAAAACAAGACAATATAAAGAAGCACACATAGACACCAGGTAACTAAGAAAGCCAGTAACTTTACTGATTTGTCTGCAAAATACAAATACCTTATCTTCCAGCAGGAGAAACTGTAATTTTTTCCATTTTTTTTTCACTACAGACAGCTGAATTAAGTCCCTTGAGATACATAGATGCGGTTTAATTTAATAACATCTTATCTTCAAGTGGCGACAAAGTCCAGCTTATGCCACTGTAATCCTCTTATTTTCAAAACATTGTCTTCCAACGTTCCCCAATTTTGTACAAGCTACATTTATTACTATTGTTTTGTTTTTTTGTATTTTTTTAAATGGAAACAACTTTCAGGAAGAAGAAAAAAAATATATAAAGAAAACAGCAAACCAGCTGGAGCATTCCAAGAAGTCTGCACGAGTTATACAATTACTGAACAACAACCAAGGTTCTGTTATTGAACACTGCCTTCACGTCACGCACCGGAATACTTTACTTTATTGCTCATGACACGGACCTCTGTTCGTTATCTGAGGTACTCTGTGGGTCAATTTGAGGTACAAGTAAAGAATGGAACAGGAAAACCTAAAACTGCTCAGAAAAAGATCTGCAGGAAATCTTTGACTGAAATCTAAAATTTAACCTTGGTTGTTCCATGTCTTTGGTTAAAATATAGGAACAAAACCATTATCTAAACATCTTGAAGCAGTCTAGTCATAAAAAAAACAGTACTCCGTCCGTCTTTCTCGAGATCTGAAGTGTCAGGAAACCAGTATCACAAAGCAGACATGACATTTTTTTAATCTTGTTTCGATACAGAGAAATGGCACAAAGTAGAGCAGACGACAAACTACCAGTTGCTTAGGCAAATCAGTCTTTAGCTTGTGTGATCTAGTGGCTTTTCCTCTGAAATTAACTCACTGCCATGTGAAACACCTTTAGAAAAGACAATTTGCAAATTCTGTGAATATGCCAATCACAGCTTTCGGATTATGTATTGACTCAAATTAGATAGTTTTAGTACTTGTATTTAAAGTTATTCACATTTTCCAAATGAAGGTACTTTGTTTTAAGGATGGCATATATTGTACATGTGAATTATTGAAAATGTGCCTAGTGAATTATTACCACAGAATGAGGAAGCAAAGAAGAGCTGGGCACTTCTTTTCTTTAAAAATATGTAACAGAATAATAGATGTCTTGTACAGAAGTCATTTGAATTGTCTTATGTTTTTCGTGAATTTGGTATGGGAATATGTTATATACATTAGGATTTTAAACTGATAGAAATACTTGTAAAATGGTTATGTTAGCATTGTTGATATGTGATCATCAATAAGCATGAATTTAGAAAATGATATAGCAGCAATAGAAAAGCAATCTTAAAATGCCACTAGCTTTGGTTTTTCTTAAAAGACTGTTGCCTAAAAACTCTGTCTGCCAACAAGGTTGTGTAGTTTCATTGAATTAAAAAAAAGAAACTCTTGGGGCTCTGCCCCTGAAAAACTTGACCACAAGTACATGGTAATAATATTGTAACCTCGTATCAACTCTGCACAAAGCAATTCCATAACACTTGGGTAACAGCAGATTCAGAGAGAGGAGGCAGAGACAAAGTGAGATTACTAGCTTTATATAAAAAGTGACTTCTTAAAATCAAAACTTGTGCTTCTCCTTAACCAGCTTATGGATTTGCTTAATTTGTATGTTGCCACTGCTTCAAGTCACATTGAACTGGGGAAACAGAACAGCCAGCTGACAGGCAACCATGAGGGTCATGCAGTGACTAAGCACTCTCACGCTCTTAGCTTCACCACATCCTGAATAACTGAACATCATTTATTAGGTAAAATATGAGTCTTTCAATTATTTCCTGAGTTCAAAATCTGTTGATTCTGTATGGGTTTCAAAAATTCCAATGCCATTTAAAGTCAAAGCTGTGGTTTTTAATAAACGAACACACATTTGTTACAGGTAAAAAGACAGACATCTGAGGGTTTGGACTCTAAATATACAATAACTTTCCATAATATTTAAAAAGGGACAAACCCCCATTTTCAATGTTGCTTTTCACCTTGGGTGCTTGTTAGAAAACATAGCACTTGGGTTTCATTCCTTTAAGGATGGGTTGCAAAGAAAGGTTTTGTAACGCAGCACATCCAACAAAAGTGTGTTCTGTTCTCAAGCTTCATATCCACATTTCCAGAAACAATTTCTAATCATGCACTTTTAAACCCTCTGTGGATGGTAGCCACCCTGCTTCCATGATATGTCAGCATTTGTAAAGAGGTCTTTTTTTTTAAATACAGACACGGGCACATAACTTTAGCTGGTTATCAAGGTTAAACTAGAATAAACCCCTGACTGACTCTGTTAAACAGATTAAACAGATCAGCAAAAACAATATGTGCAGATGCACATACATACCCCCACTAGCAAGATAAAAACAATGTTTGCTATATCCATAATTATTTTATATATATTAGAAAGCTATACACAAGCATGTTAATTTCACAGATTTGTTTAAAGATTCTTAATATTATTATATATAATTAGAAATACACTTTTTTTAAACAAAAACCTCTACAAAGAGAAAACAGTTATTTGTTCAGCAAAGCACGGGATTTTCATCATCTATTTTCATGGCTTAGGGTGGGGCTTTCTTTACAAAAAGCCCGTTTATCTTAATTCCTGTAGGCCCTTTTTCCTTCTTTCTTTTTTTAAAAGATCAGCAAAGCTATCAAAAACACATTCTGGCTTAGGTAAACTACAAAAAGCCACAAGTGCTTTGCATTTTTTTTTCATTTTTTATGAAAATATAAGCAAAATGTATCATACATCTTTTTGTATACTGATTATTAAATGCAGACCCGGATTTGTTTTTGATGAACTACAACAGCTCTTTTCGCTAACGTTGTCTTTTTTCCCCTAATATATAAGTATGGTCCACTTTTTACGAAAGTCCTTTGATCCTCGTAATCACTGAGTGCCATACTTGCAATGTAAGCTGTCTTCAATAGGTTCTAGATGGTCTGAATGTGGAAGAGACCCGTCCCACCCCACCCCTCCCCCTTACTGGGTCTGCAAAGATTCCTGTACACGTTTTAAAATGTTGCATAACAGCTTTCTCTTTTCGGTAAATAAATCTGCAAAGTCTGGCAAATTCACCAACCCGCCACCCCCAACCCCCGACCCCCAACCCTCTATATACATAAATACGTTGAACCTGCAACATGACATTATCTATTGTAACATACATTTTGCTAGGGAGCACTGCGATGAAGAGAAGTGAGCCAGAAAACCTCATCTGTACACGTTGGTTTAGTTGTACAACTCAAGTGCTAGGCTGTTATCTCAGCCATTTAACTTTTTATTTTTCATTTTAGATATCCTTGTTATCACTGAGGCAAGTTAAAAGTACTTTTACAAAACAGAGTACCTGACTTTTTTTTTTGTTGCTTTGTTTTTTTTTATTTACTTTTTTTTTTCCACACACGGCACAAGTAATGCATAGTCCCGCCCCCCCTCCCGCCCCCATACCCCGCCCCAACTGCCCCCCCCCTCCACCCCCAGCTCCCCCTTCCCTCTCCTGCCCCCCCAACCACTTGAGTACGTATAGCACACACACTCTGCAAGAAAAATAAAATAACCCTTTGTTTTTTCTTAAAAAAACCCGCCGCGATCATGTGGCCCAGCCTTCTGAGAGCCGCACTCTTTTGACAGAGGGGCTTTCCCTTTCGTCCGGGGAGGGCCTGACGAGTCCCAGGGGCGAGTGGAAATCGTTCCTGTGCTCCTCCCGGTCGCTGCCCTCGTAAGAGCTGCTGCAGCTGCTCAGACTGTCAACGGGAGACCTCCCCGAGTCTTGGCGGGAGTGTTGCTGGGGGTACCCCGATGGCGTGGCGGTGCGGTCTCTAGGAGGAGAAACAGGTTCTGACTTGATGTGGAGGCTTTGAGCAGAAGGCAGGGAGAGATTTGTACTCTGAGATAAGTGAGTGCTAGTGCAATTTCTGTAGGAGGAAAGGAAACCCAGTTACAGAATGAGGAGCCCAAACAGCCCACTTTACTCCCCACACACATATACACACACATGCATGGCGCCCCCTTGTGGACAGCCGGTTCATTTACAGCACTCCCCCCCCCTTAACGAACCACAGTTCAAATGAGCCCACTGAAAGCACTACTACAGCTCAAAGGGCATTGCACATACAGTCACGTGCAGCACTGTGCATGTCAAGCAAGTGTTGAGAAATACATCTACCCCACTGACAGGGTCCTTAAGACCGCCTGTGTAAGCCTTTTCTCCTGATGAAAACGCGGCAGACCTGCGCTCCTTCTGTTGGCTGCTCATGACTTTCAGATGTGACCAAAAATGACCGTTCTCTGGACACAGTAAAACAGTGTCTCCAGTTGTTCTCCATTGAACAACTGCGATTATTTACTGACAGACACGCTATAAAATCAGTGCCTGGACCATTCGATACGGTTTTACAACACGTTTTACACCATTTAGAAATGAAGAAAGAATCTTTCTGATGCTAAAATAAAACGGAATTGAAAATGATTTGCAATAGAAGATCTGTCATGGAAAATTGTCAAATGTGGTAGGAGTTTGTTTGATGTAATCTATACATTCTTCAAGCCTTTCCAAGACAAAGATTTACCAGTGGTTTGAAAAAGAAACCTCTTGCTGGCATGCACCATTTGCACATGGTCTCAAAGGAATTATATTTCTGACAAATCTGCTGTAATTTCTAAAAGGAAGCTATATGGAGACTTATATACATTATGGTAGGCTAATAAGAAACAGATGATAGTGTGTATTGCACCCAGACACAAGACTGAAGTAATTTACCATTTTCTGTGTGTCCTTCATTCGGTTAACCAGCCTGCCATTCTCTGTTTTTATTTGTCATTAAGAACAAAAAAGCTTTTGTGAGGGCAGGCCTAGATGCATCAGCTAAACTCATTAAGGGTAGACGTTTGAGTTTACCCATGATCCTCTCTGACCACTGAACATACAGTCCATGATCACTGCAGAATCTGACAGACCTTGAATTTATAAGGGAACCAACACCCAAGACGAAAGAAACCACAACAAAGTGAGACTCAACAACAAGGGGGGCGATGAGGGAGTGGATAAGCTGCTCTTCACAAGCGATGTTAACGAACCCCTTCGTAAGTGTCGGCACAGTAATAAGACACATCTGAAAATCAGTAACTAGATTCAAAGTCTGCAAACATATTTCTGGGTGATAAGCTAACAGAAATCTGGAAATCTTTGTGATAACAGCAAATGCCCATTTTTCAAGTTGTCTGTTATAATGTGTATTGTTGCACATTTGGAGAACTCAAAGAAAATCTCAGTCTTTGCTTTTAAAACTGCCCTATTATCTCCGGCACTTTTGGCGTGGTGCAGGTCTGCCCTGAGCTCTCCTGCCCTTGAATCCGTGAGGCGAGCAGTGTTCCCGATACTCACCCTAACTGGCTGAGGGCTGAGTGCTGCATATTCTGCAGGTGCTGCTGCTGCCAGCCTGTCACTGAGCCCAAATGAAGGGCGCTGGCACTGTTGAAACCAGACAGCGATGATAGGTCTGCACTGCTCAGGGAATATTCTGCAAGAGCATGGGGAGAGAGGCCATGTTAATCATTCCTTATGTCCCTTTTCCCAGGAAAACCTTCACACCCTGCATCAGGAAGTCGAATGTCTATACTGACATTGAAGTCCGGACGCTGCTCTTGTGGAAACACAAGTTATACAGGACAGGAACAAGATCTGTGCTGACAAATGCAAATTGCACCATCTGCTGGTATAAACGTATCACTGCACTCAGCTCAATTGCTCTAACGGGTCCACAAGGTGATCACTTATTAGTTTGAGCAGTTCCCAATTCCCAATTCTTCTTAAATGTTAGAGCAGAAAAGAAACACATAACTAAAGAAATATATAATAAATTAGTTAAAGCCAAGAAGATAACATCACGCAACATTATTCAAGACTGACAAATCTACAACTGAGACATTGTAATTAAACATTAAATTACTTTTATTTCCACAAGACACTAAAATCAAATTTAATTACAACTGTCTTGTGCATATTTGCCACACACAAATAGAAAGTACTGTCTAAACGTAATTGAAATGGACGACAACGTTATTGTGTGAATTGGTGCTGTGCTGCTTCCTGCTTTGACCTTGTGGCCTCCTGAACGCCATGGAAGAGTATCCAGGCTGTGGTGGGTTTGTAATCAGGGCTTTCAAAGCTCTGGCCTCTGCTTGGAAAGGGCAGAACAGTGCTCCTGAGGAAAGGGAAGTAACATGAGGCTCAGGTGCGCAGGTATACTGCCCCATATAACAATGCCGTTGAAGGAAATCGGTATCTTATTTTCTTCTTTTTTTACGGGCTGATCTACAAAGCTGCGTGCCGTCCACTTTCCAGAGATGGTGTTTTTTTTTCATTTGTTTTGGTCTCTGCAATGTTCACTGTGAAAGATCTACAGGCCAGCTCACGGCAGGACAGGGCGGAGCTGGGTTCAGTGTGTGATGGTCTTTCCAACAGCAACAGGTATTCCTTACCAGTACCATATGTGGTAGAAATGGCTGATGGGTACCCTCCCATTCCTTGTCCTGGCAGAGTCGGTGTTGCTACAGAAACCACTGGAGTAGCCAACGACTGTGCAGACTGCGAGTTATTTATTCTCTGGTTCTGAAATGAAAGAAAGGGACATGATCGTAAATTAAGCTGAGGGCAAAACACATTTTGTTTTTAGGCACTAAAAGAATCAACAGGATGCAAATTTTTAAGATTAATCATTTAACATGTGGCTCCTCTGAACTCTGGCAACCCTATCATTTACAACCCTACAGAAGACTAGCTGTTGCCATAGAAACCCATTACATCATGGTCTCCTTGGCAACAGCACCAGTAACAAGTAAAAGGGCTGCTTTATTGTGGTAGGAAGCACACAGAATGGAAATATGATGAAATATGCATGTCGAGCTTTTGTTTTATACTGTTTTGTTTATTCACACTGAAAACTTTTTTAAGTACACTACAGCAAGCAGGCAGGGAGAAAAAATAAACATATTCTTGATATTTTGATCACTACAGCGATAACTACAATCCAGTGTAGTTATTTTAAAAAACCGCTAGGTGGTGCTCAAACCACTGTCATTAGTCTTTTGTCCTTAAAACTATAAAACAGACGCAATAGATCATGAGACTCATATTTAGCCTTGTTTTAAGAGTACAGCCAGAATTGATTTAATTTCTCAGTTCTTAGCTCTTTATGCCTTAATGAAGGATGAGGATGGTATATATATATATGTGTGCTGATTTTTTTTAAGAAACAGTAATCCCACTTACCAGTAGGAGATCAACATCCTCAGACTGTTGGCATTGAGATGAGGCAATAAGTAAGAATTAGTCGCAGTGTATTTGCTGAAGGGGAAGGCTCTTAATTCTAATTTTTGAATGGTGAATATTGCAAACACCTCAGAAATGCCTGTCCCCATAAGCCACAATCCAGCAGGTTTTCTAAGTCCGTCTTTAAGCTAGCTAGAAGTAACCTCAAACCTAGGAGAGGAGTTAAACTGGTCTAATAAGGTTTTAGGTAAGTCTACTCCAACGGTCTAAATCTACTGACATTTTACAGACCAAGCAAACCTGCTGGACTGCTCAATGACCGAAACTGGGGACTCTTGACGGTTGTTTAAGTGAACAGCAGCCTGGTTATGCATGCCACAAATACCAAAATATTTTATTTCAATTAAATTCGCTTAGTTTCATTAATTGCAAGATAAACCTGCTCCAGGCACATTTTTAAAAGCGTTTTTTTTTTCTGTTTTGCTAACAGGGAGGCATTTGGGTCTCTCACGTTCCTAACACCTTCACAAAGGCATTACAAGGCCGTCATGCCTGGGGACGGCTCTTCACTCAGCTAATTGCCACAGGCTTGGAGAACAATAGCGGCTTCTTATTTTAGGACCTGCCATGGTCAGGTTGTGGAGGTGGAGGCAGGGGAGGACACGGAGGAGCGGGGTGCGAACTGTCCAGCGGAAGGCGGCTCTTACAATCGAGGGCATGGTGTTCTTGGAGCCCGGCGGGATGAGCACGCGGAGGTCGGGCTTGCGGTTGTTCATTCCCAGGTTCATGGGCGGCGGAGACTTCGCCTGCATATTCTTGTTCATGTTCCCAGGTGAGACCAGCAAACCTGGCGAGTTGCGGTGGTTGCCGTAACCGTTTCCTGTCGGGGCGACACAAGAAAAAGCCCAGAATCATCAGCCTGCACTAGCAAGGGCACGGCCTACTGCTACGGCTCATCCTAAAGAACCCCAGCGCGTCTGGAGTGCAGTGACACACAGCAGCACCAGCCACGAGGTCTTTACCAAACCAGCAGCCCAGACATCGGTTTCATTTCCGGGTGTCCAGGAAGTGACAGCACTTCCTACAGGTGTCCCCAGTTCAGCTGGCCACTGGCTTCTGGTTATTCTGGTCCAGAGGGAAGGCCACCCCTTACTGGACCACCAACACAACTTAAAGCACCAATTGAGACTTTCTCTGGAAGTCTCCTGTCCTGTGCTGACCAGGCTCAGCGTAGCTTAACGTCTGAGATCTGACAAAAGCAGCCCGCTAGGTGGTGATGCTGCTGACAAGGAGCTAATGATCCTGTCAGGGTTAGACAACGATATGCCCTGCCCCTTGACCAGTTTTTACCTGGACGGAAGTGACTTTAATTATTGCACTCCGAAACAACTTATTCTGGAAATGATCTAAGATTGTAACCGCTTGGATTATGACTTTTACCTCTGCCACACCACACAGAAGAGCAACATTCCTTGCAAAATGCTCTGACAGTTACAGAACGTGCTACAGGAGCTGAGCAGTTCATGATGGAGCAAACTGTCTCGCAGAACAAATACATTAAAGAAAAGTATTTAATTAGAATCTTTATTTCTGCTTAGGCAGCACAACAGCCCAAACAGCCTGATTTTTCATTCATTCATGTACTTATTGTTTATTTTTACTTCATCCTCTTAGACAAAAAAAAAATGCCTCAACTTCACAAAGCAGGTGAAGAAGTCGCACATCGGTAATTGAAGAAGACCTACAAAGCTCTGTGGTTTGGCAGGGCTGGATTACAGAATCCACATCAATAGAAGAATCAAGCAAACGAGAAAAAAGGCATCTGCCCAATTTTGACAGCTTTTTCTGTAAAAAGGGAACTACAGCTCACACTGTAAATGTGCTGTGGTACTGATATGGTATGTGTCTTCCAATGTGTGAAAATGAAGCTTATATTGCAGTCTATAAACTATCTTTAGAACATTTAAATTATCACTGAAGCCCCAGTAAAGAGTCTCATTTGTCCCTAGTGTGGTTTGTGAACAGGTGTTTGGCGATAAGAAAGATACACAGGTTCTAAGATTTTTCTAATACCAGGTCAAATTTGACATGTGCCAAAAACTGTGCTGCTAGACGCCATTTGAAATACCAAACATGCATAACCTCCACTCTGTCAGTTGCTCTTTTCTATACATCTCACTCTGTGAACACTCTGTGAACTCTGCAAATAATGAATACATGGTCCGTACTTTCAGAGCATGCCAGGGATCAACGCGAGGAGTTTCAGAGTGGATCTCCCTAATGCATTGCTGCGTCAAAGTGAGACAGACTTTGGAAATGAGTCATAATTGCTTGCTTACCCCTGCATGATTCACTGTATGAACGCCAGACATGACAGGTGCTCATTTTTATCTGGCATCTACTCAGACATACATTCTCCTTACTATGTAGTTTCCCTGGCATTGCGACACCTGTTTTAGATATGTCAAATTAAGGGAATTCAAACCGATCAAGTTAAAGTCATTATTTTGAAAAGAATGATAAGTACACGTCTATGGTTTACTATAACAAAGAGCTTGCATTAAATCCAACAGAAATCAGAAAACCGTTTTTCCTCTGAAACCAAGTTTATTTTAGTTACAGCCAGAGGTGCAGAAATCCTGCTATCATTCAAGATGTATATATACTGTGTTTTCTCTTAGCCAACATTCAGATTTTTGAGGGACTAAATGCAAACACGCTATACTGCACTTCCCACTTAAAAGGGAGGGAAGAATTATATGTTAGGCATAAATGAAGTTCCTAATCATATACTCTGAACAGATGAAATGCAGCTGCTGTCCACAGTAATTCTTCATTATTTAATGTCAAGGCATGGTTTGTTTTTAAATGAAAGTCTTGAAGGCACAATTTGTACAATCAAAGAATATATGGGGTTTCTAGCAGTAAATTAAATGAAGCACCATAATTGTCAAAACATATACTGTATATATATGCGTATGGTTGGTGTGCTAAAGGGATTCATATTGCCAGCACTTCAGTGCTTTGGTATTTGCTTTTGCAATGGCTCCAGCCCGTCAGACAGAGTGCAGATCTGCAAATCTGCAAAGTATATTTTGCAAAAGGGAAAACTGTTTCTGCTGAAATGATTTAAAACTTACTCAGTAAATGCTGAAATTCATGACTCGCCATCTTTAACCAAAGAAATGCAGAACCAGACCTTTATAATGGTCAGGCATTTATAGCATGTGAAGTCACTAAACAGTACTATTTTCTAACAAACTAACATAGAAGCTTGTAATCATTTATTAACCTGATATTCTAATCTTGTAGGTACAGGTTCAGGAATTGTGAGATGACTGATACCTGCTTAATTCAGAAATAGTCCTGAGAAACAATCTTGAAGATAAGCTATGTGCGTCTTTAAAGATTGAGAAGTTGTTGTCCTAATGACGAAGGACCCTTAACTTTTACTGTATTACTTTACAGCATATGACGCTGGTTTTCACCTCTAAAACATTTCTATGGACACTACACTGGCACTCTACACTGGTCCTCTATGTCTTGGCAAGCTTGCGACTGGCATTTTCATGTATGACTAGTTTTCAGAAAGCTTATAAAACCCAACTAAACTCTCCGAACTCTGCTGTGGCCGTACGTCACTCTAATTGCTCACTCTCTCACCTGCTGGAATAAAAAAGGCCGTATCCATGGAAACCAAGTGTTGCCCACTGCTTTACTTTAATATTGACTCTTAGATCACAAATATCATTCGGATGCACTTTAAAAATCTGAACTAATGTCCTGAAACCTACATCAAACGCTCCCTTGCCGTGTGCGAACTCAATGACAAGACCCGAAAAGCAAATGACTGGGGCAATTAAATAACACTCTGGATTTTTAAAATTGCACTTTAAAAACACAAACCAGGAGGAATTCTGCAGCTAGTGGAGTGATACTAAGCCTTCATGTGTACCTGTAAAGTTTCAAGCAGGAGCTGCGCCGCTACATGAATACATCAACAAGTCAAGAAGACGATGTCTTCTAAAATATGACAAATGGAATGGGAAATGAGATAAAGGTCCCGTCATCATGTGAAGCACAAGGTGACAGGAACCTGTGGCAGTCCTAGACATACACTGCTATCTCATGGACCACTGTCTAGTTATCAACTCCTTCAGCTTGACCGAAGGAAGATGTGCTCGTGAAGATACGGTCACTGTTCCAGACAATTTATCTTTATTTATCCAGACAATGGAGTGTCATCACGATCACCAGTGGTGGGACTGCTGTGTGTGGGCACTGTACTGCACAGCCTTATGACACACTGTATCATACAGACACACAGTGATCAAAACTGAAAACAACTGGGTCACTTATTTTTTACTTTTAAGCACTGTCAAAGATTACTGCTGATATTGTACGGCAAAACCCTGTATAATCCACTTTTCACTGTGTCTACTGAAATGCAGTGTGCACGTCCAATATTTCTAGAACAAATGTATGTGTTTATCTTCAATGCATTCTTTTTTTTTTGCACACAGGCCAGGTGTGGTTTTGACTGTACATTTTCCTTCTGCTGTACAATCTAATTTCCGATATTTTCTTTTGTGGTCTAACAGATCTTTTCTATCCCGTTCTCCATTCACACCTACTTCTGTTTAACTTGCCAGTTCTCAAGTTCTCCAGTCCGCAAACTGAATTTGTGCAGTTATTACAGAAATAGCTGTAACTGCAAAACGCTGACTGCTGCTATTGACAGCAACGTGGATTCTCTTCACAAGTGCCTGATCTAGAGTGCTCAAAATCACCACCTCCACCTAAATAAAATAGTATTTGTACTTAAAAATGTTTAGTAATATATATATTGCAAAAGTTTTATGATCTTTTGTATTTTATGTCAGAAAATACACAATTGAAATCTGAATTTTGCATTTTTATAATGAATCAATTTTCTTTCCAAAAAAACAGCATAAACTATTTAAAATATCTGCATATACTGAGATTAAAAAACAATAAAAACACGGCAATTTAACTATTATTTTAAAGCTGCTGTCTTAACTTTGTGATCAAATATATTTGTTGTTTTTTTCATTTTTTTTCAGAGTACCAGCGTTAATCTAGATGTGGATTGATAAAACATAATGAATTATGGGTATGAATATTAATTAGCTCTTTGTCCAATCAAGAAAGTCAAAGCTGTTACTCTTGTGGCAGTTTGACTGGATCCATATTAACACCCATAATTCACTGTAACGGCTGTCTTTGTCACTCTAACCCTCACTCACTCCTGAAAGGATGTTCATGCTACAGAACTAATATAATTATTTCTTAAGACATTCATTTATTTTGGAAAGCACAGACCAGCTTATAAAATGACACTGAGAGCCTATGTCTAAATGTAGAGAATAACCCCATTCTGCTGTCCAGCCGTGGGATGTCCTTCAGCCCATAACACAGAAACATCGGGTTGTTACTTGTAATAGCACACAGCTCTGATCACTCTGTCTAAATACTACCTGTGCTGCAACGTGACCGTTAACTCCCTAAATTTACTGAAATGATAGATGCACAATAAATAGATTTTAGAAGGTTAGGAGCTACAGACATACAGTATACAGAAGAAGGTTATTCCTGCAGTGATGGTTGCATCTTACCCACTTCTTCCTGACCTGGAAGATTTGAAAAGAGTGGATTACACAGCGTTAGCAGGCCTCAAAGGTTCTGCTCAGAACTCGTGTCAGAGGAGATGAACAGCATTTTCATCCCTCTCTAAAAGCTACCCCACCGTGCTGCCCTGTGAAAAAACGCGAGCAGCTTCATTTCAACAGCAGTCTGTCAGACTACACTGACAACAGGCTGAGATTTTTGGAATGGTCAAAATAATTGTCACCCCTTTCTCACAGCTGCTTTTAGCCTGTACCAGCTGATCTGTAAAAGCTGCTTGTATAAGGACTCCTAGCTCTTAGTTTTCACCCCGGTCTGGGCTTTGCTGCTAAAACAAACAAGGGGACAACAGGTGGGGTGAGTTCCTGTAGCGGCTCTGTTCCACTGGCTCACAAATCACTTGGACTCACAGATACACTCTTGTCACAGAGTCATTTCAGCGTTCTTCTTGGCGAAGGACCTGTGATGATTAGAACAGGCCACCTTCGTCATAAAGACCTCTGGGAAATAATTGACACGGACGAAATTAGCACCCTACCTTCAGAAGGTATGGGAACTGCGTGCTTTGCACTGCTAGCTGACAGAGGCAGCTGCTGCTCCAGTATGTGACATTTTAGTAAGAGCTGCATGGTTAAGAGCAGTATCTCCTTACCATTTCTATTTAGAGCTGTGCATGAGTACCAGCAGCTGCATTATAAAGTTAATGTCTGTAAAACAAATTCCTTGTTCTATTTAATTTGAATAAAAAAATAATTGAAAAAAATGTTGTTTGATACATGATATAAAAAAAAACTGATGAGAAAAAGACCTGCCTTGTATGGCTCCTGTAGACCAAATACATTTATTTATTTATTCAACTTCTATACTTTTGTATGGACCTGAGATGCACTCATTCATTTTCACTCAGTGATTCACATGTCTCTTTCACACTCTTGATTATTCAGAGGTTGTAGGGGATTAAAAGAAGAGCAAAAAAGAAATTTCAGAATAGGGTCATATGGACACTCAAAGCACAGAAAACGTACTGTAATTTGTTCATACTATGTTTGCTATCTAATGCACAAAAGAAGTCCTCACAACAGTGCTGCTGGGCTTCTGGATGTCACATAATGAATTCGTACCTGTAGGTAAAGTACAGTAATACCACTGTTCCTGAGCTAGAAGCTAACCATAATGTACCTTGAAAATCAACATTGAGAATGTCAATCCTTCTTGTTGTTTAGAAAAAAAGGCATAAATATGACAAGCTTGCTAAAATTTATTTCAGTCTTGGGCTACTGTACATAGCTGCACATTCACGGTCAAAATGTGGGTGGCTTCAGAAACTATTACTCAAAGTTAATAAACTCACAAAACATGTTGACTGGCTCCATGTTTTAAAATATGACTTGGTCCAACATGTCTGTTCCACTTTGCTGACTTTCTCATGAGCCTCATGCTTAATAGGGTTCAGCGTTCTCCCAGTATTAAACTTGACAAAGTTTAATAACTCGCATCCACATCAAATATTAACTTGAAAGGACTATGACTGCACTCTGAATGCTTGACACTGAAATCAATGTGCATGGAGTCTAAGTTATCATGAGTAAATCAGCACATGAAAACAGTCCAAGAAACAGAAGCATATAAACCTAGTAATTCAAGAGCCTTGTTAAATTTTCTTATCAAACATCTAGATTGTTATTCATATCATATCATATCATAATGCCTGTTATTCTGATATGAAATCAGCTGTTTCTGGACAACTGTATTACAATATATGGATTAGTACTACAGACACCTCCTTCAACCATTTTCACTTCATCTTTCCCAACATATGGGACTACTTCACGAAGGTCACACTCAGACCTATATCAGTGGCTGGAAGAGTGTTATACATTTGAAACTAGGGAGAAACCTGTAGACCACTGTTAAATAGTATTTATTGCAAGAATGGTTTAATGATCTGTGTAGCAGTTTAATTTGCTTTGTTGGGCTGTGGTCTGCCTGCTACTTCCACCTCATCCTAAATTAGCCCACCTGAACTTCTTTATTGTCTTTATATTACTGCTCTGCCAGCTCTACAAGGAGGCGTAAGGGGTGAATAAGTGCCTTTTTAATTATTAACACTTTTTGCAAAATTCTGACAGAGCCAAACCACCAAAAATGACAACTCCCCTGGTCGGAGTCGGATACATAACTAAAAAACAAAAGTTTAAAAAATTCAGCAGATGCACATAAGACCCTGTTGTCTGTCTGTTAACAAATGGTGCTAAATGGAAGTTAAAAGCTCCACATGACCATATCCATATTTTTCGGGGCTGTGCTGGGAAAAGAAAAAAACACATAGGGTCTTCTGTTCCTTCAAAAAGGAAGGACAAAGGGCACATTTAATGGATATTCCTCAGTATGTGGCTGATGGAATGCATAGCAAAAAATGCAACTTTTGTCCGGGCAGTTACACATGGCCAGACAGTAAAACGTCCTTCTGACCTTCTGCCTGTCAACTGCTGCTGGAAGCCATCTCAGCAGCTGCACACGCACACATCAGTCTGTGAAACAGCCACACCAGCGAACTGAAGTCGACATCCAATTAACATCTAATTAATTGTTTCTGAGGCATGTATCACGGAAACTTCCAAAATGTAACAAGATTCCTTATGAAAATAGCTGTTGTTAGAAATAAAGAGCTATGGACACACAAACATTGACAGTGATAAGAGGCACAAACAGTACATTCAGGAATCCATTTGCTATCAAGCTTTCAGTGTTTTTTTTTAATTCACTTGGTCAATTTGCTTACGGCTTATGCACGCAGAGCTGAGTTTGCACGGAGATTACACCTTGGGCAGTAAATCATTTTGTGACTCTTACATTCTGCAAGTTTTGGGTTTCTAGGAGCATTACAGTGGGTGGACGTGCGTATGAAAATATATACATTTCTTACCAGCACTGGTGCCTGCACCAGTTGTGAGGTCTGAACCCAAAAGGCCACCTAAGATTAAATGAGAGAAAAAAAAACTGTTTAGGGAATGACTTCTAACTGCTCATTCCAGCCCCTTTTCCAGTGTGTTCACTGCATTACGGCAGGTCTAACCAAGTTATTTCAACAAGTCTTTCCCCACCTAATGACATGCCTGTGTGAGACAGAAAAAATAATCTTTTTGGTTTACCCATTTCCACTGACCGTATGTTCTAGAAATGGCTTCAGTGAGCTGATGACACCATCCAAGAAAAATGATATATTTTTAAAGTCAGAGTCTGTGTGGTTTAGGTATTGCTTTCTTTGCCAAAAATCATATTTAGTTTTGCTCCTGTAATATGAAGCAAATTGCATCAGGAAGCCAAAGATAATCACATTGCTCATGGTGTGGGCATTAAGCAACTGACCAGAAGACAAAATAGAGCTTTCAGACAATACAAACAAACCAGCATAAGGATTGAGCTGGCCACAGATATGTCACAAGAAACTCAGTATATAAAGTGAAATGTCAGGGGATAATGTGTTTTATTAAAATCTCGAGCGATGTTAACTTCCTTTCAGTAAAATATTAGGCCGCAAAACTGGAAGTTTTAAAAAATGAAAAAAAAAACCTGAAGTATTTCAATTGAATGAGTAAAGATGTCTTGTAATAATTGAAGCCAGAACTAATTTGGAGGAAAATAGAGCTGTTTGTTTCTGGGACACAGTTTTGATTATACTGATCAAATGTCTGGCTCAGCGTCGAAAGGCTAGCTCCTTAAACATAGGAGAAAATCAACCAAAGAAACTGCAGGGCAATCGGAACCAAACGGAGGAGAAAACGTTTTGGTGCTTTGGAAAGCTTTATTTATTTGTAACCATCTGTTAGAAATACTTCAGACATTGTCAGATATTTGAAACCATATGCTTCGAATTTCAAAAACCTATCATTCTTTCTCAGTCAGCTGTGTTTCGGCGCAACAACTTTGTTATCAACAAAAGTGATATCATTCCGAGCAAAGACACGGGCTACTTCTAATTTCCTTCTGAACTGCTCTATATAAGCAGATGGGGCCTCTTTGTCACTTATCAGGGCTGACTCAATAGCGTAATACGAGAGAACAGTGAACAGTGTCAGAAAAAGAAAAAAAAAAGCTCACTGGAAGGAGGAATAAGAATAAATGGAAGCGAGGCCTTGCAGCGTACCTGTGTTGCCCGCACTGGGTGGCCGGTGTGTCCCTCCTGGAGACATGCTGTTTCTCTGAAGAGAGGGGTGGGCCAGAGGCAGGAGACTGTGGTTCCCCAGTGAGCTGCCTGGGTGGCTGTATATCAGGCTGTTGGGGTTGCTCACCGGGATGGAAACTGGCATCTCGTAGTTCGAAGGGGGAACGGCCTACGCAGCAGCCAGGAGGAGGAGAGAAAGAGAGAGCATGATAACAGAGGGCACAGGACTCGGCAGGCAGGCGGAGGACACCACTCTTCCCGCGGTGGGGAAAGACTGGCGCACAGAGCTGGCTTCTGAGTGGCTCGGGCACGGGAGGCCAGCTTCGTAAGGCAAAGTCGAATCCGAGACAGACGCACTTCGAGCGCGACCGTGAGCGATCCCAAAGCCACCGTCACGTGGATCCTCGAGGGACTAGGGCGGGACCGGCCGCTTTCAGCCTTGGTAATGTGGCATGCAGGAGCCACACTCCCAGGTCCACGAAGGGCACAGAAAGGAAGGCGGGAGGATGTGCTCGCTGCAGAAACGGCTCTAGTTTCGCTCTAGTTATTACTTTGGCTCCGTGTAAAGGTCTTTGCTTGCAGCTGAACTCCAGCACTGTGCAAGAGGCAGGCCGACGTAGGTATAAAGCTGCCTTTGTCACAGCCCGAGCAATAGGCCCATGGGAAAGCATGACGCTGGTTTGGACACCAGTTTCTTCAGGGAAGCCTGTCCTTCCATCGACACGTTCTAGTGAGCTCCCTCTTTTAACTCAGCTACAGCCTGCTGCCCTTTCTCCTTCTATCAGCTTCACTTTCTTAAGACCCCTTTCAGCCCAAAGTAAAAACTGTGGTTTCCTTTCTATTCCTTTATCTGCCTCAGCACACTTGTTGTAAACTCAACCAAAGATGATACGTGGTAACAAGCAGAATTATTTCCTCAAAGGAGAAATTAAATTACAGACAACCATATTTAAGACATAAATACTTATTTTTTTGGTTCCTAAGTCTCCAGAACTTGTGAAGTCACACGTATTACAACATTTCAAACATATTTATAGGCTATCCATCAACACCAAATATTTCCAGACAGATCTGAATTTAATTCTGAAGGCTAAATCTTGCCATGGCTGCTATATTGAGTCAGATGGACCAATTAGCCTCCTCTCTTAACCTTTGATTTGCTTTTGACTCCTTCTTATCGCATTTTTGTTCAGTTGAAGGTAAAGTTCCACAGGAGACAAAATTGTAGCTCTGCTCTAGAGAACACCATGCTCCACTGGCACAACTTATCATGTTTATTGGTTGCTCTTGTGCTGCTTTTAACCAGTGAACAAGCTGGACGCTGTCCCTACACAGTGTTATCCTTGGGAAGTACAAATAGCCTTTTAATTGCTGCCATGTGTCCCAGGATCAAGTAAACACCCATCTCTAAGCACATCCAGTGGAAATTTGATCTTCTTCATTTTGCACAAGGCTATGGCCAGTTCTTTCCCTTTGGCTGCGCAAATATTATTTTAAAAGGATCAGCAGTGAAGGTCTCAACACTAGCGGCTTAGCGTTCATTCTTGTTTTTTTTCAATTGCAACCCACCCGGCGGGGTTTCAGTAGCTCTTTAATTACTGCCTGGCTAGGTCTTCCTTTTTTTAACATCTTCCATTTTGGCTGCCTCGTGCGCTCTCCCTGCCTGCCTGCCTGCCTGCCTGCCTGCGGTTGAGTGGGAGAGAGGATCTGAGAGGAACAGACCACGCCTCACATGCGTGGGCTTTCAGTAGGCTGTCATTTAGATGGTGCCATCCTTCCTGTGCACACTGATCATCTCCAGCTTTGGAATCTGGGAGCCCTGTACTTCGTAGCCACAGCGACTGTGGGCACTTGCTGTGCCCACAGTTGCCAAGGCCCCTAACACCCTTTCTCCCTGTGACACCCTCACTATCACAGCCGCTGGACAGCTGTTCCCCTTGCCTGGGGACATCCAGTTCAGCCATTCACAAATCATGAAATGAAAGTTATAAGTTCACAGAATAAAAAAAAAATGCAGAAATACGAAACCAAGAATGGTTTCTGTAGCTAAGCTGTAGCCAAGCTGGATTTCACAACTGTAATGAGAAGGGGCCACAGATTTAAATGTTTTGAAAGCACGTAAGGGTTTTTCACAATTAAGCACTACCCTTTTCTTGTCGTCCACTGGAAAATCATGCAAAAGCACAAATTTCAGAACACTTGTCACGCAAACTAAAAAAGTTCAAGCTTGGTGGCCCTTTAAATAGCCTGTTAAATTGCTTCAGAACTGGAGAACTCCACTTCAATCGCATGCAAATTTATAAATAGCATAAATCTAGACAGATACACTTCACCTCCTTCGGCCATGTTGTTTAGTTCACATGTAGCTGGGGCCAGTAAAGTTGTGTCCAGTTGTAGGCACACATGCACAGCCTTGCACAAGAGTGTTAAATGAACCTTGTTAAAGGCTGTGTTAATTGGATAAAGAAGAGTAACCACCAGGGTATGAATGGGAGCACTGCAAAGTATGTTCTGAAGATATACAAAAAAACAGCACTGGCAGAATTGCAGCTGAAGCAGTAGTTATTTCTCTTAAGAGCCTGGCAAGGCATAGGAAGAACTGTTAGACAGGAATATCATGAAGGGAGATCTGTGTTAAATGAAGATAAACCTCAGAACAAGGGGACAAGCACTCTGTCGAGGGCTGGGAGAGACTCAGATGTAACCTCCCTTTCTGTGCACACAGGGTTAACATTAAATCAGGAACCTCTCATGCAGAAATCTCTGCTTTAACCCTTCCAGTGTGGTGAGCTGTTTAAATTACCAATGCGGGCACAGCATCTTAAAATTTCATGGTTTAAATGAATGTTACCGTTTGATGTAAATGCTGTTACTGCTCAAATGCATATAATTAGTGATCAATGGATCTCATACATCCAGCAATCGCTGACAGCCTTTTAAACTCTAATTACACGGAGGAAAAAAAATGATATCTCAGGAAAAATAAAAACTCTTGGCTTATCAGACTACATGGTAATTATCTTCTAGTAAACTGTTTATAATTAAACAGAATTTCATCATTATATACCATATGTGTCCTGAATTATTATGGTGAATACACTGATAATGACCCTAGCATTATATAGAGTGGGACAATAATTGCAAATACTAAGATGTAAAATGATTTTCCCCTTTTTTTGTGTTAAACGGGGCGATTAAAGGTGGTAACTGAGAAACCCACACCAGGAGGGTTAAAAAGGTTACTGCAGCAGCTAGCAGCAGACCAGCTGTTGTGTTTCTCTTTGATACTTACAGGTATTTTATGGGTCTTGATCATATTATCAAACTCTTCGTTAATTTTTTTGTATTTTTCTTCAGTGCATGGGGTGAGAGCGAGAGAAGAGTCATGATCAGGGCTTTCACAGCCCGTACTTTCCTTCTTGCTCAATGCCTGCCAGGTTCGGAGAAATACCAGGAAACAAGACAAGACAGAGAAGAGGAATGAAATGAGGCTCAGGAGTACTTACACACAATCTTTGCCTGCTGATCATAAGATCAATATCTTCATTAATCTTTCTGTACTTGTCCTCAGACTCAGGGCTGTGACCCACTGAGTCGTCTGCATCTGGGTCTGGACTGTCACAGCCATTTAGCCCCTTCTTTCTCAACGTCTGAAACAAATAAGTGGTCAAGTTCAAAGGGCTGCTTACATGGGCAGAAAAAAAGAGACACGCACCTACGGACAAAAGAAAGGTTACAAACGAGAGCAGGCCATTCAACCCATTGAGAGCCCATTGCGGTTTCTAGCAGCTAGACCTCACCCTGCTGCTCCTTGAAAGAAACCGAAGATGTCATCGAAAAGCAATCTAGTATTTGAAAATCAACAAGCGGCTCAAATGTGTTAATCTCTCTGCACTTGGCCTCAGACTCAGGAGGGTACTGCAGTCTCCTAAAATGCCGCGAGTCAGTACCGCAGGCACTGTGACACCTTGTATGCACAACTCCCAGATTTGCTTAATGCCACATCATGAAGCAAAGCTGTGGGAAAGTGCAGATGTGTCTCTGAGGAACTGGGGGCCAACGTGAACTCAAGACGTTTTAATAAACTGCAGTGCGGCGCAACAATACTGGCCAATTTTGGAGAGCAGCGATGATGTGGCGGCTTGCTCCGCTAAAAGATCAGCGGTATGAGAATTTTCTTCAAAACAAAGGCGGAACCCAGAGACTGTGGGAACACTTCCGAGGGTCCCTGGTCACTGAATTGGTCTTTTATGGCAATGTTGACATACTGGGACAGGGAGAAAAGTGTATTAATTGGTGCTCACTGCTTTCTGACCCCCTCACTTTAGTGCACCAGGGTGGGACGGTCTTGGAAAATGTCCTGCAGGCTGCAGGAGGTGACCAGCTGATCAGGTCAGCAGTGGGGTCAGCGGTCACCTCCTGAATGACCCCCCCATTTCTTGTGGGTCAGAATGTTGTGCACTTTTTTATTCATGGGGGGGGTCAACTGCATTTTCTTTATTAGGTAAATTGGTTGGTTACCAGTTTAACATGTTTACATTTTTAATACTGTTAACCTTTATTCAATTACACTAGGGCTCAGTGGGCTTTCTCTCTCTCTAAACTACAACTATTTTATTATTATTTAATGAGATCTGATTTAGCGGTATTTTGATACTGCAAAGTGCTAGGCTAATTGAAAGAACAAAACAGTTTTTACTGATATTGCTAAAACACGGTGAAAACTGACAGACATAAAGCATTCCGAAATAAAATGTAAGAAGATATTTGTGACCGCAGCCCCCAACTCCACACTTAATCTTAGAGCCCAAAACAAACTTCATCCATTAAAACGAAACTGCTGGAAAAACAGAGTGTTAAAGAGTCTTTTTTGTAAGAAAACACATAAGAAAAGAAAGAGGGGAAGGTAATAAATATAAAAAGTGAAATTAATTCAAAGACGCAGTGTGTACTTGCTTCTTATTTCTAATCTTTCCAATACAGTTATTCTCTTTTAGTACAGGAGTCCCTAAGCTCTCTGTAAATGGCAGTTTCTAGTTTAGCCACCTGATGGCCACATTCTGGTAGAAATCAATGCTTCAGCAGAAGACCTGCTTTCCTGTCTCCCAGGGAAATTAATCTTTTTCAGTTTTTTTTTCTTCACCAAACCTATTTTTTTTACACGTAGAATTTGTTTTACTGGCTGTACATCCAAAATGCTGACATATTCTGCTATGAGATCACGCACGTCAGAGGAGTTCAAGCTGTATGTACGTGTTTTATTCTGTATGAAGGGATGAAAGAGACCAGATAGTTAGATGTTTCATCAAAGCCTCCTTTTTCCAGATTGACTCACTTTAATAAAAGGGGATTAGTGTAGGGGAATATTATCGGGCTGCTACTGTCTAAACAGTGATTGCTTCACATTATACTAGAGGCTTTCATGTGAGTGTTGTCTTCAGACTACAGTAATTAAATTTACTTTAGAACAGCCTGTATTTGATCTGAAATGAATGAGAGAAGCCAGACAGGTTATTCTCTCTCCTCCTTAATCTTCTAATTTGTGCAATGCAGTCCTAATAATTAGAAAATACATATATATATATACTTAGTCATCTGGATGAGACTGAAATGTATGGATCTTGCATCTTTGCATTTAGTATATAATATACTGTATGATTAATAACTCAGTTAATCTTTCAGTTAAGATTTTACAAATCACAACTTATTTTCCAACGAACAGCTCCACTTCCTATGCCAGTGTTAGCCGTTCTCAGAGAAAAGTGAGACAAAGGTTGGTCAGTATATCAAAGTTGATGACTTTTAGTCTGATTTATTATGTCTCTGCCAGATGACATGACATACAGTATATCACGTCCCACAGCAGTTTTATGACGGAGAATCGAGAGCTTTAAAAACCCATGCCTCTGGATTACTATGTGGGTCTAAACTTTAACGAGAAATTGGCTGGCAGAGACAGTTGGCAGATCTGAGGGCATACTTTCGAAGCTTGCCAGATAAACGGGTTCACAAATACTGCCCTACCTCCCTCCTGACAGGATCACATTTCACAGCTTTCTGATAGAGAACTCCGATAGCGAGATGCCTGGCTTGGCTGTCGCTGGGGGGGGGATTTCTTCAGGGGTCGCTGTGGGCCGGAGAGCGCCAGCGTCAGGCGACCAGAAGGCACGTGGCTTGGCCGTGCTTTCTGCCAGGGCTCAGCAGTTTCCGGGCCGGCCCGCGGCGACATCACTGGCCGTCAGCAATGCGACTCATTCGAGACATCCACACCTGTCAGCAGCCCTGCACCTGTCCTTCTCAGCCGCCGGGGTAGGGGGGGGGGGGGGTGAGGAGGGGTGCCTGCTGGCCGCCAATCGGGGGGCATGGCTCGCAGGCATGGCCATAGAAGGCTCGCTCTCTCCGGCCTCTGCGGCCCGCCGCCCCGAGCTTCGGTGTCACGCCATCTGGGACACGCTAATGCTCAAAACAAAACCCGGCCAGCTCCGAGACGCAAATCAGAGGCTGCTCGTCTGTTCTGCTTTTCCGTTTCCAGTCTTTGTATGAGACCATGTATGTATTATCATAATTATTAAAACTGATACTCAAGACATGGTTTTAATTCTTTGTACATTCTTTAACACAGCGATTTTAATCCATTCACTAGTCATTAGCCAAGAATGGTCTGATCAGATATAGAACAATCACTCAATTTCACTTTTTACTTTTGTATCAGCAACACTTCCTATTGTGATATCAAGGATTTCCGGAATAACACATACAGTATTGTGCAAGATCAAATATTACAAACACTAAAGATAATATTTTTAAAACCTGCCGCAGACCTATATCATGTAATATATTTTAATCAAAGAACATTTTTTTTTGTCTTTTCCTAACAAGACATCTAACCCCACCAGAAAGTCTCAGTGACTTGGAGCTAAAACTGTTAACGGGTGTAGTAAACAAAATCAAAAAGCAGCTGACTGGCTTCATCTGAAGTGCTGCGAATCCGGGGGGAAAGAAACTTTTTCACTCATTCTCGGCCTTCCCCTTCGGAGCTCTGCTCCTAATTAAACCGCTTCTTCATCATTCTCCCTCGGCTCGGCTTGTCAGGGCACTACTTTGTGCCATGCAGAATGTAGACATGGTGTCCTACATATCCTCATCATCTGTAACCTTCAGCTCAAGACTTGCAGCTAGGAGAGCACAGCACGGGGCTGGCTCAGGCTGTGGAGGGCCGCCAGCTGACGCCAGCCCATTGCCTTTTGTGGTGAACATCTTGCTCAAGCCTCCACGAGAGGCACATCAGAAACCCCCTGTTTCCCCTGTGGCTATCCTGTATCCCCCCTCACTTCAGCTTGTGAGGTGATTGGTTCAGATATAGGACCTGGTGCCTTGCTTTCTAAAGGGACTTGCAGTGCTCACCTTCAAAGTGAAGCTGTTCTTACATGTTACGCTTTCTTTTAAAAAAAAAAAACCTTCAGAATTCAATACTGGGAGAGACTACAGGCTTAGTACATGCCTCAGCACAGTATTTCAGTCATATGACTCTCTGCTTCCTACAGTCAGACTTTCCTGACATGTCCTCATTCTGCTAACACCATTGTAACGACCACACTCAGATGTTTCGCTCAGTATCAGCAGTGGCCTTTTAAAAGCAAAGCTGAAGATGTGATCAAAAGAGTGCTTTTTGTGTTTAGAAATGAACAAAAAAAATACATCTCAGCACGACACTCTGCAGCTGTCCAAGGCCTTGTCTTCCTACAGTGGATAAGTCTGGTGCCGAGTGAAACTGATGTTAAAGTTCATGTGGACAGTGACCATTACAAGTAGGGGGGTGACAGACATCACTAATTCTATATCCTCCAAATGAATATCCCCTCAGACCAATTATTATCACTGGTAAGCTTGTTTACTGTGCAATATCAAAATTCACTGCATCAGAATATCATCACAAAAGGCAACAACCCTCTGTGCCTCTACTAGATTTCCAGACTGTGGCTACACAGAAAAGGACAGAACCCATTTAAGTCCTGGATTCCTATTTGTATTGTTAAAACCAGGCTTATGTTGGAGAACAGTTAGATTTATTTTCTAAATAACACAAAACTTGTTGGCACTGAAGTAGTCCAATTAAGACTGAATTACATCATTCTGTTCTGCAGTTATGCCCACTCAGCTGAAGGCAAGCAGGTTTGTTTTTGTTTTTCTCTGAAAAGGGACATTTTAGCTATTAATTTTAGAAAACATTGGTAAAGCATTAACGCCTGAAATAAGACTGAGCGGTACATTATCTCATGAAACATTAAACCTTCTGAGCTTAGCCATCTCACTCTCACCTTAAAACAGTGCCATTTGAGATGAATGCTACACTACTTCTAAAACACAGCACCTTACACACATTTGCTAAACAAAACAAGACAGTTCAGTATGTCAGCATTTCTGACTGTAAGGTATATGATGAGTGCCTCTTTTCCCCACAACAGTGCTTGAGTACTAAAAATGTACTACAAAACGAAATTATAAGAGAGCAAAATTATAATATTCGAGTATTGATAAACAACAAAGTTGTTTTGATACCTGCTTTTTTTAAAAAAAAAATGATTATCCTTAAAAAATGCAGTAACATACTGGTCTTCCAAACTTCCCTTAACCGGGTAGTGGCTCTCAGGAATTTTAAAGAGGACAGAGTTTGCTGTTTTCTGTAAGAAACGCAGACACACATTTTAAAACTACACTTACGCAATGAGGATTCAATCCTAGCTCCCTGTGGACTCAGAGAAAAAACAACGTCACCCCCTAGACAGCTGATAACTCTACCACACCAAAAGACCGGGCTCTCTACTGCCATCGAGTTCCTACACCGTCTTGATTTCAGAGGGGGGTGATGTCACTCCGCCAACTAGTGCACTAAGGCCTGTTACACTTAATAAGCTGACTTAGTCGGATTCTTTTTTAGTCATTTTTGTAATATACTGTCACTGCGAGCTGTTTATTTCTACATCTTGTCATTAATATTAAGTGTAATAACGTATCATTGTTTTATGCGTCTCTGTGTTAGGTGAAGTATATTCACCTCAATGTTCCCTGCAGCTGCTGAGACAGTAGTGTGTGGTGGCCTAGCTTTACCTACACTTCTTCAGATATGGTGGTATGCAGTCTGATTTAAGTAAAAGAAAGGCTAAAGTTATAGTCGGCCTGAAGCTAAAGTTCTGATATGGTTTTTAACAACAGATGTGCATGATAAGACCTTTTATACTTTTTTAATAAGTATATTAAATTGGTAAAACTTTCCTTATTCCTACTTCATGTCAAGGAAACTCCTAGTAATTTAAGTGAAAAAATTATATGTATATCTTTTGTACAAGAATTATTATTTTCTGGTTAGCGCTGTTGAAATGCTATGCTTTTATTGATTTAGCATACGACACAGCAATAATTTTTAAATGATATGTATTTATAACATATCTTAAGACATCATATAACTGGATTCCTCCCAGTCAATGTTGTTCAGCGCGGACGTAGCCCACTGCAGAACTAGATTCTGAGTGCAGTCTCTGTTAATTTACAAGGAAAAAAACTGTGGTTCTTAAAACACAAGGATCCCCTTCACAGACTCACTGCATTCTAGGCAGACTCCTGGAGAGCGACATTGTTCAGCTTCTGCCAGTACAGAGCTGAATGGCAGGCTGATCAAAACGGCTGAGCATATTAAAAGCAGATTCTAAGAAAAAACGGGAAAGCCTCCATTTCATTATCTGTGGTTTAAACACACCAGAACCATGCAGCAGGCATTCCGGCAGACAACGGCACTGAAAACTGGAGCTGTGTTCTGATGGCATCACTCGAAAACCCCTGATGCAAAACGCCATTTTCATAGCACTGTATAATCTGGAGCATTTCCAGTGGTTTGATCCACTTTGATTCAATCTGTAGCAGCTGTGCATCATTTGAAACCATTGGATTGGTGACTTTTCCATAATTTGCCTCCTTTGAACACTCCAAATGCTATAATAAGGAATCAAAGACATAAACATGTGATTTTACAACCCAAAGTAAAGTGCCAGTGTATTTTGTAATAATGCACTTTAATATGTAATTATAGCTGTCTGAGGGATGACATAGGATGCGTTAGATGAAAAAAGAAATCTTTAGATATTCAATCTGTGAGGATTTACTGAATATTTAATCCGTCACACAAACAGCCAGAGGATTACAGCTGTGGCTGTACAACAACTGCAATTCACAAGCAAAATATTAAAGAAACTGTAAGGGTCATGAAACATCAAATTACACGTTTAGAGAACTCAATGGTGATCACGTGGAGTGTGTTGTTTACAGTGAGTTTTAATAGTCGGGGCTGAATGCGTTTCCACTACTGACATCAAGGAGCAACGTTTCCAGGCAGTTTTCGAACTGGGGGGGGGGGGATTTCTCAGATCTTCAGACAGGCAGCATTGGAATACGAAACTGCGTGTAACATTTGGAATAAAAACAGCGCTCGTCTTTTCATCGGGAGCGAGATCTAAGTTAGGTGACGGCTGACCTGCCAGCGGGAGGAGCTGCAGTTGTTTTCTGCTGTAACGCTGAAGGAAGAAAGACTTGGGGGCTGCAGATGAACTACAGGGACAAACTCGCTTGTTTTCACACACGCGGTGGCTCCGGCTCTAGGTTCACTGGGACTGTGCCACATTTTTGCCCTGTTTTTCCATGTCTGCTTTAGGGAGACAATACGGCAAATTCATTTGAAACCTCGGCCAATACGCCCCACTGACACAATGCCAGCAGTGTGAGTCAATAAAGAAGACGCTTGTGGCCGTGGTCCCTTACAAAAAGCAGCAGGGAGCCCGGCAGGCAAGATGAACAAAACGCTTTATAATGGAAGGAAGAGCTCCAGTCTGGCCGATGTGAGCAGATACAAGGACTCTGATTCTTTTCGGAGTGAGTCAAAGCCCTCTCCATCAATTATCAGCTTTTGTCTCCCGAGCCTTATCACCAGCAACACTGCAGGAAGGGGACTGGGTCTGACTACAACAATGAACAGGCGTTTGACCTCTTGGTACTTTGCTGCCGTCTCCACACCCTACCCACACCAAGCCGAGACAGAGTGCCCCGTACGTATGATTCCTAAAATAGCTCCTGATTATTCGCGATTTTCCATCCTTCCATCCAAATGCTGAAAAAAAGTCTCACAAAATACACGAGCATCAGTTTTCTTCTGCTTGGTGCACAAAAGCTGACATGTTTCAGAGTTTTCTTTTGTGCTGTACATTGTCAGGCGTCAGCTGCAACACAAGCAAAAAGTGTTACAGTATCTTAGCATCCAATATTTTGTCTCCCCTCACACTGCGGGATACGGTAATTTCCAAAACTGCCTTGATGGATATATCAGACTGTGACATTAGATGTGTGCGTCATTTTGATAAAAGCACATGTGCCACCCGGAATACATTCATGCTCAAAAACTGCATTGATTTCAAAACAAAGTTTACTTTTCTATCTTGGGATGAGGCAAATAATTTTGCCAAAACAACAGAGGTAAACAGGTAGAAACTGCAAGGGGTTTTAAAAAGTTGGAATTACTAACAAGGTGATTTTCTATTTCTTTGGAAGCGAACTGTCTTTCTAACCATAAAGCTGATAAAGTAGCCTAATGAATTATATAGTGCTTGTCTGACTTTTTACATTTTGGATACTTTTAATGAGATAAGATCACTTTATTGGCCATATACAATTTCTTGTATTAGGAATTTGTCTTTTTGCATACCCCAACTTGCTCTCCATGAGACACACAGACAGGGAGAGAAGATGGGGGTCAGAGCGCAGGGTCAGCCATTGTACAGCACCCCTGGAGCAGTTGGGGTTAAGGACCTTGCTCAGGGGCCCAACAGAGTAGGATTCCTCTGCCGGCCACAGGATACAAACCGGCAACCTTCCAGCCACAGGCACTGATCCTTAGCTACAGAGCCACCACACCTCCTATGAGGCAAAGGGTGTAGAAACCAGGTAATATCTGGTAGAAATCCTTTCTTAAATAATTCTGCTGATATGTCACACCACGAAAAACTTAGCTTGCCCGATGATCATATTTCTACAGGTTTCTACGATCGCTGCTAGTCGGACCTCTCCGCTAAGCGGTACTATAGCTACACATCTTGCGGTCTAAAAGAACAACAACTCATCGACATCATCCATTAGCAATCGCACAAAGCAATACACATGGTGTTGGACATGTTGTGGCGATGTAAAAAAAAGCCAAAGAGCCTTTGTATACAACAGTGCACTTGAAAACCCTCTTTCTCAACAGTGTGAGGGCATAAATAGTATTCATGTGGTGGCTCTCTCTGTCCCGTGGGTCCCTAAGGCATTTTCTCTCACTGTGAAAAGACATTAGCTACAAACTAGCATGGCGAAAGGCGGGAGGGTACTTGGGCTTGAAATTTCCTTTAGCTATTAGAGACTTTGGAAAACAAAGCTGTCCCTTTCATTTCTTAAAGTGTTTACAATCTCCCTGAAAAAAAAAAACTGTATCCTTGGGCTAAAATGTTTATTGGCACCTAGCAGTCTGAAGGCAGAGTCTTGTGCCTGTGGTTTTCAAGGGTACTTTATCATCGGCTGCATTCTCAGAGGGATCTCTGAATGAATAGAGCAGGGTTACTCAGACTGCTATTCCACGCCTATTCTTCTCCATTTTCCTTGGCACGAGTGTGAGCCAAATCTATTTTTAGCTGTGCTGCTTGCTATTTTTAGACAACTACCGGTTATGAGGCATTTATTAGGGAAAGAATACAAAAAAATACAAAGGGGGGAGGAGAGCCAGAGCCAGCTCCCAGGCACAGAGTTTGAAACCGGCTTGTTTTAACGTGTATCTCCAGGCCATTCAGCTGCTTCCAATCTGAAATGGGGCAAGAAGAGAGAAAAGAGAATTCAACAGTTCTGGCTTTATAAATAACCTCGCCTCCTGGCGAGAACACCCAAACGCAACAAGCTGTTATTATGTTGGAAACAGTAAGTCCAAGAGGAAAAAAAAACAACAAAATAAACAAAGAAAACTATTGGAACATTTGGGGGCTAACACAGCTTTGAAGGGTGGGGGGAAGCTTCACAGGCATGTAATGTGTGACAGTTTTTATGCTACTTTGGAGTTTGTTTGCAACTGTCTACGTTGTTTAAAAAAGAGACCACATGGCTTGTACACTAGGCCCGGTTCTATTTTTAACAGCTATGTATAGAGCCTCACACAACCCAAATCTAACTGCAATTTTTTGCAGAAAATAAATGGCAAATATAATTTAAGCTGTCCCCACAAAAGAGAGATGTACTTCCTTTCTCTAATACTTCTGTATGTCTTTTTTATTCTTTTTAATCATCAACAGTTGTTTCGTAATTAACCTACATTTAATTTCACGCTTCGGTTAGGTACAAAAAAGTGAAAGCCTGAATCTTTTAAGATATGCATATTCTTCAGTCACGATCTGAAACAAGTGGTAAGAGAATCGTGTCCTTACTAGCCCCTTAACTGTTACGTAACCATCCTCAAAAGGTAATTTACTTATTCCAGCAAATCCGATTCTCTGTTTAATCCTTTGCATACAAGGAAAAAATATGGCTGAACTGAACTAATAGTGCTCATTTTCAGATATACAAACAGGAAACAACTTTCAACCTTCTACTAAAAGCTAAATGTTTTTTAAAGAATTATGTAGATTTATTAATAAGGACATTAAACAGACATCTCTAATTTTAAAAATAACAATGAGTCATTTTTTAAAATAAAAAGCAACTACAGTATATATCCATTTCTTTCCAGCACTGCGGCATATATCCAGTAATTGTCATTAAACAATGTAATAAGGATTCAGAAGTTACATGTTGGAAAGAAAATTAAACAATTTTGTTTTCTGTCACAAGTTAAAACGTGAATGATTTTACAGATCTCACTCATCTAAACCAAAAACAATATTAATGAATAAAATTAGAAGATTAGACTAACAGTTTAAAGGCATATCATGTTGTAGAAATCTGTTGATGTTCAAGTAAATGATTAAACATTTTCTTAATTAAGTCAAGGGAAAAGGTCTGATGCAAATTAGCCTGAAATCAACCTAATTAATTAGCAAGCCTGTTATATTAAAATATTAAAATCAAGCAATTTTCTTTTTGCTGAAATAAACATTGCATAAGCAATTTAATGAACCGGTGAGAATGTTTATTTTTTTCATGCAACAGTTTTAGGGATGAAATTACACATCGCTCCTCACACATTTCAACACAAGACAAAACATACCAGGTTGCACATCCTAATGAAAAAGCTTTTTAGAATCTCATTAGCCAGGCAGCTAGTCATTAACACTGTGACCTTTGGAAATAATTAACAGATTTTTTTTCCTCTCCTCTCCTCTCATTCAGAAGTTCTCTGTGGGTAAGGGAAAAACGGTCTGCTGCTGGCTTTCAAGATTTAAGAGAGATAATTCAGATTAGGCTAATTGGGGAGATGGGATTGTCAGATTCCTTTCAGACACAGCACACTGTCCATGTGGCAGGTCATGTGCAGGGTGGCTTTGTCACCTGAATGCCATTCAATAATCCTCACTGATGATGCCAAGTCTTATGCGTCAGCAAACCCCTGCTTCTTCGATGCCACTGCACAGTCACAAGGGGATGTTTCAGTAAGCTTTCAGAAACGTGTACCTGTTAATGCCAGTTTGTCAAACACATACAACGGCAGGCTTTGAAAAGACAAAAAAAAATAGAGATCTTGCCTCTGACCAGCTGCTGGACTTTCAGATCTTTAAAACTGATTTTTAAATAATTTGCCACAAAAGGTCACCTTGAAGCTTTCTTTAGAATCCACTGTGCATGGTCTCTTCAGCGTAGCCAATTTTGGTAAATATCAGAGCTGAAGCTGAGGATCGAACCCTTGTCTTGATGTGAAACATCCTTCGATAGAGCAATTAATGAAACAAGGCATTATCATACACTGAGTGATATCTAGAAACAGCCCACCTTTCATGCTGTTCTGAGTGGTTTTCGACAACACTTTATTCAATATTCAGTTTCAAGTAATGTATTTAGTCCAAGCAGGTTAACCACAGATACAACACAAAAAATGGTGCAATTGTATTATGCTGTTTATGATTATAGTACAATGATTTATGAATGTTTAATTTGTGACACTCCGTCCTCAGACATGGGTGGATTTGTCTGGGTTTTTGTGATGTGTAATTACATATTTACATATGTGCAACTGCATTATCTAAACACACAAGCAATTATGACCAAAGAAAGAGGCATGAGACAAAGCCAGAAAGTTAAACTGTGATGTTTTACCGTTTTGATGTTATTTACACATGAATAACATACAAATAGTAAAAAAGATAATATTTTTCCAACTTGAACTGTATGGTTGGATGTATGACTTTTTATTAGCGATGAAACTGTGGCTTTACTGTTCAGTTACGATTCCTGATTGGATTTTGTTTCTGTCCAATAAACAGTAGCACAGGTTTATCAGTAAACACACAATAAGAGTTGGCTCAAGACCTTGAGGCAATTCAGCAATGCTATAGGTGTCTTTCCTAATTTTTTCAAGTTAGAGTTGATTATGCTAAGAAATAAAAAAAATTGCTTCTTTTTTTTTCCTCCAGTCCTGAAAAAAACAACCAAACTACCCTGCAGCACAGACATGAGAAAGGGGTTTTTTTTACAGAAGAAAGGGAACATTTGGACTTTATCTTCTGCCAGGATTCCCACAAAATCCGGTCTCTTTCTATAGCACTTGGTGACTTTCCTTGCTCCGAAATCACATCAGCTACACTATTTAAATGTTAGAGAAACAGCTAATAATAAAGAAATGCCAATTGAAGATAAATAACTAAAAAGCAAAGAGCAATTTCATGTCAAGCATGTGTAATCTCTAGTTCCACAGGCTCTGCTGTAATTATTAAGAACATCCTAGCCTTCTTTCTAACTTTTGATGTTTCCAGGTGGGAGACCTTTAATGAGAACCTTCAACGGCCAGCAACTCGGGGAATAATGTTTACATCATATATAGTCCTGCAATTCAAGGCTTACAAAAGCAAAAGGAGGGACCAAACAAAAAACCCATCCATCCACTTGCGCCAACCTCTTAGCGCAATACAGGGTGACAGTGAGCTGGAGTCCATCCGGGAAGCCTACAGGTGTCTGGCAAGGCACACCGTGGACAGGACACCAGTCCTTCACAGCACACACACATGCTGATGGGGGACAATTTAGAGGCAGGCGGCTTACCTAGACAGCATGTCTTTGGACAATGGGAGAAAGCTGGTGCACTTGGAAGCAACCCACCTGCAAACTAAACACACAAAAGCCAACCACAGGCCCGAATTGAACCCAGGACCTAAGTGATGTGAAAACACCATGCTACCTTTAAATTGAATTATTTTTGTTAAAGGACTGCTTTTGTCAAATTTCTGTTTAATTTTCTGAACGTAGTGCCTTCCTTTGTTTATATATTTTTTCCTTTTTATAGGACTAATTCCGGTAAGAAAACTAACGATTCAGTCAGTCAGCTGGAAAGAGAGCTGAGGTACCGACTTTTTCATATAAAACACACTCCCTGGTGCCTGTGCCATTATTCACATTTCAAACAGTGTATTGACAATACACCTCTGGCCGACACTCCTTTATATATGATGCGTGCTGGCACAGAAAACAAGGCTTTTCATTTGGTCGTTCTTAGAGGACGCACAGTTCAAGCTTTCATTGCAAAGGATAAGACATCTGCAAGAGCACCCAGAGACCAAAGCTCTTTAGTCTGTATAAACATTGCTGAAGAGCTTTCACAGTCCTCTGCGCCATTACACCAACAACGCTAATTATCAGCCAAAGACATGCTAATTACATGGAGCTTCATCGCTAATGTAAAGACCGCTTTTCAGCCACCCACACACTTCAGAGCTCTTTTCTCCTCTGCCTTGAGGCAATTCAGGCTCTTGAAAGGCTGGACAAACTTTCTTATGTACTAACACTGGAGCTGTACGGGCCCAGCACAGTCAGCTGATTATCTGCCAGCACTGCTTCAAGTCTCCTAGCCCCTGCACCAGGCTTCTTACTCACACTGCACACATAACAGGAAGCTTCGATTTGTTCCCCGGCAATATCCAATGACATAACTCAAGAGCTCATGAGTCTCAGCACAAAAGGAGCCGTGGTGATGGAAATCAGCGCGCTGACGCGTGTTCGAGGTCTTATAATGTTATAATTGAATAGGATACTGCTGAGCAACATTACGTTAGATCCCTTACTCAATCGAGGAAAGAGGCCCAGAATAAAATGTGTCAAATAATACGGACTTTTATTTTTCCTGCACATTTGTATCACTGAAGCTTGACATTTCATCTAGGCTTGTTGCCAGGTTCGGGTCACATCCTTTTTTCCCTTACATCTCCCCCCTTACAGATCTGTGTTACACAATATCTGTAACGCAGAGTTCCCTTTCTGCAGGCAGATATTGGAACCCAAGAGAAAGTCCAGTGCTCAGACTTTCTCGTCGGTGTACAGACAAAGATAAGGGGTATTTTGCTTTTTAAACATGCGGCGCAGAGCCAGTAAAGCTATGCCTTTTGCATCATTTACAGCGGAAAGCGTAGCGAACGTCAGTCCTGCACACCCAGCTGCAGGTGGTGTTATTCCGCAGCCCACTTGGATTTTACATCCGGGAGAACTGGGAGGGGAGACTGAAGGATTGAGCTTGCATTATGAAAGGTCAGCTGTGGGGAAACCTTCCATTTGTCGTTGGATTAATACTGAAAGCTAAAACTTTCAATGACTTGCTCAAATCACAGAGGGCTTTTGGGAAACCAGAAAACCCTGCTATAGCTCTACTTTATCTATAGGAACCATCTGGATGTAAACTCTTTTCTGTCGATCTCAACAATTGAGAAGGAAAGCGGCATGAGCTGTATCTACCCAAAGAGCTCAAATGAAGCATGTTGTCAATCTAACCCACAGCTAACAGAAAGGAGACACAACGTTTAATTCTGACTTTCCATTCTGATAAGACAGAAACACCCAGTGCTGTCGTGAGTCTCATCCGTTAGCCAACAAAATCAAAGTCTGACGTGCCCAGAATGTGAGCTGATGTTGACTGGGTCGCTTTACAGTGCAAACCATCAGGTTTTGTCTTCCTAGGACTGAAACGTATGTCATGATCCGTGTGCAAAGAAATCTCAATTGCACTCCAATCTGAAGTGAGTCTTGGGATGGGGGGGGGGGGGGTCACTTAATTATGCTGAATGCACAGCCATTCTGTTCCTTATTCTTACATGAGTGCACGAAGTTTGCGTTTGCCACATCAAACACTGTAAATTCCCTCCCCATGGTCTGTACACGCTACCTGCACCTGCTTCTTGACCTTTGAAATGGCACATGTTTCTGTAAATCTCTCCTCCCGTATCAGTGGAGATGAAGCAGGCATCAAGAAGCTCAGTCCCACGGCAGACCACCTTCCATTAGAGCGTACTCGGCCGTTTGTAAGCCTGTTGCATAACAAGGTCACTCTGGACTTAGGAATCCTTGAGGATATTCTTTTCATCCTTAAACTGACTTTGCAACTCCTTTGTCACTCCAGCTTGCAACTTAAGCCACAGCTACCTCTGCTTGTCACGGGCTGTCAAAGACGTTCACTCTGCTGATGGGTCAACATGTTTCCTATCTTTAGAGAAATACAATAAGCTTACACGCTTTATACATTTCTAAGTAGTACGAACTGTAAAGTAATGATTTTTTAAAATGCTACTTATTAACAGGAAAATGAAAAAACTGTGTCTTTGGATAAGAAGCAGCCAGCTATTATCAGTCTGAAAGTACAAAGCTGATATCATTTTGCTATGAAAGGCCTAAGGGAGATAGTGCCCTTACCTCAACAATATCTGAGTTTGTCCGGCTCTCATGTGGCTCATTATACTCTGTGTATTTCAGCAGCACCTTGTCCATGTCTGTGCTGGCGTACTGGAACAGTTTGTTAGTGCTGTTGAAGATGATCAGAGCGATCTCACAGTCGCACAGAACACTCAGCTCGTAGGCCTTCTTCATTAACCCAAACTTTCTTTTTGTAAACGTCACCTGCAGAAAAAGGAGACAAGGCGTCATCAGCTAACAAGCACAAAAATCCTGCTGTTCAGCTATGTTATTTTTATCTTTACGAGAGCACACGGCTGCAATCGCCTGGCATCCCATTCAGGGTGTGTCCCGCTATGTGCCCACTGCTTGCTGGGATAGGCTTCAGCTCCTCTGCTCCTGTATTGGGTAAAGTGTTATGGATAGGAAAGAAAAAGACAGGGATCCGCAATGGCAAGTAGCACTGCTTCAAACACGTTTGTGAACCTCAGGACTTGTGTTTCTCTCATTTGTACAACAGCAGCAAACATTTTTCTTTGAAGACTGTTTTTTGACACATGGTTTGCCCTTAATGCTTTAGAAACAATTCGACAGCGCATTAACCCACATGACAGTAGCCTGAAAGGTTTCTTTAAGGGGTTTTGGAAAGGCTTCTAAGTTTTCATTTTCAAGCAGCACTTAAGCTTATCCTAAACTACTTGTAAATGAATAACAGAAAAGTGATCATGTGTGCTGGACCTACACCTTATATCCTCTATGCCAGTGCTTTAAATGTAAAGACGTGCATTAAAGCCAGACCCTGGTTTCAAAATGTGAAACTTTTAAACCACATTGATTCACCTTTCTTCTGCTAGACGTCTTGCGACTTGTCCCTTACAATGAAATTAGGAGGTTGCAGCTCGCTCCCAAAAATAAACCAAGGCCTATTCAGAAAATAAGAAAAACTCGACGTGTCCGACGCACGTTAACGTCTTCCCACAAAAACCACATATGCCATCTACATGCTCGGGCCTTGTTCTTTCACCTCAGCACAGAACGTCTCCTGCTATTCTTGTGTCTCAGCCTTGCAGCGACCTGGGCGAAGTCTACGGCCCTTCACTGCTCTTGTTATCCATACTGTACGAGCCATAAATAAGAACAGAGCCTGTGGTACAACTTGTTTTAACTAGAGACCAAGGTTACGCCTACGTGATACTGAATCACACAACTATCTAAGATGAAAGGGCAGGTTTAAGACACTTGAACTGCAAAGCTCTACAAACACAGCCCATCTCTCCCCCTGGTGCAGAAAGTCTGAAGATGAATACGTGTATAGTCATGAAATCGTTAATTAACCCCTTTGGTAGATGAAGTTCAGAAGTGTGTTGAATACGACAGGCAGACTGAAAATCGATGTTATTAATTATTCAGCCCCTATATATTGTAGCGCATCGTGAAGAAGTCATTTTGAAGCAATTCATCAGCTTTGTTAATGTATTAGGCAAAATTGAATCCAGTGCGCTTGAGGTGAATTGTGACCTACTGCGTTAAAAAGAAGTGCGGTTCCTTGTTGTGTACCGGCACTGCTCGGGAATATGGTGAAGACTGGAGACATGTGACTGCTGCTGGACTCCAGAGTTCTCAGACTTCGACTGGCACTTTTCACCTCTGACAGGGAGCTATAAAAGTCAGAGGCAACCCTGGAAGCAGAAAGGAGCCGCTACAAAACCAAATTGTTCTCGGTGCAGAAGAGCTCAGGGGCCCTCAGTGGAAATGTGAATTCCTTGAAAGCTGGACAGTGGAGGATCGTGCTGCATCGTGCTGAGGCCTGGGCTCGCAGCGCTGTCTGAGGAGCGGCGCTGAGGGCACTCTGAGCCCCTGAGTGACCGGAATTCCCACCATAATCCCAACCGGAATCCCGGAAGGGGCAAATGGCAAAAAAGAACGTTGAAAGAAACCATCGTTTTGATTTGACTTCAAGTAGAAACACTTTTTTTCCCAGTGAGAATATCTGGGATCTGACTGTAAAATAATTACGCCACTGGACAACTGTTTAATGCAGCCAACTAATGCCAAGAGAACAGATTTCACTCCTTGAAAGTGCTTGAAAGTAAATTGTTTAGACATTTTAGCTGGTACTCTGATTATTAGGTATCATGAAAATGAATCAATGTATTTCCTACACTGCGATCAAATAATTATTTTCCCATGAAAAGAGACCTCACCTGGAGAAAGAAAAATATTGACCATTGTTATGAGTATTTTCAGTTCCCGATATCTCCAATTTGATCATACTGGACTATTCCTTCAAAATAAAAAAAACAATCTTTCAAACAGCACAGGAATTGCCAGTGATAACTAGGTTGTGCCATTACGAGAAAAAAGATCTGTATTTTTCTGGAATAACAGATGGTACACAAAGTTTCAGACTGACTTTTTGTTACATAAGAAACAGGAACAAAAGCGCAAAATTAGCTGTTAATCTCTTAGAATTAGCATACAAATCCTTCCAGCAACGATGGACATGGAGATCAGTGATAAGAATGCCAACAGCCAGCCATTTTGCTAGTGGGAACACTTTGGAGAACCTCTGCTCTAATTTTGCAGAGTCTCAGCTGCCTCAGACCAGTATGCGAGTGAAGAATAAAAAGAAAAACCTGGAGCACATGATGACTAACACCTGTGTCACAATGACTAATTGTCACTGAGAAAATCATCTCGGCTTCTTCCTCTTTTGTGCATTACTGTCTACTACTCGGACTATAAAGTAAATGAGAATGACTCAGAAACCCCAAAACACAGTCTATGGAATAATTCAAGAGAGGAAAGGGCTTGTCTTTAGTATCATTTTGAACAGTTCCCCAATCAAGAAAGTTCAAGAGCTGTGTATCAGTTTTAACGAAATGGCTGACCAAATGGTGCAGAAATGGTGGCATGTGGGGGTCAGTTCAACTATAGAACGCAGATGAAGAACAAAACAAACAAAATTCTACAGCGCTTTATTTAAAAGAACATTTTGGATGCAATGGATGTAATATGAGGCATTAACAGGATAACTGCAACCTGTAAGGTTTCCTGGAAACCACACAAGAGAGGGCAGCACTCAACAGCACTTTCGATCATTTGCGGCTCTTTAGGAACTGTGAACGAGGACGGGCAGCTGGGTTTGCACTAAGAATAAGTGGCTCATGTGGGAAAGCGAGTCAAACGCGCGAGAGGCCGAAAGCTGGAAGCCGACGAGGACAAGGCGAAGTGTCAGGGTGTAGGGGACAGAACAAGGAGCCGCCCGGAAATATGGCTGATTCGACTGTTTAGTTTCGGTCTCCTATTAATTTTTTAAAATGTATCTGTAATGCGGAGTCCACAGCTTGCAGTATTGGCTTTCCTTTGAAGCTCCAGCTGGTCATGCCAGGGAAAACGTGACATTCAAGGCCGTCTAATCCCAGCAGTCAGCCTGTATCTGCTCAAAGAGATGTCTCTGCATGCTAGGACTCTGTACTCCTACTCCTGGGGTTGGCACAGACGTCACATACAGACAGGCACACATTCAGGCTCCGAGTCACACACACACACTCTAGCACCAGTGTGCAGCCTGTCTGTACTGTGAATTACACTGTACTGATAAAAAAAGAGAAGCCTGATAATGCACAGCCTGTATTCTTCTAATATGATAATTAACCTTCTGGATAACACTTCATAATAAGTGTCATAAATGCAAAGGCAATTATTATTTAACATATTTCCTCTTGAATTCAAACATCAGTGGGTGGCACAGGGAATATTTATTACTAAGAGCCAGTTATCAGCTAAACATATTCAGCAGGAAACAATATTCACTGAAAGGACCTCATGCAATTATAAGGACCAGCAGCCGGGCCCTGTAAATCACTGTCACATGACGGGGGTAAATCTGACAATCTGAAAGGGTTCCGCAGAGCTAGATTTGTTCTTTATTCCTTCTGAATTTTTTAAATGATTAATAAAGAACAAAGAGAACGTAAAACGTTCACTGACACGGCTAAAACGATATGTTTCTGACTTACAGAAAAACAGACAGTGAGTGACTTCGCCTTCAGGGAGACAGCAGAATAAAATGAAAACCAAAACCTCAATAAAGATTAAATAAACTAAATCCAAGTATTTTTAATGCACTCTGCAGTGCATTTTCTTTAAAAAAAACCATGGCTACAAACAATGTATCAATGAGAACCTCATCATGTGTTTATCCAAGTATCAAACTTGAGATCTACTACTAGAGATCTCAAACTACAGGTAACCACTGTTCTTCTAGCTGGGGTGTGATAATGGCCAATGGAACACTGTTCTCAGTGATCTTAGTCAAACACACTTTCCTTGGAATATCTTTCAGCTGATTCTGTCACCACCGAGCTCCAGCTGAGCATAATTAGACATTTGCTCTTCAGATTTTACTTTTTACTTACTTTTTAATGTAAGTCACCTTAGGTACAAAGTGCAGTGTGATCATTGAAGCTCTTAAACCAGTGATATTACTTCAGGCAAGAGCAAATCTGTCTGCATCAAAGAACCGGATTCTACAAATACACATTTCTGCAGAATCAAAATATGGTTTTACTTGGATCTGCTTACTTTTGCCATTTAACACTGAACTCTGACATCTGGCTTCAAGATCTTTTACAGGTTAAAGGGAAACTATTAAAATGAAATCTTACGGAACATTCTGTCTAGTTATAATAAAAAACTTAAAATGTATTTAAAGTGGTCATACTGTATGTTTAAACAACAGTAAGATGTTTACAAACAGGCAGAGCACAAACAATGCAGATGTAGATCTATAAAAAAAAGTTTATTTTGTACATAGATTTTAGCACTAACTGCCCACCATGGTCACTGACTCAGTTAGACTTCAGTTTATCTGAATGTAACTCAAATACATGGCCTTGCGGGTTCAGTGCGATAGAAATTGTTGTCA
Source organism: Atractosteus spatula (assembly GCF_055471065.1). NCBI lineage: Eukaryota > Metazoa > Chordata > Actinopteri > Semionotiformes > Lepisosteidae > Atractosteus > Atractosteus spatula. The sequence continues at coordinate 3,848,112 of NC_142708.1, read as the reverse complement.
GTAATGAATCCACAGATATAGCAATAGGAGCTTCAATCATTTCCTTTCGTTTTGCAGCTCCAGTCGAATTGGAAAATGTTGTCGAAATACAGAAACATTCCTTACCGAGAGTGACTGTGGTCTCCAATTCACTATTGGCGTTTGCAAACCTACACTTCTGAAAATACAATTTATTCAGCTGTTTTCTGTCGTTGTGATAATGTAACACACATCCAAACCATTATATCAAAGAGGATTGATACATGTTGTCAAACACCTATTTCCCACCGAAGCTAATTACAGAAAAGGACAGTTTAAACACCTTCACCACACTGTGAAGCGTTCAGAAGTGTCAATATGCAACAGTTTGTTTAAAACTGTAGTGCAAAACCCAAGCGTGGAAAAGATCCTTTGCTCCTTTGCAACCACAAACCATTTTTAAACCCTTTGTCGTTGACCTGGTAGCCAAATTTCCTACTGCTCTTCTATGTATAACTTCAATACCAGTTCTGAGTTTGCTAGATGATTTTATTCCACCCCAGGGCTTTCTGTTTCCCCACCTATGATTTTGGAAGGGCCCGAGTATTAGTACCAGAAGTAACAGAAGGTCACTCAACAACCGGGTGATTAATGGGAACAATCATCCATCATGGAGCCCGTTTCTCCAGAGCGTCCGTGCTTGTTCTGGGGGACGGACAAATCGCCGGGCTTCGCTCTTCCGGTCCCTCTCTTGGTGGGGCCGAGGCAGCGCAGGTACGCGGCGCAGACAGGACAAACATGTTTACTGTCGAGGAGGCGGGAGCTCAGAAGTACCTCCAGCTCAAGAAGGTCAATCGGAGCTTCATTCCCTGTCATGCGAAGGGTCAGGAAGCACATTTGTATGCATTTCCTCTCATAACAGGAAGAGCACAACTGCTTCCCCTTCACAATAGCTCCGGTTCTGCGCCCCACCGCCCGCCTCCAATCCCTCAGGGCCTCCCGAAAGAAACAAGGATGACAGGCGGCTCTTTATCCCTGCCCCCAGAGCCCTTCCCTTTGCGAACACTGTCCCATTGTTTTGGGAACCAAAGAGATCAGGGATGAATTCAGTCAAACTACTTGAAGAACTATGAACTTTTATGCCTTTACCGATCAATGACAACTAAGCCTTTTGTTCTTTTACTTTAACACAAGCCCAGATTGCGACCACTATCTTTTCCTAAGTTATGTTGTTTTTTTCCCCACTGTTGAGCTACACTTACACCAGCTAAATTGATAACAGCAACATGTAGATTGGTTCCTCAAATGAAAACAAATGAACTGCCTACCTAATAAAAAATTTAAAAAAGTCTTTCCAGGCTGGCTACTTTATTCACTAAACCTCCATATCAACCTATCAAAAACCTTTTTCTTCACTTTTGCAGAGATGCAGATGTAGCTGATGCTGTTATTCACCAGCGAGACGCTGAAATAGGTGACAGCTGAGGACTTTTCGGTGTTAGATTTGATACTCCCTATCAGACCATCCAAGGAATTTGCACAATATTAAAAAAAAAAGTCAGAGGAATATCTGCAAAACAGAAAAGGTGTTAAGGTTCTGAACTTCCGTAGAGAGCAGAAAGCGCGCCTGTTACGGGTGACGAGAGCAGACATTCTGAAGAACTGCTAGCAAACTAACAAGCAAGTAAAGGTGGGAAACATGGGGTGTACGTGTGGCGATGGCAGGGGGTGACAAGCTACCCAAAGGGCCTCATTATTTTCCTGCTGCTAATTTGACTGATTCTCGCTCTTCTGCTGCTATTTCCACAGAAGGAAGACATTTTACTTCCAGTGGCTTTCGCGAGCCTGGCTCTAAAGTCAGGAAAAACAAATAAATAAGTAGCGAGAAGCATTAAGGGGCAAGTTAGAGTGACATGAGCCCTTCCTGCCCATTCTCCCTCAGGGCTCTTCCCCTTTACCCTTCCATCCCGACCAGCGGATGCCCCGAAGAGCACCAGCCGACTTAAAAAAAAAAAACATCCGACGACTCAAAACACTTTGGTAGGCAGCCTTAGCAGGAAATGGTTAAAAAGAGGCACGTATCTTTTTGCTGTTCCTCCCCACGCGAGGTGTACACCTTGAAAGCTTCTGAAGGGCTAACTTACGGGGGACAAGAAAGCTCACCCGTGTCTAACTTTTAGCCGTGGCACTTCACAGAAACTGCTTGTGTGGAGCGGAGGGGAAGCAGACCTCTGTGTACAGTAACACTGCTTGTCTGTGTGCTCAGAAGAGGCAGCCTGCTAACCAACTGAACAGACAGCTTCCATTCGGATTTGTATGTACAGAGTGTGGGAGGACGGGCAACAGGACACACCGTATTTTTAAACCCCTGTCTTTGCTGTCCGCCTTCCTAAATATAGCTGCCTCTCCTCATGTCTGACTTTGGTTTTACTAGTCTGTACTTTAATCATCTTTGCTTACAAATTAACATACCATCAATGAAAAGGCACCGCCTATCTTTGCGAGTAGGAACGCCATGCCCATATAACTGGAATTCGATTGGCTTATATAATTTTCATAGGGAGGATCTAAATCCGTTACCTGAAAGGATTTTAATGGGGGAGACTCCAATAATTGCACGTCCCAATGCTAAAAATGAAGGACGTTCAGAAGTCACTGTGAGGCTGTACATCATGTGGACTGAGAACAGGTCAGCGTTTGTGTATGAGCTCTCAAGTGGCAGGAGGAGTAAAATGAGGGATAAGGGGACTGCGAAAGGCAGCCACTAACAGGATGTGAAATATTATTCTAACAAAGCTGAGGAGCATGACTGCTGCACAGAACTTCCTGTATGAATTGTTAAAAGAATCCCACAAATACCCACCCACGTCAACTCAAGATCTTTTATGCCCGGATCTGATATGAGTAGCCAAGGAAACAACACAGGTAGTTTCATCAAAACATCATTATCAAACATCAGAATGGGCGACGAAATGCAGCACAATCATTTATATACAAATATCACGCACACACTGTTGGATACACACACAATGGGGATTCAAAAGGGCAAGAAAAGACACTAGAGCTGGACTCTCATACAAACACCTCGCAGGCTGCTGACTTCTGTTCTGAATAAACTGAAGATCTCGATTGTTTTCGGAACTCAGCAGGGACAACGTGAGGAGTATAACACTAGACTGGGGGGAAAAAAGTTACCGTGCCATCTGGGGTGTGCACTGAGCTTTCTCAAGTGCCGACTGACTGGCGTAAGAAGCAACAAATCATTACTTCTGCCCAGCTGAGAACTTTTATTTGGAATTCATGGGAAAATGTAAGACAATGCAAGACAAAAGGTTAAGGGGAGATGAAGAAAGAAAAGCCTGACATAACCAATTCCAGCTGGTGCATTTCAACTGGAGCAAAATCATCCGACAACATGAAAAATCATTGTTCGTCTGTTCTTTTCATCAGTGTACTTTTACTTTACAGCAACACAGATCAAAATCACACAATTTCTGTTCTTCCAGTATTATTATGAGATTCACATGGCTGGGAACTTAAAGACAACTAATGAAATAACTTTACAGTTGAGTCTTTTTTCCTCAACAGCTTGAAACAACTCAAAAAATAAAAGATCCTGAATAAAAACAACAGTTTTAGAAAAGAGTCCTCAGTATTCCTGTTTGTCTCAAAGAACAAAGGCAATATAAGCAGGAATGTTTAGATAAATGTTTTAGTGATAATGACATACATGTCAAATTGAAAAGTGTGTTTAGAGGACTAGTGTTAAAACCTGACTATTTTGTGAACTAAAAGTTTGAACCTCTATGCTCTTATTCCAGTGCGCTGAAGGTGTTGATCCTTGTAATCTTATTAAAATTAATCTGACTTGGAAAAAACTAAATATAATAACTGGGCCTGATAAGCATCACAGCTTTTGACCTTACCCCACAGCTATTAAGTTTCAATAGTCTAACAAGCCAGCAGAGACCAACACATTGGGGTCTTTCAGAATTAAGTTGCATGAAGTGTAAGAGAGACTACTAATAAAAGGAAACTGCAAATGTGTCCGTGCACTTTCAGACACATTGCTGCTTGTTTGATCTAGAGTAGAATTTTAATCGGACCGACAGCAAATCCACATTGAAGAAAAATAATGTGAGTACGACAGTTTATCATGAGCTGCTGCAGAAAATCGATTGGCTAAAACTTTGTTTTTAGGGGCTCAGAAGTTATGCTTTATTGCAAAGCTATGCATGAGAGGTCTTAATTTTGTCAGGAATGAAAAGATACATTGTGGCGTTTTCTTTCATTTTTCTTTTTCAGTTAGAAGGACCATTTTAGCCGTGTAAATCGTTCATCTTCCAGCAATTGGGGTGTCTCAGGACACAAACCAAAAATATTATCCCATTCTGTTCAACTTTGATATGCTAAGTGCATGGCTGAAGAAAATGAATATTAAACAAAAATGCAGACAGACATCTAGGATTTTTTTTTCCTAAATTAATATATAAAAGCATTACCACATATATTAGTCATTCAAATTCTTCTTTTTGCAACTTAATGTATACTGTATTAACTTGCTAAAAAGAGCTATTTCATAGAAAATTAATAGATGAACTAGCCTTTAATTGAAATAAATCATCGATCACTTTAGCAGTTAACCTTGCATCTAGTTCAATAATTCAGCCTGACTTCCAACTCTAATGCGTAAACCAATTAAAACAAATAGAGTACGTTTGGTCTGACAGAGGTATTACTTTCTGGTTGGGTTCTAAAGTAATAAGTGACCTGTTAGGAGTAAATGAATACTATACCCATCATAAATCCTACAATTTTCTCTAACAGAATTTAGTATTTAAAACACAGAGTCCTAGTCATGATTTATTATGAATATACATGATGAAAAACTCAAATGCCTGTAGTGGCTGTATAGCCATGATTAGCTTAAACTAAAGCTTAAATCTTCAACAATGTTGTCAAAGGGAACAGCTGCTAATAAAATAAATGTATTCTTTTTGAAATACCACAGGCTTCATGCCTAGATACTCTGATTCTCAAAAACCAGTTTCTTCATGCTAAATCTAAGATGACCTAAATTTGTCTTCCTATGACAAAAAGGGAGGTTTCAGGCAATTTAGTTTAGTGAAACCAATTCTCCCTATGTTTTCTACATTTAGCTAGCAGTTCAATTCCAAAAAGACGCTGAAAGGGATTTGCTTTTTACCAATATTTAGAAAAGTTCTCCAAAGATAAGTGATGTCTGGCTGAAGCCGATGTGCTTTCAGAAATTATTAAAGATGTTTTACTACTGTACTTCACGCAAAGCAAGTCTTGGAGTTGTCATTCACAGACAACGATGTGAATATCGGTCTTTCAAATGCAGCACACTGAGATGTAAGACATTCTGAGAACGTAAGCAACCACAAGTATATTATAGAACTTTGGCTCTATATACTTTGCACATGTTTAATTCCTTTGTACACTATATTAGGTATTTGAGGGCAGAATGGCACACTCAAAATAATCTTTTTACTTCAGCAATCTCATTGAACAGACCTCTGCAGACTATGTTCAATAATTCATAAGGCATGCCCTTGAGATTTGCATTTAATGGAGTCCATTTTTTAAAAACTAGAATTGACTTCTTGTGTTTTATAATTAAGTTATTTATTTTAAATGTTAGATCAGATTTTAAGCCAATGAATTTTTAAAGGCCACTGGATGAAACACTGAAGAGTGGGCTTCATATTAAGGGCCCGAGGTTTTGTGAACTTGCAGCAATCCTTTAAGGTTTACAAGACATTTTAAAGAGTGTCATTAAAACTGTTAGAAATCTACGTCTCTTTCGCAAAACATTTAACACTTTGGGCTTTAAAACACGTTACAGCTCAAAGCAGACAAGAGGCTAACAATAAGAACAATACTATAGGTTTTGTGGTTTTGCATCTTTTCTGAAATATGTATTTATCTAGGTGAGGCATTTTCTTGTCATGGTGGTTAAAGGTAGGTTTAGGGCTAGGGTTAGGCTTAGGGGGTTTTCAAAGGATTTAATTCTTCTTGGGCTGGTTCCCAGTACCACCAGCACTGACCAGGTGACTATAAAGAAACAGGACCAGATGAGCAGAATGACCTCCATTCATTCAAGGCTTCTCCAAGAAGTAAGCTACAATATGAACTAAAGATTTTAAAAAAGTGTTTAAAAAAGAGAAAAAAAAAGTTTTCCCCAACTTGAAAACCTCAAATTCGTTAGGCAAGGCTGTTCATTAAAAGCTGATAAATCATTGTGGCGTTTGCTCTCAAATGCCAGTGCTAATGCATGGATCAAGCCTTGTTGTTTAGCTTCACATTTCCTATATACAGATAATGGGAAACGGATGGATAGTGCAACTACTGTATCTAAAGCACAGAAAATTAAATACTTAAATGGATTATTTGATTGTATTTTTCTTGTCAAATCAGGTATTGTGACACTGTTAACCTGAACACAGATTTCTCAAACTTTTTTTATGTTTTATGCCAGTATTGGTAACCTAAAGCCAGTGATCTCAAGGCTGGGCATGTTAAACACTTCTGAAAATAGGATTTATGATTTGCTGAAAACACCAAGCCTTTCTCATGTCTTCTCAAATGCGTGCAGATTGTGAAATGGCTGCTAGATTTAAAAGACCTCAGACTATTGTGTTAAACAAAGGTAAAAAACAAAGGTAAAAATAGTCTATTAGCTGATAATGGCTTTGTGGCCGTTATCGTTTACTGGCATCTTGGTTGAGGTGTAAGATTGAAGTCATGCGTTCTTGGAAAATGTAACACCTCATAAACCTGTAGCTCAGCCACTAGATGCCTGCAGGAAAACCAGGGACCTCAAGATAGACTTGACACTCTTGAGACAGATAATAACAGAAGATGCCAGAACTCATTCTTTATAACGAGGGCCATTTTTAAGTCATATCAGAGAAACTACCAATCAGAGGAGGCCATTTGGCCACAGAGCTCATTGTTTTCTATTTCTCTGCAGTCCCAAAGCCAGTGAATGAACACCCCGTTGCTCACATACAAAATTCCCTTGTACACACCCTGCAAAGGGACAATTTAGAGGAGCCAATCAAGATGAAGCTGGATGTCTTTGAGAGATGGGAGGAGAACACACCACATGAGCACTGGGAGAACTGAACCCAGAGCCCAGGAGCCACGAGAATTTGAATAAAAGAAGCTCAGACTGCAAGTCGGCACGCCTGTTTCACCTGCCACGTTACCAGATTTCTATTCCATGGAGATGGCGCCACGTGTGAGGGATGTGGCACCATGAAGGGAGATGTGTCGGTGGCTACGCTGCTTCAGAGCCGATCATCTTCAACGCTCCCACATGGGAAAGGCTCCCACCTGTGCAATCGCATTCCCTTGGTGCTGAATGCCAGCTTGAGAAAAAAAAATCAACGAGGTTTCCGCTTACCTGTCTGTTACGTTCGTCCATAATCCGCGTGATCTGAATCTTTTTTCTCCCCATAGTCCCCGTCTTCTTTCCTCCCTTATCTCCAAAGTATTGTATTTTTCTCCTTCCTTTCCTTCGAGTATCCTTCCCACCACTCTTTCTCTTCTTGACTTGCTCCGCTCAATTCACAAAATCTAGCATCCACACCTGAAACAGAAAAACAGAGGCAAGCTGTGTTTAAACTGGCTGCAGGAGCAGAGCCACTCACCGGGATAATCGAGCAAAAGACCCTTGTTCCCTTTTACAACGAGAATTCCTTCGTCGTTTTGTCAACCGATTGCTGTGCATCACCTTCTCATGTCCAACCTTAGTGAAGCAAGTCTCAATCATTCATTATTTCTCTTCTTTTGAGACTTATACCGTAAATTCACCTAACGTTTTACTCCTTCACTTTTGTGTCTTTATTTGTGTCTTTATTTCTCCAGGATTAAACTGCTGTAATGCCTTGCTTACTGGGGTATCTACTTGGTTGTTAAATAGGCTTCAGTATGTCCAGGATTGATAGGAGAAGTCCAGTGGCTCCCTATGAGTAAGAAGGTGCTTTACGTTTCTCCTGTTCTCTTGGAAGGTTCTGAATGGTTATCTGAAGGTCTTATTGGAGTACAGTCCAGCTCTTAACCTGAGATCTGCTGATTCTGGCCTCCTTACTCTGGGAAAAAGAACAGGTTTTCACCACATAATGGGCAACAGAGCCTCCCATGTGCTGCACCACGTCCGTGATTGTCACTGCCTGAATCCATTCGAGACGGTTGATGCTTTGAAAACGACTTAAATGCCCGTCTTTTCACTTCAACTCCTGGAGATTTTTTTCCTAGAAGCAAACTTTGTGTTGTGTATTAAGTAGATGCAACTGGACAGCACTTTGAGTTTCTTAAAATAATAATTTACTACAAATGATTAATCTTATTGAGCCCACTGTTCCTAACTCATGAGGCACCATCAAACATGCAGCTCAAATGTGAGTCCTAACGTTATTTTTTATGGTTTAGGCCTGGAAACGCACAATTATATGAATCTTTTTTTTGAGCTTGAAGAAATTAATATTGGTACTTAAGATAAATTCAGTTTTTCTTGGTCTTCTTTTAACTAAATGACCAAATCTCATGAAGGACAGTGCAAATGAGAGATGTAATGAACCTCTCTGTATCTGTGTGCATTAAGTAGGCCAGCTAATTCATTTCTGAAGAGAAAACAGTGCTGTGTTTTGACAGCAGAGGTGATAACGTCCCTCGTTATGGAAATGAATGTCCCATTACTTAAGCTCTGCTTAATACACGAGAACTGTCAGCGCCTTTGGATCAAAAATCTTTCTTTCCCTTTTCTTTCAGAAGCCAGATGTGTGGCGACTGAGGCACGTGCACGAGACGGAATGTAGGACGTCTGTGACAAGAAAGAAACATGAGACGAATCCATTGGTGTGTCTGTCTCTGAACGTGTGCCTCCTTCATTCATATCGCGTATAGTCTGGATCGAAACGCATACTGCACAGCATGCAGGGCCGCACAAAAACCAGGAGGCTTTAGAAATTTGAAAGTTAATCAGACAAATACATACAACACTGCTAATCTGAAATTTTGCGCACAGAACATCTGTACTGTATTTTCACCTTGGAAAATCACGGCTAGGAAACACCTACTACAGCTGAAAGTCTAGAACGGTAGCACTTAAGAAATGCCTTTTGTATACAAAACATTAGCATATGCTTCTGTACATTCTGTGCGTTATACTTTTTTTCCCTCAGCTACAACAAACAAAAACATGCTTGAAAGCTGAGGTGAAACTCAGGAAATTAAACAACGTTCTCACAATAAGCTTGGGTGTTTAGAGGGAACTTAAAGCCTTCTTAGAATGTTTAGGCGGCAAGAAGATTTTTTTTTTTACCATTAGGTGCTGACTGTGAAACAAACTTGGTGTTGACATTAGACAGTACTCAGGGGAGGAAGTCAGAAGACTTACTGAGAAGTCCTCAGAGCAATGATGCAAATTAACAGACATCAGAGGGAGAAAAAGCATATTGTGAGATAATTTCTAGTTTTTTGTTGATTTTTAAACTACAGTTCTGTTATTATTGTCATTAGTAATAGTAGCGGGGTTTCTAGTAGTAGAAAGTAGTGGTAGAAAGAAAGGAAGGAAACTAAAACAGTTTTGCTTCTGTTCTACTGAGTTTCTATTGATATCGCAGTACATTGCTCACTCCATCTCAAACAAACGTAGACTGAAATGGCTTGTTATTTTAAGTTCCTTAGTAATATACCTAAAGACAAAAGATTTCTCTCCTGTTCAAATGATGCAAACCTTACATTGTGACAAAGGTGAATACTATACTTCTGTATTACATCAATGTGTATTCACATCAAATTAAAATGCAAACCCATATTTCTGGACAAGAGCCTTCATTCACACAAAGATAGTACTCAGTTGATCCTTCTTTAGTTCCTACTCACAGAACACAGAAGGTTTTTTCAGCATCCATGCTGTGAAATGTTTTCCAGTTTGTCAGGGCGAGAGTCTTGCACTGCACTGCACGGAGACTAGTGGGTTTCCTGGCTGCCTCAGCCACAGTCAGGTGATTCTAATGGCCAGTCCAGCACTTTTATCCTTTTTCCTGTCTAGAATCTCTTGTTGTGGCTCAACCAGTAAAGGCAGTCATTGCAGGTTGGGTTCTACGATACAGATGTTGTGGGTTCCTTAGCTCACTGTGACCAGGGTTATCCCAACATTCCCCAAGGGCAGAGTCACCCAGGGCTCTCTGAGCTCTCGACAGCACAGCGCCCCCTGTGGCCTCTCAGGTAATTGCAGACTTGTGCTGCTGTTGGTGAGGAATGTGTCTCTTCTCCAATCAGCCCTGACTGACACTTGCAGGGGGCAGTACTGTCTGTAACGTGTTAAAAGATGACTGGCTCGATGGTAGGCAGGGTGGAGGAGTCTGTGACTACCTTTCCGCTCTCCTCCCCGTGTGCGGTCACAAGGTCTGCGAGTCCACATACGATAAACACACCACAGCAGGTTCAAAAATAGGGTGGGTGTATATATGTAAGAAAAAAAACATACCGGACATACTAAATTAATATATAAGAAGAAACTCCACTGATGATTTGGCTATGTGATTTTGTGATTTTGATCATTGGATTATTGTCCTAGGCGGCATTTCAGTCACATATTGGTCTTGGCGTTCTTTTCCACGACCATGTCAAGAATCCTTGTCCCCAGGAAGGCACCAGCTAATGATGGAACTGCCACCACAGAGAACATCAGAGGCGCAATTAACTGCCTTTTCATCTACACATGGATGAACCTGCTTTTAAAAAGAGCCCTTCAGATCCCTGCTTTAGAAGCAATTGGGAAAATAAGGCTTGAACTTCCTTTGGAACCTTGATCTATGTTTATGTATGGCTCAGCTTGCTCAGCAACTGTTGTGCTGGTCTTGTGAAGTGATACTCAGACTTCTGATGAACCATTCTGATGGTGCTTGCCTTTAATTCTCAGCTTCTTTGTATTTTCTTTTAAGCATTATTTTCAATTAACCTTCAGGAATCTCGTATTCAGATTTACCGATTAAGACAGCATTTAGCTCACTGGACACATAACCTTCTTAGCTTGGCAATAAACAATTAGCTATTTTGTCACTATTTCAATGACACATTTAAATGTCAGTTTATGCTTACAATTAATTTTGAGTTCTATAACTAAGATCTGTAAAGGGAAGCAATGTAATTATAAGATTATGCTTGTCCATGCATGATAATCTACTTTTCTGGTTTAGTTTTAGAACGAAATTGTATAGCTGCACACTTAAGCATGGGTTCCCTGTAGCAGACACTTAGTGTTTCACTGTTATTCAGAAATTAATTTCATGCATTAGATTGTCTTATATGCCAGTAACACCTCTTTGTATTAAGCACTTATTCATCATAGTAAAAGGTAATCAAAAGTGTTCTAATGAATTAACTAAAGACAACAGGCGCCAGTACTTATGTTATCAATTGTATATAATGTTGTTTTATTTTACAATACTGTCCTTTTATCGAAGTTTCAATAATTTTAATTTGAAAACCTATCAACGTATTTGGCACAAGTCAGATTTTTATCTGTCAGTACATACAGTACAGCAGCACTTAGCTGTTAAATACAGCGAATCGAGGAGAGCAATACTACACCCTAAAGTACGAACTCACTATCACTTAGTTTGACTTACAGAAAATTCCCCCTCTGAACTCAGCATTTAATCATATTTCATTCACTGCAGAAGCCATGCAAATTCATAACCTCAGTGTAGATATTAGCGAGACTAACAGCTCTGTTACACAAAATTAATATGCATCAACTAAATGAGCTTACCACTTTGACTTCTCCCGATAACACAAGAAGAGAATAATAATAAGAAGAAATGGTACCTCAGGTCTTGAAGGGTGGCTGTTATGTTCCCCCTGTCCAGCACAGTGAAATTCTCCATTAATGTCACTCTAGTGTAGTTCTCACAGTACCAGCACACTTCTACACTGCCTTATGTAACAGTAAGCCGATGTCCCCAAACTTTAATCCCAGATTTGACTCCCATTCCAGGCAACTGAGGTGAAATGCTACTTAATACGATACGTATGATCTTTCCCACATTAAGACACGGGTTTCCTCAGAACATTTCCAAAAACTTGCTGCTCTTATCGAGAGTCACATGCGGTATATGAAAACTCCATTTGTGTTGTGTTGCGTTGCGTTGCGTTTTCTAATAAGAATTCCGACACACAGAAAAATACCAGATAGAACAGGTCAGAAGTTTTTTTTCTTCATATTGGATGCGCTTACCATATGCGGGAAGAAATAAGAAAGATACAACTCCAGCACATGCAGGAGGCGGAGGAGCCTAACAGGCTTTCTCCAAAGCCATAAACCAGTACTGTAATCTGCAGCAAATGCATGTGGTGAAATCTAGTTTTTTTGCTCTTCGGAGTGAAGCTGATGGCAATATCGTCTTACTGCCTCACACCCGTATAAGCTGCTGCTCAGGTGGAAGGTCAGGGATAGTGGCTTAAGAGATGCAGTGGGGCTTTAAGAGATCACAATCCTTCACATGAGTGAGATGCAAAAAAAAAAGACGAGCCTTAAAAAGCACTAAACAGGGAGCCATGCTTCTCCCAGGAAGGTTATCTGGATAGTGTGTTCCTCCCACCTGCTAATCAAGCCTTTTATTTCTTAGTGAGATGGAGGAAAAAAAAGCTTCAACTTAGAGAACTAATGAAGCGCTGAGCTAAGTTCATGCACGCAATATGTTATCAGCAAGAAATGACAAAAGGCAGTTGTCAGAGGCTGGAGACCTGCGACGTCGCGCATTTTGGAAGCTTTAAAATGCTGAAGTTTTAAAACCGTCTTTGATTTATTAAATTTGACATGTGTGAAGTGAGGGGACTGAAAGGGGGGTGTTTTTGGTGAGGCTCTTCAGTAAAAAAAAAAAAAAAAAGAAAAAATTCTGAGATAGCATGCCTTATTCCCAAACCCTTGTTTTTAACAAGAAAAAAGAAGTTTGCAGGCTTTCTCCTAGTTTCAGTTCTTTGTTTCTGAATTTCTTTTACTTGTGTACGTCAACCGAGATTTGTATCTACATAAGGAAGAGGACAGACAGCTATATTTTTAATGCTGTACTGCATTCAGCGAGGTGCATCACATTTCTATTAAAAACTCTGGGCTCTACATCGAAACGTAGGAACCAGTGGGGCTTTTAAATACAGGGCCCTTTGTTCTTAATGATGGCGAGAGTTTTCTTTCAGGTGATGGTACAGACAAGATCTGGACTCGTGTTCCACCTTTCTTCTTCTGCAATGCTTTTTTTTCCACTAACCAAAAAATTCTGGAGCCTAACCTTAACGTATCAGAAGATGATTGATTATACCAAGATTTGGGATGTTTTTCCTAGAACTTTACTGGTTCGTTACTGCTACCACATGCCTTCTTCTTGAGCACATCTGCAACGCATTTAGTAATAACACACATTTGAAAAAAGGCAGTATCCTCTATCCTCATAGGAAATGCGGTTATAAGGATTTGAAATAACATATTACAGTACAGTAAGTAAACCTTTTAGGAGGTGTACGATACATTAAATAAACCCTCACTCTTTTTAAATAAACTCTCGTTTCCTTGAAGAAAAAGACGTCTTTAACAGAGTTTATTTAGGATCCTAACAATCCAAATGTGGATGTTGGTTCAACACACATTCGCATGTGCATCATGCTAATGTAATCCCAAAACAGTTTGCAAAGGGTTATTTATTAACAGGCTTATTTCATGTTATTTTCTTTCAGGCACAGCTATTCAAGATGGTCAATCAGTGATCTGAACATGTGCCAGCTCCTTGGAAGCCTAATGTCATTACAGTCAATGCTTCTTAACATTCGGCATGCTTTCCCCATGCCTGCCAAAGGAAGATACTGTGGTGACGAAGAGCTGTCTACCAAGTATCCCATGCAAGTCCACGTGATATAAGAAAACTGACCTAAAACCTCTTAGCCTGTGACTACTCTTTGTAGTTTGTGTAGGTTTCCTGATGATTCGCTCTAAATATAGGATAATTGAATTCAATTTTAAGCAGCTCAAGGAAATGCATCGCTCTGCTTAATGTGATACAACCACTTAAAAGACGCATGCATACTGTGTGTAAGCCAAATTGCTCTGTACTCTCTTTATCCTTCAGACAAAAGTTCGGACCTGTGAAACTGTCCGGCCCTCGTGCGGCCCGCTTGAGTTTTGTGAATACATTTTAAAAAACAAATCTGTAAAAGTAGCCTAAGAAAGTCCCATAACACCCTTGCGTGCCCGGAGCTCCTTTCAGATAAAACATGCCCCCCCCCCCCCCAAAAAAAAATCAAGAGCTCCTACTGAGCAAAAGAGGAAGTTGAAGCGGGCATGCGCCAGAGGACCCCACAGCGCGGGCCCGGGCCTGCAGCAGTGACGGACGGGTGCCTGGACGGCGATGTAGGAAGCGAGCCCGCTGGACAAGCTCTTCTGAGCTCCCTGCAGTCCCTTTACCCCCACGAGCTCGGCGCAGGCGAACAGAATGGCAGGAAACATGCACAGAGTGGTCACGGAAGGACGTGACATCACAAACCACAAACAATAAAAGGTGCAAAGGTGCTTCCTTCCCTAAACTGTTCCAGAAAGTGCAAAATGGGAACCAAAACTCCCCCACTTCCTTCTCCCTAACAAAAACTGTCTGACTCTGCTCCCGCCGCTATGATCCACAAACTGTCTTCTTCTGAAAAACAGTCAATCAGGGGGCACGAGCCAAGATGGGTTTCAAAACACCGACAGTAGCTAAACAGATCAACACATCCACGCCGATTTCCTAGCGCCCTGCTCTCACTAACGGCTGATGTCTCTTGATTCGCACTGCTCCTTAATTATGCTCTTTGAAAGCCTTATAACCACCGTTCCAGAGGCCTGCTACAGTGTGTATATGTAATATATTTCCTTGCAAACATAAGTGTGTCACTGTGCTCCATTAAAAGGGGGTCAAGTTGTGAGTTTTTATAAAGAAACCTAACTGGAAAATAAAGAGTAAATAGGTTTTGGGGTTTGGGCTTAATGGTTTTGTAGAGAGAGAAGTCTCTGAGCGCAGCGAGGAACAGCTGTCTTAAACTACAGCAATTACAGGGTGGCAATGAATTCCTGGCAATGGAACTAAATAAACGTGTTCAATCTTTGTCTTAGTTGTACATCTACCATCCTCATCTTGAATTCAAAGCCATAATACAAGGGCTAAGGACTGACTAAGCAGCTGATGTGATGAGTGTAAAATAAAAAAGCAAGCTAATTCAACTTTTCATTTGTGTTGCATTTTCCATGAGATGTAATAGAAGATATTCTCTCATTAACATTTCAAAATACTGTATTTGTACATTCCTGATTAGAAAGACTAAAAACTCCTTATCAAGACATATGTGTACAACAGCGCATTTACCTTAGTATAACCAAAGCCTTTATTACTTAAAGTGTGAAAATATGGATGAACTGCATTTCTGTTGGACAAAATTCTGTGAATAGGTCTTTTGAGTTCTTATGGTAGATTAAAGCATTAGGAAAAAGAAAGTTTGTGCCTCACAGGGCACTCTTTCACAAGCTAAACTGCAATGTTTTTTACCCACTTCTCCACTGATCAGTGGCAAAACCGGTTAATTAATTCTGAAAGGGATCACTTGCTTAAACTGCCTATGCATCTTTCAAAAGTACGTTCCTTTCAACACACACTAGTATTCATAGCGCATAAAAACAGAAAGAGGGCACTCTGCTATTAAACATGTGCGGGTTACAGGCCTTTTATTACTGGCATCTTAGTCATCTTTCAAAATTTCACCCAAAACCTGAAACTCTGATGTACGTGGTACACCCATCTCATTGCAATTACATTTTAAAAAAATATGGAATATCACAGACACACAAATCTCAATAATCAGTTATGCCTACAAAAAGCAACTCAAGCCCTAACAAGGACACAGGCAGTGAAATAAGTCTTTTGCTTTAAATATCACAATGCTTTGCTTGAATATTATTCAGATATTTTAAACTTCAGACTTTTCATTAGCTAAGCAAACATCAGAAAATCTTGTTCACGTGCCGTGTTTTTGTTTTTTTAATTTAAAAAAATAAACATGACTAAAACGGTCATAAAAAAGGACCAAAAAATTGCCAGATTAAATTCCCATCATTTTTAAGACGGCAGATTCCTACAGCATCCTAAAAACTAAACTGAAAAGGGAGTGTAGTCGAGTTCAAATTATATCTCTCAAAAATCCTCCGAAATGATACACACATATGTTCTTTTGATTTAATTAAAAAATACATGGCAGGAGAAAATTAAAAATTGACCCCCTTAAAATTTCACCTTTTAGATGTATTTTTCTCGTTCGCGAAAGCTACAGCCTGATGTTGCCACCTCTCTCAACACAGGCCCGCTGCGCGCTGGCAGGCTGGCAGGCTGGCAGATCTCTTTCCACGATCCCTTTCCTCGCCGCTCCCATCACAAAACTTCCCAAGGACAAAAGGACACGAAACGGTGTCAGCCGGTTCGGAGCAGGAGCTGTGGAATGCGGCTGCAAACCCCAAAGGAGAGGACGTGCGGGCGGCCTAATCAGCTGTTTTGTCTGCGATGTATGTTGTCGCGAGGGTCTTCTGCTCAGGCTCGCATTGTTTTTACCCAAAAAAGGCTGCCAGAAGAATTAACCGAGCAGAGCAGTGAGATTTGTGCTCTGGGAGGTTAACCCCCCTATCGCAACTTCATGAGCCAAGTCGAGATCACAGAGAGCACGAGGGACACACAAGAATGCTGCCCACTTCAGGAGACAGGGATATGGCCCAACAGTCGTCTACTGCGTAGTGCGGGGATGGCAAGAGTATCTTAGAGGTCCTCCTTTAATCAGCAGTTTGTAAAGACTTGAAATGTGTGACTTTGGAGAAAATTAGTCAGTTAACTGCTTTGGTTAAGTCAGGTCAGCTGAGAGCTATAAGGTGCTGGCATTTTTTCTTTCAAATGGTCTCTTAAATTTGTTACTGATATCACGATAACCAAACAAAATTATTCCAAGTGTTTAGATCTCCAGGATAAGCGCTGGCCTGGTCCTCTCTTTATAAGACGGTTTGTTTTATGACATAGAGAAAAACACTTTCAAGCTGCACCCAAAATACAGTAATAGTTTGTTAGAGAACTTTCTGTCTGAGCTTTGTTTAGGCCACAAGATAGAAGCCTCTTATTGAGGGTTTGTAATGTTTTGTTAGGTCTTTCAGCTACATTTGATGCAATTGATTATATGATTCTTTAAAATCACTTGTAGTCTCATGTTTCCTATTTTGGTCATGTTTTTGATTGGTCAACCACTTTGGTAAAGATGAACAGTTTGGTGTTCCTCAGAGTCCAATCCTTGGACCTTTTTTGTTGTCTACATGCCAGCTTAAGGCATCATAATAAGAAAATAAAAATGCTGACTTTCATTTTTCTAGGCGTATTTTTCAACATATTCCCATTCTTGGCATGTAGCACAAGCGACTTGCCCATACAGAGTGCCTAACTGGGATTCAGACATGAATAGCTACTGTATAAAAGGTTTGAACTGCAAAGCTATGACCCTAATAATGTTACATTTAATGGAAATGTTATTATGCAATCTACTAGAGTGAAAGATTATAATGGACTCTGAACTCTCTTGTGTTTCACTTAAACTCTGTAGTTACACCTGCATTGTAGCATCTCGGAAATATAGCCAGATTGAAACTTATGCTTGATGTGTTGGATACAGAGGTTTTACACATGCTTTTACACTTTCACATCTTGAGTTTTGTAATTTCTTGTATTCTCTATTAAAACCAGACACACTCCAGCTCTAAATTCAGTACACAGTGAATCATCACATTGACTTTAAATGGCTACATTGACAAACAACACTCCTCATGATCTGTTCCTTTAAATCTGCAAGAGATGCTTATTCCAATGGTTTCAGAACAGTCTCAGTGATTCGCAAATTCTGACACAACAGGTACGCTTTTGCTGTTATGCTGTCCGTTCATGAAGTTTGTGTTCGACATTATGCAGCTTGAGACTTTAGTTATTTTAAGCCTTAGTAAAACAATTAAAAATAATTTTATTTGAATGCGCTTATTAATGTTTTCGGCCTCTACAAGCAGGTTGTAAACCTTGGTTTTGACCAAAGATGTTCTGCATTGAAGGATGCTATATAAAAATACATTTGACTTGACAAGCTTTTTATGGGATTAATGAACAAAAAGAATTAGAGAATGAAATTGAAATGAGGCTAACTCCCTACCAAGGAGCAACATACTGACTTCACTTTGCATTACCAGACCATGTACTAGTCAAGCACTGGGATAGGTAACTGGTCTGCAGTGACCCTGCAGGGCCCAATCAGTTCAGCTGTTTGCTCCGTGCTGTTGTCTGACAAGCTGACTTCACCTTCAGTGTCCTGGAGGGATGTGCTTCAGCTATTATGGGGTGTTTACCACAGAGCAAAGCCCATGTAGTGTTAGCGAGCATGAAACCGCTATCGCACATCGCAGATCGACTACTTGAATCCAGGTGTAACCACTGCTTAGACGAGCACTGCAAGGCTCTACAGCAGACACAGAAACCTGTGAAGGAGATGTCCAAGACTCTAACCAGGCACAGCCTAGGTTAAGTTACATTGAGAATCCCAGGTTTAATTGAAAAATGATTTGCTGTTTTAAGGTTTATCCACATACAGAAGTCTCAGATTACTGGAAAAAACTATAAAACTAAAACAATACCCTTCAAAGGCTTATCATTTTGAATATTTTTGTCAGGTCACATAAACTTCACAAAAACACAATAACATATTCAACTAATTATGTTATCTGCCAAAGACGACAGTGCTCTGTAGTATTCTGGATGTTCACCAGGAGTTTATATGCTCCTTATCTGGAACAAAGAGATGGGAAGGCAGTGTCACACACCATGAAATGCAGAGCAGTATGGTTAGATGATCCTCCGATTACTTCATCTCACTTTTCCAGCATCCTAATCAGCCTAATTAAAGCTTTGTTCATTTTTAAATCTCAGATGACAATTTGTTTAACTCTACCCTGCAGCAGTCCTGTGAAAAAGAGAATTAAATTTGATCTTCTGACAGCAATTATTAAATGTTCCCTCCTGGCCCCAATTAAGGCTCTAGGCTTTACAGGCCTCACAGATTCTTCAGGCTGCCAAGTTCCTGTCTTTGTTTCTGTGGCTCCCAATACTGCAGTCCATTTGGTATAACTGTTTATCACTAGTCCACTAATATAATGATTAGAAGTTTAATTGTCTTTTATTGTTCCTGCAGTAGCTCTCAGAGAGCGAAGACAGACAAAAGAGGAAGTATGATGAATTTGTATTTGTAATCGAACAGCGGTTTCAGAGAATGTAGAACAAAATTCTGCTTGTTTAGCACTTTATAGTCACTCCTTTCTAATTATCATGTCATGAGAAAAGGGGCATGAGCTTAACTTGTGCGTTTTTTCTTTCATTTGTTTTGTATTTGAATGTCTACAGTCAGGCGGCTTCAAAAGAATTTATTTGGTGTTCAAATCCTTTCATTTCTTGGGAAAAAAAAGGTTCCATTAAACACATAACCAGTTTATCTTAGAATACGAATTAAATCAGGAAATTTATGCTTCCTTCATATTCATTCTCACTGCAGATCTATATTTGGAAAAAAAACGTTTGCAATATTTCTAACTTGGAAAAGATTGTGCTTTTCCTACAGTTTGTTTGTTTTTTCACACAAGTCATGTCAACAGCACTGAGCTTCAAACAAGTACTAGCAGAGCGTAACGTGTTGGGTTAACCTTTTTAACCTTAATTTCTGGTCCAATTTTGTCACATATGTTCAGCAGTAAGCTATGAAGAAGGGCTCCCATGTCTAACCGGGCGACACCATCAATAAATCAGGCAGGTACGCGGAGAAGCCAGACGGAGACCCAGAGCTGTGTGCTATTCAGCAGAGTAGCAAACTACCCTGCGAGTCCACGGCCGTCTCTGTTCACATCTGGCTTCCTTTACACAAAAGCTCAGAACAGCCTGAACAATGCAGAATTCCCTCGGCGCAATTCTGAAGAACAAATGGGATAAATTTTCCAATAGGTGTGCGCTAAAAACGAAAAATACTAGGCTCAAGCTAGACTCCAGGCCTCTTTTTTACTGCAAGAAACTGAAAGGAGACTACAGTGACACGTTGCTTGATGTATTTTCACACACGTTTACTGAAAAATCTGGCGTCATGTCACACTGCACTTTTAATCTTGCTAGTTACTAGTAGCACTGTGAGCAATAATGGCAAACGCAGAGGGAAAGATTTTTCTGTTTTTTAACCATCCATAAAAAAAGCTGTTCACGGCTTGTAATTTTTTTTTTACTTAAAATATTCTCATGCATCCAGTTGTCATCAAACGTGCTGTACGCACACTCCTCGCAGCAGCTCAGTCATTTTCGCGCAGAATGTGCAAGACATTTCCTTTTCACTTTACTAAGCATCTTCTTGTTGATTTTCATTTAGTAACTCCCTCACCTTGACACTCTGTGAAACAGCTGCAATTGTCACATCTTCTTTCTTCAGACATTTGTCCAAGATTTGACGAATAAAACTAGTTATGTATGACTCTGTTTGATACAGAAATCTACATACAGAAGATAAGAAATTTAAACATTCTATATGTGCTCAACAGGGAGCAGTACAACCTCATGCTGTAATGGGTAACAACATAATATTAGCATTAACATTTTATAATAATGCAGATGTTACATTTTGCTGTCTTTTCTTCCTTGATAATCTATTTCACAACAATAGCACGGTTTTTGCAAGGCAGCATTCCAGATTGCTGCTGTTCCCCCTTCACTTATATTATAATCCGTTTCGCAGAACTCACTGGTTCATACCAAGTTCCCCTTGTCATTTTTCTCAGTTTCAGGGGAGCCTTAAGCAAATCGAAATTCTCTACATGGCAGCATTACAAAACACAGCAATACAAACAGCTCACAGTCTTTTTCTGAATCCGTCTTCCTGTCGCAAGAAGCCAAACCCCAGCTGTAGGCGAGCACCTCAGCCTTTATTACATGAGATCTACTGAGTTTACCATGTACTGTACACATCCATCAAGAAAGATCAAATGTTTTCAAAATAAGAATAACAGAAGCACAGCTGGAAGATTCCCCAGTCTCAAACTCATTTTCTTCAGTGAAGAGGCCATTTTTGATGGCTCCATTTCTCTGGTCAACAGTGACAATAAGAGGCTAAAATACTTTGAAAAGAGCCGAACTTGTCTAGCCATGATATCATCCTAAATGCAAAATTATATTATCATCAATAAAACTACTCCTTAAAAAACTGAGTTTGGATTTCTTACATTGGTCCATTGCTTGCATTTGAACTTAAGTTCTTTGTGCAACATGAAACTTAAAACTATATTTCTTGTTTTTAAAGAATTATTTGAATGTATTATTACATTAGTGTTATTTTCTGATGATTGCTATTATCCTATACGGTTCCCTTCACTGATACTGTATATGAATGTGGTGCAATAATTCTGTTCCATATATAGGAGTAATGTTTCAGTACTTTGTAAGCAAGCATACTCCTAAAGGCAGTTTATAAGGCACGTTTTGAAGTAATGAAACATCTAAGCTATAGGGATCCTGCTTCGTTACGCACCACTTTGGAAAATGAAAAAACCACCACAGCCAACCCAGTCCTCTCATTACTCAGCAGTACAGTGACGTACAGATGTTTGTAGTGGTTTGAGGAACCAGCAGGGGCTGGAAACTCTACATGCTCGACTCCAACATGATCACAGTTGAACCTCATCAAAGTAAGTGCTCATAATTTGTCACAGAGAGCAGCCAATTAACATATGTTAGGAAAAAGCTCCAAAAAAGATAGTATATGATTAAAGACCCTGCACAGCTGCAGAAAATCAAAACTGCAGAGTTTTCAAAGAAACCTCAACCGAGGCTGAGAGATGGTTTATCTGATAATGCTCACTGCTGTTTAACCCTTCAGAAAAGCTCAAATATTAAATTACAGCAGTTTAAATTTCAGCTCAGGAGAATCCCTCTTATCACTGCAGATGACTTAACTACTCCACAAAACCACTGTATCATAAAAAGCTGACCCTCTGACCAAAACTCTCCTGTCATTTGGTTCAAGTGCTGTTTCAGACATTACTGAGCTTTCTTGTACTCGAGGTAGCACTTGGGGATGGTTAATTCCGCCAGTTTTGTATGCCTCCCTAAAGATAGATATACAGAAAATCACAGTATACATTAATCCCCTGTTCTCACAGAGCAAGTGCTGAGTTTCTCAAAACTTAAGCAACTTGATATTTTATTCTCCTTTTCTTAACTCTTCAGCTCTTCCCTTTTGTAAAAGAACTGTGTGATGTTTCGTGTTTTTTATGCCTTGTTGTTCGATATGGTGTCAGGCACAAAATCATTTGCATAACTTCCTTTGCAGTTTGTTTTTCACAGCTGCATCGGATTCAGTGCTGTACCGTATATGATCTCCACTGGTGACAGGAAAGTTTGACTTTGTCATATTGTAAGAAAGAGGACTGAGCTCCTCCAGTCGCATTTTTTTTTCTTAAATGATTCACTAAAAAAGTCTCACAAATAAGCAGTCTACATTGTTTGCTACACTAGTACTTTCCTGTTCATTTGTTTTATTTTCACTTTGCTTCATAATTACATACAGTAGCTTAAATAGCTTCATCATAACATTATCAAACCAAACAGCTTCAGAACCTTCTTCCAAACGCTACAAGCTTCCCGAAGTAGCGCGCATAATCATGTTTAACATGGCTTTTTGTTGTTTTTAGAGGCAAAGTGAACTTCACAAGGCTTGCTGCAGTTGCTCAAGTTGGCAGGATTCAGATCTGACCAGAGTTTACAAATCCCAGGGCTCTCTTTGCAGCTGCAACGTTCACATAACCTCCACTGTCCCCTGCCTAATGATAGCGAAGCACGGAGCTCTCAGCGCCACAGAGTTTTTCCATTCAGATACTTGTGGGCAAAGAACCGGGCACATTTCACATAATTATTTCTTATCCTAATTTCCCCCGTCTTGAGAAAGAATCAAACTATGCTACTTTCAGAATTAAAAACCCTCCCTTTCCCCTGCATTGTAAAAGCTCTCCACCGCTAGGTCTTCTTCAGCCTGAATTGCATGCCCTATTCCTGCTGTGTGTTATCACAAATAAACATCTAATTACACGTATAATTAACCTACAGGGCTTGTGTGTATTTGAGGCTGATCACTGTTTTCATTGCCAGGGTTTATTTTGTTATTAGTCTTGAAGGCTAAAGAGGTTGTGTGGGAGAAGAACGTTACGAGAAAAAAAAGATAATCGGTTACTTTCGACCGATAATATTTGCTGTGTTCAGTTTTGGGCTGTTTTCTTTCCACGACTTAAAACTGGGTCATCAAAATCCTACGTGCCAGCATTTTGAAGAATAGAAGAGGCACATACTGCAAAAAAAAGGCCATTTGGAACTGACAGCCTGATCAAATTAAGTATGCATAAATCTGTGTGTAGAGTACTCCTCTCTTCATTTCACTTATAACACCAGTAAGCAAGATAGCTATAACTGTACCACCAGCAACATTTAAACACTTTGCTTTTCTTGCTAGGACGCCCTAGTTAATAAGACTATGATGTTTTATATGTGAAATGAAGTACAGTACATTAAATTGCTCATATCGTAATAGAAAAATTACTAACAAATTAATTCAGTGTAAATTAAAGTACCAGAATTCTCACTGAGCACTCTGGTCACTTTTAACACGATCGATAATTCTTAAATGCCTACGTACACAAAGGGAGATCGGTGTCTCAAGCCAGCACACTAACAACAACAGCAAGAATGAGCACTGCGTCCCAATTTAAATATGTCAGCAAAAATCTTAAAACGCTCATACTGTACCTCAAAAAGGTACGTTTTGAAAGCAAGCAAACACCCAGTTCTCCACACTAAGACCCATCACATTATTACACGATCGGGAGGGGCTATAGCAAGTCAGAGCTCATTCAAAAGGTCAGTGGTAAAGTCTATAGGACCAGTCAGAGATTAATTCTCGCCCTTTCGGAGTTTGTGATTCTCTCTCCTTCATGCCCAGTGGTCTCCTATACCTGCATATGAAACGCCTGCTGAAGACGCTGCTGTAAAGTTCTCTGTGTCAACTTGGCACGAAGGGCACTATAATGAATACAGAGCGACAGGTTGATTTCAAAGGGAAAAGACCCCCTTTCACGCGGCGGTAGTCGAGGGCGACGCGCGACAAAGGCAGAACGAGCAGCCGCCCGCGGATCCTGGCCAGCGGAGGAGAATGGCCACTGTAGGTCTCTCTCCCAGTCTGTCCGTCCCCTGCTGTGAAGCAAGCCCTCTCCACCAGCTGAGCCTGACACTGGCAAAGGCATTCCAATCTCACTGGCAGCCATCACTTCAGGGAACTGCACACCCGACACAGAGAATCAGTCAATGAATGGCTCCAGATCATTTAGCCAGATCATTTCATGTGACTAGAAAGCAAAATTATAGTTCACTGCCCTATAAAGGAATACCAGTTACCATATTTTTTGTTTGTTTTATGAACCAAGAGCAAGAAGTAGGTTACAGTCAAAAACACACCAAACTTTTTCACCAGTTAATAGCGTAGCAAATTGGCGCTATGACATTCAGCACCAAAAACAAAAAGAGAGAAACTAATTTTATTATCAGAGAGGGCCCTAGATTCCTAAAGAGAGAATGCTGAGTAATTCTGATGCCTCGCAGAAAAGTGTATTTCCTCCAGTTCTGAGAGGCAGCTCAAGGTTAATCCTGGTTTACAACAATAAACCAAGAGACCCGAATGGCACAAGCTGCCGGCGCACAGATTCAAGTCTTTGTACCACCTGATAAGCTCAACTGGTAAGGCCCAAGGACCAAACCCGTTTAACGAACTGGATTCCTCACTCGTGAAAGCTTCCAATACTCTAGAGAGGCCGCAGGAGGTGGCGTCACTACAACACTCTCATTTCCCATTTCAAGACCTGGTAGAGCAGCATACCGACATCTAAAGCTGTTTCTGGGTCCCCTGGAAATAACTCGTACAGGAGACACTATTTGGGTTGTACATCAGAAGGTGCTGAATTCGACCTTTGGCGGTCAAGACGTAAGGATTGGTGCCCCTGATAGGATTTTTTCAGAAATGTTAACATTTAGAAGATTCTTAAGAGCTCGTGCCCGACACTCTTAAATACAACACAGACTTCTTCACAGGCTCAGCCTACCATAATGTAGTAGTTCTCACCTCGGGACATCCTCGCTATAAAGAGAGGATGCATTAAGGCCACTGGCCTTGGCTTACATCCTGCTTGAAGTGTGAAAAGAAAACAGAAGCAGAGATGTGTAGCCTATGTTCAGCAAGAAAGGAAAAACAAGTGAAGAAACTGCTTTTGAAGGCAATTTTGTTTTCCCACTCAAAGTCGTTAATTAATTTAAAATATAAAAATACCACTTGTAGAGCAATGCAGCACAGCAGACGGGACCGTCAGACATTTCCAGTCCTGAAATGTCCAATTTGTGCTGAAGTGTTTTTTAAGCACAGGACTCGCCTTTGAATTCCACGGTTAGTTCTGTTCCTACCATATTTCCACTGTCGACAAAAAACCTGATAAGACCAAGGGTGCAAACATGCAGCACACTGGCATTACTCCACCTTCAAAGAAAAGTATATAACAGTTGCTATTCCTAATACAGACATAAGCCACCCTTGCTTTTAGAAATTCTTGTGACTTTCTTTAACCAATAACCTGCTTAGAACAAGCTCTGCTTGTGAAACCAAGCCAGTAACGCAAGGCGTCCACGACATCAAAAAGATTCCTCTCTATAGGAGTTATATACATAAGCCTGCAATGGTAAACTCTGCCGTCTGTATTTTTAGTCAGACAAACCCGTAATCTGTCTGTGCGCGATGGCGTGTGTCTTTTTAAAGAAGACAGAACCTTCTTCGTGTGAACAACACAACTGCGGCATTACACGGGCACGAAAAAAAAACTCAAGAGATAAAACAGATCATATCAATCACAACCCCTCATCCCATTTCACAGCACAGTAGAAAAACGGTTATGTTAATGTAGCCGCACAAACTAACACATTCAGCCTGGCTACCAATGAATGTTTCAGTTACATCACTTGAACTAGCTTTACACAGCTCTCAAGGTCTAGGCTTGTACTGCTCCACTAATAAAGATAAGGAGCAAAGCAAATACAGCAAAGACTGGAGCTATCACCTTCAGATTTAAGCAAGAGCTGCAGCTGCTTAATGCTTTTTTAACAACTGCATGAAGACCTTTACTTCCTAGGCAGATTTTTAAAAATATATTCAGTGGATCGGCTTCATTTTAAAAAACATAAACATTAAAGGAAAAAAATGATACACCAGATCACACTGTTTCAGTATCAAGAGGTTTGAGGAAGGCTACTCAAGGTATTTCAGCTTTGTATTTTTCCTTCCAAGGTAACCGATCAGTGCTTGCTACACTCCACCCATTCCCACTCCAGTGTAAGAGCTACATATGTGAACTTTTTTTTTAATGTGTTACATAAAGCTGGGCACGTTTTATCCAGCTTTGTCCAGTTTAGTCTCATGCGTCTCATGCAGGTTGGTGCACTGCTGTGGGAGGCTACGAGCTGAGTTTGAAATTGCTGCTGCAGAACCCGAGTTTGATAATTCTGATGTATTCATCATGAAGGACACTCCACAACTGTCCTGCACGTTTCAGCAGCCTGCCTAGAAGAATAATTGTAAGACTCCAAGTAGTAA
Source organism: Atractosteus spatula (assembly GCF_055471065.1). NCBI lineage: Eukaryota > Metazoa > Chordata > Actinopteri > Semionotiformes > Lepisosteidae > Atractosteus > Atractosteus spatula. The sequence continues at coordinate 3,821,334 of NC_142708.1, read as the reverse complement.
ACGTTTAGAGGTCATTTCATTAAACATGCCAAGTTGTTGATATATTCATGGAAATATGAACAGACACTTATGCTCCATATTTACATAAATTGATTAAGACTGTATATGGAAAATCTTATTATTACTATTATCTTTACTACAACAAATATCTTCTCCAGTTTAATCTACTAAATAAGAGATAAGACTACTACTGTGCTACAACTCAACAGGTACATTAATTCATTTTAGCTCTATTCCTTTTTTCTATTCTATATTAAAATAAAGATTTTGTCACACTGTTCATGCTATTGTATACCTGCAAGTGGGAGATTACTGTTGCTGCTCATGAGTGACGGTGCACAATAACACAGGAATTACTGAAAAACCACCGGAATCGGCACAGGTATCCATACAACTGACCATGCTTCCTCTTCTATTTATAATATCAGTGTCAATGGAGCGGGCTTCCAAAAATAAAATAATGAACTTTTTACCCCAAACAACAACAGTATATGATTCACACACACACACAAAAAGTCAGTCTCATGGCTGGGCTATTTCTGTAGGAGCACTATTTAGGAAGTATGGGATAGGAGCCAATTTGTGTCTGAACGATGGCGTGTTACTGAAGCATATGCATTTAAGGTCTCTCATCTTGTGCACAGCGCTGAAGCTCATGCTGTATTACCAGTGGTTAGGCTGAGACTCGCGCAAGGTTATTCATCTTTCCACGGAGTTTGTCCACCAGGCCCAATAAAAGCATCAGTCAACCTTGAAGTGCGATGTGGGTTTGAAGTTTCAAATATAGTGCGGATTTCATTAATTATACATGTAATATGGTGCAGCAAATTTGTTTTGCTTTCTCCTCTTTCGTTTCTTTACTGCAGTAAAGCTGAAGAATTAATGGCATTGCTGACTGCATTTGAGAAGGACTACTACCACCAGTGTAAACAGCATATTGTACTGGAACGGTCAAAAAGTTCTTTAATAGGCCACTCCACTTCAATATTGTCCTTCTCAGACTTTTCTTAATATGCAAGGGATATTTTGTGTGCTAAAGGAATCCACAGCAAAGCAAAAACCCACATATCCATAATTCTCCATATTTCACAACACACAAAAGCACAACTTCAATTTCCTTTTGTTTTTCAGCTACTAAATAGCAACCTTCAATGTTCTGTGACCGCCTTGACTCTTTGATTTTTCTTTTCTTTGCGTGTTGTTTTTTCAGAAAGAGAAAGGACAAAACTCAAATTACAGTCATTGTGCAGAGAAAAGGATAGATGTCATTTCCTTTCTGTGAAAATCACAACTGGCTGTCTACGGATTTTAAATATGAACACTGAATATCAGGCATTGCTCAGACTTACTGTATTGTTAAGTGCTGCATCAATTCTCAGGTTTACATTAGGTCACAATAAAGCTAAACCAAAGCTATTTCAGTTTTACCAATGCAGCACTATTACAAACCCAAAATATATATTTATCTAAAATGCACACATAATACATGTGCTATTTCTTTGGCTAATCTACCATAAGGTACAATCATTTTAAATGCCAATTGAACATATAATATCTTACCTGTGACAATTTAAAGTTTCATGAAACATTTCACTGACATAAAACACGAGACAGCTTTGAAGTATAGACCAATGCTTAAAATATGGCTTATGCTTTATAAAAGGCAAATCGTCTGGAAAAAGGAAAAGGTTTAAGACGTCTGGAATTTAAGGTTTCACTGCCATTTTGTTTTTCGGTGCCATTGCACAAGTACACATTTTGACTTGGACACAAGCTGCTTCCCAGTATTACAGCTGTCTGATCTACTGAAGTAAACCTGACTAATTCTGGAAATAAACTAAATTAGAACATGCATTCGCGCTCGACAGCAGGAATATTAGGCCGAAAAGAAAGAATTTCATTAAGATGGACTTTTAAAAATTTTCCTACAAAGCCCTCAGGGGTTAAGAGCTCCTGGTCCTGGAGTACAGATAAAACTAGCCCACCGATCACACTCTCCGTCACACTTAAACGAGAGAGGGGAGAGTGACCACAGCGGCATTTTCTGACACATTCTTTTCACAAACTAAACCCTGTTAGTGACAGCAGAACAGATTGTGTACATCTGCTGGAAACAGGACAGATGACAATGAAAACAAATGCGTCTGTGGACTGAAGCAGGACACTGTTCATGTACTGAAGGAGGGACAGAGAGCAGCGCAGGATTCCCAGAAACTTCAGGCTGAAAGTGTCTGACAACACTTCCTGTTGGGACACAACGTGACGACAATTGTTTGGCTGCATGTTTTTAGATTCCCCGATATTCAAAATAAAAAGGATTTCTTTACAAAATAAACAATACTTCATTTTTTCTTTTCCTGCATTCTGCAGCTGAAATAATTTAGAAAAGGCCAAAGGAGAAACAACCTTTAGAGTTCAACTATTCCAAAAGTAAAGATGATGTAAATTGTCAAAAATATTGTATAGATTGTCCCTTCCTTTGGTCTAGATGAGATCGAGAGTATTAAATTATTCCTAGTCTGCTCCATTGTGAACACAGGATCTGCTAAAAATACCCCATTTAATGCACATTTTTAAAGGGAATTTCAGATTAATTTTACGTGCAACATTAGTATAAAAGCTTCTCTGTTTACAGCTGTCTTACTGAAGGATGTTACAGAGTGAATTGGCTATTTTGCGGCACTGACAAAGATAAATTACATTTACTGGAAACTATTTCAGTTTTGGGCAAAGTCCAGTAATGCCACAAAAACCCATTCGTAACAACATCAGTAAATCCATTCCTTACCACACCAGAAAGATACAGGTCAGTCACTGTGTGTTTTATCACATTACAGACGCTCCGTCTGTGAGTTTACACAGAGTTAAATGTGAAACATAAACATAAAAAGAAAAATATGCTATTAATAATATTTTAATGCCGGGGTATTTAGCAGTGCTCTAATAACAGAGCAAATCAGAAGTAGTGCTTGACACATACTTTAAAAGAAAATGGTAGCAATTATCAGTATTTGATGTTCTGTTATGGTTCGTACCAAAGACTGCACTGGTAACAAATATTTTGGACTCATTGAGACCAAATCAATATTGAATTCTCAAAGGGTTTCTGAAAAATAAAAATCTGTATTAAAATATAATTAAACAGGCACATTAAGAACAGCCAGCGAGCAATGGCAAAAGACTGGCCTTCAGAGCACCACAGAAAATATATTTTTTTGGTTATTACATCTCGACAAAGAGCAATTCTAAGAAAGAAAAATGAATGCAAAAAATACAATTTTGGTCTGTTCTTTTCCGTGGATTCTGCAAGGCTCCCTCTTACCAACAGAAAATCGTAGACATTTTTATTTTTTCCTGGCCTTTCAATCATCATCTTTTTCTCTTCTGCACCCTCGCTTCAGACAACCTAGTCAGGAAATCAACGTTACATTCTCATCCAGATGCTCCAGTTTCTGGTGTCTATTGGCGCAGCCACAGCTGATGATATAAACTAATGGTGACTAGCCAAAAGGTCTTTCTCTCTAGACCACCCAACAACTCAGCCTGGCCTAAAGATCAAATCTGACAACAGGCTTGTTCACCTTTTCCAACCATTTGTAACACATCAGTTCTCACATTCTGAGTAAAATCAACACATTTAAACTGCACAAGGCCAGAGCTGGCCTTGCTGCTTGCCCTGTCAATTCTGAATCGAAACTATCTCTGCTTGATTGAGTTTCCAAGATGCATGACACTGGTCCTTTCAATGAAACCCGGCAGACTGCAGTATGTTCTCCTTCTTTTTTACGTCCTTCTCCTTTCTGAGACAAAAGGAGAAAAGACCACTTACACAAATACAACGGTTTCAAACACAACCAGCAGTAAATGCAAAGAGAGTAACATTCTTACACAATTGCAATTAAAGATCAAAGAGAAATATTCTGCCGCCTTCTTTAATGCCCTGGTGACTACAGCACACAGATCCTCCTCCAGTTATCAGTGGAATAAAACTTACAGAACATCAGCACTAATTATTAAATACAGAGGGAGTCGTTCTGTTTGAACTGTGCATTAAAAACATAAAATATGAAAAGAACAGTCGGAGAAGATAGTTCAGCTATTTTTACAATTATTTTTCCACAGTTTTCACCTTTCCTAAACAAAAGATCTGAAATTAAACAAGACCTTTGTGCTGCAGTTCCAAAACAACATGAGGAAAAATGATCATTGAAACAAAAAAACTGACGAATGCTTAAAGGCTTTGTCAGCACTTATTGTACTCGTTGTTATTATAAGAAACGTAATAATGCAACAGATGACTGTCCTTTATTCATAGCTCCTTTATGGTGGTCTTTGTGCATCTGTTAGTACAACAATAAAAGGTCCTGTACAAGACTGCCTTCATATTAACAGTAGCAAGAGTAACACCTGCCTACAAAGCTGTTTCAACTAAACAAGAGGACTACTGAGCTATCTTCAGCAAAAATATAATTGTTTTCATCTGGGCAAGCTGTGAGGGACAGTTTTCATGTGTGTTGTAAAATGTTGCCGTACAATTCAAATGGGACAGATAAATTAAAATTAACTTCACGAGCAGGGAAAAGCAAGATTGCCTCTGCATGCACAACCCTCAAAAACAGCTATTACTGTCAAAAATATACACAAACCACCACAGAATAAGAAACATGCTGTTTCTATGGAGAAGAAAGTAATTTAAACATGGAAAATAAAATAGGGTATTTTAAAACTCACCAACAAAATAAGCACACCACTGCATGTTCGAACAAGTATAATTAATTGTAATATTAGCGCATTAAACAGAATATTATTCTAAGTATTTTGTGAGGTAAATTGAATATTATTTCTAAGAAATTTAATGAAAAAACAAGAACAGCAAAAGCTTAAGAACGCTATTTACTCGATCACACACACCTCATCTCCAAGAATTTATATCGGCTAATAAAAGCAATGCAGATTCAGTGAAATTACAGATTGGTTTCAGTATTTCACAGTTACGACCAAGAAACCCACTTTAATGTTCACATAGATAACACATAAAATATATTTGAATTGATTACTGCACTTGTTTTTACTAGCTGCACTTAGATATTCACATAACAAAACCGTCTATGACTTGTAACACTTCACAAATAAATCATATATATAGAACCATTCATATATCTTTATAAAGAGTTTCCTTCTTCTTTTTAGTTTTGTTTTACAGCACCTAATTTAAAAACAAAGCTTCAAAAGTCAGGCGGGCTTGAATTAAGTCTCCGGATTATGAAGATGTTTGAGAAATGTTAGGTCAAAGACTGGATTTGGTTCTACCCCACAACACTGTTAGAATCTAAAACTTTAATGCCAGGCTTCGATGTATAGGAAAACTGCCGCAAATTTCTTTCACTGCCAGAATGCTGGGGCACTTTTCAAAGACTTTCACTTTCGCCAATCTGTACAAAACCTTTGCAAATGTTTGCCTGAACTTCTTTTTGTTTTGTGCTAGCATTCTCATTGACAAATACAAGACACAGAAACTAAAAGACAGCGACATACTCTTTTAATGAGGGCACCGGTTTCGGGTTACACTTGATATTGTGGAAGAGGCAGGGATACTGCCTCCTTTTATAAAAATCAATTGAGCCCAGAGAGTGCCATGCCCTGCTCCTGCAATCCGCTCAAGTCTTCAGCCAATCAGAGAGGCACGTGAAGCACCTAATCCCTCTTTTGTAAGGCACATAAGACTCTGTTGTCACTATTGGTTTTGTGAATCGGCTATAAGATCCAGTGATTTCCCAAAGGTGACAGGTCCAGAGAACAAAAAAAGCTGCGTGCTGCAGTCGGTGTGACTCTGAGATTAAAGCGCTTAACTGAAGACTCCTGTGTAATTGACAGTCCACGCTTAGTGCATTCACCTCAAATCTAAGGAGATTACCATAAATCCTTCAGGAGCAACAGGCAACTGTTGGGCTAAACAACGTGGAATTTTCTGCACTTCTTGTTTTCCTTCTTGGGAGGAAAGCCACACTGATATCAGAAGAAAAGCTTTAGTTTCTGCAGCTTTCGGTACTCCACATAAAATAATTCACGGGCCCCAAAGTTGAAAATCAGAGATCAATAATCTGTTGTGCTCATTTGATCCTGACTAATAAGTCAGATGTACACGCACGTTTTAACATCATAATTGCACAAATAGTGCCATTTCTTTCAAACCATGAATTATACTTGTCTCGAGCGTGCCCTGTCTTTGCTAGGACTAGATTCAACAAACACTTTGCCATATGGATGGAAAGTAATTTGAGATCAATTAACAACCAGCATAAAATAAAATACAGCACAGCCACTTTGTTTCTGAAATGTCTGCAAATCAAGTACAAATAAATGTCTTAAATAATCTTCTAAAATGTCTGTCTGTTCACTGAATTAATTCATAGTTTCCAGACCAAAATCTTAGTAAACTTTTTTTAGCCAATTCTTAATTGCCTGATTTAGAAACAATTTGCAGATGGATATTTGACAGATTTTTAAGGCATTCTAAAATATTGCAAATTATACTTCAGAAGCGGTGCTGTGATGGTATCAAAGTATTTATTTAGAAAGCATGCTTTAGTCAGTCAAACCCCTCACGTTTTTAGCTGACAAAAATCAGGAACACATAAGTAGATCTCAATACGGAGTTAAAGAATGAAGCTCCACAACTATTTTTTGCTTGTTTTGCAGGTGTAATTTTTGATAAAAAATATCTGGGGGGCCAGTTTTTGTTTTTAGAGGTTTGCAAGACCAAAAATGAGTAAGAAGGAGGAAAAAAAGGACTAGACATGATATTTTATAGTCCACTAGTTTATATAATCAGTAGTAGAGCTGGATAGATCTCAGAGGGTAGCAATGGTTCACAGGTGCTTAGAATTCGATGGCTTTTGCCAAACCTCCAGGGATTACAGTTATTATAGTCCGTATAAACATCTTTACTCTGCAACCACAATACCCAGCACAGAGTGCCAACAACAACATAACTGGTCACTTTTCTGCCTGGGCACAACTCGAAGTACTGGCCACCTAGTTTCCCATTTAATGCAAGTAAGAAAACAGAGTAACTTTAGTTCTTTAAATTGCTATCATTAAATCCACCATCAAGTTCATGATGTCGAAAGGCTTCGTTTGCCAAGGTAATTCTCCACAGACCTACAGTAAAACACTGGCACCCTGCCCAATCCTGTTCAGCTCTCCCGAGTCCTGGTATTTATGCATCAAAGCAGTTTAATATGATTACCTGCTCTTAAAAAAGGGCTACACTTGAAACATTATCTACCCAGTTTGTCTCATGCAACATCTTATACACACAGCAGCAGAGGCGTTTCTGTTTGGAATAAGAAGAAAAATAATGAGGACCTGACCAAGTAAATTGGCATAAATGGCAAAGTGTGGGTGCGCGGGCCTTATTAAAAAGGCAAGCCAAAAAATTACAACTTTTATAAATCGCTGTCGGAGAAACGTGGATGTTAATCGTCCCTTTGTAGTACCGCTAACAAGATCTGTCTGTTTAAAATATCTGAATAAAATGTGTATATGAACCCATAAAAAGAAGAAGAAGATGATGATGATGATGACGATAATGGGTTTTAAATTTCTCAGAAATTATATATTGTTACAAATGTATGACTGAACCGTCCGGCAGAACACAAGTTTTTAATGTGCTTCAGGAGGAAACAACGCAAAATAAAAACGCAGTTGAAACTCCACGACTTGTAGGTATATACAGTACGATACTACTTTTTTTCCCCCTGGTAAATTTGGTAAAAAAAAATACTAAGGTTTGTAAAATAATGAAAATAACGGCGGGTAAAAACACAGATGGCATATATTTTCCGTTTCTAATGCATACGCCTAAATGTTTTAATACCGTGGTAGCCAACTACAGTACTGCAAGGTCAACGCAGTTGTAAAAGAAATACAAACAAAACCACGAGTCAGACCCCGATTCCCGTTTTAGACGCACAAAAGGGCTATTTGTGGTGCGTGGCGTTCTAATTAAATAAAGTTCTAATTGTCAAAGAGAGATGGAGCATTTAAGATAAACGTCTCGAAAGGCTATTTACAACTTTCGCCGAAGAAGCACGGCTAGAATCGCGCAGAACTTCGCCGGTGGTGTCAAAATGACATCGCAGCTGTAAACCAAACTCTTTCATATCGGCCAAATCGCGTTCCCATTTCACTAAGCGCTACGGAAAACTGAAGATGACACAGTTACAGCTTAATACTTACTTTGTGGTGCATGTAACCAGTTCGGCTAGAGTCTGCGTACAGAAGGCGATCTCTTCGCTTGCCTCCTCCAGCTGATAACAGCGTTAAAGCCTTCTCCCCTACGCCGGGAGCTCACAAAAACTCTCTTAATCCAGCACAGCAGAAACACAACTCAAGTGAACAACGTGAAAAGTAGCTCTGAAATGATAACAAAAAACTAGCCGGTCTCTGGTCTGGCATGAAGCGATGAGGAAATGACAGTGTCTTAAGGAAAAAGGGGAGCGCGCGTGTTTCGTTCCCCGGCTGTATCTGGAGAAGGAAGGATTAAGAGGAATGCCTGGTGATGATGATGATGATGTTGAGATCTGTGCTCCTTTCCTCTCCCACAATCCTAACCGAGTCTCTCCCTCACCCTGTTCCACTGCGGGGTGAAATAATCAGTTTCACTCTTGAAAGGGGGCGGGATCACATCTCCCAAGTATTTTAATGAAAGAAGCATTGCACTAAATGCCTTTTTGTCACAGCCGAGCTGATGAAACGGGCAGACAATCAGAAGTAACGTTTATAATATTCGGGCGCTATGAGCAGCAGACTAAGAGCGCTCTGTAGTTGGCCCCAACCATTAAAATACAATATGCGCCGCACAATGACATTCTTAACCTATATTCCCCGTGTAGGCATTTGAGCATTGTGCGTTCATTGTACAATGTAGCAGGCATTTGCCATATATGTAATCCGTTTAGTACAGGTCAGTCGGATTAGTTCCTCTCTAGTTCACCGAGTTCACATCTAAACTAACTGCCCGACCTGTTGTGGACTTATCCGGCTGACATGTTAAAATACAAGGCAATTATGAAGGTAGGGCATAAAGAATAAAACACCGTACAGAACAACGGCGTGGTTATTTTTGTTGGTGGTGTGTGTGGATTTCGGAAAAGAGCCCGGCGATGTGTGGGAGTCTTGGTGGTGGCACTGCAACTTTATCGGGTCCCAGCGGAATCTGGAAGAGGACTGGAGACTGTAGGGGTCTGTAGCGCGTCGGCACACGCTCTCACAAGGCATCCGCGCCGCGTCAAATCGGGGGACTTCTCTCTGCCTCCTGGGTTCCATCAACACAGGACTCAGCTATCACTCCCGATAAGGCATGACATCGATGGGAGAAATAAGGAAATTGCCAACAGCGTTATCCACTAACGATGTAATTTAGGAACAGAATACCCTCTCAAGTACTCTCCCCGATAAGAATAACCGAGATTGCCTGGATGTTCCAACAACGATTTGGTTTGATCACTTTTTTTTTCCTCTCCCAGTGTACCTGCTTCGCACCCGCTCAATTAAGTATAATGTGCTTTTAAACATTTAGTCGCTTTACGGTTTTTTTAAAATAACCAAACTGTAGTTTCACTTTAGCTCGCTATAATAGAAATAAAAATAGAGAAATAATTGAAATCCAACAATTTTCTCGTGGCTGCCAAATCCCGTTTTATCGCTCAGTCCATCTGCCGTAGTTGAATGCCATAAAAGTTTTTTTTTAAAATGAAACGTGGGTCCTATGCAATATTATTCTGTCAGTGTGGCCGATGCGTCTACAGAGCTTCACAGTTGGAAAATTAAAAACGAAACCAGTTAATTAAACAGGGCGATATGCAAGACACAGAAGTACAATGTAAACTGTAACAAAATCCTTTCATATCTCCTCGGATCGGATGTCACCATTTTGAATCCTTGATTCAGTCATTTACTATCATGTCCAATACAGAACCTCTTAGGCAGTCACTGATAAATACTGTATTTAAAAAAATCATTTTTTACCGTCTTATAAAAGTGTCCCTGTTTAACTGCCTTCATCAGACTTTATTTATGGCCCCTGATAATATGTGCTTATTGTGAGCTTTGCAACCGATTCATTACATTCGCACACTGCTAGAATGAACGGATCACAATCCCCAGATTGTGCAAGCTATAGAGGGCGCAATGCAAAACGTGCCCAGTACAAGTAAAATAGGGGCTGAGGGTCACACAGGAAGCCTGATTGCTCAATTACTTCTAGAAAATAAGACTATGAGCAGGATGACAAACGAGAGTCAGCCACATGGCCCCACTGTTTGATTGATTGCTGCTAGCTGACTGATCCCCAACCCTCACGTCCACATCCTGATGCCACAGGAGCAGCTTCAGTGACGTGGTTGGCCTGCAGACCTACTGAGCAACTGTTTGAGAAATGTGGTGCCTTTTAAAATACAGTAGTAGTGAAAGTCTAGAAAAATAGCTCATTGACGCTGCGGAAGTTGACAGAATACACTACTCTTTGGGTCAAATTCATCGTTCTCCTCTGCATGGTCTTTTGATGGAGAGCATGGCTGTCTACTGCCACAGCTTGGCATAGAGACACACCTTACTGACCCACCACATGCGCGTCTCCCACTGCCAAGGCCTCCACTTCAGATCTTTCCCTCTTGCGTCCAGTGTTTCAATGATTCATGAGAAACGACTTCCTTTCTTTTTCAGGCTTCAGCTCAGCTTCGGTTGTTTGGCACCTGAGAAACAGAGAGAAAGAAAAATCAGTTTAAAAAAATGACATTTTTTCGCACGCGGTGTTTCTCCTTCCAATAAAGAAATCAGCAGTAACAACCAATTGCCAATAAACCAATTCGTCAATAAACGGGATCCAATTCTCTGTGGTTATACTGGTGCTTAATGTTAGTATGGGAAGCACATGGTATTGGACCTGGGTCTCTGGAGAGGCACATTAATTCAGCAGGCAGCTGTCAGTCCCTTTCTGAGCACATAGGTGTCTGGAAGGCAGTAATCGTACTGTAAGAAGTCTGGCCCGGTTCAGTCCACTGCCTCTGCTCGTCCCAGCAGTGGCTGGGGAGGCTCCGTTCTGGCACCAGTGGCTGTTGAGCAGCAGCCAGGAGTACCAGACAGCTCCACCGGCCGGAGAGAAGGCAGTGTGGAGTCTGAGTCACGGCGCCAGCCCAGGCAGGGCTGGAAGGGCACCACTCCTTTTCTTCAGCAGTTCCCAGAGAAAAGCAGTGACAAGGTGGAGTTTCGGCAGTGGCAGCTGCAATAGCAGCAGCTGCAGCAGGGATGAGCTGGTCAGGCCCATTGCCATTTCCTGAGAGTTAGCAAGGCAAGAATGCAAAGCTGTAATACACCTATACACTAAAAAGTTGAGGGATGGCGGGACTAGTCTGATCACCGGAAGGTCTGGGAAACAGCAGCCCCATAGTGCGAGTACTCTGAAAAGAGTTGAGTGAAAATTATTAAGAGCATTTGAACAGACACAACACCTGATCAGCTGGGAAGGTAATGAACATCTACTGTATGTTTGTCTGACCCCTGATTAAAATATTGAGAAAGCAGTGTCAGACTGATGAGGTCATTGTTGCTGGACTGCTCACATCTCTAAGCATCAAGGTTACTTGTATTTTACTGCTGCACAAATTCTGGGCTGGACTTTCTTTTAGGTGTGTCTTACCATTTTCTCCCTGTTTGCCACCTATTATGGCTAAGGTTGTGAATGAAGAATGCTGCTCATGTCAAGAGTACTTTTTACATTTCCCTTTCATAGTTGTAAGCCAAAATAGATTAATAGAAAAAGAAATTCCGTGCATGGAAACCTTACGTTTAATAACACAATCTTATTATTTCTTTCCGAAACAGACATTTTAAGCCAGCAAGGCCCATTGGTGTAACTGGTTACACTTCTGAATCTTTAACAAGTCTTCTACATTATTTATCTGAATGCTGGCTCTTTTGTAATGATCTGCTTGTTTTGTTTTCCATGACTGGCAAGGCTAAAATCTCAACAGCAATAATGTTCCATTTATCATTGTTTTGATTCAGTACTTACAACTCCCTTTCATGAGAAAGTGAGTTACATATTTACAAATTTTAGCTTTAGGCAACTGAAAACTTGACAAACTGGAACATGATAACATAAGTCAGATTGAAAGTGATGTTAACCACTCTTAATTCTCCTACTGTTTTTCATTTTATGATTCTTAAATGATGGTTCAATAATTTGTTCAAAACAGAAAAAAGGGAATTATGATATTTCCCTCAGTTTCCTGGGAATGAGCATTAGTTGAGGAAATCCTTTGTTTTGCAGTAGTTTTTCATCCTTACCCAGAATGCTATGTGTGGAACTTCTTTTCAGTAGTTCGGTCAAATTCTAAGTCTGATGAAATGAAAAAAATGACCTTAGAGAACGTAATTCTTTGGTATTAAGTTGCCTGGCTGAAGAAATCAAGTGCCCTCATGAGGAATGAAGCAGGGAGCTGCTGCAAGGGTGCAGCTGGGGTGGAGGGAGGGGAGCTAGAAAAGATGTGCAGTGCTGTGGGCAGTCACAGACTGATTAGAATCTGATCTGAGCTTAAAGACAGGGACTAAAAGTGACAGAGCGGAAAGTTCAATTCACCAGGGCCTTCGAGAGTTCAGTCTCGTACTGAGGACTGGAAATGGAGTTCAGAGTTCAGAAACCTTGTAGATGTCGGAGGGGGCTACCTGTTCATATATTTTTTTTCAGGAGCCAAACAATTTCATGCCCTAAAAGCTGAGTACCAGTATTTTGAATCTAACTTTGAAATGTTCTGGAAATCAGAGAAAGGATAAAAGGATAAAGGATGAAAAAGGATCAATCTGCTCATACAGATAGGTTGACTATCTTATGAGTAATTAGAAATCTGCCTTCCCAAACATAAGGCAAATGTCCTAATTACCAATGTAATGACCCTAATGAAACAGACAAGTGTTGTTCCCGGATTATTTTTTTAAATTCATGTTATTAGTGTATTTCATTTTAAAGACTTGTAATCAAATCTGTGCTATTTATGATGATGATCCTAGGGTTTTTTTTTAAATTAAGGAAGCTGATCTGTTCTTTACCTGCCATTTATCTTCATGTGGAAAAGCTGAACAAGCCTTATTTTAGTAGTGAAGCATTCGTATGTTCATCTGGTGATTGTTTTAATTATTATCTGGAATCAATGTAAGTAAAAAAATAACAAGACACTGCAGGCTTTCAGTTTAGAAAGTTTTATACAGACTGCCAGTTTCTTAGCAAATATGCTTAATTAGAAGTACACATATTAGCAAGCTAGTTGCTAATACTTATACAGCATTAGTTTAATGATTAGCATTATTTCAAATAAACACATGACACAGAATTTATGTGCATAACATCCAGTCTCATGACTATGTATGATAGAGCAATTGCAGAATTCTGTTTCTCCTTTTTAACCTGAGGAGATTTGAGCACTATTGCTGACCTCATTTCAAGACTATGGAGACATACAGTATAGGCTTACAAACGCAACAAATGAGTTTTGGAACTAATCAAGTTTATTGTATTTTTAATGACTCTAGGTCCATAACTACACCTTCCTTACTCAAAAGATGTGTTGAATTATGTTCTTACTTCCAGCTGATAGCTGTCTTAGATAGATACAGTATCTTTCTGGATCAAGAACAGAGTTTTTTTTCCTGTACCTCTGAAATATCTTCCACACATGAAATGTCTTCTGCAGTATGGGATCAGTCATTCCACAATATATAGTATTATAATCTTATAATATATCGATTGTAAGATTCTAGGGCTTCATCAATTGCTTCTATCTAAAAATCAAGGAAATGCATCAAATTAGGCAAATTTGTGTTGCCTAATTTAATTGATTACTTGAAAATACCATTCAAATGTCTAATCTAAAATAACAACAGTAAAGAACATAACCACAAATGTCAGTCTTTTGAAGCTGGTCAGTGTTACAAAGTTGACATGACCTTGATAAAAATGTTATAGGACTTTAGTCTGTCATATTTTTATCTGTCAGGACTGGAGATAATGTGTCAAGATCTCATGCTCTAAGAGGACAATGACCCCAAGGTCACTTCTGACAAATATCAAGCTGTGTTTTTAGAACTGAATTAATGTTTATGATGGGTATGTAAATTAATCATCTTAGCATGTGAGAGCTTAACAGATTTAAATGCAGTGTTTTAATTTTAATTTGCAGAGTACAATATAGCAATGTATATATAAAACTAATGAATACTTATCCAAGTGGTATACAGAGTTCAGATACAGTTAGAAAGACTTTTAGTTTATCAGCACAGTGAGTTCAGAGATGCTCTTGTCAGGAGGTGTAATTTCTACAGCACACAAAGACATACTCCATCAGAGGACAATCTGGATAACTTGCACCTTTTTTGGGAAAATATCTTAGGATATTGTCAAGGATGTTATATACATTGCAGTTTTAAATCAAAGTACACAGAGTTAAAATGCTTTAAAATCAAAATCTGGATTTCTACATAAAACTATGCAGTTATAAGCTTGTCCTATAATGTAAGACTGTTGTACACATTAGTAATATGAGTCAATATTATTTGTTTGTAAAAAAGGCTCGGGCTGCTTTCCATAAAAAAGGATAAACTAACTTTTTTTCTGTCAAATTTGAAGTGCGGCAGCTGTTTTTAAGGCTTTCTGAGTATTCTTCACATGAAAATACCATTTGGTTGTCAGAGATGATAATGTTGTCAAGCATTGAGGCTACTCTGGAGATTTCCTGTACAGGTAAGTATTTTAAAATATGCTCAGTATAGGAAATCCTTTTTAGAGTCTTCTGTGGTGTTGTTCAAATTTCTGCTCCCTGAGGTGTTTGTGCACGGCTTCAGTTACACATTTTCTTTGACTTGAGTTGACTCCTAGGAAATGGGGGAGTTTTTATCAAACATGTCAGTCTGGCAGACACAGACAGAAAGTATCTCCACTACAGACGGCTGCAGGCTTTTGCGAGTTAACGTGCTGCATGATAGCTGTCACCTTTCAGGATAGCAAGCTTCCATTTGTTTCACCTAAATAAATACCATCCTCAAAGACATTCTTCTTGTCCTCTGAAATCTCTCCTTCCTCACTACTGGACCATGATGTTTCCGCACACAAGCAGTTCAGAGATGTATAATTATCGCCTTGTACACTTGCAGACAAATGCTCTGGAGTGTCGTGCTACCACTCCACAGAACACGGTGACAAATGAAGTAGGAAATAATAAGATTTTTCCCCCAAGAAAATGATTATGCCTACACATGCAATGTAATGCATGAGACCAATAATTTGTTCCGGCCTTCTGACTCGATGCAAAAATAAATATTTGTAAGGGATAAAGTAGATATGCTGTTAATTTTATGGTACGTCGTTAAGATAGGACAAATGCAAATAATATTCAGTATTGTCATGTTATTTTTGGACGGAAAATGTTTATTATAAAAAACAGTAAATAGACAAGAAAGGAAGAGAAAAAAAACATTACATTTAAAAACCACATTTATACCTGTTATTCACATACTGTATGAAGCTGATTCATTTTATGTATTTTCAGTCTTGTTACATTAGATTTTGGACTAATCACGAACTAGGCATTGAGGTCACAGTTCTTTTAGGTGGTCTCCATCACCTTAATTTGCCAGTTCCTACAGTATGTAACAGTAAGAATAGCTGTGCAAACATTGCCCAAGATCAGCATACATGTAAAGGGATTATCAATCACTGTACCTAATACTCCAAGCCCAGCCAGCTGAACATCTCACAAATCTAAAACTGTAAAACATTTTCAAAACTGTCACAGTATTCTGTGGTCAAACTCTGCAAGCCTGATACAAGGACTTTCTTTGTACAAAGCAGTACTTCTCTCCCTTTTTACTGATAAGGAAGCATTGAATTCGAGCTTTTATATTGTAGTTCACTCAGGTCATATTCGGCAGTAACAATAAACATGAGAGCAAGTCATTCCACTCTTAGGAAAGTGCAGTCTCCTAATACAGGACCAATCAAGGAAAGTAATTAATGGAAATAATTAATTGTACATTGGAAATCAGCCAGTCAATTAATTAATTGTCAAGTGCACACATTTTGAAAATTCTAACGTTCATTCCTTCACGCAACTCCACTGATAGCAATGGGCTGACATATTATCTTTATTAGGAAAAGGAAACCAAAGACAAATAATTTGATAAAGTGAGTTTCACTGTACAGGTACAATCCCTGCTAGCTGCTTTATAAAACAACATGCACTGAAAGATATTATTTTAGATTTTAAGTTGGTGTCCTGTGCGTAATGGAGTTTACCAACTAAAAATGGTAAATTTCAGACTGTTGTTGTTACTTCAGACACATGTGGAAGACAGAAGATGCTATTTCCGCCAGCTAGGTCATCCACTCTGTCACTAGCCCCCTGTAATAATTTTAGATATGAATCTTTTTCAGAAGGGTCACTAGGGTGGAGAGTTATCCAAATCAAACTGAATGTAAGAATGTAATACAGGACACATTTAAAGATTTTGACTTACAAAACTGGACTACCTCTCACCACAGAGTATATTAAAGATAAACCTGAAAGCCCCTCTTGTCTGAATTTTGTCACATTAAACTTCCTTGCATGTATATACAGTAGGACTACTCATCTGAAAAAGTACTTTACATAAAGGAGAGGATGCACTTCACCCACATTTAAGGGCAACACCCATCTGGGTGAAGCATATTGGCCAGGATTTGCCAACAACTCCACTACAGGGCAGATTAGGTGGAGATGTGAATAAGGCTGAAATTTAGGGAGGGCGGACTATACATGGCCACAGTGGAATTTACCTACTCTGAGAGCTGTGCCATAGGGTCTTTAAAGTCTGAGTAGTCAGGAGCATGCTTTAATATCTCAGCTGAAGGACAGCGCCTCCTATAGTACATTGTGGGACATTCAAGGGGCCTCAGTTCAGAAACTCTGGGCAGGGGGACTAACAGCATCTACAGCAGCAACCTGGATTTGCTTGAATGGAGCAGAATTAGATGTGGGAACCTGCGTGTTCTGTGGTGTGAGCAGCACTGAGGGCTATAAATGGATCCATTATAGATGAAGCAGAAGGAGTGTAACATGTTTTCCTTTGTTGTCCGTGCAGCTTCTATTTCATTATCTGTCCTGGCAATGGAACACAGCAGCTGCATTTGGACTGCATAGCCTGACTACACCCTGCATGACTTAACTTTTCTTTTTCCGGGCCACTCTCTGTGCTTTTCCTCTCCAAGCCTGAACACACTGTGAATTTACTGTATACCAGTGAAAACCGGTAGGGGCATGGTGCGTAGGTATCACAGTACAGTAGTATGCATTTCTGAAATGTCAGTACTTATGCATCTGTGTAACTCTATCAGTGGCATTCAAATTCAAAAATATTTGCTGTTTCTGCCAGCGGATTGGTCTGCGAAAGGACCAACAGAATGCTTTGCCATCAGATGTTTTCGCGTGCGGACCTGTGGGTATATTCACACATGTTTTCTCTTGTACAATGCTGCTGCCTTGCGAACCACTGCCTGGATTTGTTGTGATTCATGGTGTAAATAGTGTCCTATGTCACGAGCAACCTGTGAGATGGTTTGGAAACGTGTTGCTTTCACATAAATGTGGCCCTGGCCAGTTGGATCTGTGGTCAATAGTGTGGAAGTAAACACACCCACATACTAAAGGAGTTGAAAGTTTTTGTGATTATAAATCATTTTTCATAAAAAAAAGCTTTGTCACTGTGGTGGCTTTACCTATGAAGTCATGAGATTCTGGTTGTGTTAGTTTTGTTCAAGGTACCTTCCTTTTTCACGTTTCCCTTGGTCCTTGGGCTCCTGGGGGAAAAAGGTTATTACTGTCGTTAATACTGAGATGGCATTTTTGCTTGTTAGGCTGAATGACTTAAATGTAGTTAATTTAATTTGTTATGAAGACAAGTCAATGAAGCTTGCAATGCACTATATTTTCCTCTTTCCTCATTTAATTTATAATCTCCTTGACATCAAATGTGTGGTAACATTTATATTTGATGAATTCTGTTACTTCAAACTGATATGTTGAAAATTAGAGTTAAAAAACTTTTAAGTTTCAGGTTCTACGAGTGCTGCAAATGTGATAAGAAATGCACTTTGTCCTGTCTGAGGAAAACAGTGAAATGCGGTTTCCATAGATCTATTTGGTTAAAAAGTTCACTTTCTGTCATTATTTAACAGTTTTTTTTCTTCCTATAGCACAGATTGTATTTTGGGGCGGCCTTTTAATGATTTTTTTTCTTTTAAAGGTCAGAAAATAATTCACTTGCGGCATGGTGAAATATGTACAATAACTTCATTGTTTTAGCCCTTTTTATGGAGCCAGTGAAATAAAGGTGCCAACATTACACTTTTTCTCTTTCCAAAATGAAGGTGCCAACCAGTTTTTCCTGAAGTCCCAAAGAGGCGGTAAATTTTGAGTGGCAGAGAACAAATGACCTGTTGGCACTGGCATGGCATTAAATGCCAAAATAACAAGCATATGGGCACAGAAGTAAAGTTCTGTTGTGTTTGCCTTCTGTCGTGTTTTTGTTACATCAATAAGGATACAGCATTCTGAAGGTCTCATAAATATAAGCACGCCTGGGTTTACAGCAAACCTCATAAAATGGAGTTATTTCCTATTTAGAAAGTTATTACTTGTCACTTAAACAGCAGAATGAAGAAAAAGAGTTTTATAAGAAGGCATAACAGCATGCTCTCATATTTTATTGCATTCTTCAGCTCCTCGCTGGATAGGTTAAATAAGAATGTATAGCATGTACTGTAGTTGCTTATGTTGCAAAGACTTTGACAAAAAAAAGGGAGCGTCTTTAAAGAAAGGTAAAACCACAAGTGCTGTAACTTTGAGCTCTTTCAGCCTTGGCGTCCCTTACCCTCAATCAAAGCAAAAACGTAGCATTATCTATGCTGCAGTTTACTGCAGTACATGTCCTCCATCCCCTCACTAACTTTGCCAAAGGAGTGTTCCTTCTGGATGCAGCCGCCACCACCGTTCACCGCCCTGCCTTCGGTTGGACCCACGCGTGACCCTTCCGACACTTCGCACTCCGCCCGGGCTCCAGCCCTGAGCAGTGTTGCAGTGCCTCCCTGTCCTTAAGTGCCTCTGCCGTACGGTGCCCGATTAAGGACACCAATCTGACTTTCCCTCCCTTACTCATTTTATACATGAGCCGTTAACCTGTTCGTGTTTAAATAAATCTGGGGGAGATACTGGTGTCCGTTTTTTAACATCCATCCATTACCTAACTGTTTCTTCCAATTCAGGGTTGTGGGGGAGCCGGAGCCTATCCCAGCAAGCAATGGGCACAGGGCAGGATACACCCTGGATGGGACACTAGTCCATTGCAGGGCAGACAGGCACAAACACAGACACACACATTCTCACAGCGGGGCCAATTTTCCTAGAAGTCAATTAACCTATCACAGTCCAGCAAGAATCCGGAGCACCCAGATATATTAAACTAATTTTTTTTTAACACGTTGGGTCACTTTGTAAACTAGAGTATGGGTTTTAGTCTGTTGACATCTACACCGAAGACATGCTTGAACAACTGAAGGGCAGAAAGGGTTGTCTTACTGTTGAGTTTAGCGAGCATTTAAAACATTTTAACTCTTCTTTTTTGCCATGTTTGATCCAGAAATTTAACATTCTAAAAAAAAAATGAGAGATTTTAGGAAACTCCAAAAACTTATTGGGATTTTTTGTTGTTCTTGTAGTCAGATGGCAGTGGAAAAAATAGTTTTGTACAGTATGCAAAATATCTAGTGGGTACATTATGTTATTTAATGACGCCTAATTGATTTCCCCCTTATTTTAATAAGTGAAGTCCTTTCTCTCTTCTCTTCCTAAGTTATCATTGCAGTGTTGCTCCTTGTACATAAAGGCTGCCATTATAGGAGGCTGCACTTCCTTCCCAGCATTCTTTGTTTAAAGCCCTCCAGTATCCCATCTTCACTGCCTGGCAGGAGCCATTTGGAACATCCCACTCAAGGAGGGGATGTGGGAGGAACCACCTCATCCACATCCTGGTCATCCCCCATCGAGCTAAAGTGGGTGAAGCCAAAGTAAATTTTGGTGATAACTCCGGGGGGACTGTCTTGTACCAGAGGGCACAAGTGGAAACTTTGTGGAAGCACATTTTAAACTGAGAACGGGAGGCATGTCTTTATCCAAAGAGCTGTGGGAGTATGGAACAAGCTAGCCAGCTGTGTGGTTAAAGTCGATATCCTGCTTTTACTTAAGTAAAAGTCAGGATGACTTTTAACTACTAGCTACCAAACAAACCAGATGGGTGGAATGGCTTTCCCTTTATTGCATCCTTATTTTCTTACGCTTTTTAATGTCTCTGCTATATTATTTAGTTTCGTAATTTTATTCAATTGCAGTATTTGATAGTATACTGTAGATGACACAAAAACAAAACATTAAACATAGATTCATTTTGTATGCTTTCGAATCTTTTTCACATCAAGAACCAATTGGTTGGATTTAAGTTTGGGATTTTGGGACTGAGTGGAAAAGGAAAAACAGTCAAGTTTTGAAACCCAATTTAGCTGGCCAGAACTAAGTGCGATAAAGAAGGTTACATTGTTATCAGGACTTCAAGTATTGGAATGGAATTGTTATTAAATATGGCTAATTTAAACCAATATTAAAATACATGTATGATTTATTTTCTCAAAAGTAACAACAGTAACTATGTATTTTATATGATTGTTTCTATTGATATATTGTAGTCAGGGAACCCATATTTTATAAATAATAAGGTGAATAGTGTAATACTTTATGGAAAGACATCTGAAACATTCTAAAGTTGTACATTGTGGTGCAAAACACAGATTGTAATTTATATTTTTTTCTCCCCAGAGAAAAGAAATTTGCAGATGTTGGTGCAGGGGATTTATATTCTGGAGCAAGGTAATTAAAAAACACTGCCATCAAAAATTAATTAATAGCATCGCTGGCAGTAAAACCGCTGGCTTGGTTCTTCTAGGACAGGGGAGTGAAAGAAAGAAAAAGAAAGAAATTACTGTCTTCATGCAATTATCATTGTTTATTTATCTGATTGGTAGATACACACAATCTACAATCATACATAAAGCAGCTACATGAAGAAATCATCCAAGCACACAGGAAAAATTAAAGATACAAATGACAAGATAATCAAAGCAGTGCAGCCGACACGCACTGAGATGTTATAGAGTAACGCCTGTGCAGTGAAGATCAGGATGAAAAGTATATTGAACGGCAAACAACATGATGGTAAGAATCATTGATTATAGTAGGGAAAAACATTGAGCAGAGCACACATTTTTCTAATAGTTTATATAGTCGTTATTTTCTTTCATCTCCTTTCGTTATCTTCTTTCATCTCCTTTCGTTATCAACCTGCTCAGACCTGCACTTTCTTGCTCCCTTACAGTATGTTCTGTGTTTTTTTAAGAGAGCTGCTGATACAAACTAATCAGATCCTCACCAAATTTAAGATTTGCAAAACTGTTTGGAACTTTGTATTTAAAATACAATTCGAAATGTTTTGAAATACTAAATTGAAGGCTTTTGCCTGTAACATCATGAATTCCCGTGGTGGCAACAATAACTTAATCCACATACGTGACAATTTTGCCCTTATCACCAATTAATTGTTTTCAGAAATGTAAATTGATCAGAAGGCACAATGCCCTTTAATGGAATAGTTCTTGTATAAAAAGTAATTTTGTTTCAAGTATTTTATAGTGGCCTGCTTCTGATTTTCACAACCATGGCATGAAAAGTAGATAAACTGTCAAAGAATTAAAGGGCACTGCACAGCAGCAAAGTAAACTGAAATATTTTAAAATAGAGCAAGGAATCTGTGTGTACGAAAGCGCCGCCCTGCAGTTTGTGAAAATAAAACATTTCCTGAGACAGGGGTGCATATCAAATCTGTGGAATTTTTGAACAATTCTAGTCACACAAGGCCTTTGTAAGAAGCAGTAGCTCTTCGGTGATGCCAGTTTAATACTTTCAAATTTATTATACTACAAATGATATAACATCCAATCAAAAACTTCAAGAAAACAGTAAACAGATGCTTTTTTTTATAATTGTTTAATGTACAAATCTAGTCATTTTAAAAACCAAAATACAGTTGATTTTTTTCACATTTTTATTGTCATCAGCCACAGAAACAAGTCATTTTGGATTACTTTTAAATCACTGGCTATTCATCAGACACAGACTTTTTCATTATACAAATGCCTATTCAACTTGCTTACAAAGTTTTAATTTTATTAAAATGGTACCATCTAGAGGTATTAAAACGTCTTTCAGCACATTTTCCTTCTCTAGCTTTCATTCACTTTATCTTTTTAAATTTTGAGTTTAATGCCTTGTATAGTGTATATCCACTCCAATCTCCAATAAGATAGTACTCCACACAACAACATAACAGTGAAGTCCAACTCAAAGGGATTTTGGTAATTAAGAGGTCACAGCTAAATGATTGCACAAATGAATAAACGAGAATCACTGGCTTTGGAGGTTAATATACAGAAAGTTGCCGATTTCTTTAATCACTCACTCAAGAACAGAAGAGTGACTTGAGGCTTTCTTTTTCTTCTTCACATTGCTAATACTCTATTTGCAAATTGTTAATCTTTTTCTCTTTTTCTGATTGGTTAATTGCAACTGTCGTGATTACAGTACAGAATCAGTTTAACTGGGAATGGTTATGATTATTACCTGTCCAGGTTAACAAAAAATACAGTTGCAGCAAGAAAAAAAATGAAAGGGTCCCTTTCTAAGACAAAAATCTTTTGGTGATGCAAGCTGGTGTTTAGAACTTAAGGGATTTAGGAAGCGCACAGTGTTAGCATGGCATTTCTCGTTCAAGGCAGCTAACCCTTCCGATCTGTGAGAATCAGAAAGAGCTCTGACCTTAGAGAAGCAAAGCATGTTTTTTTAAAAGCCACGTCACCTTTGCTATACATGGTTGTGTTCCACTCAGGGTTCATACGAAATACATCTTCAAATAATTATAATACATCTGTTTTAAATGGATGCACACGATACAGGGCATGCAGTGAAATGAGTTGTACAGTATAAAGGAAATAACGTTCATTAAAATCAAGCAGAAATTTTCAATCTGGCAAAAAGACTATGTAGACATTCATGGAGATATTTTCATTCATTATTATGGCTACCAAGAAAACAACCACAACTCAGTAATAATAAGAAGAATTTAACTTCAGGAAACTACTGATCAATATACTGTATACTTTCATTTTAGAATGTATTCCGTATAACTGTGCATTTTGGAGAACAGAAGAGGAGTCAAAGAACTCTTCAGAGGTACATAAAATGTCTACGTTTTAAAATTTCAAGAGAAATAAAGTCGTTTTTCTGTCCACAGATCTAAATGCTTGACTTATTGAGGTGGCGGTGGTGGTGCTGACGGGTGGGACATTGTATTTAAAATGTTCTTTACTCTTTGTTAATAATCTGCCCACTTATGTCATGCTTCAAGAAAACATCTGTGGCATTGCTTGCCCTGAATTCTTCATCTCTGTGAGCGTTCACACAGGAATCGAAGAAGTTCCAAAGTTTATTTTATAGCACTAATGAGAAGAGGCAGGCATAAAAAAATCAGGTTCATAATGACACCTAATTAAAATGTGTGAAGTTTAGTGTTTCTATCACAGCCTGTTGAACTCAACTCAAGCAGTAAAATCAAACTTCTGTTGCTCTTGTTCATTTGTACTTTGTTTTCAGTGTATTCGACTTACAGTATATTAGGAAAAGGCGTTTTGCATTCACTTAACTGTATTAGAATCTTTTACAGATACAGATTTTGGGTAAGGGGAAATGTTTCTTTTAATATGTTATTCTAAAAGGATTTTGTTTCAAGGTTCTTTTCCTTCAATTTATTTAGTATGACGAATTTCTTCTGTTTCACCGTTTAGCCAGAACTGTCATGCTTGAGCTGCAGGTTGTGAGATATAAATTAATGTTGAAGTCTTCTGTGGCCACTTAGGTAGATACCTCAGGGGGTATGCTGTTTTTAAAGCAAACAACATTTTGAAGTCGTATAGTTTTGACTAACAGATCTCTGTAGATTGAACAGGCAGGTGCTCTGACTAATTTAGCTCAAAAGAACAAATGACTTAAACTGACTGCTAATACTGAATCAAAATCCCATTAAGCCTTTTTAAATAAAAAACTAAATTATGCTATTGAATACCAAATATAATATATATCTATATGTATGTCTACTTTGTAAATGTGTAATACATGTATGCACAATGGGCTCGCATTATGACCCGCAAACAGACGTGCATATAAATGATGAACAACAGCTGTAACAAATACTCTCACGCGAGTCCAGAATTTCAAATGCAGAGCTAAATTTCTTCTCGAAACTGCTTTTAGCAACTACATTTCCACCTAAGCAGAAACACTGAAAATGCGCGTTGTTCGCCACAACGTTCACGCCATTAGCCGAGCAATATTACATGTGTTTGACTAAGCCCTGTGCACCCCGACAGCTGAAGTGTTTCCACAAGAAAGCCGAACAGCAATCGCACCTCGAGCAATTTTGAAAAAATGCCCCAAAACTTACCAGCGCCGTTGCTTGACTTCCCCAGGAAGTTACACCCAGCAGCACCTGCTGTGGGCCTGGATGATCAAACATTCACAGGTAAAAAAAAATCTGCAGAAGTAAAGCCAGACCAGCTGGCTTTGTAAAGAAACCCCCAATTTGGGTTGTGTTTTGCTCAGATCTCTCTCCGCACTGAACGCTGAAACGTTTTTCCCCCTACTTAGTTGTGACCTGCGAGATGTGTGATCCTCCAGCACAAGTGTCTGGCAGGACCCCGTCCACCTGCTGTTGTCACTCTGGGGTATATTTAGCTCTGAAAGGTATCACTAACAGCCAGACCTTTGTCAGCTCTGGCACATGAACCCGGGATTATTGCCCCTAAAAGCACGCAGCCATGCACTGTGGAAAAAAACGAATCGCTGCTCACATCCAAAACTCACTTCGTTGGAAAATGAATGGCTTTCATAACCCAGGGGGGAAGAAAAAAAAAGTGAATTCCTAGAACATAGTATTCTCTACTGTCTATCCAAGAAAAATGCCCTTAGTTCCCAAAACCAAAATGTGTTTTTACTCATTTAGTAAATGGAAACGAGACCAGAATTGTTTTTTAAAGGGGACAACACTCCACTATACCGGTGTAGACAGGAGTTTGAATTTATAAATGGTGACTTTCGCCTTCTGCCTACCACAAAAGAGGTTTTCCAAGGTTTTCAGGAGGCGCTCGCCAGACGCTCTATCTTCCCTGCCACCTCTGAATTCTGCAGAAAAGACAGCTGACGCCACCCAGCTCCTCTGACACCCTGCAGAGGAATTCTCCACTTATTTCCCTCAAAAGGCTCAGGTCTGCGCACACGGATGTTAGCATTCTTCATGGGCAAAACTGATGGTTTAGTTCCTAGTCTTTCTTTCTCCTTAATTTGTTTTTAAGGGCCTTTTTGGCCCTTTAACCCTCGATAAAAGAAATGACTAAACAACATGGAGAAATGAAGTTACTGATCTGATTCAATTTTCCAGTTATGCTCACATATTGTCAGCTTATGGACTGATGTGACATTTGACATTCGCTCCATAATTGAAAACACATCCATTTAGAAGTTTGCCAGTTGGCAAAAATAATAAAAAAATACTAATTATTTTGTCTTTTTTTAATTTCCCATGGGAATAGCTTTATTTTAATGTAGGATAATGTCATTGAAGTGGGAGATAGCCAGGCACTTCTGTTTAAGCAAATAGGCCTAATTTATGAAAAAACAACATTGATGGAAAGGAAGCCAAACAAAATCAGGCTATTAAATAAGGTTATACATGCTGTATGTTCACATATGTTATATATGCTAACATGTACTGTGTGTATGAACCTGAAGTTCTGGGGTTACATACCAAGGGAGTAAGATATCTGAAGGAAGTCACTTCATATGACCTTGTTTGTAATCAAACCCTCCACCCACCTCTTGACTGCCATTCATAGAGCTAAAGTGTACAGGGCACTGTGCGAATCTCTGCAGAACAACTGTTCAGTGTCCTGAATTTAAGCCGCTTACTAAACCCTTTTGCAATGATAAACAGTACTATATAGTGCTTTGTAAAAATATTCGGACCCTTCTCATAATGTTCCATTTTGAGAAATGAGCTGAATGCTCAGACTGAAGACTTCTAAGGCTAAGATAGTTCACAGCACTGTAAATGCTAGCAACACTAAAGAGAAAAGAACAAAATATGTTGATTGCATAAAAGTCATGGCACAGTGGTGCAGTGGTTAGCATTGAGTTCAGTGCCCAGGCTGCTATCTGTATGTTCTCCTTGTGTTTGTGTGGCTTTTCATGTGGAGGGACTCCAGTTTCCTCCTGCTGTCCAAGGACAGACTGGTACTGTAGGTTGATTTGCAGCCCTGGTGTGAGTGTGTTTGTGTCTGTGTGTTCCCTGTGATGGCAGCCCATCCAACCTTGTGTCCACTGCTTGCTCCCCTGCCACCCTGTATTGCATAAAGTGGTTAGAAGATGGATGATGGCATAAGTATTCAGACCCATGAAGTTAGAAATTTGGTGGAAGAACCTTTGACAGCATCTATAGCCTCAAGTCATTGTAGGGTAAGTCTCTACAAATGATAAGCCAGCTTTGTGCAATTTTTGGTGATTTGTCCTGGCAGTTTTGCTGAAGCTCACTCATGTCGCTTGGGAATCACGTATGGACAGCAGTTTTCAAGTCTTTCACACATTCTCAGTCGGATTCAGGTCAGGACTTAGACTGGGCAACTCTTAAGCCATTCACTTTCTTATTCTTTGTATAGCTTTGGCATTGTGCTTTGTATCATTATTCTGATGAAAGATGAGTTTTCTCCTCAATTGTAGCACACTGAAGCAGGTTTTCCTCTGTCCATTTTCCTTCAGTCCTGACTCACTCTCCAGTCCCTGCCATTCCCGTTGCACTATGTTACTGTCACGCTTGACTGCAGGGCAGGTGTTGACCGGTGCTTTGTTGGGTCTGTGACAAACATAGAAAAGTTCCAGTTTTATCACTTCTGACTAAAAAACCCTTTGCCACATTTTACCAGGAACTCCAAGCAGGCTTTGAGATGGCTCATTTTTACTAAAGGCTTTCTTCTTGCCATCATGACATCCCGTCTAGTTTTGTGAAGTGTCCTGGATATTGTTGACTGATGGATGTTTTCTCCCATCTCTACCACTGATCTCTCTAAGGACAGCTTGATCCAGACAGTGCCTGGATGGTATGATGCATCTTCCCTTTCCTGATGACTGGATAGACCAGAGATCGGCAGCCTTTCCGAAGGGTTATGCCAAGAGTTTGCTCATGCAGGGACTTCCAACAGGTCATGATCGAGACCTTATGATTGCGTTCAGTGGCCTCAAGTGTGTTTTGCTGATACGGTAACTTTGAGGTCTTTGAAATCCTCAACAAAGCTGTCCGGTTAATTCAGTAAAGAAAACATTGGGCTAAAACATTGGAAATCCTAAAATCTGACAGAAATCTGCGATGCCAGTTCTTGCATGTACACTCCAAATTCAGCACCACGGATTGTGCAATGCTTTGAAAGTTCTTTAAGATGGTGAAAATAGTGGAAAATTGAGGTGTCAATGTCCTGAGAAATAATGGCAGGTTTTGCAAAAAACCGCCATCCACATTTTCTAAAAGACCCATAACAGTTTGATCTGCTTCCTGTTGACAGAAGTTGTTTGTCCATATGTATGGTGATGTTTTGCTGCCCATTTTTCATTCTATAGTTTGGGGTAATTCTGACCTTTTCCTGACCGATCAGTGTGATCCACCATGATCTTTACAAATCCCTTCTGTTTTTCAACTATAGTTTCATGTCTACAGTTTCATTCATCACCCTGTGACCTTAATAAAATATTAATTTTATTAAGATAAATTAATTTATGTTTGCCACAACAAAGAGCTTGAATACTTATGCCATCATGATGTTTCATTTTGCTTTCATTTTACCCAACTTTTTAAAGTTTTCTGTTTGGTTTTAGCTTTGAATGTTTTGAGTTGTGTGTATAACAAATATTCTAATTCTAATTCTAATTCAAAATGTCATAATAATAATAATAATTACTTACACTTATATAGCGCTTTTCTGGACACTCCACTCAAAGCGCTTTACAGGTAATGGGGATCCCCTCCACCACCACCAGTGTGCAGCCCCACCTGGATGATGCGACGGCAGCCATAGTGCGCCAGAACACTCACCGCACATCAGCTCTCAGTGGGGAGGAGAGCAGAGTAATGAAGCCAATTCATAGATGTCATGATATTCTAATTCAAAATGTCATGATTCCCAACAATTCAAATAAAGTTTCTGCGTAGAAAGCACATATACTGTTTGTTGAATTAAATTTGCCAAGCTTGTAGAAAAGTTTGATATTTCTGTTCAATGCATTGAAACCATGATCCCTGAACTTCTCTGCTTGTCAAATATTTCTACCATACAGGAACCTAAACACATCAGCTTGCAAAGACCACCATCATGGAACTGTGTCCAGTAATGAGCTGCTGGAGCGCCTCAACACCAATTCAGCATACTGTTCGTCTTGTCTCTTTACTTGTGAAGAGTCCTGGTTTTATAAGCATTGGGCATATGTCTGTGCCCAAGACTCAGTCAATGCCATGGAGGGTCCTGGGATCTTCACCCACGAGGATGTTCTGCACCACAGCCTCAGCTAGCCAGATTATGGGCTTGGTAATAGAAGTAAGGAACAAGCTAATCAGCCATGGTGTTGAAGACGACATCCTGGTCTCTCCCAAGAAGCAGCTAGATAGCTGTGTCAAGTAGCTGGACCAGTTGCCTTCTAACAACCAAATGGGCTAGATGGGCCAAACAATAACTATTCTTGAGTTCTTAAAAGGTACTGTTAATGCACTTAAAAGACGTGCTGAAATTCCCTTCCTTATAAAAAAAACCTGTGATCTTTAATTAATATGATGCTGGCCTGGCTGCAGAAATGTTTGTGAATAAATGTAATAAATGTAGATGAGAATCTGCCAATTCAAAAAGCATGTATTTTTTCCTATGGTTGCAAGACCTTACAGTAAGTCCTCAAAGTGCACTTGCAATTATTGGTTGAAGGTGCAGAGTGCTCCACTAAAGGATGAGTGATCTAGTGATCACTGAAGTGAAGGGCGAGCACACAATCAAGAATTTCTTCTTGTTTCTCTATCCCGGCCTCAAAACACTTTGGACACATTCTTTGTCTTCAGCT
The DNA here is from genome assembly GCF_055471065.1 of Atractosteus spatula. Classification (NCBI taxonomy): domain Eukaryota; kingdom Metazoa; phylum Chordata; class Actinopteri; order Semionotiformes; family Lepisosteidae; genus Atractosteus; species Atractosteus spatula. The sequence goes on along the minus strand of NC_142708.1, from coordinate 3,791,947 downwards.
GGAATACGGCATGTTACAAACAGCTCTAAGTGTTCCAGGGACTGAAAAACAAGAAGCTTGTACTGAGGAAATCACAGAGATGACAGTGCTTTGAAAGCAAATGCTGCTGTGTGTAAAGTACCAGATTCATAGAACATTCAGGAGGAAAAAAAATGGGAAGGGTAATGCACCTCTGCACTGCACTGTACACATTTAGAAGAATAGAAAGCACTTTCTGAACAAGAGATAAGCGGAGACTAGGCAAACATTGATATCTGTTGGTTTATAAAATAATGCTTTTAATAAACAAACAGCCCAGAAAGAGTTGGAAGACATTCCATAGAATTCATAGCAACGTGTACAGGAAAACACTACTCCTGGATACTGCTGCCTGCAAGCATAGTGCTCCTTTTGCAGCAGGGATGCATGATAATAGCCTTCAGCTGCCATGCTTTGTCCTTCAACACAAGATTGTCCTGTGTACCTCTGTGTCTGTCTTGACTGGGTGTTCATGACGTGTACATTTCTGTCACACTAGCAAGGTGAATATACTGCCGAGGTCACAGCACTGGCCTTTTTAACATCTAGCTCATCACGGGTCTTGTGTTTAGCTTGTGACAGCACCTTAGACATGTTAAAATCAAGGCTGCACACTCTGGAGATGATTTACCTTTAGAAGATATGCCTTTTAGAACTCTTTTTAATGGTGCTTTTTAAATAACGGGTGAAAAACAACAAAAAATACATTTATTTACAAAATGGGTAGCCAGCATAAGATTCAGAAATATACAGTACTGTATGACTTTCAGAACATAACATGCTTTTGTGATTTCCCTTTTTGATCTATTATCACTCACAGGAGACTCTCAGGGAAACAAACCATTCTTTTTGTATTTCTGGTCCTGTATTGTTGGATTGATTTAATGTTACCTCTTACTGTGTCCTGTGACCAAAACTCTGAGCTGTCCTCTTTCACCCATTGGCTTTTCACAGGCATGTGGAAAAAGAACCTTTCACTTCTGTACTGTGCAGCAGGGGAGCCTACAGTACTTTACACAAGGAGGAAAAGCGCCCAGCATCAGCATCAGCTCTGAAATTATGTTTCAGTAAAATTCTGCTTGTTTTGAAGCAGGGTCTTCAGATCAGATAAAGAAAAGAAAGAAATTATTCTACAGTATGCAAACAATAACATTTCTCTGAAACAGTATGGTTCCTTGAAGGATAGATTGTTACTGGAGCCAACCAACACTAGTCCCACTGTGCCTGCCTACACACAAATCTGGCGGCTGGCATTAAGAATCAGCTTTGCCTGCCCCCTCTCCATGGCTGACTGACGGAAAGTGTTGATTTCAGGAAGCATGCCTGTCCCTGGACTTCCAAACTAGATTCGAGATGGGAACAGGGGAACGATCATTCAGAGATACAAAGATACAGTTACATGCCACAAACACATCTTACTGTTATTTCGTCTTCATAATCCATCCATTTTCTAACCACTTCACCCAATTCAGGTTCGCAGGGGGGAGCTGGAGCTTATTCCTGCAAGCAACAGGCGCGGGGCAGGGTACACCCTGGACAGGACACCAGTCCATCTCAGGGCACACACAGGCACAAACACACCAGGGCCAATTTTCTCAGAAGCACATTAACTGACCAGTATATTTTCTTGACTGTGGGAGGAACCTGGAGCACCTGGACTTGGAGAGAAGTGTTAATAATAATAACCCTTTCATGGCACACTCTCAGAAGGCATTTCATAATCTAGTAAGACAAAGGCCAAGACTGGACTGTATCACCTCGCACGCTCTCTGCAGGACTAGGAATTGAACATTTTTATTTTTGGAAAAAGAAATGGAATGTGGTTTTATTGGCTGACTGTTTTTGTTTCAATATGACCCGATAATAGATAGTTTGTGCAGATCTGAGTGTGCCATGTGGTTTTATTGGCTATCCTTTTTTAAAAAAGAAATATGAGAGTGGTGCTACATTGTTAATTTAAAAATAAATCATAAAAAGGCTTTCAGGCTGAAATAGATTAATAATATTTCAAACTGTCATATTTTCTGGAGGCTTTAATGGGCTTGTAATTTTAATATGGTCACACAATACTATTGTTTTCTTCAAAGGTGATTTTCAAGAGATTTATCAAATCTAGTCGATTAGCAAAACACCTAATTTGAAAAACGGCAAATGTACGAGGGGACCTGATTGAATAATCCCAGCTAATCAAACAAGTGAGAGCTGCATGCAATAAAATTGGTGGTACTTCTTTACCCTAAAGGTTGTGGGAGTGTGGAACAAGCTACCCAGCTATATTGGGGCAGAGCGGTGGCTATGGGGCTAAGGATTTGCGCCTGTGACTGGAAGGTTGCCAGTTTGTATCCTGCGGCATGGAGGGGAATCCTACTCCGTTGGGCCCCTGAGCAAGGCCCTTAACCCCAACTTCTTCAGGGACGCTGTATAAATGACAGACCCTGCGCTCTGACCCCAAGCTTTTCTCCCTGTCTGTGTGTCTCATGGAGAGCAAGCTGGGGTATGCGAAAAGACAAATTCCTAATGCAAGAAATTGTATATGGCTAATAAAGTGTTCTTATCACAAGCTACCTAGCCATATTGTTAGGCTAACCCTGACTTCCTACAAAAACAATTAGCTACTAATTACAATTAAAATTAATTAATTAATTAAAAAATTAAGCAATGACTAATTACAAAAAGGGGTAGATTGGCTACATAGCCTCCTCTGGTTTTTAACCATTCTTATGTTCCTAAACAAGGTACTTTCTTTTCCTTTAAATTAATCATTAATATCAATTTTAATAACCATAGACCACTGGAAGCACAACAATAAATTTTAAGAAATGTTTCAAGATGTATGTTGTACATGTACATCTTGTGTATAATACATTAAGTATAGTATAAGTATCATTATGCAGTATGTATAGTTCCCTCCAGATGTGTTCAAACCTCCAGTGAAACGAACCAAATACATTACATTATCTCCAGGTGCTCAAGCCCTTTGGTGTCTATATGTGAATTATCTTCTTGAGTTCAAACTACAAATGTTTCATTGGCTTGAGCTCTGGAAGTCTGCATTTCCAGTTGAGAACATTTACTGTATTTTGTGTGCAGTTAACTATTTTTTTTTTGGCCTTCTGGACGCATGCTTTGGATCTTTGGATCCAACCTTAGATTTCTGGAATAGGGACCCAGGTGTCTGGCCACAAGGTGCTGGTACACGTTGGAGTTCATGACTCCCCTGATCTCACAGGAGCTCCAGGACTCATCGATGTTAAATAACCCCCCCAAGCTCATGTGACCAAAAGGCACGGCTCTGGTTGCCATTCAGATGCAGTCTGGGAAATGTAGGTTTCATGGGCCTTTTTTTCTCCCAGCCCAGCCAAACTGCCTCATGGTGTTTTTTGATACTTTGTATCCTCAAAGCCCCTGGTGGTAAAATACACATGGAGCCTGCTCCTGGTAGGGGTGGTACAAGCAGACTTTAAATTTCTTAGAAATCAAAACTTTTTGTAGCCATCCCCAAACTTGTGGAGGTTGATGCCAATTATTCTGCAGTTCCCAGAGAGCTCTCCGCATGTTAACTCCTTTTATAGTCAGGGACACCTTCGGCGGCCTCTGTATACTGTAAGTCTAGAAGCTTCCATTGTACTTCCAAAGACCATAAGTGTTATTGCAAATTTGTTTTTTGTGGGAATTTATTCAAATTAATATTTGGAGCTTTGCGTAAATGTGAGCCCTTTGTTTCATGGAGTTTAATTATTAATGACAAATATGACGTTTGCTCGATGCACTGTAATACAATTTCAGAACAGCGATTTTATTATCTAATCTGAACCCCGTTCTGTTATGCAATATTTTTGATCCCATTTTATTGGGGAGTATGAATAAATCTGAGGAGCATTGAATTTAGTGATTCAGACTAATCAATAAACTGTACATGTGATTGGAAAAGGAAAATGAATTAAAAGCTGCAAACAAATGTGTTTTTTATTAAACAAATTCATGTTTGCAAAACATGCATCTGTTATTTCTAGAATTTAAAGAGAAATTGTGCAGTATTTGAGGCTATCCTGTATAAACATAGTACATACTGTATCATGTTATGATTCACAAGCTTTTTCTAGAAGAAGTCATAAATTGGGTCGAATATCTGTAAAAAAGTGTTTTATTCACTTTGTTGAAAACAGCCTAGCCTAGTGCTTCAATCTAAAAACACTGAGCATGAAGGTATCATTAGGTCTCCATGGAAACAAACTAAGCAGTCACTCTTATGCTCAGCATTTCTCAGTGTAAAGACTGGATTCCGAATAAGTGGGGGCTTTTATCTAATAATTGTAAAGGAGGTGCTTTTCAGAAGACTGCTAAAAGGAAGTGGCCTCTTCATTGTCATGTGCGTCATAATAAAGCTCTCAAACTTTTTTTTTAATCAAACAAAAAAGAACTATGCATTTGAATGTATCTGTCTATAGTTCTGACTATGTCAATGATAAACAAGGTGCTTGTGTGTTAATAGTAAGGATAACCAAACCTTAAAGGGATCTCGAGTAATAAAGGTTGTTTGTGCTTCTTTTTTTTCTGGTTGTTGTTTTTCTAGGTTGTTACTGCAAACAAAAATTACCATGTAATTAGGTGAGTGAGACACCTGCCTAAATAGAGACTTCCATTCAATTTAAAGGGCTGCACAGTATGTCATCAGTATTATTAAAGGAAAGTGCAAAGCTATGATGAATTGAGATGCCAGGGCTCAGAACTTAAAGTGAGAAAAAACAGAAAGCATGTGACTTATACCAGAATTTCTCAGTTCATTGTCTTGTTTTGAAGATCACCTCACTTCTAAGAATGACAATAACAATAATATACCAAATAAATTTGCAGATGCGTTCAGGTCAAAAGTGAAACACATACTGTATCCCAGCCATTCAAAAGACAGAGGGTTTGAAAATTACTTTTAAGAAACTGGACAGTTTGAGATTTGGAACAAGAACTAGGGCACACCTTCAACACACAATATTTTTATAATGGTATTTTAAAGATTTCGAAGATCACAGTATGAAGATTATGCATTTCCTGTGCAGTCCAAATTTTTCATATTTAATTATTTAAACCGACAGTCATAGCAGTCTGATTATTTTTGTTATTTGTTATCACCCTGTCTTGGAGCAATGCTGGTTTCTAAATAATGGAAAGTGAACAGCAGAAATTTATATAGTAAGATAAATGATATAAAGGAACAGGTAAAGGTCTATTCCATGCTGAAAGGAAAAGAAGAGAGACATAATGTTGTGACACCTGAAAAAGTCTCCACAGCTGAAATGTTGCGTCTTTTTTCTTTTCCTTTCAGCATGGAATAAACCTTTACTTGTTCCTTTGCAGCCTACGCATGCTGATGCAGCTACTTGAACTTCTTAGATAAATGATACATACTTTAACCCTTCATCAGAGAGCTTTGTCACATTGTCAGTGACACATTGTACAAAGTAACTGTGTAACATGGTGTATGGTTGGGATTTGTAGCTTGAAACCTAGTCAACTGGTCCGTCTCAGATGGTCGAAGTCGCTGTTATTTTTTTATTCCAGGCCTGAAAGAAAAAAAAATGACAGAGGCTTGATTGAGACAGGATGACACCTGTCATCATTCCTACTCCCTGACAACGGCTGAACTGCAGTTGGACTTACCTAGAATCAGAGAAGGGGTGTTGAGAAAGAGAGAGATCAAACTGCAGTTGGGAGTCACAATTTAACATTTAAATATTGCACATTTAATATCCACTGTAGGGGTCAGAATATATTTATATAAATCCAGATGTGTAATTAAAAAGGCTTGACAAATTATTAAGGGATTTACTGGAGAAGAATAAAATCTACCTCGAATGTAGAAAGTCACTTTAGACCTGCTCTGTGCTTTGAGCTGGCACATGTCTTATTCAGTCACTGCTGTGTGTCCTGTGTTTGGTGAAATGATCAAGCAAGGCTGCCTGATACAGATTCTATAGGGAAGAATGAAAGCCTTTTTTCATGTGACCTCTTCGTATACAGTAGCTGATTCCAGTTTTATAGTGGAATGAATGGGTCTCCAGTCCGCTCTCAATCCCTTATAATGAGAATGACATTTCCACATTTGCAAAATTTCACTGAAGATACTGTAATACATATGGCTACCACTGGTTGTTCAAACCAGCTTACCAGCTTACCAGCGACGTCACCGCCCTTCCCTGTGAATAGCAGGGACCTCAGCTGCCGGGCTGATGAGAGATCTCCCTTTAGCTCAACTGGCTGGGTCCCTGTTGAGTGATGCCGGAGGCCTGGGTTTGAGTCCCCGCTGGTGGTGGGCTGACCTGAGGTGGCAGTGGTGAACCTGAGAGTGCTACAATACCAAGGCAGCCAATGCAAAGATTCAATGCAATTTTCAAAGTCTTTTCTTCTATAGTTGTCTGTGCTGGAGAAAAAAAACAACCTTAATCTATAGTGTATATTTTTATAATAGTTTAAGTCTTGACATTAAATTAGACAAACCATATAAAATAAGCACAACTGTACTGAATTTTCAGTCAAAGAAAAGTAGTTATATTGCTGCTGATGTCTTAGAGACTTACTGTATAACACAATTTCCTAAATCATAAGGAATGATTATTGGTTAAGGTGACATACAATTTGTCTGTATCTTTACAACTACTAGAAAACTTCTGTGAATTACAGAGACCATAAACAATAGCACCAGCTTCAAGTACAATAAGACATTAATCTGTAGGTATACAGGAATACTCTGAAGTGAGGTTCTAATGTGTCCTGTTCTCAACTGCTATTATCACGATGTGGCTTTTACTCTGGTTTGTGATAATATATTGTGCACAAGGGCGGTAAGTCCAGACAAAATGAAGATCCTTGTTTGGGCCACATTCCCCAGACTCCTGTGGGGAATGAGTTGCTGCCCTCAGTCACCTGACCAGTTCTAAGAACAGGATTGGTCAGGTGATAATTTAAAAATCAGAGGCTTCTGGGCTTGTTTAATCTGCCGTCTGGAGCTGCAGGGCTGATCTTCTCTGGGGCAAACACACCCAGTGAAGAAGTCTGGAGGAAGCGACTGACAAAGTGGTCAGGATCTCGAATTGAGAAAACTTTGGAAGAAGTTTGAAGATAACTTTCAAACACCCACGTCTCTCTCTGAGACTGTTTGAGCAGCCGATAAGCAGTTTAACTGCCTGGCAATGTTCATAGTGTGTGACTTGTTAAGGCTGTGGAACAGTTTTGTTTTTGCTTTCTAGTTAATCATTTTAGAAGATGACAAATACCAAGCAGTGGAGATCAAGGAGCTAAGCATGGTCCTTCCAAAGGAAAAAAAAAACAGTTAATGAAGTTAGTTTTGTGTCAACTCCATTTTCTTCTCCTTTCTTTGCTCATTTGTCTACATAATGAAAACAGGGAACTCATCATACTTCCCATTTACTATACAATACTCCTGCAGATGCACACTCTTCTGTGCGGTGATATTTCAGAACATCCCCTCAAGTGTGAGCCTCAGGCTCAATCTGATAACTGATTGTCTGGCCAAGTGGGAACCATCACAGCATCTCTGATTGAACAAACCTGTCAAACATAGTGAGATTGGGGAAAAAAAGCCGGGATAACCGGTTGATTAAATTAATTTAATATGTCCTTATAAAAATGAGATACAAAAGCACAAGATGGAAACCAAAGTCAATTAATATTCCCGCTCAAAGGTTTAATTATCGCCTTTTTATACATCTATGGTATCAAATTAAAATTTGATTCCTTTTTTCCTTTATAATTTTATTCTTGGATTCTTTCCTTTCCATGACTAAACGTTTGTGGCATATTTCTAATTCTGTCAGCCAAAAGAGGATGCTTCGGAAATCTACGCAAGATTGAACGTATGGAGGCAATTGAAGAAGAGTTGTTCTTCATGATGCCCAATTAGATGTATATAAATTTATAGCTACTGATCCTGAAAATCATCTAGACAGCGTCATTAAGCACTTGGCTGTATCAGTATCATTAGTCTTGCAAGTATTTTAATTTTAATAAGCATGCATTTTATTTTTAGCATCTGTACACACTGTATCCTGGCATTTGTTTGAACCAGTGCCTTGTCTTCTGCAGTGAAAGCTTAATTTGCTCTCTAGATCTTGGGAAAAAAATAATAACAAAATAGAAACAGTGACCTGATTTTGAAGAGAAAGGAATGTATATTTGTTTGGTTTATCTAAATTAAATTATATTTATGCAATAATTATTTTTTAACATTCCCAAATTAAGGGGGAATAGTCTTTTTCTTTTGTTTAAACAAAATAATCTAGTTTAAATTATGTATTGTTTGTTTAAAAATGAAATTATTTTTCCAAAAAATATACATTATTTAAAAATAGCATTAACTAATATTTGCCTGTTTGATAACAAAGCTCCTGGAATTGAGTTCTACAGATTTTTAAAAGCCTAACCAGAATCAAATTATCATTCTTGTTAAATAGTCTTGTTTCATCCACCAAAAATCTGCACATTATCTGGACTCCTATTTAAACATATACTGTAGCACTTCTGTAATTAAATACACTGCAACTGCAGATGTATTCTTTAAAATATAATAAACAAGTTGCAAGAGCTTACTGTATGATTTGGAGGTAGGTTTCAGAAGTAAACATACAGTTTTTTATAAGCAGAATTTTGGGGGCATTTCCAGCCTTTTGCAAAACCAATTTAGATGCTGTAAACACTAAAAAGTAATTCAGCCTGAAAGGCGGTGGAATATTTCTTTTTACAGCATATGAAATGTGGTAGTTGTGTTTATTGTGCTTATTTTAAGTTAAATAAACAAGGTTTTGAAGTTCTTAACTTTTGGTGAGAAACAAAAGTTTCATATTAAAGATGATGTTTATAAAACATGTCATTAGCCTCATAGCCCTGAGCTGAATTGTGATTCAGTGTTGTGCGTTCAGTACAGTTGTGATGAACAGTATGACAGCCACACACAGCAAAACTATTATTAATACTGTAGATACTGAGCTGTTGTGTCGAACCATATTTGGTGCACTTCTGTGCTTTTTGTCTTTTGTTTTGAGACCAGAAAGATCATTTAAATTTACTCAGGATCCACAACAATTTGTTATTTATGAATGCAACACCTTTCTGATATTTAGGCTTTTGCATCTGTGAATAAAAATGTTTTTGGCCCGACAGTATTTACAAACGGCAAAGTTGCAAAACGCAGAGAAATTCAGTAACACATCATGGGGTATCCCTTGAATCTCAAACCTTGCTCACCGGTCCCTCTACTCTACAGGAGTCCTTTTGACGCCCTTTTTATATTAATAGACATTGTTTTTTTGCAATTAATGAGATCCAATGACATAAGAAAACATTAATTACTAAAATGAACCTTCCAGATTATTAAATTATCACTAAAAGTACTAAAAGCACATTAAATAAACAACACTCCAGGGCCTAATCATATTCTACCGATTGCTCTTAAAGAAACAAGAGATGCTATTCATAGCCCATCAGCAAAAATTCCTGCTGTCGCTCAAGACAGTGGTAACGCCCATAGGGTGGAAAAAGCAATGAAAACAAAACTAATTTAGAAACAGCTTTGGGGTTGGGGTGGTGAACAAGAATATGAGTATTTTTGTATCTTCAATTAACTTAATATCCTCTTTATATTTGTAATAAGACCATAAAGACAATCAGTCATGTCAGGAAGGTCTTAGGTGTTCACTTGAACTTCAACAAATGTACAGGCTAGCCAAACACATACAAAATAGCAGGTCTCTGCTCTGCTTAGCAGTTCTTAGCAGTTCTCTGCACTGAATGCAAAGCCAGCCCAAGCTAAAACCTTAGTTTTGCTTTTGGCCAGCAGCCATATCACCCAGCAGCTCACAACTAGCAGCCCAGTGAAGCTCAGCAGGTGTGAGCCTGGCCAGAACCTGGATGGGAGACCACCTGAGGCTGCATATTGGTGGTGGTGGAGGGGATCCCTATGACCTGTAAAGCACTTTGAGTGGAATGTCCGGAAAAGCACTATATAAGTTTAAGGAATTATTATTATTGTGTACAGCTGGTAGAGTCTGACACAGGTGGCTGTTTGACCGACTGTCCATGGAGTAAGAATGAGGCATTCCCTTGCTCTTTCAGGCTGGTCAGTTATGCAGCTCCAGGCAAACACCACTTAAGCCAATTAACTAATTACGGTTAAGGCCTATTTGCCTGTGGCCACGTGGCTTGTAAATAAAAAGTAGCACACAGACATTTTGTTGGCTTTCACTTTTAAAGAAAGAATATTAGCACTAGGGAGGCACAATGGTGCAGTGGTCAGCATTGCCACCTTACGATACTGGAGCCTTGGGATCAATTCCTGAGGTGCTATCTGCATTGAATTTTCTCCATGTTTGTTTGGGTTTCCTGGGTGCTCTGGTTTCTTCCCAGAAAGTCCAAAGACACACTGGCGGATTAATTGGCCTCTGTAAAATTGGCCCTGGGTTGAGCGTGGTTTGTGTCTGTCACTGGTATCCTATCCAGGATATACTGTAGCCTGTCTTGCTCTCATTGCCTTCTGGGACAGGCTCTGTTATGCATAAGCGGACTAGAACATGAATAGATAGATCTTGACCACGTTCTAGGTTGAATGAGTGTTCAATACCTTTACATGACATTTCATTGACAAACTACTAACAAAATGTGTATCACCTGATGGCTAATTTCCTTGACACTGGCTGCTCATTTGAATCATAGGGTTACGTCTAAGGACTAAATCCACATGGTCCAAACAAATTCCAAACCAATGCTCTCACATCCAATTGGGTTGTGGGAGTATAGAACCAGTTGTAGGAGTGTGGAACAAGCTGCACGGCCATGTTATTGAAGCTTCTTTTAGGAAATGGCTGGATGAGATCTCTGGATCAATTAGCTGCTCGTCAACACTGGGCTCTAATAATTGCAGCCGCATCACTGACTGACAGGCACAAGTCTGGTTATAGCATAGTCGGAGAGCATGCCGAATTTAACGACAGCAGTTGCTGAATCTCGCTACCTTTGCTGTCCTAGACGTGTCAAATTATACGACTAGGAATCGCAGGGGGTGACTTTTCATCACGGTTCCAAATCTTGTATCGCACTGCAAAAATACCACGAGGTCGCCTGATTTTGGCAGCCAATCAACGTGGAGCACACTGTAATAAGTGAAGGAGCACCGCACAAGAGTAAACAAACGACAAACACGAAACATCGAACAGACATCTGTGCTGGCTCCAAATTTCGACGAGCCTCTCCTCCATGTGCAGAGTCCAAAACACTCGCTTCCCTTCTTTCCTTGCGGCCACACTGTACTTCCAGTTGAGCGCTCATTGGCTGTTGACTGTCGCAGACACAAGTGCCCACCCCTGTGATTTGCGACTCACTATAAGAAAATTGAACCTGTTTGATATTATCGTAGTGAGTCGCCGAGAATCGTCGTGGGGGCTCTTAAGAGCGCTATGACCGAGTAGCTGGGAGTGTCAAACTATACAACTGGCGGTAACGGGCGCGCTGTGACTTTCTCACGATTATGTAAATGAAGGCTACAACTGAAAATCCTAGGAAAAGTCGTGTAGTGTGACGCCGGCATTACAAAGTAGTAATGTTTTACCTTGTGCATTGTATGTAATGTATTGTATACAGCATTTACGTTGCTTTTATTCAGGCAGTCGTACACTTAATGTAAAACATCACAAGCTTCCCTGCTTAAGTGCGTCTGCTAAGGAAATAAACAATAATGATTAATAATATTAAACTGTGTGTTTTAAAAGTTCGTGCAGGCAATTGATTACTCTGAGCTGTGGGAATTGTCTCACATGACACCTTTCTTTCACCAGGTTGGATTTTTTTTATCCTGCTAATTTCGTGTGCTGACAGTGACCGCCCACATAAAACAGCCCTCAGCTGTAGACCTGACAGGAACATTTTCTCATTTTCCATTTTTTCAAAGGTTTGCTGATTTGCTCAAATGAAGGTGGGGGGGGGATTCTAGGATGTATCAGAGCCTTGAATCTTACCAATTTTCCTACCTCCCTACACAGCTTGGCCTTGACTGACCTTAACTCTGTCATAGGGAAGAAGGCATCAGGGATCTGCTTCATTCAGTGTATACAGTACCGTGAAAAAGTATTTGCCCCCTGCCTGATTTCCTCTATTATTGCAGATTTTTGACACTGAATGTTTTCAGGTCTTCAACCAAAATCTAATATTAGATAAAGGGAACCGGAGTAAACAAATAGCACTTTTTCTTTTTACTTATTTCATTTATTTCATGAAGAAAGTTATCCCACACCAACTGGCACTGAGTGAAAAAGTAATTGCCCCCTAGTTGAATCAACCCAATTAAAGGGATGATTTAGAGTCAGCTGATTGAACACAGCCAGGCTTGATTACAGCCAGCCCTGCTCAATATGAACCTCTCTTACTTTGACCCTGATCATCAGAGTCACGTTGCCAGCACAAAGATTTAACAAGCACATTTTTCATGGCACTGTATAGTAGGGTGACTCAATGCATTCCAAAGGAAGAGACAAAATTGTTATTTTTATTATTATTGATACTCTTTAAGGTATAATGATATCATGACCAACACAATCATTATCCTTTTCATTTGTATATGTTTTTATGTATGTTTTTTGTATGTAATCTATTTTTCCCCAGGTCTAAACCAATTTATACTGTAGCTGTAACAGGAGGAAATGCTTAATTTGTAAATATATGCACTGCTGCTCATTTGGATTAATTAGTAGATTTTTTGGTACTGAAGGGTGTGAATTTAGGAAGACTCTTTTTTTCCACATTAGAAAAACCCGAGAAATAAATGTATTTCATGGAGGTGTGCACTTTATAACAGGTACCTATAAAATAGCTGGAAAAATGAAGCACTAATTAATTAAAATATTGTGTTTGAACTATAAAGCCATTAATGAAGGGAATGAGAAGAAAACTGTTATGTTCACAGTAGGGCATATAAAACTATTCCTTAAAATTTGACTCTAAATAAGGCTTTTAAAAATAATTTAAATGCATGTATTGTAATTGTCTGTTTTATAAACAAAGCAATTACCCTTTTAATTTTACAATGCTTGCATGTAAATTCAAATTTCAGCTGTTGTTATTTGCTCACATTTCTAACCTTTAGGTTGTGTGTTGTGTGGGAGCAGATTATACTTAAATGTACAGAGATGTAATGAAAGATTGTATTTATTTCAGCTGCAATTCTGTCCCGCAGAAATCTTGTTTGTGTTACCTGAAGTATTCCCACTCTGTGAACACAACAAAGAAAATAATAATTGGAGCATTTTCTAGAACTGAGGCTCTTTACTCAGGGACATTAAAACAAGACTGTGTTGTCTGTCGTGGCTCAGTGTGGACCAGCTGATAAATATCTAACTGCATGCTTGAGCACTAATGAGTTAAACATCTTGGACTCCCTTTTTTAGGGTAATTCACATCAGATAGCACTTTGAAAAAGAAAACTAGTTTAAAACTAGTAGGAATAAACCTCTCTTCAAAATACACTCAAGCAAGAGCAAGCTGGGGCTCAAGGCAGAAAATGTACAGTAATTGAAATGTCATTTGTTACACTTATTTTCATGTATTACCAAGTCAAAGATGCGTAAAACATGACACAAACACACAAATGGAGAATTTGATTCATTGCAATGCGGTGTGCTGCAATTGAGCTCATTTTTGAATAATGATTAGCCACCACACACCTCTCTGACTTCTGAAGAGGTGGATATCTATTGATATTCTGTTTATGGCGCTGTACACATCATTAGAAAACCAGGCGATGAAGAGTTTAATCCATGAAACTGCATTAGAAATAATTCCTTTAATGGAGTTATCTTCAGTCACGAAAGTAAACCAATTACAGCACGTGTACCCCTAATGGGTTTATGTGACAAAACCATAGCAGTACTCTCCTACTGGATAAGTGTTTAACATCACAGACTGGCTTACTGCTCTGGCTGGTCTTGGAACTCTTTGTCTAGTTAGCAGTTCATTTAAAAAGAAATTGACAAGGAAGGCATCCATGAAAACTCCTACTTGCCTGTAGAGTCGAATCTGTGTGGCTGGTGACAGTACCTGCCACTCTTTTTACACTGTTTCAGAGGACATATCATTTCAAGGTGCACATCCTAAGTGACTTCCATCTTCGTTTTTAAAATAAATAGACAGCTCAGTTTTTGAGAAAATAAGTACAGGTGGAATGTCAGAAATTCCATTTCTAAAAAAGACTCTGCTTACCTGAATTGCGTAGGAACGTCAGCAGTTTTAATGGGTTTTGCCCTTGTGTGTTTGTATTAAAAAAAAAGGATAGGAACAAAAGTGCTGATATATACACAGCACATTCTGTGCATATATTATTTAGAAGGGCCAATTATTTTTTCCACTTTCCTAACCACCAATTTGGAAAAGACAATTATTCTTCAACCTGACTCACTGTTACAATTCTTCCACTGGCAGGAGAGAGAAGAAAAACTCACATGTCCTGTAAAGACATCCGCTTTCTTTGCAATGGAGAGAGATTTTTCTGTTGGAAGGAGAAGTGGTACAGATTGGAGATGATAAAATGAGGGAAAAAATCTGCAAAGAAGACTTGCAGATGTCCAGCCAGTCTTCTTTTGGTCTTCAGGCCTCTTGTTGGGCAATAACCACCCACCAAAAATTAATTAAGGTGAAGGGAGGGACACTGGACTGTATAGACCTTTGAATAAGGACTTTCATTACATTTTTATTTTTACAAAACATTATGACTTGAAGATGAAAAACATAATCCAGCCTTGCCACATGTAAAAAATTAATCTGTGTTGAAGCACAGACAGCACAAATGAGTGTACAAGAAACAGAACAATCAGGCAAAGAATTTTCTCTTATGGTTGTGTGTTCCAAAGAGAGGATTATGCTTTTGATGTTAAATAACCACTGATTAGTCAAGATGACATTTTGTAATCTGCTTTTTTTCTGTCAACTACTTGTCAAAAGGGGAGGCTTATACTCATTCGCAAAAACATTTTTAATTTCCTTATTAAATACCAGATTTGCAAGCAAATAACAAAATGGCTTTCGTATGACTCTTACTAGGATAAGAGTGAAGAAATCATCACACATTTCCATTATTGATCACATTTATCTACGTAATCAAAAGACCAACGCTGATTGGTCATAAGCTATAGTATCAGTTATTGGGAACAGAGATAAAAATAAATTAAAATGAACATTTTGTTTGGCTGAAAGAGTGGGGAAATGTGTTTAATAACTTAATAACAGTTGTCTCTTATATTAAAAGCTATAAAAAACATGTTAGCAGAAACATAGCAAGGGTTACAAATGAGACAGGGGTCTTTAATCTAAGAACCACATGAGGTTTCTTTAGGGATGCTAGACAATCAGAATGCAAAAGTTTATAAATACTGTAAACACTTTACTTTGCAGTCCATTGCAGTTGCTTTTGAGTTGGTAGGAGTTTTGAACAATCTATAAATGCTCAAATGATTTTGAACTGGACTATCACTAGAATTGATATTACCATGAAGGACATCAGAAAAAGCCTTAGCATCATTTCGGCTGTGAGTAAACAAGTGCTCAAACAAAATGTCTGAAATAACTTTCTATTATGAAGGCACTGTGTTTCAGTGGCACCCTCCTGGCAAAGTACAGGTTTCATGCGATTGGCATGGAATTGTATGTGAACAAATGATGGATGTTTCAATGTAAATTAGTTCAGCTAAGAACATTTGATTTAGTTATAAAAACAAACTGTGACTTGGAGAGATAAAAAAGTATTTGGCCAAATAGAACCCCTCATCTGAGCCCCTGGATAAAACAGCAGATAAAAATAAAAGCAAACCTTGTTTTTAATGTTAAAGATTACATGTTAGAGAGATACATTACATTTTTTTACAAAACAATATGCCTCAGTTTGTGGGGCTTATTCTAATTTTCTGGGGTGGGTTTTGGTAGGACACTGTAGCTTGTGTACAGCAGACAGGTGCTGTCCGTTCTTTAAACTTTTTATAAAACACAGAACTAATCATGTTTTAACAATCACACCAGTTTCTACTAACCGATTAATCAACATCTTATTTCATTTCCCGGCTAGCTTCACACAAATTACAGATCATTGTGTCTTAAATTGAAAGTGACTATGAAAGTGCACATGCTTTGCTATGTAGTATACGTGTGGTTGTCAAGGAAATGTCTGCTCATGGTGATGTAACTGTTTTGAGTTTTCACCTCTTATTTTTTTCTGAGGCCTAGTCAGATGGGCAGCACTTAGATTAGGGGCTGCACATGGCATTTATGTATGCTATGTAAATAAACTGTGTTTCTGCAGTCTTCATAGAGTGACGTAAATGTTAAAATAACCATGTGTAATATACTGCAGATTAATTGAATGTTAGCAACAAAACCACAATCCTAACCATAACCTGAATCCCATGCCATAGTATTAGCCTATCTCTAGTGGTACGCAACAAATGTTTCTAACTATTTATAACATAATTGATGATACGTTACAACATCTTTATAGACAGTTCCATAAGAATATTAGGTTATAGATAAGAAGGGGTCATTCTGCCCATCTACTGTAGCTTGTTTGATTGCTTGTGGTATGGAATTGATATGGGATCATTTAGAGTTTCTTTAAAAAAGCCAGGGAGTAGCTGTGTACAGTAGCTTGTCTCTGCTAACTCCCACAATCCTTTGCTCCTGCGCTCTGTTTTAACCACACTTCTCTTTAGATGCACTTTACTTTAATGTCCATATGGCTGTATTCCAGCTCGTATAACATGGCTGGGTAAGCTTCTTCCACACACAAACCAGTTCTATAAAAAATACCACATGTTTTCAGTTTTAAATGCACTGAAATGTCCATTTCCATCTTATTAATCATGATGCACTGTTCATTCTGAAGACCGTTCATTTGTATTCGTAAATGCCTTCGAAGATTCAGAATATTTGAATCATGCTCTCTTATACGTTTAACACAAAAATACTTAGTTCTTTGCAGTGAAAGCAGGTCATTCCTTGAAGCCCCTGAATGAAGCCATTACCTGTTCTGTGGAGTAATTACAGAGCATTAGATAATGTCAACAACAGCGTAACATGGTGCACAAACCCCAAAAAAGTAGTTCTTTCTAAAATGGCATTCTAACCTAATGCCCCCTGATTTGAATTCTTCCCTTTAAAATACAGTATATGTCCTAACATTTTATTTGTCTAAAACTCCTAAGCCCTTTTCATAGGTAGCTTCTTGAAGCTTCTTAAAGCTCAGTGATTCCCATTTTAAACGTAGTATAAGTGTATGGTAAGTGTAGTGTATGTTGTTTTTTACCTGCATGTGACAATCTGCATTTAATATTTTCAATAAAGATCACTTGCTTGGTGTTCATCCTGCCTTGAATTTTGCCTTAATCTTCACACATTTCCTTTACAGTGTCCACAGTGTTGCTCCTGTTTTGTTATTATCTACAGATACAACTAAGAAGAGCAGTGGTCCATGTACAGATTCCTGTGGTACTCCACTAATTACTGTACATCAGATTAAAATCAAAGAGCTGGCCATTGATTTTAGAAAGCAGGGTGGGGACCACACCCTTATTCACATCAATGGGGTGACTGTAGAGATGGTTAGCAGCTTCAAGTTCCTGGGTACCTTTATTACTAATGAATTAACATGGTCCCAGCATGTAACTGCTTTTACTTACTCTGAAAAAATGTGGTCTCTCTTTAACTACCACTTTTGGTAAACTACCATTTACAGGTGCGCTATTGAGAGTGGCTCACATGTGGGATTACAGTGTGGTTGGCAGCAGCGCATTGTTGACTGGAAGGCGTTACAGGGGGTGATCAGGTCAGCCCAGGCCATCACTGGAGTATAGCTTCCCTCTATTTCGGACATTTTTACAACCCGCTGTCTCAGGAAGGCTGGGAGTATCGCTAAGGATACCAGTCATCCTGGTCTCTCACTGTTCTACCCCTTTCCCTCTGACTGTTCTACTTCTACCACTGACTCACACTGATGGATTTTTTCTCACACTGCTTGCCTGACTTACTTTTTTAAAGTTGTATGTCATTCAACTTGTTTTTGCTGCTGCTGCTGTTCTCGGTTTATGTTTTGGTGACTCCTTCATGTCTTTGTACTAGGGCACACATGTAAATAAGCATTTGATTGCACTTGTGCGTAGGACAAATAAACTGAACTGAGCTCATCAAGAACTGCACTGCTCTTCACACAGATTCCTGTGTTACTTCGTAAGTTACACCATGCCAAACGAGCCTTCAGCCTTTATCAGTACCCTGTTGTCTATCTATTAATCCCTTCTCTCTGCAAAGGCATGTATTACCATGTGAGCCTATTGATTGCAATTTGCAAATTAATCTTTTATCAGGAACTTTACCAAATATCTTCTGAAAAGCTTTATATATGTCATGCCAAAGATAAATTGTGTTGAGCAATTCCTACCTTTGCTAAATCCATATTAAGTGATTGATTGCTTAGCATCATATTACCATACACACATTCCTCTAGCCTAGCTGTAATGAATGTTTCCTTACTTAACATATAATAGGAGTAAGAATTATTATCTCACTTACGATACCTAATTTTCAAATGGGTATTGACGTTTGTGTTTACTTTGGATTTCATTGTTAATTACGCAGTTTTGTCCTTCTTAATTTCTTCCCCTCTTCTGCCTTATGAAAAACTGTGCAGATGATTTAGGCTCCAGGGGCGATGACTGTCAATCATGTCTGCTGTGGGAAGGACATACAGTGGCTCATTCATTTAAGAACTTGAGAAATCTACTCTTCTGTCTCATTAAATTTGAAATATTTTCTCAATCCAGATTTATTAGGACTAATATGTTCTGTACATTTGTAAACTCAATTCATTTGTCATCTACTTGATTTTCTCTTATATAACCACATGTAGTGTAATATCCTTGGGCATAAAAACGATTATACTGGTATTAATAGGATAGCTTTATTTTAATTTGAACAGCTTTCAACTTTATAGCACATGTAAACCATCACAAACCTCAGCTAGTTACCCCTAGCAACACCTAAGGGATCTCTGCCAATTATCAACTACAATTGTGAAGGAAGCATCTGAAATAGGTAAATCATTTCTTATTACTACATACTATATATAGAAATGTTGTTCCAGTATATTTCAATAATAATGCTGTTAATTGCATTTCAACAATCACAGGTTTTAAACTGGATATCATGTGCCAGGCAGAGCAGTTGATTTGCTGGCCTGTGGTTCACTGAATGTTCATTGGTTCGCTCATATGGTATAACAGGAGCCCACTGTAGCAGCATGAGTTGAGGGTTCGCTATGTGAAAAGTCTGTGAGGCCTTGTGGCACCTGCAGCATGTCAAAAGAGGAATGACTTCAGGGAAGGGCATGCCACGGTAGCCCACATGCCCTTCTTCATTCTCTCTGTAGAGTACGGGAGTCACTGCTATACAAGCCAAAGCCTAAAAGCAATCGTTGCCGATTCCAAATTGGTCAAGTGGAAAAAAAAAGAAAAATTCAGTAAATGCTTAAAATTGTTTTTAAAAAACCAAAGTGAATTTGTGACTAGAGAGATCACTCCTCGCGGGCATTCTGTGACTCTCTACTGTAGGAAGAGCAAGTGGATTTAAATGACTGGCGGGCTTTTCACCTGCAAACGAATCACCAGACCATGAGATCAATCTGTGCAGTATGAGCCATACAGTACCTCCCCTGGAAGCTGTTATGTTTTCTGCTTCATATTTTATTAGGATACCTGGCATTCATAAGAAAAGAGTCATCTTCCCGCCAAGGAACTTTGTCAGTGGGTGCTGGCAGGGGACCAAACAAAAACTACATTTGGACAACAATTAAAAGCCAAGCAAATCTGCTTCAGAGGCAAAAGATTAGAAGGGCTTTGCAAAAGCAGGATCGGGTCTAAAGAGCCAGCTATTCTGATCTTACTATCACACTTCCAGCTGCTATGCACCACACTCTGCTCTTAGTCACCATTAGGGCTATGAACGTCCAGGAGGGTGGTCACATGGAAGGATCACAGGTAGAAAAACAGGGAGGGAAGAGACGAAAAGGAGGAAGCAAATGTGATTTGGAAACAGGTCTTGCAGGGCCATTTGGAAAAGTTAGAGATAGTGTCCACTTGCAAGGGAAGCTGGATGGACGCTTCACAGCATCTGGATATTTTATTATGACAGGATCACTTTATTGGCCATATACAGTACAGTTTCTTGTATGAGGAATTTATCTTTTCACATATCCCAACTTTCTCTCCATGAGACACACAGACAGGGAGAGAAGCTTGGGGTCAGAGTGCAGGGTCAGCCATTTATACAGCGCCCCTGGAGCAGCTGGGGTTAAGGGCCTTGCTCAGGAGCCCAACGGAGTAGGATTCCTCTGCTGGCAGCAGGATACGAACCAGTAACCTTCCAGCCACAGGCGCAGATCCTCAGCCACAGAGCCACCACACCACACTGTTTACTTGTTGGGATTCTGGGGAATCTGTTGGAGAATCTTCACCATCGGGATACAGAGCGATTCTCATTTCCTCTCTTTCTTTTTTGTTGTCTTCTATTTTTGCGAATTGTATATACTTTCTTGGTTATTGGGGCTTTGGAATTTAAATATTTCTTCCCCTTTTGGAGATTTTAGAAAACTTTTATTTTGTTAGATATTTTCTTTTTTTTTTTACAGAAGCTTCCTAAAGCACAGTGGGGGAAAGCCTGAGTCTTCAGACTCCCCTAGACTATCAAATCCCAATGTTTTGTCTGGTGTTCCAGTATGATCGCCAACTGTAACATATACTCTTACTTAGCCAATCACCTGCTCTCATTAGGTTACAGTTCTCCTTCTGTCTAGGGACTCTTAGGTTATATACTGATGGAGGAGGGCTAATAACAGCACATGTACTACTCTACCAGGAATGTGTACTAACTGGGTGATAAGAATAAAGTATCACAGAATCACAGAATGATTGGTCACATTTAGTTTGTTTTTACTTCATAATAACCGGGCAACTATAGTTAAGTTTTAAAAACAAAACTCAAGACACGTTTATGTAGCAGTTGTTGTTGAACCAATTTTACCATGCAGTCCTTAGCTAACATTAAATGAGAAGCAACCGAACTGGTGGGAGCATTACAGTTTGTCAAGGGTCTAAAAATATTGGCTCCACTGTCAACTTTGTTGGTCATAAAAAACTAAAGCTTTCAATGTTACTGTATCATTGTAGTTTAGTATATACTTTGCCATTTTATCTTTTTTGTCAGTTAGCTGAACTTCAGTTCAACATTCAAGACATATCTTAATGAACTTAATGAAAGAAGATGTCAATCCATATGGTTGATTAATTTCACAAAGGTACGATGTTTTGCTCTGTTGACGTGAAGCTTTTACATAGTGATTCTCCCCTAATAAATGATTGTTGATGTCATTGTTAAACATGCAGTGATGGAAGAAATTCCATGCACAGTTCTAAAAGTTCCCTTTCAGAACAATGTGCTACATTACTTTAATTAGAACATTCATTAGGAGGTGTCTTGTATTCCTTCAATTAATCCATGTCGTTATTGTCCTCTGGCAATCGTCTTGATTAAATCCTTGCTTGTTTGTCTCTGTGTAACACTCAGTATCTTGAGATTGGCATTATCCTGGAGCTCTGTCAGAAACTGTAATCATTTTAAACATTTCCTCTGAGGCTACATCTCCACGCCCTGCGCATTTAATAGTCTAGTACAGTAATTTTAAATGTCTTCCATTCAGTCTATTGCCAACTTCAATTATACCTTTCCACCCTGCTATTTGTGTAATTTTCAAATCTCTCTAAGGTCTCTGTGCTGCAGCTCGCCACAGCACAGCATGACAAATTAACCCATCAAACTGTATCTGTGCATCGCAGAAATGTGCCGTAGCACTGGGTAATGGCTTCATCTTATAGTATGCACTTCACTTCCTCACCATGCATTTTGGAATGTCACTATGCCACTGGCTGCTATTTGCCAGCATTTATATAATTCTAGTTGTTTTCAATTGCTAAATGATTCTGGCACCTTTATAATGGAACTGATAAAAAACAAGCTGAAGGAAGGCATACTAGGTCTTATATTAATAGCTTGGGAATAATGGTCTCCAGTGGAAGTAATTTCCAATTAGGATTTTGAATAATAATAATAATAATAATAATAATAATAATAATAATTCTTCTTCTTCTTCTTCTTCTTCTTATTATTATTAATGATAAGTTGTGATTCACAGTGTTCTGTTAATATAATATAATACATGTTTATTACGCAAGGAAATATTGTGTATGTAATATTTCTGAATCAATTCTGATTTTAAATTCAATTCAGCTTGTACAGATTTCTTACTTGTCTGGCAGGAATCCCTTACCCAGAAGCTATCCTGTAAGAAAGATTTGTTCTGGACCTACTTTTCTGTAAAAAAAAACCACTAATGTTCTTCTACATGATAATTCACAGTGATGTGTTTAAGGAACTTATTACAAAAGAAAAGTGTATTCAACTACTGTATATAAAGTAAAATTAATTACACTTTTCATTGTAGAATTCAGCTTAAACATAAAGAATTGCTGTGACCGTGAGGCTGTTTGGTTTCAGAAAGATTAGCAATAATTGACGTTCCCAGATTGATTGCCTTTTTTTAGAAGGTTTGCAACAATTCATATTTTTTGACTGTATTTATCTAAGTGTTTTTGGGCAAGTGGCCAAGTAAGCATGGAGGAAGACACAGATGATCAAAAAGGAGTTTGAATCACTTACTCAGGTTGATTAACTTCGATATGAAACATTGAAAACACCATATTAAGGAATAACCAGTTAACCATGACTAGGCCGCACCTGGTGAGGCCATTAAGCTTATCTGCTTCGGGATTGACCACGGCATAAAAACAGGAACAGAGATGCCGAGGAAAAAAAGAAAGAAGAGATTGGAAGGGAGAGCGGAAGACAAAAAAGAAGGGATCAGCGTCCAACGTCCTTCTCCTCTTGCTCCATAGCGTGTGCTATGGGAAGATCGAAACAGATCTGAAAGCAGATTCCCTCTGAGTAATCTAAATACAGGAAGAATTCTGAATGTGTATAGTGCGTATAGTGTAACGGTGAGAATGTGTATTGTGACAATGTATTTCAAGTAGGGAGCTGCGTCAGCATGCGTAGGCTGCAAAGGAACAAGTAAAGGTTCATTCCTGTGCTGAAAACAGAAGAAAGGAAACAATGTTTTGGCTGTGGAGCCTTGTTCAGGAGCCTTCTTCGGGTGCTTCTTCACAGTGGAAGAGGGCTCCACAGCCGAAATGTTGTGTTTCTTTTCTTCTCTTTTCAGCACAGGAATGAACCTTTACTTGTTCTTTTGTAACATTGTATGTTGTATAATGTTGTGTGCTTATACTGTATATTTGTGTTATACCTTTGGACAATAACATTCCTGGTTAATTATTCGAGTAATAAGAAAGTTAAAATGTAATAAAAAATAAAAAGTAAATTCCTTATCTGAGAAGATATATAAAAAAAATAATCTCAGCAATGCCTTACGAGAGCTCAACTCGTAAGAGTCAAAATCTGCTCATTAAATGAAAAATCAGGTTGGAATTATTACATCTCCTATATAAATGAAAAATCATATAACGATTGCTCATATATTACTGTCCATATGAGTATACTGTAAAATACAAAAGCTTTTAGTGGTATACACATTTTTCTTTAATCTGTGGATAGTTCAGGGACATTTTCATTTATAAAAATAATTTGTTCATTTGTACAGTTTAATGATGACCTGGCACAGACAGTTAATCAATTTCTTGACTTTTAAATTTTCATTAAAAAAACGCAATTAGAATTATTTCTTTAAAGACACATTCTGAATTGACTAAACTACAATTCAGTATCCAATGAGATCATGTGGATGATCCTTGCTTGTGGTAGTGACAATTCAACAGAAAAGGTGAAGAAAGTAAAACGTATCTATAGCGTGAGTCTGTCCAGTACAGTATATACGTTAACTCTCCTTTGTTCTTCTGTGACAAAATCTTTTCCAGTTTCTCTATTCCTCAGTAAAATGTTTATTGATTTTTGTTCATCATCTGCTTTCTGCACTCATCGCTCCGTTTCCAGGTGAAGTGGAATATTCAGCCTGGTACTTTCAGCCTCAGCTAAAAGGCCACCTTTTGGAACAGCTAAGGTCAGGAAGGTCAACGCAGATGCATTTGGAGTGTAATTATCCTTTCTAAGAGTTGTGCATTATAGTGTGTTAGGGAAAAGTGCTTATCCTTTTGAAAATCCTCCTCATATAGCCTATAAAAATACACCAAGGTTAGAGGTTGTGTCCCAAATTCACTTTTTCCAGGTGTAGTCCATTGTCAGATGCACGGCATTTTTGGCATTTATTGTACACACTTTAGTGTGGCACAGAAATGTTATAATGTCTGTCTAAACCCATCAACTACCATCATTAAAATATCAAGTACACATATATACTGTACAGTTGCCTCTACCTTTGATGAGTATGACTACAAGTGGATTTTGTAAAGAAAAATGCATGTGTGCATCAAACACTTTGGACAAAATGTAAAATAGTGTGACTATCAGTTTTGTTTATACCAATAGCATATCTGTGCCTATACGCAATGTCTATCGCCTCCAGAAGGTTTTACATGTTGACTTTGTACAGGCTTAGGATCTTCTCAGGAGCTATTTTTGATTGCTCCTCCAGTCTGTTTGCAAACCTGAGATTATCGGTGGAAGGTATTATGCTTTTGGCTAAAATATCCTGATGAATGCTCGCATCCACTGAAGCCTAAGTTAGAAAACAAAACATCAGGGTAAGAAGATGAAAAATAGATTAACAATAAATTATTATTAGAGGGGGTGTTTTTCAAAATGAACTTCACCTTTCTGTGCTAAATATACCATCAAAGTGTCCAAAAAGCCCCACTTTGTGGTTCACACACCATGTGACTTGAGAGTCAACTACTTGCTGTTTAGTAAAATGATGTCATGTATTAGACTCTAAGATACATACTGTGTTAATTAGATTAAAGTCAAATGGAAATCTTGAGTAAGTTGCATCTTGAGGAAGCTAGAGTTATAAGTTCTTGTCAATGGCTGCCTTTGGGCCTGTCTTAGCCTCCCAGATTTGTTTCATGACTGCACGTTTTAGGTAAAAGCATTTTTTCTCCTCTTCCTTGTGGTGTGAGTACCACCTAGCTCTGAGCAGATGGCTTTGGTGTCTAGCCACTTTTTATTCACATGTTCAATTGAATAGATTCAGTTGGTTATTTTAAAATGATGTAATCAAACAACTGGTATAATAGTTTGCAGATGTACAGTGATATAAGATAATGGAAATATATTGTTTAAAAATCAGAGTGATCATATGTTTCTGTAGCAAGACTAACTTTCATCAAATTGCACACACGTTGAGGCTAATTCCTGATATACATCACACAGAGTAAATGACAGAGCTCTGTTAACTCTAAGCCAGCAGGTCTTTTGCCAGATCCTTTCATTTATGCTGTTCGCTACAGTATTTTCCCCTGCACTTATTGCCACAGAACAATTTGTAGTAGAACAGAATGGTAAAACATTCAGAAAAGTTTTCTGCAAGACAAGCTTAATTCACCTGGTTTTGAAATTATACTGTATATTGAGGCCACTGTGTTTAACAACATCTGTCAATGAATCCTACATTGTATCTCACGAAACTAGGTGTGCTAGTTCTGGAAGCCACTTGTTCTATATTTGGGAATGCCAGAAAAGTGGCATCTAGCCAGCAGAAAGAGACAAGACTTTGGGAATTCCTGGCAGAGTTCGGATCCAGGGCGATCGAGCCTGTTCCAAACTAAGCCACTCTGTAAGTGAAAACTAGCCCTGTGGAATGGTAAGAAGCCCTGAAATAAATGACTGTTGAGTTTGATTTTGGTATCTCCCATGTTTTGTCGTGTTGCTCTTTCCAATCCATTCGTTGCGGGGTTCATCCCAGCAGTTTTCTTTAAGGGCTGTGTGGTCTTCCTCACCCTTTCTGAAAGGCTGGAATATGGTTAAGGAACATGTGACCTGTGCCTGGGGCTGCAATGATGGGTGCATTATCTGTTTTTGTTTCTGAAAAGATGAAAGGTCAGAGGAGCTGGCTTCTATATGCCTGTGAAACTGATTGTTGCCTTTGCTTTTGTCTTGTGAGTAGCTGTGAAATAGAGAAAATAGTATTACCACGAGGCGCGTGATGGAAGAGAAAGATGTTAAGCATACACAGCTGCTCATGTTGGGTGTTTCTAACATGGGTTGCACGCTGACTACTATAATCAAGTAGATGTAATAAAGATGCATGGTTTCCTTCCATTGGTCCTAAGCCATCTCCACGATGTGTTGGAGATCAAAAAGAATCCTCTTTTGTTGTGACAATGTGTGTGGGCAACACGTGTGACTCGCTGTCTCTCAGTGTTTTGTCTGAATAGGGTTGGATAGCCCACATAAAGATGCTTTCCTTTCTGCGGGACCTTCTCTATCATCAACCATGAGTGATTTACAGGCGAAGTTCGAAAAAGTTCAACAGAGCCTCCTGAATCTGTGATTGTGTGAGTACTAACAGAATGAAACTGCTGGTATTCAATGGTAAAAGTCACAGCTTTGTGTGTACTTGGCAATTTTGTATCCTGACACTTCTCAAATTAGCAATGGAGCCGATTACAGCAAATCTAAACGTTACTGGAAAAACCATAGCTTACAGTATTTCTATTTTAAAATAGAAATTTCTAATAGAGATAATTTCTAATGTGGTAATTTCGGTGATATGCAATAGGAACACAAAGAGTTGTGGAGGTCAAGGACAAGCTGCCCACCCATGACGCTGGGGCTGAAATCCTGGCTTCTTTCAAGAAATGGTAGATTGAGACCAAACAAACTAGATGAGCAGAGTCCTTTTCTCTTTTTTGTATCCTGACTTTATTTCAGTGGCAATTTTTTTTAAACAAATCATGATGTTACACTTTTAGTTTGATTTATGTGTGTGTTGATTATGTTCTTTTGCCTTATTTTCACTTTCTGGATGTATAGTCTTGGTCTGTTTACCTTGAATTTATCAGAAAGGTTAGAAACAAAAGGATGCCATTGTTCATTGACATCCAAATAGTTCACTTGATTTGTTAGTAACTAATTGGTCTGAATATCTCTTCCAGACAATTCTTGAAAGATTGTTGTATAATATCTGATTTCCTCTGTTGTAAAAGTCTCTCGATCATGTTGTTATGGAATATTTATTGCCTGGATAAATTCAGGATACAAATTACTGTACATGCACTATAGTATAAGCAAAACCAAGATCATGTTTAGCCAAAGTAAAAAAAAGTCCGACCTTCAGTTGCATTGACTTCAAAGGTGAATCATGCAGCATTAATTGAAATACTACAGGGAAGTGAGGGAGGAGGACTTAGGCCAGATCTGGATTCCTTCACGGCATTCTAGCTGCTCTGCCCTTCGAAAATATCAATACGATACAATATAATCTGGCCTGTTTTCAAAGACGATTCTTTCTCAGTTAAAGCTACATGGATTTCCTTGCTGGGACCCAGTCAGACGACACAATTCCTGCATGTTATGGTCAAATTCCACACCACTGGCTTCAGGGGCTGAGGGAGGCTTCGAAAGGGAAAGGGAAAACATGCTAGAAGTATCTATCCACAAGGCTAAACATGAAAATCAGAGATGAGATTCAGAAATCTGTCAAGAGCTCATGAGGGCAGACTGATCAGACATGTGCGGGACACTGCTGGGAATGTAGACAACATTCTCGCATTTGCAGGGCCCTGGATGGTCTCTCCTGTGGCTCCTGTTTCCCTGGATATGACCTGGTATGGGGATGTTATGCCAGGGCCTAAAAAGGAAACACAGGGGAAGAAAACCACAGTGTAGCTCAGCCCAAAGCCAATGCCTATTTCTTTCAGCTCGACAATGCACCACCTATTCTCTTTTTAGTTCTTAACACACAAGAAGAATTGAATTCCATTCACACTAGTGTGCTCTGTAAAAGGCTGATGGAGTAACAGCATTTTCTGGGTAAAAACAGCAGTGATACTGGTTTAACTTGCCAAGAGCCGCCTCAGATGACCTGCAAAGCAAAAACATGACACTTCCATGAAATTTATTTTTAAAAGTAACATGTTCCTTTATGCCCTGGCTGGAAAATAGGCATTTTAAGCATACATTGGGGACATGGCACTTACAGTACATCCATAGAATGAAAGATTTGATGTGTTTTGAATGCAGGACATATTGTCCTTGTACAGATGCATATTTTAGTGCTTTGTGTGCTATAGACTGTGAGGATTCTTGTGGTACTGTAATGCAACATGTGAATTAGTCTAAGGAATTGCATACAACCTTCACATTAAGTAGCTTTAGTCAGTGGAGCAGAGGTGCCAGACCAATCTCCTGTTGTACCCTAATGCACCAGTTTGTCAATATCTCTCCAGTAGGGACAGAGCACTATCTACATGAAGCAGTCGATATAAAGGTAATAGAAAACCAGCTGCAAGACTGTATTCCTCCTCTAATTGCTTTACATGAGTGATATTTGTTTAAAAATTAAGATCTATCATACAAGGTCACACAACTGTGGGAAAACCAAAAGATACAAAAAATCAAGTACATAAATAAACCAGAAAGTGTATATATAAAATGGAGAAACAATTTATTTTTTGTTTTGTCTTACTAGTTGAAACTCTTCATAAAAGCATACTTGGCGAGATGGGATTAAAAGGCTGTTTTGCATTAATTTTTCAATGCAGTCAACATTCTGTAAACAAAAAAATGGTATTCCTATATTGTGTTTATTCACATTGGTGGCCTACTGAAATGTTATAACAGTAAACAGTATGATCGCCAATAAGAATAATTTTCTGAAAGCACCTTGGCTGTCTTCTTTTCCACTTAATGTCTCCGGTACTTTTCACCCTTCCCTTTAGTATTTGTCATAATTGAATGCTCTCTGAAATTGAGGATAGATGCACAGAATTACTGCTTAGTATGCTAATGCGTTTATTTAGTTTTTTTCTTTTGACCTTATAGTTCTGGGATTTACAATTTTCACAACAGCAATAGTAATTTTGTATAAAAGTAATAATTAAAAACTTTCTTACATTGTTACATACAGTGCCTTGCAATAGAAATGAGATCCTTGTGCAATTTTCACATTGTATTCCTTTAAAACCTGCAGTCATGAGAGTTTGTAGTAGCAATTACTGGAGTTTATATTAGAAGGTATGAAAGGAAGGTTAGATTCTAATCTTGCACTTTTCTGCTTCCCTACGTACAGTGTAAGTCTTGCAACCAGGACTTCCCTTTATGAATCACTCTGGCACCGCTCCCGCCACACCATCTACACTCTCACACCGGCTCCCTGGCTCAATCCTCATAATAGTGAGGGTGTTTGCACAGCCTTATACTCACAGCTAGGCACCCATTCCCCCAGCTGTGCAGGGCACACCAAATATGACACATTTCTTCCCTCTATGACAACATTAGAATCTGACCGAACTACTGCGATATTTGTTACACAACAAACTCCACACATTCAAAGCAAAAAACAAAAAGAAAGACATAAATAGATGATTAATATGAAATAAAAATGGAAAAGGCACGATTGCATTCAAGCCCTTTGCTGTGGCAAACCTAAATTAATTTACAGTAGGTGCACAAGACTATCCTCACGAACCACACAATTAGCTTAGTGGCCTCTGTCTGTGCACAGTTGTAGTGTCTCGTATGATTTAAGAATAAAAACTCCTCCATGTCTCTCTAAGCGTCTTTAACTCAGGCAGCAAATATTAAACCATGAACAAAACTACTTGGGGTCCAAAGTTGTAGCAAGGTATACATGAGGAGAAGGGCATAAAAACTTCAAAATACCACTGCTACCCTTCTGTCTCTGATTCAATAGTAATAATGTATTTTTCTAAGACGGCAAGCAAATCTTTGCATCCTCCATTTTCTAACTGTAATACAGGGTCATGGGGGAGCAGAAGTCTATCTCAGCAAGCAACAGGTGCAAGGCAGGATACACCCTGGACATGACGCCAGTCTATAGCAGGGCATGCACAGACACAGACACACTCACACCAGACCAGGGCCAATTTTCACAGAAGCCAATTAACTGACCAGTATGTCTTTGGAGTGTAAGAGGAAACCAGGGCACCAGGAGGAAACCCATGCAAACACAGAGGAGATATACAAACCACAGGAATTGAACCCAGGGCTAACCACTGCGTCACCATGCCACTCCAAATCTTTACAAAGCATTTTAATTTAGAACTTATAAGTGTGTTGTATAATCTTAACATATCCACACATTATATGAGCTGAACTCTGGAAAATTTGTTATCTGCTCCAAGATTTTTATTGCCTAAAATATAATTTCCACTATTTGTCTAAATGAGGATTTTGATTAATCAAATTGAACACTTATATCCTTTTCATTTAAGTGACCACAAGGGAATGGAAGTTAGGGAGTGATTTATAGTTTAAAAAGAACTTCACAATATCTTTAATTGACCTGAAAAAGCTTTAGTTTTGAAGAGTACACTATCAGAAATATGACTGACATACAAAATTAAAATCAGTAGGCTTCTATTCAATTAGATATTTGGAAGCAATGCAGAAATTACAATTTTACTTCAGGAAACTTAACAAGAAATCAATCAGGTAATTAATTACAACATACATAAGGATACAAGAGTGTATAGAAGTGCTCATCTTTCACTTGAATTAGGCACAAGTCCTTCCTGATCTAAAGTTATCAATGCAAAAGACAAGCCAAAAAAAGCTTTGTTATACAGCCAAGTAAAGCCTGGCAGAGTGACATTATTGATTAAATAAATTAATCAGCTTAAAATGGAGAAATTTAGAGTAATTCCAGCACACAAATGGACAGTAAATGCATTGCTTTTCACAATCCCATATAGTGCTTAAAATCCAAGAATGTACCTGGATATTTAATATGGGATTAAAGAAACAATGTAAAAATGTAAGAGCCCTTCATAGACAAAATATATACAGTATTTTAGTACTGATGAAACCTGTATATTTCACAGGGATTACATTAATATGTCCATGCAGGGAAAAGAAAGGTCAATTCTGAAATGATGTTAATATGTTAATATGTTGTGATGCCATGTGGGTGGTTCACAATATGGGCACAGATTGTAGATGGGGCCCCGATCACACATGCACCCCACACTCAAGTCTAAAAGTTAAACGGTTGTAGTATACTACACGTCATGTCGGGAACAGCAGTAAGGATGGTTGAATTCCTGTCCGAGCTAGCCAAGAGAGTAGCAGAGGCATGTTGTAAGTAGCCCTTAGACTACAGTCTAAATCCCTGTGGTTGTGTGGGTGAGCCAGCAGCCTGCACTGGAAGTATGCTGCTATTGCACTGGTAGCACAGCCAGCCTTCAGCCCAAAGGTTAGTGAAACAGCTGAGGGGCTGGAACTTTCAGCCTGGTGGTTGTACTGTAGAATCAGTAGCCCATGCTGAGAGTGGCTGGCGCTGGGGCAGCACAGATGTTCACCAGCACAGTGGCTTGCAGAGCAGCTGAAAAACAGAGGTCTAAGGCTCTGTGGCTATACTGGAAAAGATAAAGACAGCTTGCATTGTGCTGAGGTTGTTGCTGTAGTAGCAGCTAAGATGCTCTGCAGCCCAGAGGCTGGGATTATAGCGATTATAGCCAGAGTCTTCAGCCCCTGAGGCTAGTTCAGCAGTGTTTGAGGCTGATGCTGATGTAAATGTCTTGGGTCATTTATGGTTCAGCTCCTTCTCCCAGTCATCTCTGATCCTTCCTTGTTCTGCACTCTGTATATATGGCCTGGAGCAGTGTGCACAGCTGATGTGTTCCTTGTGAGGTGAGCTCCGGTCCACCAGCTTAGTAGGGGGAAAGCTTTGAATAGATCTAAGAGCCCACCGTGAACATAACGTCCCTTGCAGCATCACAATGTACTTAATACGACTACAAAATCTTTTCAACTCTCTTTTCTGCACAAAGTACTAAACAGCAAATTAGGTCATATTTTAAATGTTGCAGACCTGTTTAAAACCCAACAGACTATTTAAGAAGTGTAAAATGCAAATTATATGTTGTTATTTGGTATGAGTACCTGCATACTTACACTCAGTGTGTTATTGCTGCTACAGCTAGCATTTGTGTTTACCTGAGTATATTTGAGTTTATCAGAACTGCCATATAAAATATAATGTAATAAATATTACATTTAATAATTTTTAGTCTAGTATACACCATAGTTAAGAAGCCCACAGTCATTGGAGAGCTAATGTACTGTATACTGAAGGGCTGGGTTTAAATTGCTGCTTACAGTCTTGGCCTCTTTGAAGAAGGAGCTGGATGAGATCTTCTGATCAACTAGCTACTAACAGTCCAACAGCCTAGAATGGCAGAATGGTCTCTTTTTGCTACATGCTTAAGGTTTTAACAAAACCTGTCAAACAACCAACCAACCAATCAATTAATTCTTTTTCACATCTTGTAAAGGACTATTGGGTATCTTTTGTTCCAGTTGATGCTAGGATTTGTCCCTGTCTACTGAGACAGCAAAGAAAAGCCACCGTGCAGGAAGTCCTTGTGGTTTCAGGTGTTTAAAAAGTATTTTCATGTGCGAAGACACAGCAGATCTGATTGTGTCTCTGCTAAGTGTTGCTCTGGTTTATTGATTGTGCAGTTTAGCTAGTTTCTGCTTAGTCTAGTATACATTTATGGACTTGTAGTGTTATCTACAGCTTTTAAGGAGGTAAAATTCACAATAATACTTATTGTGTTGTCACAATGTTTTTACGTGGCCATCCTATGCACTCCCCAACTTGGAGATGTTTCTACTGTTGATGGTTGCAGACTGCTCTAAAATGGTTTTGTTCTTGATAATAAAAATATGATATGAGATTATAAACACCACATTCAGATTAACAGAAACATGAATCAGAGGGCACAAAAGAAAACGTCATAGAAATAAATTCATAACTGACTATTGGAGGCATTTATTTACAACACAGGATTGTTTGATGCAAGGAAGCAGGCGATGCTTTTGATAGACTGACTTCTTTCAAGAAGAAGCTGGATGAGATCCTTGGATAATTTAGCTACTAGCAAGGGGCTAGATTGGCCAAATGACCTGTTCTTATTCCAGTGAAATGACAAGGCACATAAAAGTAAGAGTTCTTCATTTTATATGGCAGTTATAAAACTATTATATATTTACAAGAACGGGGAAGCAAAATGCAATAACAACAACTGAGCTGTAAAGAGAGACAAGAAAAAAACAAAGAAAAGGGAAAATGTGATTTCATGTTACTGTGTAATCGCAGGAGCAGCAGCATATTTTTCTGAGCTAAAACAATGACCCAGATTTCACGATACTTTTTGCTTTTAAATAAATCACAAAGGCATTGCCCATGTAGGTGTACCATACAACAATGCTGTACAGGGGAAATAATGTCTGTAAAGGCTGCTTTTATGCAACTTTAAAATTACTTGTGTTTGTGAATGCTGTCTTTGAAAAAAGCTGACAGTAGGTACTGTATGGGTGTGGTTTTCTTTTTCTGTTTAAATCCCATATGGCCACAGCCTGTGGCTGCGGTTTGCATAAGTGTTACTGAGAAGACCAGACAGGGTGAGCTTTATTGTAGCAATCATTTGTGACGCTGAAAACCTTTCCTTTCTCTTAGATTCTGTTCTTTGTTTTCTGTTTTATATTGACAGCCTGGCAATGATGTCCCATTAGGCCTGTGTCTCTTACTGTACACAAAAGTTGCACATCGCTGAATGGAACTGTAAAGAACCAACTGCTGTATTTCAAAAGAAATATGCAGAAATTGTTTTATTATCATTTGTTTTCTGATTATATACCCTGAATTGTATGTTGTTTCATAAACCTTTCTTTTGTATGAAAGGGCATATTTTTTTAGCTGTTATTTATTATTCATTTTTAATCAAATCATATACTGCACATAATTTGATAATATATACAGTATCTAAAAAATATAAGCTTACTGTCTTTCTGAATAAATATATATATATATATTAATGAATTGTTTTGAGTATTTTCTTATGTGAGGGAGATTGAAAGCATAATTTTAAAAACATGAATATCATACCAATTAGTAGGAAAGTAGCCCTCATAGAGGACTCCAAGCTCACAAAGCCAGGCAGCTGTACTATATAGTATATGGATGTGCTTTCCTGCAGATGTAGACCTCCCAGGTTGTGCCAATTGGAATGCGTGCATTGATGTTGAAAAAGTTGCAGTAGGGAGCTGCGTCAGCATGCGTAGGCTGCAAGGGAACAGGTAAAGGTTTATCTCTTGACCTGAAGAAGGCTCCATAGCCGAAACATTGTGTCTCTTTTCTTTTCCTTTCAGCATGGAATAATCCTTTGCCTGTTCCTTTCCTATATACTGTATGTTGTGTGTTGCCATCCAAATGTGAGTGCAGACCAGACTCAGTGCATTTATTAATTGATGTAGTTGTGTTGAATGGTTAAAACATTAGGTATTGAATATGTGAGTCTGTAAAGACAAGGATGGGAAAGCTGCAGAAATCCACACTGTAGAGGAAACCAAGTGGAGACAACTACAAAAAGACAGGCATGGGGACAGCTAGCCAGCAGGGACTTGGATGTGTGACTAGAGCCAGCTGGAAGGCAGTTAATTTATGAGAGAGAAGAGAGATGAAAATCGGGTCTTCTGTGACAAAGGAAGGCAGCTGTGAGCAGTAGGAAGACAGCAGGGAAGATGGACCTGCTGCTAAGGGTGATGACCTGTACTAACATGAGGAGAACAGAGGTCATCAGAACCTGATATTTGCATTGGATTGTGTTCGGTATCCTTCCAGCTTCTACAATCTTTGCTATTCGGGGAATGACGGACAATCCTAACAGCCTGAGCGGTGGGAAACCAGCACATGGGAAATATTTCGTCTTCATGTCAAAAAGCTCTCACACTGGGAGGATATAGATGAAGGCATGACAAGGCATTGACTGTCCTGGCAGGTCAGAGAGAGGAGACACATTTGTCTGGTGTCCATCCCATTCCTAAGATGTGGAAAGGAAGGCAGGAGTAGCAAAGACATATCCAGGGATTAGCTCCACTTCAAGATGTGAGAGTCTCCCACGGGTGATTGCTGGCATGGACCCTGAGGCCATATGCAGAGATCTGGTCAAGAAGTGCCACGTTAGTATTCAAGAGGGAGCTGACAGTACCCATGAAGGAATGGATGGAGGAGGCACATGAGAGCGAGCTTGGAACGTACCAGCCCCCATTGGACATGTGTAAGGAGCAGGGATGGAAAACCTGGTGCCAGCCAGTTGGGGTGGTGACGACAGATGTCTTTGTAAATGGCTCTCAGAGTCATTGCAGTATCAGGAACAACATGAAAGACCATGAACAAGAAGCTGGGACCAGAGCCAGAGTCAGTGCCATGATGGCCATTGCAGAAGAAGCTCCAGATCAGGGCTGATCCCCCAGGATCTTGGTGTCATGAATAGTGCCAGAGAGTCCAGGAAGATGCCTTCACTAATGATTGGTTAGCACACAAATGTTGTCTTTCATATTAATTTTTTAATTCACATCATTCTCTCAAAAATTTCAAAACTACCATATTTTTAAATTTTACATGAAAGTTAATCTCTTTTCTTACTGGTTCCAGCATGTTTTAATTGCAGTAAATTGTTGAGCAACAAAATCCCCTTTTGTCATTTCCAGAGATGTACAGTACATCTTGCTCTTGTTAATATTTAGTATGTACTACAATACTCATATATAATGTGTTTAATAACAGTCCCTCAATTTAAAAATTTGATAAACATTTTTTAAAAGCTCTCACAATAAGTTTTGAAAACTTCTGACCACATATTAAAAACAAAGAGATCTGACATGTTTCATGTACTGTTTTATTCAAATTAGGAATACACAGATTGATTGATTCAAAACAACTAAAATATTTCATATTTTAAACCTCTCATATATTTTCTGAAAGGATACAAATACATCAACATAGGCCTTTACCTTACAGAAAAAAAAGCTGGTAGAAAAAAAGTTACTATTTCCAGTTTTCAGTATTTGTACTGTAGTTACATTCATGTATGAGTTTTTCACCACACTTGTACAGCACTGAAAGTTTTGGTTAGGCTCTCAACAATGGACATCATATTGGGTCAATTAAAACAAATGCATGTTCCTGTACTCCCAATGAATCAATGTACACTTGCGAATGTGGTCATAATGAAGATGTACTTTGTGTGTCATTTCTACGATATAAATGGGATTCAAAAGTGAAGGAAAGTCTTTAATGATTGTGCTGCCATACAGGTAATGCCAAGCAAAGCAAAAGCCCACCTGGAACTCATAGCATAGTGAAAGCATGCCATACACAACACAAAAGAAATGACTAAAAACTCACTTATTTTTGGGACATTTTAACCATAGCAACCGATATGTACAGCTAGGCATTTTTCTGGAGCAATCTGGAAGAAGTACTTTGCTCAAGGGTTACAACAGCACCCTGGTCATGGAGCCAGAACCGTAACAACTGCTCCACACTCCTGACTACACAAATATTGCACACAAAAGCAAACTACAGCCGTACTGTACTCACAGCTTGCACTAGCAATGATCGATATGTTAAATTGTTTATTGGAATGAAGTACAGCACCATACAAAAATACAGATAGTTTGATTTGGAAATTAGACCAGTCAATTTGCCAGACTGATCAAATAGTGTATTATCTGCAAAACTCCATGTTTTTACATGGGAACAAAGGGATTTCCCACTGAAAAGTTCCATGCTTTTTACTTGCTTCTTTTTTTTACTTTTCAGCAAGGTTTTGGCTGATGGCCAACCATGCTTTTACATGAACAGGAAAACCTACAGACAATACTGTTTTAACACTTTAGACTGTGAATGGTAGAACATTAATTTATAGTCCTTTTGAAGGATGAGTCAATTTTATTTAGCATTAACAGTGTGACATGCTATTGGAAGTAACTAAACTTTACTAAAGATTACTTCCATGTTAACAGAATGTAGATGGCCCCTTGCAAATGTTTTATGTTGCACTCTAGTATTCATAATTGGTTACTTATTGACATTTAAAAGTGTTATTTATACCGCCTGATATAAATATTTTACCTACAGTATGTTTCTTTTCACTTTTTCTCAGTTTAAGGTTCCCAATTTTACTCGTAGATTATCTCCCCAAGCATTAAAGCAATTCTGTAATATTCAAGTGGAAAGCTGAGTGTGAGCTGCAAAGGAACAAGTAGAGTTTAACTCCACGCTGAAAGTAAAAAGAAAGATGACCCTACACACAACATGTGTCAGGCACAGCAGAAGATGGCCCTGTCAGCTGAAATGTTGTTGTTTTTTTCTTCAAGTGCTTTAGCATGTGATAATCCCCTACTTGTTTCCCCCCAGCAATGGTCTCTGTATTGATGGAAGTGTTGCCACCTTTGTAGTCATGATTAAGTCCAAATTCGGAATTGAATCAACTCTGGATCTGGTCAGTACTGGGTTGGGTGTCCTCTAAAGACAACCAGACTGCTGATCTAAGGGATAATAATAATAATAATAATAATAATAATAATAATAATAATAATAATAATAATAACAATAAACTTAACAGAATGTCAACAACAATAAATAAAAAGAATACATAAGATAAAACAATTACAATACACAGAGGAGACTGAGGATGGTGGTACTAAAAAAAGCAGAGGGGTGAAGAATTGAACAGTTAAGTAAAGGGTTTTCTAAAGAAGAGGGTTTTGAGTCTGGATTTGAAGGAGTTTAGAGAACGTGACTCTCTGATATCCTTGAGCAGAGAGTTCCAGAGCTTGGGGGCATAACAGGAGAAGGCCCTGTCACCCATACAATGTAGATGGGCTTGGGGGACAGTAAGGAGACCAGAATTTGAAGAGCGAAGGTTGTGAGGTGGGGAGTAGGGCGATAATAGTTCAGACAGGTATTGAGGTGCCAAGCCATGCAGAGCCTTATAGGTGAGCATGAGGATTTTAAAATCCACACGGAATTTGACAGGAAGCCAGTGCAAGGACTCCAGGATAGGAGTAATGTGATCACTTGCACTAGACCTGGTCAGGATTCTGGCTGCTGAATTTTGGACATACTGCAGTTTGTTCAGAGTAGATTTAGATGCCCCAGCAAGTAGAGCATTACACTAGTCAATTCGAAAGAACACAAATGTGTTGATCAGCTTCTCAGCCACAGTTAGTGATAGCATAGGATATTTGGAGACTTGGCGGTGGCAATCTTCCCAGCAGAATTTCCAAACCAATGTCTGGTGACATGGTAATATGAGGTAATATGCTATAGGAGATGGAAAAGACAATAAACAAAGGGCCAGACTACTGTACTGGTTAAATTCTACAGTGTTCTTACAATTGGGCATCTCTACATTTCCCCCTTAATTCTATTGGTGAAGCAATTTCTCACTTCTTCACCCGATCTGCTGTTTCGTGGAGGTGTTGGCTCAAAAAGGCTGTTGCCCAATTCCCAGGCTGGTACTGCGCATCAGTGGTAGATGGCGAGGGTACAGTATATGTCAAGTGCTTGAGCATCCTTGGGATGAAAAGTGCTGTACAAATGCAAGGAAGTATTAGATAAAGAATGTGGATCACACAGAACAATTAATCTGAAAGTAGTGTATAAAATCTTGTACTTTCTGAGGATTTGTAAATGGCTGTAGTTAAAAGGATTACCTTCTGCAGTAAATGGTTTTTGTTTTCAATAAAAATAAGCCAATAGTTAATCCCATCCTTTCTCCCATTATCAGAAAACTGCTTTTTTTTTCTGGCGAAGGTTAATTATTAAAAACAGACGGTTTATTGGAATGGTTGTGTGGAGCAGTTCTGGAAGGGGAACAGATATGATAGCAGAAACTGTTATTGTTGCATGTGCTTTTGTTTTATGCAGCCTTACACGTTAATTACTCCCATAAACACCAGGCAGCTTGGGGTTGCTTAGGCGTCCAGGGAATATCTTTGTTCCACCCAGCTGCAACACGACACAAAGCACGCAGGGGCACTCACAGCTGCAGGGAGGGACATTGTGACCAGAACAGATATTTTTGGTCAGGAAAGCCACATAATACTTTTGTAGCCATCTCGGAGAAGTATAAACCAAAAGTCTGGGCGTGGGGACTGGCTCTATCCCCATGTTTGTAAATATCTATATTTTGTGGTTTTGTTGCATTATCAATTTTACATTCACGTGACCGAGAACCACACATTCAGCAGTTGTGCGGACAATATAAGCCAGAAACAACAAAAGATAGGCCGACATCAAAAATGCACTAGAAAGAAAAACTCTAACTCAGGGCAGGACCAGTCCTTCTGGGTTCGCCATTTTTTTGGGTAAAAGTAGCTGTTTGAAAGGTCTCATTATGCTTTCCCGACAATTAAAAAAAAGTAACATCCAGCAGAGTTCGAAACCTTCTGTCTCTGGAGAAGAGCCAGCAGAGGTGTCAGATTCCATAGTCTCATGTCATTGACTCCAGCTTTCATTCTGCAGAACAAGCAGCAGCTGCACAAGACAAAATACTCCAAACTCTCCCTTGCACTTTTCCTCTAGGAAACAGCTCAGAAGAGTGCTACCTTCAGCGATGAAAACAGGGCTGTGTGAGGTGGCCTGTGGAGCTGTAGTTAGTGTGTATTCAGCTGAAATGTTAAAGGCTCATTTACACTAAACGCAACATGAATTGAAACTGCACTGCGCCAGTGCTTAACCTGAAAAGGACATACAACTGTGAGGCATATCTAGTGTGGGCATGCCATTTTCAAGAAGTCATGCAGTTCCAGGGATGTGGAACTTTGGATGCAGTGTAGCTACATTGAATTGACAGCATTTTTGTTACTCTAAAACGTGGTTCAAATAACAAAAAATAGAAGAATAAACAGAGCAGCAAAGCATTTTGAAACCTACATGGTGTGAATGGCTAACTTAAACCTTAGCAAAAAGTATTGTTCGGGATTTCTACCTATTCTTTTTCACCTACCAGCAATTTTGCTAGGGCATATTGAAGGATTCTCCTTTCTACAGGTGGCTAAGTGTTACTGACTGTACAAAATAAGAAGTGATCTCTGTGAGATCACTTGAGAGCTGATCTCAGTGATAGAAGTGGGCAGAATCAGGGAGTGATGGGCACTTTTTGAAATGTTTGAAATGTGCAAATACAGTAACTGTAGCTCGTTTGCTGTTTCTAACTTTTTGCTGTTTTCTAATTTATTACAACTTCTGGTAAAGTTAATAAACTAGTAACATTTGCAGATGATAAAAAATAGGAGGATTGGTAAAATTGCAGAAGCAGCAAATGAAATGCATAACGATTTAGGTAAAATTCAAGACTTTCAAACGGAAGCAAGTGCAGGGTTCTACTGTACATGCAGGAAGTATGAAAATATAACTAAATACAAAATAGGGAACAGTGACAAACATTGGGAGTTTATTACTGAATCAAGGAATGTTAATGTTAAAACTTCAGGTGTGAGCACCTGAAGAAGGCTTCACGACCAAAACGTTGTGTTTTCTCTCTTGGAATTTTTCAGCATGGAATAAACCTATTACTTGTTCTTAATATAATTAATTGTAATGATGTAATATTTTATAATGTGTGCATAAAGCACTAGTAATTGTAGAAATAAAATCAGCTCAGCTGCTTTCTTCAGAAGCCAGAATGAACAGTGAGACATGCACCAGGGGATACAAGTAGACATTATGCTATAATACATTTTAAACCAAGAACTGAAGGCATTTCTTTAATGGAAGGTTTGACTTGGTTGGAAGTCTGGAACATGCTACCCAGCCTTTGTGTTGAAGCCGATACGCAGGCTTCATTCACAATGTGACTGGATGAGATTCTGGGATCAGTGAGCTACTGTACTATACTAATTACTAAACAGGCTAGATGGGCCCAATGGCCTCATCTTGATTGTAACTATTCTTATGTTGCTATTAAATAAAGAATGTGTAACACGTGTAGACTTTCTGACCATTTTAATTGCATAACCTCTTTACCTTCCTCAGATTATGTGTCTTGTGTTTGTGAACTGCTATATTTAGTTCACATTACAGATGTCCTATTGTAATAGCAATCAGGAACATGGATTCTTTCCTCTCTTAACCTTTTGGCAGTAGATTTTCAAGTATGATGCAAGTAGTTATTCTTCTGGAAGGTCGTTTTTTTCATCAGGCTTCTTGAGAGTCCAAAGAGAGAATCTGGTTATTTGATGCAGTACAATCGGGCACAGCTGTTATAGAAATGTGAGTCTGCTTTTAAATCAACAGACTCTTTTGTTTCGCTGCATGCATTATTTTATTATAGTATGATTCCGTTATTATCAGTGGATGAATTGATTGATTATCATCTTGGCATTCCAAGATAAATTTTATTGTAGGTTCCAATCCAACGCTGCAGGGACACGTGTGCATGAAAGGCCCAGTAAAGGAGATGCCTTTATTATCAAAAGCTGAATTTCAGAAAGAGAAGCAGATGGCTTGGTTATGTGCAGATCTCAGAGGATACATGTGTTGTCTTCATCTCTCCATGACCAGGGAAGGCAGTGACAAGCAGTCCAACAGGCTGAATTAAAATTTAGCAATCCACCACTGGGATTAACATAAAAAGCAGAAGGATACTTGGATATTTCACTTTCAACATAAAGTCTTAGTTACACATACGATTAAAAGGTCTAATCATCACCAGACTTTCCTTAGCCTTGGATGTCCACTCCAAATGAAAGCATTGTCTGTAGTGAGAAAGTATGCAGCTTTCATCATGCAGTCAATTTGAATTGATTTATTGAGATACGAGACTACTCTTGGTTAAAAACTTTATCCAGATTGACTTGTAACGTTATGAAGACTCCTTATCCCACAGCCATTTGTCCAAACCACAATCAATTTCATTTTGGAACTCGACATTTAGTAGCTCTTCCCCGTAATCTGCAATGAATATATTCTGCCCCTCTGTTAAGTAAATGGATACTGAACTGAATTGCACAGCCTATTGTAAAGGTCTGCCACAGTCTGGAAGGTATCACAGCAAGCATGATGAGAATACTTCTCCTACAGGAGTCCTGTGTATCACTGGGCAAACAAGCACACGCAAACAAAAAAAACAAGGAAAGGTGAGCATGGAGAAGAACAGGCAAAGTCCAGCACCCAAGAGAGCTGGGACAAACCAGCACTAACCTCCACAACGCCATGCCATTTGTGTGGGCAGTCATTAAGCGAGAAGACTACCCACTAAGCCAGAATTAAGCATTGAAACTACATTCACATTAAAAACAGAATTCTGCAGTATGCAGAAGTTAATTATATTGCACTCCCATTTCTTATTTTAATTTTTGTTTCTAAGACACCACCAGGA
This sequence comes from Atractosteus spatula, assembly GCF_055471065.1. Taxonomy (NCBI): domain Eukaryota; kingdom Metazoa; phylum Chordata; class Actinopteri; order Semionotiformes; family Lepisosteidae; genus Atractosteus; species Atractosteus spatula. Next base: position 3,749,462 of record NC_142708.1, on the reverse strand, counting down.
CATTGAACAGAACTAAAACACTTTGTTGCCAGCTGCCTTTTGGGGTTATTGTTATTTTTACTTGCATATCTATCAGGTAGGAACAGGGAACATCACTGTGTATTAACAGGTGCATGTTTTCAGGAGAAGTCGGAGAGTATTTGCTGCAGGCAGGAGAGCAGTGACATTCATGTCCTCAGGAGATTCCTGGTATCTATTCTCACTTCTGTAGCACTCCAGGAAGGCAGCCTTTGGCAGTGGAAATTTCATCATCACTTCTAATTGAAGTGAACACAATCTTCATACACATGGTTAAGTTTCCAGTGGTTAATGAGTATGTGTTTGTTTCATTTTCATGTTAACTTTTCAAAGAGAGAGAGGGGAAAATCGACACAAGCTTTTGAATTGCAAGCAATGGAAAAAAAGCACACAATGCAGATGAGAGTAAGGCCTCAGGGATTCTCTCCTCATGGGCCCCCAGTACAATAACTTTATTTTTCCTGCTGTTTACTAAATCCCTTGCTCCACAGAATGCCTTTTATTTTCCTTTTGAAAAATAAAATGTGTGGTCCTTTTTTTTCTAAAAACATGCCTTGATTTCTTGTGTAATCTGTTAATCAGCTTGTGTTTCAAGCTACCCTTTGAGAGTTTTAATGTGTTGATCATTATTGTTTTTTGAACACAATGACAATCAGCATCTACAGTAAATTTAACTGAAGTAATGTAGTAAGTGTAGTAATGTCACTAAGTTTAACTTAATTTTACTGACCTAATTCATATTAGTGTGCTTGCTTTTAGAAATTTAACATCAGCTTTGTTTGTATGATACCTATTGTATCTAAAGGTATCATGGCTTAAGGTTTATTTTAAGATTTAAGATTTAAGATTTTAAATTATATGAAATATAAGATTTGAAAGGATTCAACAACTGATGGAGTTGAGTTTTCAACTGGTTAAAAGCTGCCAGTTAACCTTTTGATCAATTAAAATCTGTTAATTTGTCATAATCTGTTAACAGGGATAATTGATGGACAGCAATTTTCACGTCCTGCCTCAGAGTACACATTCCACTTCCTAATGTTGGATATCAGCCTGCTCAAAGGTATACTCTGTGTCAGCCCTTCACCTATGCCTTTCTATAATTTTGTCCCTGACTTGTTTTAAAAATTCACACCGGCCAACTGAGGGATCTTACGCAGATAGATGTATTTATTTTGATAAATATTGTACAGTCAGAGGTCATTCAGCTAATTATATGACTTCGTAAAGTACTTTTGTGCACCTTAATCTAAATTAGGAACGGTAAGGGTTTAGTCCCTGTTCAAAGGAAATGGAAAGAGATGCAACGTTTTGGTTGTGGAGCCTTCTTCAGGTGTGACAACAGGATCTTGTCTTTCCCTTCAAACATGAAATAAACCTTTTCCTGTTCCTTTGCAGCCTATGCATGATGACACAGCTCTCTACTTAAATCTAAATTAGTTTAAGTTTCTCAGCAAATGAGGTGATTAGTTCTACAATCAGCATATTTTGGTTTTAGATCTTTTTTTTGCAGTTTTTGCAGATTTCCTTTACAAAATGTGTTCGGTCTCTGGGACTCACCAATCAGGTTTTAAATAAAAGTACAGGTTTGGGCATGTGCCCGCTCTAACACACACAGTACTGTATGTCACGGAGACCTTTGCCACAGAATGCAGGTGCTACTCTTTGCTCTGGTGACCAGGTAGGCAGAGGAGAGTGAAAATACCACCACTTTGGTATTTTCTAGATCAGTCCTCAGTTAACACAAACGTCAGTCCAGCTCCACCTCAGACATCTGTTAAGCCAGGTGTTTATTGTAAACTACTACATCTGCCACTAACTAAACATCAGGGGATAATGTAGAACGTGGCAGAAATCTGCAGTTCCTCAGATATTTCGAAGCTCATCCATTGTACAGTGCATTTTGCTAGGCCTTGCACAGTGAATTATGTTCAACTGGACTCTGAAAGTTAGCACTCCCACTCCCTGGCATGTTTAACAAAATTAAAGCTTTTTGGTTTGTTTGCTTGTTACTTTGAACATGAAATATTTTTCTGAGGTATTTCTTTCAAAAACAGTAAACTACCTTAAAATAATGTGCTGCATAACTACTGTTATAAATGTTAGAAATAAAATTTCCCATTATGACTGCTTTTTATACTGCTGCCGTAGTCCACTTCACCAACTTTTCTTGTAGTACGTGTTCACTTTTTGCTTTTAATTTTTTTTTCCTGAAGATGGTTCCCAAGTAATGTTCCTGATTGGCTCAAGTACTAAAGGTGCCATTTTGAGCTCAGTCTGGACCCTCTACTCTAGAGATTGCTGGTAAAATTTGGGCAGCTCTGACTAAGATGCCCCAGGCATCAGTGCACAGTTAGCCTGATGCATCTCTGGCTGTTTGTGTTTGAAGTCAGGCAGAGTGTCCTTGCTTCACCAGGCACCTGTGAGCTTGCAGTGTCAATGTTGACAGCTGGATCTATGGTTCCTCAAATGCCGTAGGTCTCCAATGGGCACTGTGGCCTTGAAAGAGAAGTAGGTGGCACATTTGGAGCCCATGTGTGTATTGCCTTCATTTCTACTGTGCTAGCAGAGGTGTCACTGAGCCAGGTAACTATATATAGTGACATTTCTACAAAGCATTTAGGTATGATTGTATACATGGTTGTCATTGCCATATTTATAAATAGAAATGATTTACAGAACCAGAACTCATTAGAATGTAAGAGGCCCTATAGTTCATAAAGAACTTGTTTATTCCTGGAGCTCATTAATTCTCATTGGTTTCTTTAACCTTTAGCTGAAATGACATTTGAACTGATCATGGAGATAAATTATTAAGCTGAAGGTAACAAAAAAAAAGTGTTTGCCATCAGATTGTTTTAGAAACCTTCCCCTTCTGGTGGTGAGCTAGTGGTCACAGTTTAGCCCTTCTGGTCAGCCATCACTTACAGCAACGACAGGCCATTACATGCAGGAGAGCGTGAGACCACACTGGAACTTGAAATCACTGGCTATGTCTGCAGCAGTAGGAGATCTGAAGCTACACTGATAGGGGATGGAAAATACACAACAGCAGAGATTGAGAGATTAAATTTACATGTCAGATGTTGTTAAGTAACAACACTCACAGAATAATCATTTTACATTTCTGGGCTTAGAATTAAGCCTTAAAAACCTTAAAAATCAAGGTAAAGCACCCAAAACAATCACTTCCAAATAAAAGCATGTTATGGACACATACAGTATACAGTATATTGAAGATTTAGACAATGCCTCATATAGAGTATAACAATGTACAGGTATACAATCTTCGAAGACTAAATCATCTGCTGAACCAATGCACCACTTACTGTTGTTCACCATTGCTCGTGCAAACTCACGCATGGTTTAAAAGCATCGGTTCAGCAATCATCTGTAGCTGTCCAGCGACTAGCTCGGAAACACTTCCACAGAGGCTTTAATTTCGACCCACCCTAGCGAAACCCTCTTATGCATTTCTTCAGCAAAACAGCAGTTGCAGTTTGCTTTTGCATATGCTGTGAGGAGGTCATTGTCATCAAAGCAATTCATGTCCATGTTTCATACATCCCTTAGGAAAAACTTCTGGTATATGAACATAATTTACTGACTGAGTTCAATGTTCAGATGGCATTTCACCAGTCAGTCTCACATCACCACCAGTGGTGTAGCTAAAAGGCCCTTTTTGTGAGATTGCCAAAAATCTTTCTTCCCCATATTGGTCTGCTCCCTCGATAATATCAGCTGAAAACCTTAAATCAACTCAAGCAATGTTGTCTTTGACACATATCCTCTGCTACCGTCTTCAGCACATACTGAGAAGGGGGAATGAGCAGCAGAACAGCAAGAACTGCCTGTGAAGCTGAATGCCTTGACACTAATGTAATTCAGGCCACTCGTGTTTAAACTGTGTTAAAGGCTGTCTTTAACTGTTATGATTTCAAATCTGTGTCCTGGCGCTGACGAAAATTCAACCCGCAATCTTTCCAGTAAATGCTGTGATAATTCTTTCTTATCCTTTTATTTCTGATAACAGCTAACATCTCTGTTTCTCTATCCATCTTCTATTTTAATTTTGCAACCTGGCTCTGAAATGCTTAGCATCTTTTGTAGCTTTGCATGCTAAGAGACGTGAACACAAAGAGAAAAGAATTGGAATACATTTGTCCAATAGATGACAAATTTACTCGAAGTTACTCATTTAAGTAGCACGGGAATTACCGAAGCAATTTTGAGCGAAGTACAACACAAACATCCCATCCAACATTCTGGCCCATAAGCTTCTGTTCCAAAGCCACATTAATCTACACCACTGCTACAAGTTTTTAGTTAATGAACTGTTACTTGAACGGTAGGCACAGCTAATACTGTATATTTGAAATCAATTGCTACTACATGTAATAAGTTGTCATAAGAAACAACTTTTCTAATTTATAACTGAAATAATGTAGTTTTATTATCTTAAATTTGTTTTGCACAACAGTTAATTGCACATTATTGTCAGACATTTGGTACAGACTTTTATGAGTGCAGGTCTATTGCATTTATAAACAGGGCTTTTTAAGCATTCTGCAGAAGGCCCCTACAAAATGAAAACCGATTCAAGGAATGCCCTACTTTTACAACCTAAAAGAACCAGATCTTTTTAGTGCTGAGAAAAGAAGGCTTTAGATGGATCTGATTCAAATATTCAAAATCCTCAAAAGCATTGGCAAAGTGAACTTAAAAGACTTCTTCAGAGTCAACAGGCAATCGAGAACCAGATACACACATTGAAACTAAGGGGAATCGCATTCACAATCAAGATATGGAGGCAATTCGTTTGGCAAAGGGTTGTGTGAGTCTGCAACAAGCTATGTAGCAATGGTTTTGAAGCTGATACCTAGGCATCTTTCAAGAAACAGCCAGAATGAGATCCTTGAATCAATTTACTACTATAAAGCTGAATGGCCTCATCTCATTTTCAACATTTCCTCCTTTCTTATGTTCACAGTTGTAAACAGATGTTTGCCACGTATTCCATTTAAAGAGTTTGTTCACACCTTCCAGGAGCTGTTCTGATGCTATTTAACATTTTATTTGAACTGTGTTTAAAAATTTGTCTAAATCTGTCTGTGACAAAAACACCCTGTGTGGCTCTTCGTGAGGATTCAGCATCGAAGCTGAATGTGAAGGTCTTAACACAATTCCACACAGGGCTGTGAGATCTTCATCTAGTCTTCGTCTAGGTTCCATAAGTCATTGTGCGATGGGATCTTCATGTCTACATTGAACTTTCTGAGGAAGCAGAGACAGCTCTTCTGATCTGTGGTATCCAAAATGTGAAGACTGGAAGCTAGTTGACTAGGGTTGATTTAAGTGTCCCTGACACTATCCACACCGCACAGTTGTTAGGGTTCAAAAGGTTTACTGTGATTGCTGGGACACCTCACTATATACTACATCTGTGAATATCCCAAAAATGTCTCAGAATGTCCCAGGACAAGTGTTGCTGTTACAGGAAGCCAGAGACAGGATCTCCAATATGATCTGTCTCGCTTTCTGATAAGAATATCTCAAGACCTCAACCTCAACTGAGATGTTGGTAGATTTATCTTCAGTCCAAAGTAATGGTCAGTGTACTTCGAGTTGTCTCATGAGTGGTGTTCTCACTATAAAACCACACATTTTGTCCAGGTGATACTCTGGTCATTCCCAGGTTTTACGGAGGTTAAAGTGGCTGTCACTGATCACAAGCATCAGGGGATGGATTGTTCTCTGATAATGAATGGCACCACTGTCCTGTAACTGGCCTACTTAGTGGCGGAATATTATAGCCCGGCCTGGTCTGATATTTCATACAAACACTGAAACATACACTATCCCTGTGGAGCCATCTTCTGGAGAACATTCAGCCATCAAAACTGAATGTTCAACCATGACCATAACAATGCATCTCACTCATGACTCAGGTTTCAGTCCTGACTCTATGAGCATGCTGACACCCTCCCAGAATGCTTCATATATAAGAAAGAAACAAATTGAACATCACAAAGCTGTACCTCATTCGTGATCCAGGCATCATTCTGACTATGACATTTGCCAGAGACGCTAAAGTGCCCTCAATTGCATCAGGACGTCAACAGGCCAATATGCACATTCCTCCTTAAATTGAAAGTTCAGTGTGATTAGGACACTGCACCTTAAACTATAGCCCCTATAGTGAACTACAGTAGGCAGCACTCCTTTAGTGAGGGAACAGCAAAACTAAATGTAATCTCTCCCATAGCATTTTAATGGCTAGAAGGTCTCGACATTCGTAAGACACAATAATACCAGGAGAAGAAGTGAAGGCATGGTAGAGCTTAAGAAGATTCCAGAGGGTCGTGTAGTCCAGAAGTATGTCAGCAAAGATAATGCCCATTTTCTTTTTACATGGGAATCCTGACAGAATGTGGCCAGTGATCAAGGCTACATGGTCACTTTTCAGGGGAACCCACCCCTGCCCCTCTGGGTGGACGTCCTCAACGTTGTCAGGCAGGTGTTGGAGCAGAGACTCTGCCATGCCTGGTGGTTGAAGGGAGAGAGAAATTAATGGTACAGGGGATTCATCAGGCTTCAGGAAGGTTAAACAGCCTTCTCCTGGTGTTCCTCGTAACTCTTAGTGTTTTTGGTGTTTTGTGCAAACTCATTAACATAAAAGTGCTCTCAACCAGCCACTGGAGCTACTGGAGCTTCTCCATTGTCCCAACGAAAGAAAAAGATGATGTTTCAGTCCAACTTCAAATCCCAGTGAGGAATAAATAATTCCTTAGTGAGAAAATCTTTTCTGCCTCATCTGTCCCTGCTATAATTATGTGCACTCATGACTGATTGGACATGATTTCCCTTTAAAGGCTGCGAAAAAAAGGCAGCACAATTTAGTGTTTCAGAGCACATTTGAGACACCAAAAAAGTGAAAATGGGCACAAGTGCCAAAACACTTCCTGAACTCCTATAATTAGAACCTTCTTTGAAAGAAGAAGCAGGCATGCTTGACTGCCATGCAGTTGTCCTTTAATAAGTTTGCTGCAAATTCTATTTTAGCATATTATTAAGATAAACAGATTTCAATTTACAAAGGGCAAGGGAGTTCCTCTAAAATATTTCCTAGATTATTATGCTAACTGTGATTAGGGCAAATGAGCAGGTTATTAAGCAGCTGCCCCAGTTTTTGGAAGCCTTTCATCTTTATTGATAACGGCAATAGAAATAATTTTAACACCAATAAAATATTAGTTTTTATATAATACTATTAAAAGGTAATTGGATTACTTTTATTCAGTTTCACCAGTTATAGTACACTGTATTCACAAAATTAAATTGGATTTTTCTTGCTTTTCTGAGTATTTTACCATGCACAAGCTCTCCAGCAGTTAAAAGTTAAGTTTGTTGAAAAGTACACAAAATCCCAAAACAAGGAAATTTGGTATTTCAGTATATAACGGAATTACAAGAAATTGTAATTCCCCTTCTAAATACCTCATTTTCAACGTTTAGAAATCTCGTCAACTTATTGAAAAGTAGTGCGAGGTTTTGCCTGCTGTTACAGTGCGTTTGTCATTTCCTTCAAGGGACAATGAGAAGCGGAAACAAACAGAGCCATATTGCTGGCATTGATTTGATTGTTAGAGGTTGACAAAGCTCTGTTGTCCTTTTTAAGTCTTAGCTCTTCCATCCTGTATCAATGGCCTTCAGACACTATGGAATTTCTGTGTCCACTGTTGGCCCTTTGACAAGATTTCAACAAGGACATGCTGTTAGAGTCGGCTGATTATTTTATCCGAAGAGTTTCAGAGGACAGGTTGGGCAGCAGCTGCTTCAAGCAGAGCTCCGTTTATTTAAGATTTTCGTGTGCCTTGGTGAAACACCCAGCCCTTCACAAGCAGAGCTCATTTTTGTGAGCAACAATGGGTAGAAATGCCATTATTTATAGGATAAATGAGGCAGTTCATTAGCTTATTTATCTCATAATGTCTATTAATGCACAATCTATTATACTCCTCTTAGGTAGTTATTCTCTCCTTTTATACTTCCAAGTTGGTATAAAATGTAGCTTTTCTAAAACGTATCAGCCCTTAACTGCCTATATATATATACAAATGTTATTTTTTTCCCAAATGTTAAACATTTTTGATTATATATCAGTTATTATTAGCTATCCCTCTTAAGTGGTGTCTTGTATACCGTAGATTAGAATATTTTCTAACATTATTATTAGTATATTTTAATTTTTCAGAAAATGTAGGTGAAACTTTTGCTCTTGATTTTACTTTTCTGCATCACAAAAGTACTGTGTAAAAAAATACTATGAAATAAAAATGGGAATCTACAGTCCAGAAAACAACAGAAGGTAGGAATATACTGTAATTTTCCAAAAGGCTAATATCCAGAAATTGTGTTTAGAGAATGCTTCCATTCTCTTTAGTATTATTTAATTTGTATCAGTTTGGAAAAAAAACAACGTTAAAAAGATTATGGTATATTTCCAAGGTCTTTTTCAGTATTTTCAGTAAACTTTAGTATTATTTTGATAGCTTGGTGTCTCTTTAGCTGAAGGATTTGTGGTCTCTTTTGCTCCTTACTCTATCCTCTGTGGTCTTTGGTTCATTCCTGAGAGAAAGATTCAAAGCCTTTATTGCTTATCTGTGATTCTAAAATGTGGCTAAAGTATGTTTTAATGGTAAGGTTATTCATAATGGTGAGTTTTTCTTGTAATCTGTTTTGTGAAAATAACTTGTAAAATTATTGAAAATAAAATTTCAATTGACGACTGTGTTATCGTTACTCCTGATTTATATTTTTCATTTCTTGTTATTTGTATGAACAGTATATTGTATATAATTTATTTTATACTGTGCCTTGCAAGTGGTGCCATGAAATAGGTTAAATAGCTGATATTTTTGAAGTGTTAGTTTTCCTTGTTTCTAAGCCTGTATGATTGATTTAATGGATTTTCAGAAACTCCTGCATTTGAGCAGGGATTAGAGTATTTCTTATGGGTACACCTGTAGTATAAATTGAACTGCGTGCCTAGAAGAAAATCTTTCTCCAGTGATGATTGTAATGCCTTGATTAAAATGATTAAAATGAAACATGTGCAGTGAAGAGAGGAAACATACAGCATAATTGTCAGCTCTTAATTTTTACATTTTACAGTACATGGCTCAGGGGTAGATAGGAAAAGGAAATCTAACCTTTGATCCAAAATCCAGGATGTAATTTCAATTTCATTTGGATCACTTGCTAAAATGTGGCAGTTCTCAGGCTCCGGGCACAGTTCCAATGGCTCTTGATGAGGAAATGAAAGAAGGAGCTGAGCAGTGAATGAGGGAGATAGGAGAGGCAGAAAGAGCTTTTAAAGAGGGGTTTATCCAAAGTAATTTTGAAAATCACAACTTCTTTTGTAAAGTCAGCGTTTCAAATCAAAGTGTGTCCAATCGCATTTAATGCACCATTTTTGCAAAATGATAAATTTTCAAATTAGACATACATCCTTTTTTTTCTTTAGGTATCAGCTCTCATGAGCATGGAGCAGAAATGAGAATTTTAAATGCATTGTGGTGCCAAACGTTAAGCCCAGAGGGAACTTTCTGTACAATTAAAAAGCCAAGAGTGAAGATATGTTATTTTACTGCACAGCATTTGGTTATTGTGCAAGCAATATTATGCAGAGTGGCTTGTTTACATGACTAAAAGTGGAAAATAAACTAAAGAAATATACACAAGCCCCCAATCTGTACAAATCCTTTCTTTTCTTCCAAGATGTTTCTGATGTGCTCCTTAATGTTGTGATGAAATCTATAATTTCAAATGTATAATAAATGGAAACTGATAAATGGTTTGATATATCGAGGTTATCCTCAAACACACACATGGAAACACACCTATTATATAATGGATATTTTATACACACATATTTCTTCTCATGACCCACTTCTATGCGGCCCACATTTTCTGCTGTCAGGTTTAGAGCATCTGCAGACCTCTCAGTGTCCAGGGCCCGCCTGCATCTGGTCCTAATCAGCACCCAGCTGTTCCACTGGTATGGCAGGCACTGTGATAGCGTTTCCTCCTGAGTCACTGACTCACTCTGTCACCTAGGACACTGCTCCTGAGCCCTGCCATGCGCACGGTTCCTGACACACACAGCCTCTGTCCTCAGGCACAGCGTAACTAATTTATTAGTGTATTGATCATGTGAGGTTGAAGGTTGACTGTTCTTTTTCTTGCTGAACTCTGTGAAAATGTCCAAATGTCCATGTGATTTTTTCCCATTTATAATCATTTTTCTGCCCTGCTGTCTTCTCCACATAAAGTTAAAGCCACAGATGTTCTCCTTGTAGCTAAGAACAGCTGATGAAGAATCGTGCCTTCATTCCACTGCGTCTGCTACAGTATTTCTCTATGGTAGCCTTCAGAGCTAGGGGCTGTGCCCTCATTTCCCTGGACATTGTAATTTGGTTTTAACGGCACATGTGTTCAGTACGCCAGAGCAAAGCTCGACATCAGTGCATATTAGCTCTTTATTATTGAAATTGCACCACCCCAGCTGTAGACTAGAGGGATATCCATCAGCTGTTCTTGCTGTTCAAAGTATTGCTGTTTTTTTGGCATAACTTTGTGAGGTCTCCCACCAGAGAAACACATTCTTTCTTTTAAAATCCTCAGTTCACAAAAATGCTAACTTTCTGTAAATGGTCACTGATCCTCTTCTAACTCCTCTGCTTTGTTTTAATTGTTTGCTATGGACATGTTTCACAAAACACTTATCATGTTTTACAGTGTGGTATACAATGTGAAAACAACAGCAATGAGTGACAAGTTTTTTAAAACCGTAGTTTTGCATCCCCTTTTGGTCCTTTAAACTTTCAGAGTATGTTTTTATTTTAGTTTTTTTTTTAAAAAAGCATGTTAAAGGGGGAGTTGGAAGGTGTGTGCTGTGTACATTTCCCACCATCCGTTTTTGTCACTTCTGCTTGGAATATCATTACTAATGTTGACATTTGTTCAGAAAAACATATCTGTAAAAGCTGATTGGGTGGAAGAATACAACAGGACCAACGCCGGAAAGCCTGAAACCCATCAGCTCAGTGGTACACACTGAAGTGGGTACGTCAGAGATGTCTTTTTTAGCTCATTACGAGGTTATTTTAATTTGAATAGCAAACAAGATGGATGTGAATCACAGCTTCAAGAACAGCAAAACACACACAACAGAAATGTAAAAAGTATTTTCATTTATGGCCATGCAACGTAATTTAAATTAACTTTGTGCTCATCATGAATTATTTAATTATTAAAATTATTTCAGCAAAGCAAAAAAAAAACCCAACTATCTAGAGTAGAAATATTTGAATTCAATATCTAAACCTGTTTTCCTTGACGGTAAATCTGTTGTGGCTGAACCAAGCATTTGTTTTTTTAGAAACAATTGGTTACCGTAGAAATCTCGCCTTAATCTTGTATTCTTCCACTGTTTTGCAGTCAGTGTTATGTGCTGAGTTACACTGCGCATCAAAGATTGTCACTTATTAGCACTGAAACACTGTGTTACATCAGCCTAATAAAATGGGATTTTAAATATTTGAAGAATGAAGTAACCTTAATTATAAGGAGATTTAGAACTATAGTATATACAGTACATTTAGCATTTTTGTAAAAAGAAAACATCCACGTATTGCATTACTGTATATTTCACAAAGCTAATAGAGAGAAGATCAAACTTGAAATACTACACTATACCCCATTAGCATAAAATATCAATGAGTTACGAATGCAGAAAAATAGAACGAAGGGTCTTACAGTATACAGTGTTCGTTGACTTTTAAAATATTTTTACCTGCTCTAATCTGTCAGTTTTCAGACTGCAATAACATATAATAAGCATCGCCTTTCTTAAGTACGTCCTGATTCGTAGAAAAAAAAAATTAAATAAATAAAAATAAAGGTTTCCTTTTGGGTATATTTGAGATGTGGACCTCTGAGTAAAGTTTTCTTTTCAGAGCTTAACACACATTCTGAAACAAAGCCAATGGAAACAGAAAATACTGTATTGTAGACCCTCTGGTTTTGGCATTAACAGTATTTACCTTGAAGAGCCAATGTGTCTGTTTAAACAGCTAAATGTTTCCATACCCACTGGAATCTCATGCTGAATACCTATATTCAACCTACTGCCTGACACAAGGGAATAGCCACAGAAAATGATCAACATCTTCTAACTTCAGACAACACAGGTCTTGTACTGATTTTAAGAGGGTATGCCTTCCTGGTTATATATTGCTTTTCTTTCCCTGCTTCCTATGTTTGCTCATGCAAGTATACAATATTGCAGCAAATATGATACATTATATGTGGACTTAAGTGACGTCTAGTATAGATTTTGCTGTTACATACTGTACTATAGGTCACTCTCGGCTCCTCCTCCAGTATTACAATTTTTCAATTGTTCCCCACATGTTATATTTATGATCCTCGTTTGATTCATTGAGCTCAGTGCTGAATAAAAAAAAGGTGCTTAATTGGATTTGAAATGGCTTTTCAAAAATGCTATTCTAGAAACTGAAAATACCTGTATAGTATGAAGCAACATGACTTTGCCATCTTTTGAAAGTTATACTTTGTGATGCTTTGAATGCTTAAGATGATTTTCATGTTGTCTTTTTACTAACAATTACATTTTTATATGTGGCAACATGAAATGATTATGTATTCACCCCTTCCAATAATTTTGGTGAATTACAGTGAAGGTACAGTACACAAAGTTGATTATTTTCTTACTCTTTTTGCCTGTGCGGAAGATAGAATTCAAGATCTGAAAATCTTTTGATCTTTAACACGTAACTCGTAGCTTTGAGGCCAATCAAAATGGGATTGTTATATTCCAGGAACTTTCAAGTTAGCAGTCCATTCATTTTTTACCTACTAATTGCTTGCCTGTCCTGGCAATCAATGGGCACAAGGCAGGGATAATACAACATATTTCCTCTGCAAATTTTGACCTGAAGTATATTTCTGGGGGATTTTTGGCTAACCTGACTTGCATGAGGGCAATGATAATTGATCAAGTCATATTATAGCTTTAGAATAACCCACCCAGTGAAAATATGGCTGCCCTTTGCATTGGCAGTGTGGTATTTGTGAGGTACTGTAAAATTGTTTTCTAGCTTAAAATACCTGTTGTACCTGTGCATCTGCAAGAAAGTGAGTTGCTGTAAACAGGAATTTAATTTGCATACTGGATTCTACTTCAGAACTAATTTGCTTGAGCAGCAGAAAATATTTGCTGATATACAATTTAAATCATGTTCCCATGTGCTGCTTAAATGAGAACACAAATGCCATCCTTACAAAGGAGGATGCTGTTTGTATCTCCTTTCACTGCTGGGGAGGTTACCCAGAGCTAGAAGACTGCTTAAGTTTTCTCTAGGGCTTGTAAGAAAGAGCGTGATCTGAGAGACGAACCCCTTCCTCTCAGACCTCATTTCAAAGCAATACATTGCAGTTCCTCTGAGCACAGAAGCAGAGATTTTCAAAAGTCACATTTAACACACACAGTAGCTCTGTCAGGGGGCTCTTTGAAAGTGAACATACCAAATAACTCGTCTTCTCCTGTCCTGTCCTCCAGACAAAATGAAGAACAAAAAATAAGCTTATTTTTAAATTGTGTTCTGAAACTGTATAATTTCAGTTTTGCCTTTTGTGAAGAAGGGCAAATTCATTGCTTTACCATGAAACAGCAGCATCTGGATAAAGATGATGTTAGTGCACAAATATTAGAATAGAATGCAGTGTCACCAGGTGTTCTCGCCATTGAAAAGCTGTTGCAACAAAAGCACTCTGCTCATTTTTTATTACTATGGTATTTTTCGATTAGTTTATCGTTCGTATTTTTAGATGATGTTTTGTTGAGGATGTGGTGTTGACTTTATTATTAGTTGCAGTAGTCTGTAGCAGAGAAGTCTAAAAACTAAAGGTCCAAAAGAGCTGTTATTTGAGTGAATCTTGGGATATAAAATACACAGGATCAACTGTTAATAGACAACAATTAATATCTCGCTGTCTTAATTTATTTTATATATTTGCTTCAACATTATTTTTGCAACTAATAACTAAAAAAAATCAGACTGAGGTTCCATTGCTCTCTTTCTGCTTTTGTAACTAAACTATGAAAGCAATGTTTAAGCAGGAGGCTAGAACTCCCAGTACTTAAAAACCATAGCTCATTGTACCTTGTGAAAAGCTAGGCACATAAACAGCAGTCATGCGCCATATGAGTATCATAACTACTAGCCACTAGTAGCCTCTAGACAATTTCTTGTTCACAAGTACCAAAAAGTATAAAGGTAAACTTTAAATACATTTACATTATGCTGTGTATTTTACAGTATGCATTTCACGTGATAAAAATACAATGATAATCACGGCCACAACAATTACAATAAAACTATCCAGAAGGGTTCATGACAATTGAAATGTTTCATTCACTTCAGTTCCAGTCCACACACAGCTGCATGAAATGAATGAACACTAATAATGCCAAGACCTGACGCAGTCATTGAGACTGAAGAGTGCTCAGGATGGAGAAGAACTCTACTGGAGATTATATACGTCTATATACAATAGTATGTAGTTCAAAGGAATCCTAAAAACCTCATAAAAGAATAACACACACTCTATGTTCTATTTTTTTCACGTATTAGTATATTATAGCAATTTAGAGGGGTAAAAATACCAAATACAGATTTTCCTGGCTTGCATGCTTCTTTTTCCAGTGGAAGTGGTTAAAATATTTTAAGGCTAAATTCTTTTTGGGTGGTCTTTGATTCATGCAGGACAATGCTGTGTGGCAGTGGTGACCCAGGTTTAGCAGATGTCTGGCATTCTAAAACCAGACCCGTACAGTGCATAAGGAAAAATGATCAGCATTATTCTTGGGAAAAAAAATTGATATGGAAATTGAGTACTAAATCGTTTACTGCATTGAGGCGTTTTCCTTCAGTAATTGTGCACAGCCTCGCAGATTCTTTCAGGGAGTATATCCAAAGGTGTTATCATGACTCCAGTGAGGTATCTAATCAGCTCCAAGTGTAGCTGAGAGCACTTAACTTAGCCCATAAGGTCATTAGCTAATGATAATGTGAAGGTCTGAAAAAGTAATTGCTATCTCTCATAAATGATAGGATGAAAGTGTGGAAAGCAGAAAGAGGTCATTCATTAGCTTTTAATATACAGCAAATGCAGAAAATACCATAACAAATTGTACATTATTCTGAGATCATCTAATTTTGATGAAGTCTTAAGAGTCCACTTATAATGGGTTGAATGATTTAATGCTCTAAATAACCCTTTTGTGATTTACACACACACACGCAGAGATACTGTAAGTACTGTATCCATCCTTCCATTTTTCAGCTGCTTTATCCAAGCAGGCTGCAGGGGAGCCAGAAACTGGCAAGCAACGGGCACAACGCCGGATTCACCCTGGACAGGCACGCCAGTCCACCCTAGGTCACGCACAGACACGCACACACTCGCACCAGGGCCAGTTATTACAGAAGCCAGTTCACCTCCCAGCATGTCTCTGGACTGTGGGAGAAACCTGAGTACCTGGAGGAAACCTTCGTGAACAGGGGGAGAACATGCAAACTCCACGCAGATATGATATTATTCATATTCATATTTATGATCATAAATATTATTCGGTTACCTGTACATTATTCTACATTTTAAAGAATTGTGTAATTTCAAGCCATTTCCCATTGATTCTCATTCTATTTTTATTTACTGTTCCCAGCTCTGCTCAGATAAAACCCGTGCAAGCAATTTGGGCACTTTCAGATTGAAGAGAAAGATGCCATTTTTTGTAAAGTCATTTCTTATATTGCGGAGACTTGCCCACGTCAGCACTTTGCCGTGACTGCAATTTTGCAAGAACATTTTTTTTCAAAATTTGTTCCCATTTTCATTGTAATAGACACCCATGTTAAAAAGAATGAAAGGGATGGATAATTTTGTCATATTAATTCGGATTTACAACATTTCACGGTCAAAAAAGTAGTGAAAATTCTGGCACTTTTTCTATGGGTGTTAGATAAGTAATAAAGCAATATTTTGGCCAGCAAAAATCTCCACAATACTAGACATTAAAGAGATTAAGAAATGATGTTAGTAAAATGATCAATAGGCCTATATATATAGGAAGCTGAATCGTCTTGCTAGTCATACATTATCCTATTTTTGCACAGTGCAAAATAATGTTTATTAATTTATTTGTATATTCTGTTCTGACTGTTAAACATATTTATTCACCTCTTTTATCATAGGTTTCTGCATTGTAGTATATATTTACCCCTTGAGGGAATGTTACAAATGAACTCTGTATGAAATGAAATGCAACTAAGTGGTTCCAGCATATATTTTTGTGATTAAATAGATTTGTGGACAAATAATTCAAAGGTGTGAAGCACAAAACAGGGCCAGAGAAAATATTTTCTAACTTGAGCAGTGAACCTCCTAACTACAATTAAAACAGAATACTTCTAGAGTGCAAAATATTCTTCACTGCTAAACAGCCAGTTCTCAATCGCAATTGTAAGTAATTTAAACAGCCTTCTGTACAACGGCACCATATTGTTTGAAAATTAAGTGCTGTATGAAGACCTATAATTATACACTACAATAACAGGTTTTAGAGAGCCTGAAAATAGCTTGGAGAGTTCCGGTCGGTAGTGTTGCGTGCAGCCCAAGGACGGCTTGCAGACTGAATCTTCAAACGTCAGAAGAGCTTAGTAGAGTATCCAACTTTTATCAGCATCCATTTGTAAATGATTCGGAAGCTCAGAAGGAACTATGAATGAGCTCTCACTAGCTTTAAACAGCACAGGGTGGAAAGAGCCTTTCAGTGGGAAAACACCAGCTATGACAATCAATGAAACTTTTATCCATCCATTCCTCCACTTTATCTGATACAGGGTCATGGGGGAGCCAGAGCCTCTTCCAGCAGGCAGCGGGAATGCATGACAGGGTACACCCCAGTCCCTGCAGGGCACACACACACACACTCACACCAGGGCCAGTCTTCCCAGAAGCCAGTTCACTAACCAGCATGGCTCTGGACTGTGCAAGGAAACCAGAGCACTTGGAGGAAACCCAAGGGAACACGGGAAGACTTTTTTTCCCGTTCCAGAAATTTCGCATTTACAGTGTTCAGAGCTCTGCCTTCTTGAAGTGTGTTGATTGACATTTCACTACAACTCGTTGCTTGCTCGTTGGTAGGCTTTGACTTCCTGTGACACCGTATGGTATAAAGCAGTTTGGTAAATGACATGACATGACTAAGTCCACAATGTCCACAGCTATAAAAGCCTCCAAAAGCCATGGTTTCAAATATCTGAAAGGCATAAATGTGACTTTACCTTCTCTTAAAATATTTGAGTGTATTCATAACACATTGAGTACAAGAGAGGAATTTCTAGTCCCTCCAGCACAAAGCTTACTAAATGCTGTAAGCCTGTCTGAAAGAGAAGCTTTACCAGGAGCTGTTGAGACAAGGAAAGGTTTACTTGTTGACCAGCTGTCAGGGAGTCCTGGGGAAATGGACCAAACACAGGTGCGTCTGCTGCTTGTGCTATCATTGACTTTGCATTTATAATAGGCTCCCCGGGCGCCGCTTTACCTGGGACCTAATCAGTCAGCGCGTGCTCCATTCCTCCCGAGACCGTGCTGTGTCCCAGCAGCGCACGCAGACAGTGATCTGGGAGAGCTTGCAGGTGACAGCGGCAGGCAGGATGTGCTTCAAGCATGTGCACACAGCATGCTCCATGAGAGGGAAACTGGAGGGGTTAGCACATCTCCTGTCTGCAGCCTGAGGCACACTCTGGCTGGCAATATCCAAGGTGATTTCAACACGCAGGGAAACAGAGAAGAGATTCAAGCAAACAGAGAGTGGCGAGGCATATTTTGCTTACTTTGTCTATCTATTATTTATAAGTCTATAATGATTGAATAAATGCCAATGGGGAGAATGAGGAAGAATAATAGAGCTGTCAGACTGTAACTCTCTAGTTTCGTTTTGAGCACTGGCACTGAGAAGTCAAATTTCGGTGAATTTTCTATTTTCTTAAGCATAAACTGCTGTTCTGAGTACATCGATATTGAGTCATGGAGACTGAGAGCTTTTAATCTTAGATATCTGATGTACATCAGTAAATCTTAAAGCAGACTTTAAAATGTAGATACGGTATTCTTGTGTCATTTATTTGATGATCCAGCTGCTGTTGAGGGTGTTTTTAAATCATTTACAGTAGTTCTCAGTTTTGAATGGCAAATCCAACCTCTAAATGCCATAATATTGCAAAAATCAAAATAATAGGCAATCAAATCTATTATGAAATTGTTTCTTAGTCATCTTTTGCATCAATATATTTACCACAATAAAACTTGCTACATACTCTATATATTGACACATTAATACATTAATAATGACAACAAAATGCTAGCTGCAGGGTGACTTTAAACATTTAACCTAATAAGCACTCAATAAAATAGCTTGTCAGCCATTTTGAATAAAACACATCGTCTCCACCATGAGCATCACTCAAAAAAGTGGGGTCACCACAATAAGAAGGTTGCTTACCAGACTACAGGACAGGAACTTCATGATTAAGAGAGAAAACAATAATTAGTTGTGGTCCCAATCCCTAGTCAGGATGTCTCAGTGGAAAACTCTCTTGCCTCTCTCTCTTTAAAGGATTCCCTCCAGGTCTGCTGCACTGAGCTGTCAATTGTCACCTTTTCATTGCACTAGTCCTGCTTTTCATGGGTTTTCTGTCACAAGCCACGGGGCAGGAAGGCCACCTGTTAATGGGCATTGTACTGTATTATGCATTTTTACACCAATACAAAATACTGATTTGAAGGTTCGGATATGAACATATTCAAAAACAATAAAATAAATTAAGTAAAGTCGCAATTATGTTTTACAGGGACAGTAACGTTGGGAGTGAAATGCAGTTGCTGGTAAAAATAAAGAAAAAAAATAGCTGTTCATAATAACAGGAGACATAATAACAATGCATATGCACTGAACACCACCATGCTCTCTGTCACCCCCCCTGCGATCTTGGAATGCAAGCAGTGGAGTACTGGTGCCAGCTGTTGTGGAGACACAGCTCTTATTGATAACGCCCGGTCACACAGGTGCCTGGTCAGCTTCAAGAGTTTCGCCCCTGCCCGCTCCACGCAGCCCAGCCCTCCGGACACAATTCTGTCCCACTTGTGTGAGGTCCAGGCTGCCTTCAGCAAACAGGCTGGGTTTGAAACAACAACCCCCAGGCTACAGGACTTGTCGTAGCTTTCAAGTGATGAACTGAAATCCTGTAATGGACCACCTTTGTTGAAAGCATGTTCTCAATGTTAAGATAATGAAACGTTATTGCAATTAGTGAACTGAAGAGTTTGTTTGTGTGAGTAGGACGGTAAGGGGTGGTGGCCCCATTCACAAAGGGTTTGAAAAAGTGCTGATAATATTGATAAAATGACGGCCCATATTGGGTTTATAACAGATTTCTGCTGGAGAACAGTGTTTAGGTTCTTGTTTTGAAAAGGGGACCTCCAAGAACAAAAAGAGGCGATATAGTTTAGAAAGACACATCCAAGTCAACCAAGGAATGGCTTCAGAAAAGGAAGATCAAAGTCTTGGAATGGCCCAGTCAGAGCCCAGACCTCAATCCCACAGAAAACCTGTGGAATGACCTAAAGAGGGCTGTGCACAGGAGATCCCCTGGCAATTTGAAGGAGCTTGAACTTTTTTGCCAGGAATGGTGGGATAAAATCACAAAGTCCAGATGTGGAAAATTGATAGAGACTTATTCACAAAGACTTACTGCTGTAATAAATGAAAACAAAGTATTAGTTGGGGGGGGGTGCACACTTATCATGTTTTTTAATTTCAATTATTTTTCCTAATAATTATCTATTTGTTTTTCTCTTGAAGTTTGTTGATTGCAAGGTCACATTAAAGATGGAAAAATGTCTGACATGAGTTATCTTGATTTCTGGCAAACACATCACAAACACCTGCAATTTCAATAAGGGTGTGTAGATGTTTTATATCCACTGTAGGTCCTTTCGCCACTCCATAACAGTGCCTCCTCTGTCAGCTGGTTTGATGACAATATCATCTCTGTTGTGGAGAGACTGGAGCGCCTGAGTTTACCTGATGTTCACCCACCTGAACATGCTTGGATATATACTGGCAGAGTGATGCAAACAGAGAACCATTAGGGAAATGTGCTCATAATAAGGTGTTCTTTGAAGTATGCTTAGAAACTGTACAGGCTGAGTTGAAATAAAAAGATGACAATTTTGGGAAAGCAGATGTTGAAGTACTGTATGGTTAGTGTAAGAGAATTGAACTGGGATAGGACAGATATGGAGTCAGTAGAGAATACATGGGAACACTTTATGAAAGTAAGAATTTAAGAGCATCAGAGATTTACATAAAGCATAAATTACAAATAAATGAATGAAGGTAGGGTTCAGCTTAGTTGCAGACACCCACAACCTTCTGGATAAAGGAATTCCTCTTGTTCTCAGTTGTAATATAGTTTCCACCTCAATCCTCTCTTTCATTTGTCAGTGTTGATTCTATTAATTATAACATTAATAATGAGCTTAACTGCCAAAGGGAACTGTGACTGCATGTTTTAATGTTCATTCCGAACTTAATAAATATTCTGTAAAATGGTGACTGAAAAGTTTTTGAACTTCATGAACAAGGGCAAATGATATTCTTATTAAATACTTTTAACAACAAATACTCAACACTGTTTATTTATTTAACAAAATGCTCTGCAACACAAACATGTTTAACAAAGACTAAGGGCATTTCTGGAAAAGAGCTTTTATTTATTTTTATTAGCACAGCCACACATAGAAGCCCAGGGTATTTTCTGCTTTGAACAAAATGCTTCTTTCACACAAATGCATATTTGATACTTATTTATCTATTGTAGCTAAAGATGCCAATTCTTCCAGCTTTTATGAACATCCAATAACAGCATCTTTATTTAAATAATAAAAACAATGGAATTGTTTTTTTTCCAGATCAATGGAAAGCAGAGCACTAATATTTCACCTATTTGGTGTTTACTCTTCTGAGGAAAATTAAGGAAACCCTTTATGATGTTCTTTTTCCAAAAAACATTTCAGTTGGTGGCAAATTAACTAAATCAAATTTCGTTTTCTGTAACGTCCAGGAAACGTCCTCTCTAATGTGTCTTTTCCATCTAGCATTCCCTAATGCTTCATGCTGCCCCTTAAGCCTGTAGCATAGCAACAGGTACTTGTCCGTGAATCCAGAACAACTGATGCTAATAGAGTGTCTGGACTGAAGAGCAATTAGGGCTTTTTAGAGGGCTGTTCAAATCTGAAAAACAATGCTTTGTTTACTACAACTTTTGCCAGGCAAATTGGAACATTCTTTTCCCATGTTCAATGATGTCACTTCTCTGTTTTCTAACAGTAAATGGTCAGACACCACTAGAGACAAACAACAGAGTGCCTACCCTTTTCTTTCACTGCAAACACAGCCACTGCAGACTGGCGCCATGGGAACACAAATCAGGTTAGGGCGGCTGAATGGACACTAGTTAGAAAAAAAATGTCACTGTACACCAACACCTTGTTCAGTTGGCCTTGCTCACCTTCTTTACCACAAATGGAGTTCTTAAGGATCTTTTGCAAGAAATCCGCTGTAGGAATTAAAACAGCTATCAATAAATGTACTGTACCGACACGTACTGTAGGTTGTTAGCAAGATTGTGGGATTGTTACCTATAGCTGAGAAAGTGTGATTTACTGTCGTACGGGACGGTTTATGTCAAGGGTTTCCATTTGTGGTCCTCAAGAGCTACTGTCTTGCAGGTTTTAAAGGACATTTTTTTAGAAGAAGTCCCCAGCTTCTTAACAACAAGGGCAAGGCCATAGCTTGTCTAATTGAGCAAATATTAAGATCAGTTAGGTCATTATAAATGGCTCAGGTGAGAAGAGAACGGAAAACCTTCTGACTCTCCAGAACTGGAGTTGTGCCCCTGCCATTATTGCTTGTTTTCAAAGTCAGATTCAAGATTAATTAAGCATCTTCAAATTTTGTGTATATTTGAATATGGAAGGAATTTAATAAATTAAAGGAAATTTCATCAGGACCTACATTTTTAATATTATAGACTGGGTCAAGCAGATCTACCTTGAAACCTCCATTCTATTCCATCGCATGTCTTTCCTCCAGCTGTGAAAGCTTATATATCCTTAACTATCAAAGGGATCTTTAGTACCTCAGATAATTAAGCAATTAGGGATCAATTCAATAATTCATTTTTTAGAGGATTCCAAGTCCTGTAATAGCATGGAATTTAAAATCCAATTTGACAACCCATGAACTAGTTCAATCAATTTGCGTCAGGAATAAGTATAAATTATAAAGTTTGGAACTGTGTGATTTTATGTTCTATATCATAAATATACTACCAAAAGCTACACAATAATAAATATATTAATGACAAAATAGACTTGAAAGCTATTATCAATTATTACAATTTGTGTGTGTTGTGTTTTTCCTTCAAAGCATTGCAGCTGCAGTTTCTGTAAAGGGTTTTAGAAATACATTTGTTTGCCTACAACTTGTTATTTTGGCAGTGTTTTGGTTTGAATGCTTTAATGCAGGTCTCCTGAAAGCTGTCCTCATTAAAGAAGGAAATAAGCTGTGTGAAATTTACTAAGAAATTATAAACGTTGCCTGCTCTTGTGTCTCATTGCTGGACATCAACAAAAAGGTTTTGTCAAATTCCAAAGCAAATAGGTTGGACTCAAAAGTAATAAAGTAATAGCTGGCAACAGTAGTACTGCTGGTGGTTTGTTATTAAACCTTCTCTTACTGTAGAAGTAGAAACCTTATGTTTTGTTTACCATACTTTTTCTTTGGGTCCCTCTAATTTCATATTGATATTGTATTTCACTATTTTACAATACCTATAGACTGTGGCTTCCATAATTTAAACAGAAATGACCCCAGGACATGCTTTCTAAAGAAATCTAATCAAATATAGAGGAATACTTCCCTGCCTTCAATAAAATATTTTTTTTAAAATAGAACTTGGCTATCAGCTAATACCTTCAGGCACATTTAAAGCAGTAAATATTAAAAAACATATATCTAGGCTGCCTTGCGCTTGAGCTGAAATGGTATTTCCGAGCCACCCTTCCTCTCAAAGTCAATTTCTGCTTCGTGTCTTGTGAGACGCTGGGGGCGGCTGCCAGTTCGTACATTAACAAGTCAGGAGGGGATGGGAGCTCAGCTGCTGGGGCTCATTCCACTGCGTCCCGGGTGAAGAAGCTGGGATTTATACCACTCTGATAGCCCTGTGATGGAGGTCTGGTGCTGCACAGCTGGGATTGTGTTACTGCTAAAGCCATGATCCAGTGTAAAGTAATCCTGAGCTATGAAGCTGCCTCAGATGTTTGTTGGCTCTACCAGCTTTCAGAGCATGCTCAACCAGGGAGCCTGAAGACTCACGAACTGCTAGGCTTTCAAATCTTGACAGGTGCAGGGCAGTTGGGCATCTTTTATCTGCGGGCATGTACATTGTGCAGATGAGCTTTTTCGGATGAGTCGATTGAGTGTAATACAGCTTTGCCTCTTTCTGCACGTTTACTGCGAGTGTGCTAGGATACCTCATGAAAATCTAATAATTAGGTTCACTCATGCATTGAGTAGGTGACTGCAAAAATCAGATTTTTTTGCTCTTGAGATCGAGAATAATAGGCATTTGCTGGTTTCAAGTGAAATTCCAATCAAAATCAACTTTTGTTCATGGGGTGGATGGGGGTAAATTGACATAAGCACAAAAATAAAATCTTTTGTTTTTCTGGTTTTTATCAGGCTTCATGCAGTTCCCTGCTGATAAAGCAACAGAAAATGAATAAACAACAATACAGTACAGTATATAAAATCTTACTAATATATTACTCTGTTTTACCGTGGTGGAAATGAGAAATTCAGCCCAGCGTCACTCCTGACATACCATTTTCTTCTGATTCTGTTCCAAATTGACAAAATAAATGTTTTTATGACCTCTGACAGTCACATCAGAAAACAGCACATTTTTCCTAAACTGATTACTTTTTAAAATGTACTAAATAGCATTATTTTCTGTGTATTTTACAGAGTCTTTCTGCCACAACACTTTTACAACAGACTAGAGCACTAACCGGGCTTGCAGTGGTTTTACTGTGTGTTGACTTGGCCCGAGAGCTACAGTTTTCAGTGGTCACTCATCTATCAAAGTATTAAAATAAAACAAACTTTTTCCACTAACAGCTGTAAAGTTTGGTTCAATTATTTAGTGGAACGGCATATTGTTTCATCTTGAACCATAATTAATTCAATGTAGAGTAAGATCCTGCACATCAGACACAAACAGACACAGGGAGTGTGGCACACTCTGTGTTCCGTTTTCCAGCATAATGCATCTGGTTGCAATGCAAGCTATAAGATCAGTTGTGGACATTTGCTAGAGCTGTCCCTTAAAACCCACAGACCATGATTCGTAAGGAAAAAATGGTTTGGCACGAATGCAGACACCACAGTTTTGTTTGTTGCTCAGCAGTAGGTACCAACAGACAAACTTTTTAATTATAAGGATTTTTCTTGTTGTTTAACTGCTTTCATCCCAATTTAATGTCTTCTGCGGCTGAGCCTCTCACTTCCACTGAAACCTCCTTTGAGGAATCAAACTGCTGACTCTACAGCTTCCGCCAGAAAAGCTAACCATGGAATGTTCTCTAATTACAGAATGTGCAATAAGGTGCTGGATTTGCTCATTGATTTTCTATTTTGTGTCAATTCATATTAATCGTGGAATGAGGTGAGTTTTATTGACATCTCAGCTCTTCACAAAGCATCAGCCCACGAATGAACACATTTAGCTAAACTCCGTTCCCTTTCAAACAGTAAGAAAGAAGAGACAGATAAAGAGTAAAGGAGTGTCAATCAATCAATCAATCAAACCAAAGGAACTTGAGATTTTTTGTGTCTATTCTTTCCCATAGAAAGGCAGTTACCCATCTGAACCTCAGAAATGAGTTTTGAATTCCTTTCTGACAGAAAAAAAGTGCTTGTGTGATTAAAGTGATTGTTCTTATTTAGAGGTTGAACTACTAGTTATGATAAAACAAAATACTTAATTCATTATCAGAAAGACACTTATTTTTGCTAAGGGTCAAAACAAACAGGGTGCAGGACTGTATAATGGATGAAGAGGGTATCTACCATAGGGCAGTCACATAATGTACAGGGAACATAAGAATATTAGCATGGTAACAAGTAATTAGCAGCTAATTGATCCAAGAATCTTAACCAGCTATTTTTTTTAAAGAAAACAGGGTAAAAGCTTCAACAACATGGCTCACTGGTTTGCATTAAGATTCCAGTTTGAAAAGCACTTTAATATAGGTTTTACTTGTACCCTTCTTATTCATGTTTCACTGGTGATTCTTAAGAAGTTCTTACTCCTTCAACCCTTGAAGAATATACTGCAAATTTAGAAACTACAATTGACCTACTCGGTAGTGTAATTTTAAGTACCCAAAAAAAGCACCCTTAATAATAAAAATAATAGCTTACACTTATATAGTGCTTTTCTGGACACTCCGCTCAAAACGCTTTACAGGTAATGGGGACTCCCCTCCACTACCACCAATGTGCAGCCCCACCTGGATGATGTGACGGCAGCCATAGTGCGCCAGAACACTCACCACACATCAGCTCTCAGTGGGGAGGAGAACAGAGTGCTGAAGCCAGCTCAGAGATGAGGATTATTAGGAGGGCATGATTGGTAAAGGCCAGGGCGGAATTGGGCCAGGATACCAGGGTTACACCCCTACTCTTTTCGAGAAACACCCTGGGATTTTTAATGACCACAGAGTGGTTAATGAGTCAGGACCTCCATTTTATGTCTATTCTTAAGGACGGCACTTTTTTACAGTATAGTGTCCCCGTTAGGGGACAGACCCTTGTCAGTGAGTCGAGGGGACAGACCACACAGACCGCAGGGTGAGCACCCCCTACTGGCCCCACTAACACCCCTTCCACCAGCAACCTTAGTTTTTCCCAGCAGTCTCCCATCCAGGTACTGACCAGGCTCACACCTGCTGAGCTTCAGTGAGATGCCAGGTGTGAGCTGCAGGGTGATCTGGCTGCTGGCTTAATCATGGAGAAAAATGCCAGTCCTAATTAAAAGACACCCAAGTCCAGAACTGAACCCAGAACCCAAGAGGATTAAAATGTATATGAATAAATGGGTGAGGAAATGTAATATAAACAGAAGTAATAAGGTAGCATTAATTTTGGTTATGCAAACCCTTGTCTGTTAATAACCCCAACATGAAAAAACAAGAATCACTCTAGATTTTTGTTTCATCTGTGTTCAGATCATCTTTTGTGATGTGTTTTGATGAAAACACTTTTGCAAAGGGGGTTATTTGCCTTTCTCAATCTCTGAACAGTCTGTGACCTGCATACACTTTTGGAGGCACTGGGAAGCTGTGGGTATCAAGTGGTTTGGGTTCTGAAGTCCCTTTCCAGGGATTTAAGGTTTCTATATGCAGCTCTATATAAAAAGTGGTTACCTTCTGTAAACCAAACCTGAAACCATTTTCCATTTTGGAACCGACTTCTTTGTTTTTTCAATTTTCTGTGCTTTACCTGACACCAGCCTGGATTTTCCAAATTGCAGGCCAACTCCTCTAATTAATTTACTGCAGGGTAGGCGGTTTTCCAACAGGTTGCCCACTGGGAAAATAAAGACCATTATTTATGACTACACACAGTTCAATGCCCCCTTTTAAAATACTCGTCATGTACAGGTTTTTTATTATTTAGCAATAAAATAATATTCATCCCTTTTCCTTCCACATATCAGCTATTGTCTACAACAGCTGTGTTACATCAAAGCAAAATTACACAAAAAGTATAATACACATTGTTATAGGCATAACAACTAATTGTGAACTGGGAATGCATTCATAAATAATGTATTTCTTTCTCTTGAAAGTGAAGTAACCTTATATAGATCTAAAAGTTATCTTGCTGAGAATTGACACACAAGATGTTATTTTCCCCCTCCCAAAGGCACAAACTTAATAGAGGGAATGGGGAATACTAATTTTTGTTAATATAACAAAAATAACTTTACGCAAAACCCAAGATGTACAATTTTTGCAAAGTCAACTGCTGCCGTTTTTGCAGTTTTTAGAGAACCTTCTGTAATAGAACATCAGGTGTCAGTAATTGTAAAGCATTTATGCACCTGATAACTAACAGTATCCACTGGATTCATAACATGAAGTTGGCATCTGCTTTGTACATTTTTCATCCTCAACCAGCACTTACTAAGAATGAAAGGACAGAGGATTTAGCTTTAGGCAAGTCTTTTGAATCATTGTTATCCATATCAACAAGCTTGTATTACAAGTAGTATAAGTATAAGAAAACATGGAATATGACCGACCCTAGTTTGCAAGAACTGTCCCGCACATCGATTTCAGGTTTTCTCTTATTTTCAAAACGTGAAAATTTGGGTCACAGGATAAAAGGTTATTCAAGAAAACCCAACCTGGAAAAAAATACAGTAGAAAAGACTGTAACAAGCAGAATTTGTTGTTTTTGAAGTAGGTCCACAAGTAGAGTTTGTAGCAGAAAGTTTAGACATTATACTAACCAGTTCCTAACATCAATCATCATGTTATCAGAACTTTGTCAATTCTAGACGAGCTGACCATACCAGCCACAAATGTGTATTGGCACCAGCGGGGAAACCTTATCAGGAGAGACTTGTCAATACACATATCAGGTAGTTGGTCAGCTTGATTTGAATTTTTTTTCTTAACTTCTCTTTGTTCGAAAAAAAAAATTGTCTAAGGATTGGATGTCATTTTAAATATATTAACAGGCCAATTAAAAACATGGAATTAGGTTGTGTACTGTAGCTGTTGTTCTCTGTTAAAGAGTGGAGTAGTGGTTAGGGATTCAAAGGTAAGGAGTTTAATTCCTGGGGTGGGCACTGCTGTTGTCCCCTTGAGCAATACTCATTTCACTCAGAATACTCCAGGAAAATGCAGAGTTGCATAAATGAATACTGATGTAAATCACTTTGAATAAAAACATCAGCCAAGTAAATGAACAATAATAGCACCATAGATAAATTCCAAAAGACATGTTCCTTGTTACAGACTCTAATGTATAATCATTTTAACAGCCAAATGTCTCGAATTATTTTCTGAGATCAATTTCCGCTCTCTAACAGGAAGAAACACATTGAGATGCCAGCCCTCTGACATCCATTCGCACAGTATGAAATCCGTTCCCCAGTTCAGTACAGGGGCGATAGGTGTGATGAAATAACATCTGCCAGTTGAGTCTGTCTTTTTAACTCTATTGCTCAGTATGTAAAAAGTAATTGTGCTTGTTACCTAGACTCTACGCAAATTGACCATTGGACATTTATTGAAGATATTGAGGAACAAGTGAGAGGTTTATTCCATGCTGAAAAGAGAAAAAAGAAAACAGAAGAACACCTAAAGAGGTCACCACGGCTGAAACGTTGCATTTTCTTTCTTCTCTTTTCAGTGTGGAATAAACCTATTACTTCTTCCTTTGCAGCCTACGCATGCTGACGCAGCTCCCCACCTGAACTACTTCAGCCTACATCTGCTGCGACCCGCTATGCCTTCCTCCAAATCTTCTTCTAGATCTCTTCGTCGTTCCTTCTCTTCCTCCCTGGGCCACTTGCCCCCCTCTCTTACGAAACCGGCATTCCATCTCTTCACAGCGATCTGCTCCAAGACCAGGCTTTCTAACCACCTCCTGCTCCTTCACAGATGCCGCCGATATAATATCATTCCTGAAGGATTTCGCCTGAAATGTAATACTTTTTCTTTTGACTCTGATACCACCCAGAGTAACACTCACAGACTTCTACTAAAATTTTTCTAGGAAAACTAATGCTTTCTACCATTTTGACACCTGAAGAAGGCTCCACGGCCAAAACGTTGTGTTTTCTTTCTTCCCTTTTCAGCATGGAATAAACCTTTACTTGATTTTTTGAAGATGTGCTGTACTGTAAATCACCCGTTAGTTCGCACATTTCACTTTCATATGTGTTGCCTGTATTATATATACTGTATATGTACTGTATGTGTGTGCGTAACACCTACAAATCACCTTTTCCTGATTGCATTCCTTGCTGGCTGCCAGGCCACCAGCAGCTGCAGTGATTTTTAGCTGGGTGGTCTAACTGGGTCACATTATAAACACGGCTTTCGTGTTTCCAGTGTGCTCCTTGTTCGATTATGAATGAAAGGGAAACTTCTTCAGGCTCATGATGACTCAGCTGGTGTGGGACTAGATGCCATGTAGTCATGCAATCATGTAAGGTTCGTGTTTTGTTTGTTTTGGATATAACGGCAAAACATTTTTCAGCATTATTTTTTATATCTGAAGCACTTGAACTGTCTGCTCAATTATTGCTGGTGGCTATTTTTTTCCTTTGCCCAAACAGCTGTCCAATGAAATTTGCCATGTCAGCC
The DNA here is from genome assembly GCF_055471065.1 of Atractosteus spatula. Lineage (NCBI taxonomy): Eukaryota > Metazoa > Chordata > Actinopteri > Semionotiformes > Lepisosteidae > Atractosteus > Atractosteus spatula. The sequence goes on along the minus strand of NC_142708.1, from coordinate 3,719,780 downwards.
TTGTTGGATATTTTTTTTAAATTGTGTCTGCCTGTTTACCTGTTTTTCTATGTGTTTTTCAAGTCATCCTTATAAACATCTGACTGCTGGATGCTGGAGGGCTAAGGTTAGGCTACTGTAGGCTGATTTGTCAGCCTTTATTTATTAGTGAAGTTCTGCTGTGAAAACCATCAACAACAAGATATATAACTTTGTGGTCAATAAGATATTTCCTTATTCCAACATTAAACTGGATCACACAGTGTTCAGTTATTCAATGAGAAATGTATCACAATGCCCAGAAAAGGTGAATTCTTTGTTTAATGAACCATTTATTCAAAATACCAGTGAAATATTTCAATGCAATTTCATTTGAAAAGACTTTATTGTTCTGCAATTTGTTTTAACAAACTAATAATTCCGTAAAAAAAGACAGGACAGTGGACAAGATCATATTTCTATCAAGCTGCATTATCAAAAACACTTAAACCAGTGGTTCAGTAATTATTTTATTAATGGTGATCATGGCAATCTATTAATATTAATTTGAATTTTTTTGTCGTTTGTGAGAATTCATTTGTTTGTATTTTTCAATACTTGGGCATCATAATTTAGTGCCAGTTTTTGTGTTGCATGTCCCTTAATCTTGGTCTTGGCATAACATACATTTTTAATCTTGGCCTTTTCAAAACAGTCTATTTCTTTTCTTGTTATGTGGCCAAAGTAGCCTGGCTTTCATGTTATTCTGGCAAAAAATAATGTCCAATGTCCTTAAAACACAGACAGTATATTGGTCTTATGCTTTGTCCAAAATATTCAGAACAGATGTCTGTATCTCCATACTGTATCTTAAAAGATTCAATATGTTGCGTTTATCTTTTCTCAGTCCAACATTCACATAGACATATGGCAATGGGCAAAGACTACAGTTCGAAGAAGCTGCAAATTTGTTGAATATTTGATGTTCCTGCTCTGTAATAAACTTGTTAAAGATGTTACTGTTGATGTTATGATTGCAAGTATCCTACTGCCTTGTTTCTCATTTCCACCTTTCTGATTCCTCACTGAGCCTTGGTATATAAACTACTGCACATGCTCCGGAACTTCATTTTCAGTCTTTACTGTCACCTTCATCTCCGTCTCGTTGCTTTTGTGTACGTTTAGCAGCAGGGCATATTCCTCACTAGCTCTATTCACTAGAATAAAGTTCCTGCTCACTAGTTCCTCTTCCGAAATGCTATTAATACAATGTCATCCTTGTACCATACTGTAGATTGTTAATTGTCTAATGTTTAGGCTGCCGACAACTTTTACTGAGCAAAGCCGCTTCTTGTACAGTACAATGCACAATATGAGATTCAAAACAAGTTTCGGAAAACCCATTCCAATTATGCACATCAAACATTAATGGACACAATGACTTTGCAGTGCTGCATTAGTTTCTTGCACATCTTCTCTGAATTGATTTCTGCATTTTTTTTAATTCTTCATTTCTGTAACATAATTTTACAGAAAATATGATACAGAAGCTTAGATCTTAGATTAAAGATGCTTAGATTAAATTAACAGTATACAAAATAACTGAAAATGCTTATCCTGAGGACATTTTGAGTTATTCAGTTATCAGTTAGATTTTGACAATTTAATAATAGTGAACACTGCTGTCCGATCTTGTGTCCACTGTCTGCCAAATTAGGCTCTAGCTCACTATGCCTCTGTGCTGGACTAAGTGATTATAGGAAATATATGAGCGGATGGAAATCATATTGAACTGGTGCATAAATATGAAATCACTTTTAGTAAAGGGCCAACATCTTCTTAACTTATTGGAGTGTGAACGATGTGATTCTTTCCTCATAATCCGTCATGATAAATCAAATTAGTACACTGTATATAAGATTCCATCAAAATATTTTATAAATAAGCTCCTAGAGTAAAAACATAACCCACACTGTATGGACTGAATAATGATTAAACGATTTGGCAAAATAATTTAAGCAGGATAAAATATTTTTACACACATAACACTGAAGTCTCATCCCACTCTGTATGTACTGGGAGAAGTCCAAGGAATAAAAGTCACTTCCATTTAGCTTCAGAATTGGTTGCTAAGGAATTTTTGTATTGACTAAACATCTCATTGCTAGAAATTCAGAATATGGCTTTGAATTGTCACAGCTCGTTTAGTCATTACCCTGGCCACCTCCTGTAAATACAGTACTATGTATTACTGGAAAACCTTGAAAATCTAACACTTCACACTCTGTCTAATAAACGTCTAATCTTTTCTAACTTGGAATTTGGCCATCCTGGAGTTTGAACTTATCAGAAGTCCATGTTCTTTGCGAAGATGTTCTAACACGGTTTTTCCTTATTCCTGGAGATGGCTGCAAATATCCAGAAGATTCACGAAACGTAGTGCAGGTGTCCCCAAACCATGTTCCCCAAACTGGTGCTTTTGCTGGGGTGAGCTTGTGTTTTTGCAAGGTTCTGTACCAAAAAAGAGCAAATGTTTACTAATTGTGTGAAGTTCTATCTGAAAACCCTAGCAAAAGTTCCAAGAAAAACAAGAAAGTTCCTTCGATCCTCCTAATGAGGTTATTTATGGCATCTTCACCATCCTGTGAAACTGAATCTCTGTGAATATCAACCACTGAAATGCATTTAGTTTTTCTTGGCAAAGCGTACCATTCCAGACACGTTTAGAGTGTTCATTATTTTTCTAGAAGCTTCGCAGTGACAGATTGTCCATGCTTTCAAAACCTTTCTACCGTATGTTGCCACCCATCAAATCCCGTGTTGAGAAATGCAAATTCCCCCTTTGTAGAAAACGTCATTATGCCTTTACCTTTCACATCTTCATTTTTGCACAAATCCTTTCCCTTCTCATTATTAAAGAAGGGCTGATGACTGTTATGTCTGTCCATTATTACATTTTGTTCTGGTTTTGGTGCTGACATCCTTAACATCGTTGATTTCATTCAAATTAATCATCACTATTTTTTTACTTCATCAAATTAAGTGCAAATACTGGAGTTTGTTTTTTCCTACTTATCTGTAGGTTAGCTACAGTTAATCACAAATTGAAGTTCTAAAATGCGTAACTCCTCTTAATTTTGCTCTTTGGGAGAAGCCATCCTGTGCAGACACTTTTTTCAGCTCAAACATTACCACTGATAATTTACTAACATGTCATAAAACATATTAAATCAATGAGTCACAACAGAGTAACACAAACAGAACTTATGAAGCTGTCTGACTGAGGGACCTTTACAGAGACAGGTGTATTTATTCTGACATCTTGTGAACAGTTCTGTTGCACACAGAGACTAATTATATAATTTGTCAACGTAATATTATGCTCCTGAATGAATTTAGGTTTTCCACAGTAAAGGGGGAAAATACCTATTCAATCAACATAATTGAAGTTTATAACAAATAAGCCCAGCTGCGCTAAATCATTATCATCCCCATGTTAGCGATACATACTTCATGTGTACATCTCTATTTTGCTTTTTAGCTCATGTATTCCTCCTCCACCTCATCTACACCGCTACAGCTCTCTTTTGGTCACTCCTCGCTGCTATTGCTTGGAGTCTGCCCCTTAATCAAGCAAGTTAAGCCAAACTTTTTCTATACTTAAAATACTCAATAAACATTCACAAAAGCATCTGATTTTTGGATGCTTTCTGCCTCATGAATTTTACTTTTTGATTTCTTTTGGTGTGTTTGTTGACATTTGTCATCTTGTGTTGCTGTCAAGTGTTCAATTTGAATGTTCAAGTTTTGATTTAAAAAATAACTTCGTAACATGTGTATACATCATTTGTAAAAAAAAATAGGATGAGCATCTCTGCAAAATGTAACAGTTTTATTTTTTTTAAAAGTTATTGTATGATCAATTACAACTATATTATTAAGCAGAATATGGGATAATCCAGTGTTACAAAAATTAAACAGAAAATAACTATTTTGAAGCGTATTCTTCCATTTAAAATGAGGTTAACTGGCTAACCGAGATGTTAGATTATTAGTTCCAGATGTCTTTAATTGACAGACGATAAAGTAAACAGTGCCACTATAATTAATAAATGATTTTCTGATAAATAGTTTTGAGACTGTTCATAATTCCAGCCCTTTTAAGGATAAATTATATTAATGAAATTGCATACAGTACGATTTAATCATGAATTAAAACATCCTGATGGATGTATTACAAATAACAATCTTCTTCAGTGGATGATACACATTCATCACAAGGACTTCAAAATGCTCATCACTGGTGCAGACTCCCATGGAGCAAAAAAACACTTAGAAACTTCAGCCACTGACCTACATTAATTGTTCATCCATCAGCTTTGAACTTCATCTTCAGTTGTTTTTTTTTCTATTAGTTATTAAAAACTCTTGTGGAGGCACAGCAGATAAAAGACCTTTGTACAACTCTGTCACTTGATCCAGTACCAAAAAGATTAAAGAAATGTTTTAAAGCAGGGCATCACTTCAAATGATATTTTGTATCAGTATAAAGAAAGTCTTTGAATCTAAATAATTGCAGGATGAATTAATTATTATTTTTCTGATTAGATTTTCCACTCCTTCAGGCCCTAATGCCCATGGTGCACAGCTGAGAGAGTCTCTTGTGTGTGTGCCTGTGCTTGTGTTTCTGCTGGATTCATTATTTTAACAGCTCCCCTTCCATAACAAATATAAGAAGAACAAAATAAAAATCACATTCTACGAGGAGAAACTGCAAATTCAATACACGTGCCATGGTAAATTTCCGTATGAAACCATAAGGATGAAATATATCTCAGTTCATTATTTTGCTAGGCAATGGTAGATATGTAGTGGGTATTTTCATAGCCTAGTTTTATGGATATAAATGCAAATTTCTTCAGGCAAGTAATTTCCTAATTTGGGTAAGCATTTACTACATTTACTGAATTTCAAGCCACCCAGTGTCATGGGCTGAAGCCTGAGGACCACAAGAAAGGCCAATATCCAGCTTCTTCAGAGAGATGCGTTTGGGCACACTGTTACATAAATATAGACAATGGCTAATCCTTTTCGACTTTAACGTGTCAGGAGCAGGATTCAGGGTTATTACCTTGATTGCAAGCCAGTTTTAAGAGGACTGAAACTAGTGTTGTGTGCTGGCTCGAGTTGGTAGAAGTCAGCACATGGGTAATGTTGCTAATGTTGAAGCATTAGTAAACAAACAGTGTGGAGTAACGGTCAGAGTCCTGGACTTGTTACCAGAAGGTTGTGGGTTGAAATTCTGTGTAGGTCACTGCTGTTGTAGTCTTATGCAAGGCACTTCACTCAGATTGCTTCAGTTAAAAAAAAAAACACAGCTGTATAAATGGGTCCAAATGCAAGTCACTTTGGATAAAAGCATCAGGTAAATGAATTAATAATGTAGGTAAATGGACAGCAGGATGGTTAGATAGATATTCTCTAACATCAAATGGGTACAGTGGCTTATATTTTACCTTCCCTCCTTAACCTAAAGGGAAGTTAAAACTTATTGTGGGGAAGCAATAAAAAGGGAATCAAAATGTTAGGACATATAGTTAGAAGCCTACAGCGCAAATTAAGAGATGTTATGTTAAAAATTGTATAATGCACTGGCATGACTTCATTTAGAATATTGTGTACATTTGTGGTCACCACATTACACAAAACATATTGCTGCTCTAATATCTGTCCAGAGAAGAGCAACCAAGACATATTCCGATACATTCTCTAGAGCAATCAGATTCATCAGAGCTCTAGGGTTTAAGGGAACGTCCTACACTGACAGGCTGAAAGAACTGAACAACCCAGTCAACCCAGCATACTTCTTCAGATTCAAGTGGAAATTGCATGGAAGTACATTTAAAAAAGAGAACAGGAAACATGCTACCCAGCCATGATGTTGAAGCTCGATCACCTGGGTTCCTTCAAAAAACATCTGGGTGAGATCCTTTAATAATCAACTATTATCAATGAACTAGTAACCAACAGAAGGACTAGATGAGCCAGATGACCTCCTTTCATTTGTACCCTATCTTATGTCCTTTTGTCTACGTATCTGCATCTCCAAAAAACAAAGCATTGAAAGCATTGGAAGGGTTCTTCAAAAATTGGTCCTTCATCTTACAATGGACCCTGGAGATAAGAACGCTAGACGTGGAGAGAGGCTAGGTCAAGAATAGGCAGAAGCACACAAGGTGACAAACGAAAGTAGGTCCTTCATCCCAATTTAACTCATTTGGTTGCTACTAGCTAAGTGATCGAACCTTTCGTCTCTTCCAGACCTTCCTTGGAAAAAGCCAGGGCTTCACTGTCATCAACTTAGTCGAGGAGACTGAGTAGTTTGTCCTGCACTCCCACACACCACTGTGCAAAGAAGTGCCTCCTGTTCCCTGTCTAAAATGCCCTCCCAAAGCAGGGACTTCCCATTGCCAACAGGAGCAGGACCACATACATATGTGGCTGCAAGTGGAAAACCTTGAAGTCCTGAATGGAATTTGAGAAATAAAGAGAATCGGCCAAAGTAAACTGTGGTCGGAAGAGACTGCTAATAGAGCATGAGGCATGTCACCTGAAACTAGACTCAAATGTAACCGAGAGACCGCAGTGGCAGACATCTCCCTAGACTTCACGAACACATGGCAGCAGTGATTATCCAGTGGATTTCCATTAGGATCCTCCATTATTTGGCTTTTATTGGTCGCACGCTTAGCTATTCCTGTGCAGAGCTGTCTCATGAGGCATTAGCTCTTTCCTGCTTGGCGGTGCCCTGTGGTCGTCTGCTTTGTGTGCGTGCAGCCATGACACATCTTACTTTCATGCTGCGACAGCTCATTCTCCTACTTGCAATCAACCTTGATTTTACTTTTGGGTAGAGAAACACAGAGCACCTCACTGTTAACAGGCAACATTAACCACGTTGGTTATATGAATGCAACAGCTGATATCTAACACTTTGTTAGTCACCTCCTATTATGGACTTAACAAGAATAATCTTCAAAGCATCTTTAAAAAAATAGCACTAAGCTGTCTTCTAAAGTAATGGATGATATAAAACTGAATAAGATGTTCGTGTATTTTTGTGTACAGTTGTGACAAGAACTTTCAACATATCTTTCTTGATGCTGAGAGTATAGCATTGAACTGCATTGATCTTGCTGGATCATTCTTAGTATATATTTTCTATTTCTATTACATTGTAATGTACACTGATCTGAACATATTTATCTTCTGTAAATAACATTATATTTTGTTATATTTCACAGGTTCCCAAATAGCATTCAGTGACTTGTTCACAATTCTTTCCCCACTCTATGATAGCAATTTCAAATAAGACAAAGAAACTGAGTCATTAGGTGTCGATTCATGAAGGTAGCTGTATGTTCCAATGTGGTTCTAGAGAGCTGTCTTTCCACCAATATCAGAATGAACGAAGAGTATTGCGAAGCCTTGATAGAAAATCTGAGTTAACCTTAAAATTGAACTTGGTTTTTGTTATTGACTCCTATCTCTGTAATTTAAACAGATGTTGGAGATGACTGATAGAGATTCCCAGTGTTTAGATTTCAGGACGTAAAATCGACTATATATTCTATATTTCTACAATTCCCCCAAAGCCACAGCACAAGAGACAGGCGTTAGATAATTGTGACTTGTCAAGCTACTGTATGCACTGGACCCGCCAGATTCGGAACAGTACCTGCTCCTTTTCAACATAATTTCTTCTTATTTGCTGACATTGTTGTGGATTAAGACTAGATACTGTTTCATGTTTACTGTTTACATGTTTCTCATGTAAAGAGAAGAACAACAAAAAAATATCCTTCTGGAATTTGTTCATGACGTTATGAGAGGTTCAAGTTGGGAGCTGTGCTGGAGGAATAAGAAAAGGTTGTTTCCATGCTTAGGGGCTTTGACATTGTATTTTCTTTCCCCAAAAAAGTTTTACAAATAGCACGGTAATGGTAAATGGCAAATGGTAATGTGTTATTGCCATTCTTTCCACAGTTCTTTTTCCACTCCAAAGTCTCCACACATGTGTAGAGTATGTGTATGTGTATATGTGTATGGCACCCACATTGTGACATTCAATAGAAGAGCTCGTTTTTGAGGGGGTTTATTTTAATTGCTCAGCATGGATGTTATCATTTAAAAAAAAACATTTTTTTCCAAATTATTTTTGTTTTCTGAATTTTGTGTTCACATTAATTATAATCCTTTTGATTTTAATTGTACCATTCCCCATCACCTCCCTAGCTAATTATTTAGTAATGATGTGTGAGCGATTTAATAGATAGGTAGAGCTACAGGTAAATATACAGGTACAGGTATAGGCACAGGTACAGTATGTATACATGAGACATACTGTAGCTGCCAAGCATAGGAAACCAGAGAGCTTGGGAAGTGTAACACATACAGTACATATATACAGTACATATGCTGTGCTTAACACTGTGTATTTGAATTGGAATCTTCCTCTCTATTACTTAAACTAGTGCTATAATAGTTTCAAATGACCTTTAAAGTGATCTTCCCGGAAGATTCATGCTCTTTAATGAGAGAAACTGTTAAAAATGAGCTTGCTGCCAATATTTCTTTCATCGCGCTCTCCGATAAAAAGTAAACCTTTTATATAGAACAGGTGCCCCTCTTCACAACTCTAATGAAATCTGTGGATCTGTGTCTTATGTGCTGTGGTTTAGTTTTAATTAGGATCATTGGGTTTAGGTGGGTGACTTGTCAGGCGCAGAGTTTGGGTGTTTAAGAGTCATACTTCTGTGCGCCGCAATAGAAACAGACCGTCATACCTACAAGGTTTAGCAGACGGTTAGCAGAAAACAACAACACGGTATTATAAATTGCTGAAATCCACCCTTCAGCTATCTTCTAGAAAGAAGAAAGACTGCCCTTTTTGGCCAATTACAAATTTCTGATTTAATGAGCGCATGATTTTGTTTTCTGTAAGAGTTTCTAACAACTCAGTAGGGCAATGAAGGAATGCAAAGTCTACACTATATCAGCTTCTGTCTCATCTCTTCATGTTGTCGTTCCCTTAAAAAAAAAGCCTCATGCTGTTGCTGCCTACTGCTAGCACATTTGTGACAAGCTGTAGGTGGGGAGGAAGACAAATTGTGTCAATATTCTCCATTAAAAGGACCACACAGTTTCCAGTCTCTTACATGCCGTGATGGATGATTATCTTAAGGTGTGACAGGTGCAAGGACTGAGGGTTCCCTCAGACAGAACACAGCAGTACGGTAGCCTTGTCTTATTGACACTTTCAGATAACGCCACATAGCTAATGAGTCTCTGTTCCACTCTCCTGTCTGCCGTTTGTCTTTTGGGATCCAATCTCTCTGTCACAGCATGGAGACCCACTATCTGTGTACTGCTTTTCTGTGGGCCCATTAAACTTGTTAACCTTTCTGTGACTGCTGTTAACAGCAGATGCAATTGCTTGCTTACAGTAATCTACTTTCTGGTCTTTAGCGCTTGAAACCCCCTGATTGCTTTTGCTATTTTTTTCTTCATTTCTTTTTTAGCGCTTCACTTTTTAATTGGCACCCACTGCTTTTAAATATCTTGACGTGCTGTGTAGAGTTTTAGCAGCAGTTCTATATGTTCCATAGTACATATCCCTAGCACACCTTTTTTGTATTTCATCCACTCTAAAGTTCCAGGAAACCATACCATGTGCAATTTTAAAAATACTCCCTTTATGTCAATGTATTTCTGCCTTTTCATCTTCCTTTTTTGTGCAACTGAAGCTTCTGAAATTATGTGTCTTAAAAATGTTATTATGACTTCATCACCTTAAACTGCAGCTTTGCATATCCAATAATAACAGACTTTTTAACGCATGTACATGTTTATGAGATACAATGTTATATTAAGCTGAACTAAATATTGAATTATTTGTATTTGCATTTGAAAACAAATATCTTGGACATGACATTGCAGAAAAAAAACAGTGGGCTGTAGGTCTGTTTTGAAGTATTTTATCTGTCTTTAAGAAAGGACTCTAGAACAAGCATCACACTTTCTTATTGTACGTCTAACACACTTGAAAATGCATAACATTCTTCCTGGTTATTTGGTGATTTTCAGCTTTCTGTGCTGCGTGCAGGAAAGTCAGCTTAATAGCTATGATCCAATGTCCTTCTGCTAGAGCTGTGACACTATGCCGCTTGAGACCCAGTAACAACCTGGTGTTGCTATAAGCCATCATGCCTATGTCCAGTAATTAATTAAAAGTGTCACTTTCTTCTCGGTAAAGCATTAATGAGTGGAGAGGGATTTAGTAGTGGAGCACACAGGAACAAGAAAGAGACAATCTAATAGTCGGTGCCATCGACGTATTTCCAGACCAGCAGGGCTCTGAATAGAAGCATGCTGTCCTTCAAATGTTAGACCTGCTCCTGACCGAATGGAGCTTGGGAAGTCAGGCTGGGGCAGTTTCATTGAGGGACCTTTTTACTTGTTTAAACAGTTAACCATCTGCTGAGCCCTGTAGAAGTTTTCATTCGATTCTCTGGCCAGTCACTGCTGCTCAACGTGTTCAACATTAAAAGAATGTTACAAAGTAAAATCACTTTGTGTAAACCGAAGGAATTGCAAACTGGGAAAGGTTAGATTTAGACATACCAATGTCCCCCCACTACATGAACTCACGCCTAGCCTTAAGTTACTGAAGTTTGCCTACAAATTTACAATTCCCTCCTGTTGGGAACAATTTGAGTGCTGTAGTTTTGGCATGTGTGAGGGTGACGACACACAAGCATGCATAGTGCAGTCTGATCTTCTCTCCATTTCAGAATACACAATTAATCAACAGTACAGTGCTGTAACTGAAATGTATTTTTTTATGGACTAAGGTTAGATTAATGTGAGATTAAGTTAATCTTGACACTACCCATTTGGGCCTCCTCGGCAGTGGAAACTGTGACTCGGTAAGAATCACAGAGACAAAAGTCTAACGGTAGAGATTTTCCTGCAGGTTCCCAGCTGTGTTTGGCATCTTATAACAAATGGAATTCGACCCTTTGAAAATTGTATTTGCAGATGATTAAGCATGGTTTAAACAAGCATATTCAACATCCAGGATTCATACTTATGAAGCTGGTGATTCATGTCTCCATACTGACCTACACAGGAAAGCGTACTGCACCATAAAGAACCACAGTAGATTTTCACATTGCATGGGAAATGTCTACCTCAGAGTTCCTTACTTTCCCAAAGTGTGCATTACATTTGAAAAATGAAATGAGCAAAATTAAGCAACTTAAAAAATGAAAGTAATTACAATGTCCTCCTCTGAAAAAAAAGAAAGCAGCCAATTAGCATCAAGAAGCAACTAAAAATAACTTCAGTAAATACAATACATTCATTAGTCAACATTAAATATCCCTTTTAACAAAACATGCTAATCCCAAGACATTTACAGTACATGTTGATGATACCTTTATTAAAGATTTTTCAGCGCAGATTAATAAGACTTCCGTCATTCTTAAAATATCTCGGATTTCCTTATGCATTTAAATTTCTGCTAATCTTACAAACAAATAATAATGATCATTTTAAAGAGTCATTCTTCAAAGTCATCTTTCATTTTCATGAGCACAGTGATTCATTTCCATGGTGCTAACTTACTATGCTCCTGTCAATCTGCTATGGGCAGATGTCCGATGCCTGTCGAAAGCATTCAGCAAGAAACACGATTTAAGATGAAGCTATGTAAAAAAGCTGTGTAAATATTTTAAAATTGATAAAGGCTCTCAATTGCAGAAGTATTCAACTACCTGGCTATGTCACTTCAGATGCAAAGGAATAGTTTGAGTGTGCACAAACTAATGTATTGGTCTCTCTATGTGATCAAAGTGGATAAACCTGAGATCAGAGCAAAATGATCTGTCTCTGTAAACTCATCTAAGTCAGCTAATGCTGCGTTCATTTATGGTCCTAATCATACAGAAAAATCAAAACAGCTGCAGCTGCAGCAATAGTTGACAGTAAAGAGACATGGTATGTTTGTTATCAGCACCAGGGTGTCCTTCAGCTCTTTAAAACATCAGACTATAGTTTAACAGCCATTTCACTTTCTAATAAATCTATAGAAAGCAAATAAAAAATCTGGAGCATACTTTAGCAGAATGGGAGTTAACATTCTGCTATATTTTTTACAGAAGGAATCTATTTTTTAATTCTGATTCCAGGTTAATTAAGTTAATTGGTAAAAAAAAAATATTTAACTTAAATACTAAACTCTTTTTGAAACCAAATCATCATGCTGTACTGCACAGCTCTCCCTTTGTCTTGATGGTGTGTTACACTTAAGTGGTGTTAAAAGTACGCCAAACAAGAATAATAATAATTGCTCACACCTACAGTATAAAGCACTTACTGTACCTGGACACTCCACTCAAAGCACTTGACAGGTAATGAGGACCCTCCCTCCACTACCATCAGTGTGCAGCCCCACCAGGATGATGCGAAGGCAGCCAAAGTGCACCAGAACACTCACACATCAGCTATGGGGAGGAGTGTGGAGGAGAACAGAGTAATGAAGCCAATTCATTGATGGGGATTATTAGGAGGCCAATGGGAAATTTGGCCAGGAGGCCGGGGTTACACCCCTACTCTTTTCGAGAAACACCTTGGGATTTTTAATGACCACAGAGAGTCCGGACCTCGGTTTTACATCTCATCTGAAGGACGGTGCCTGTTCACAGTATAGTGTCCCCGTCACTATACTGGGGCATTAGGACCCACATGGAACGCAGGGTGAGTGCCCCCTGCTGGCCCCACTAACACCTCTTCCAGCAGCAACCTTAGTTTTTCCCAGGAGGTCTCCCCTCCAGGTACTGACCAGGCTCACACCTGCTGAGCTTCAGTGAGTTGGCAGTTGTGAGTTGCAGAGTGTTATGGCTGCTGGTGAATTAAAGAATGAAGCTTTAATTAAGAACAATATTGATTCCCTCTTTGCAGAAATGAGCATGGTGGATTGAAGATATATGGGGTACATGTTCAGTGTTAGAGCATTTGAAAGATTTGTTTTGTAGCTATTCATTTTAAATTGATTTCCAGGGACCTATTTTATGAAAACATAAATGTTCTTTTACAGTTTAATGCTGCACCTTTGATGTCCATAAAGGTGAAAATAAATCTTATAACTGTATAGGACACCTACTGTAAATAGATATATTTTATCACTTGTGTGTCAGCTTAATTTTCAAAAGCATGCAACTATATTAGAACACATTGTTGTTCCTGTAATTAAATTCATTATAAATGTAAAGCACTAACAACAATTAAAATAATAATTGTGTTAACTGTAGGTCATGCATGCAATTAATCGAACACTGTAACATGCAATTGAAATTGTGAAATACATGAGATGTTTCAGAAACTTTCTTATCTTAATAAAAGAGATCAAGTCACTGGTACACAGTACCACCGTGTCCCCAAAAGTTATGGGACAGCAAAGTCAAAACTGCTATTTGTGCTTCAGAGAGACATAATTTGGTTTTGTAAACAGCAGTATGGAACGTATGTTTTTCAGTCGTGCAGCTGGCTTCCTCCAAGACACTGACAGAAGCAGAATGAACCAGCATCCTACTGAAAAAGAAACAAGCAAGATCTGAAGGTTAAATAGTCTCCTTTCACTTAGAACTGTTCTTATGTTCTTAATCAGCTGTAATTTGTGACTATTTAGTCCCGGAATTGCATCTTCTTCATTGTGAGGTTGCATGTTATGGAATAGATCCATAAGAATGTCTTGTAAGGAATGTAATTTATACATCCGTGAACAATTTGATAAAGGGATATTTGAGACTTGAAAAACTGATGAGGCAAACAAGATAACACTGCTTAGTAAAAGGATTCACACTGACTCTTTTTATGTAATGTATGTATATCTTTTAGGATTCAGTGTCTCCGCAATGACGAACCTGTGTCTGATGAGGAACCTTTTATACTGTTCTATCCATCAGAAGTAAAAACTCAATACAAGAGTATGCGGTACTGAGTATTGGAGTAAGAATCTTTGAACAAGCAGCCATGTGGATGGTGATTAGGCAAGACATGAACTGTCTCTGCCAACAATAGTAAAGATATTTATTTTATAACTTAAGAAACAAGCCATGCTGTATTTTCCAATCCCAGGCCAGAGGCAAGACGGCACATACGTTATATTAGCAATGACAACAAAACTAACAAAATGTTGAGACACCAGGTTGGTCTAAAGACATGACAGACGTATCTCAAGTGGAGTCCACACAGATAACAAACAAAAGACATGCTGCAGACTCAGGGCTCTGTAGCTAGAGGTGGCTCCCTAAGTGGTTGGTTGCCCCTACAACAAGAATGAGGTATTTGGCTTCAGTTTAAACCAGTCAATCAGTCAATCAGACAACTCTAGAGAGCCAGAACTGGTGCTAATTATCTAATTAAGGGCAGGGCAGCTGCCTGCCCTGTAACAGTGCCAAATAAATAAATAAGGGCATTGGTATGGAACAAAGGCTGTAAAAGGCAGTTAAGTCAAACCCACCGCCACAACTATCATCAGAACAAAATCTGCACAACCAAACAACCACACTTGGCAAACAAAAAACACTTCAGCATGGCATGATATGAAAACATCTATTTGCCTAAAAAACTCCAAAATTTTTAACTCCTCTGAAAAAAACGGCTGTGGAACTACTGTATAACATGACCGTCAGATTGAGCCTTTGTGATGGGGCTGTGGATAGGCTCTGCTTCCTTCATAACAAAGATGAAATCATTGTTTACAGCTTTTCTAAAAAGTTTGCTATTTTGGTCCGTACTGGCAGTCTGTCCTTAACAAAAAAAAAAAAGGCTCCCTCCTCTTTAGGCTGCTGTGCATCCTATCTTATTCAGAATATTACTTTAAAACTATGATGTTCAGCAAAATAAATGAGCATAAATAAATTAGTGTTAAGTGGCAGAACTCTAACTAGTAGAAATAATACATAATTTTCTCCTCTAAACTCTTTGTTAATGTGCACCAAAGAAATCTTTCAGTAAGTAAGACATTTTCTCAATTTTTTAAAGCTGGTTTATCTTAGTGGAAAAACCTGGCATTTTGATTTTATTTTTTATTTTCTGTTTGCAATCCAACTATTTTAAGCCTTTATGCACTTTTTTGTCGTCCTGTAAATTGGACTGAGAGATCTCTTCACTTTTGCAACCTTTCTTAATTTCTTAATTAACATAGATGTCCCAGATGTCCAATTTTTATCTGGTATCACATCTTATGAAAGCAGTAACAAATGTTAGAGTTGAAAGAGCTACTGTAAAACTGTAATACCTAGAGGTCACAATTATACAACACATTTACTCAGGCAAGGTTAAGTTAAAGAGGAATAAAATAAAAAAAAAATTAAAAGAAGCCATTTTTACCGACAGTGTGATGAAGTATACAGTGTTTTTTCTTGTAAAGGTGGAGTTCTGCCCTTCATTTAAGTTATTATAAATATATTAGTAAAACCTGTTAATGTAGAACAAGAATCATTACTATAAAAAAACGAAGGTACATACTGACTTGATTTAAGGAAGTGGTCTCTTGGCAAATGCATTCTGAGTGATTGTTTGGTTTGGGGGCAATTAAAAACAGTTCTCTTGCAGGTACGTGCTGTTCCAGATATATGCGACTGCCCAATTAAAAAAAGCTTTCAGATCAGATGCATACAAAAACATAAACACATGTTAAGAACGAATGTAATTTGAATATCTTGATTATTGGCAAAACTAATAATCTTAAATTAAAAATCTATTTTAAAATATTTCAGTTATTTTTTAAATATAATAATCAGGAATGTACTGTACTGTATGTATTGAACAGTGAATGTTTAATTACATTATACTCAATAACTGAAAGCTACTGTACCACGGCATGGCATTTATTGGGTATAAAAGTTTAATTTGCCCTTTAATAAGATTCAGGTGGAGAATATATAAAATGATAAATTACGTATTTAAAATAAATGTACTGTTATTGTTAATGAAAGCCCTACCCAGTACGGGTGGCTAATTTAGCTAAATGAGCAAAAGAGAAATAAAAGAAAAGAAAGAGAGAAAAAGAAATGGAGATTTCCTGTAAATGAGGGAAAAGTGCTTGTAAGAAC
Organism: Atractosteus spatula; assembly: GCF_055471065.1. Lineage (NCBI taxonomy): Eukaryota > Metazoa > Chordata > Actinopteri > Semionotiformes > Lepisosteidae > Atractosteus > Atractosteus spatula. The sequence goes on along the minus strand of NC_142708.1, from coordinate 3,703,641 downwards.
ACAATCATTTAAAGGAAATAAGTCCTTCTTCCTCCAGTAATTTAAACAAATGTTCTGTATTTTGAGTGACAGCGTATCTGTCTTTAAACAAACAAAGAGCTGTATTATAACAGATTCATATGCTTATGAAATGCAGGCAGAAGTACATTATGTCGAGATTAATTTCCAACAAACAGAAGAAAAATATTCAGCTGAAACCACTGCAGAAAAGAAAAAAAAAGCTAATAAAAATGCTAAGAATTCAGTTTGTCAGAGAGACTGCAGCAACAGAAACCAAAAACAAAATCTCACAATGTGTGGTTAATACCTTTTATTTAGAAAGTATTTTACTTCAGCATATCATTTTATGTAAGAGAGTATATCATTTTAATAAATTTACCATAAATCAATGACATGAGGATTTTACTCTTTCATAAAGAGATAGATTGACATCTCTTTTAAAACCTTACAGAGTGAAGGTGGAATATGATGTGTAGAATTCCTTTCCCACTTGTGTGCAGATATATCTTTGAACACAGCTGCCACTCAATCAACTCACAGTACACTGATGCCTCTAGTCTGCATTGCACTGAGCCAAATATTTGCTTAAATTGTGATATAATCCGCTTAAAACAGGGCAGTTGGGAGGGAGGGGGTTTGGGATGGGACAAACTGGATCAAGACTCTTTTCTGAAAACTATCACATTAGCATTGTTGTAATTAAGCAGAACTCTGGAAAAGCTGTGTCATAGTAAGAGCTGAGCTCCATGAAGTTGGCCACCCTACAGTACGAACAGCACAAACGATGAAACCCCTTAATTCGTTAGTGCTGCATTTGTGCCGGTCTGTGCCGTTGAAAGTAGCGTTTCTGAGATATAGCGCCTTGTTTTTTCGATGTCGTGATGTCACTCAGCCCCTCTACAACGTCGTAGGGAAAGCAAACTGGTCTCATTCGTTAGTGCTGCGTTTGTGCTAGTCTCTGCCATTGAAAGTAACTTCCCAGCTGCTTTCGTTCCCAAGATACAGTATAGCGCCTTAAGAGCTTATAGAGCTTATAGAGCTGTTGATGGTTTATCAGGGTACCGCACTGTCATGTTGGATATGAATTTGTCTGCACCATGGATCAGAACAGAGTCTAAAGTGGTTCACATGCCATCCTAATGCCCTTAAGGTGAAGGCTTTGGTTTTAATTGCTGAGATTGCTAAATGAAGCTCTCCTGCCTTGTTGTTACGTGAAACTGTTTTTTACAGGTATGATTCTTTAGCTCCATTCTATGTAAATCCCTCCTAAAATGCAATTATATTGTAATTGACATAATGTAAGCTGGCAATCATACTGTATCAATTCCACATCCCTTGGGACTTTGTCTGGCTCTTGCAATGCAGGTACTGAGAAATTAATGCTGCTATAAAGCCCCAAACATAGATTTGCTTTACGGTCTTGTTATTTCATGATGCTTAAACAGGCCAGAAGGCTTTCTTATGACTATTTAATATCAGACATACATTGACCTTTAAATGTTAATATTTTCCTACTTGTTGTCACTTGCCACTGGAAGAACCCAATGCAGTATCTGTGTGTCTCATCTGCTATCGGCTTGAACAGATGCACTTCATTAAGTTCCTAAATCACAAGGTAATATTAAGTAAATCCTACGTTTCTGGCAAAACCTCTTCTTTTTATCCCCAAATGTTTCATGAGGTCTGTTAGATGCACACTAGAATTGAACAGGAATTTATTTATTTAGCACTGATATGGGGAAAGAGCTTGGCATTTCCTCTGTATAAGCAATGCAATTTAAAAATATATCTACATTTTTTGACGTAGGAATACAGTACATTGTCCTGTTGAGCTATCTCTAAAGGAAGTGGTTTTTGCCAGGTTGAGATACAAGCTAAAAGAGTGTTAAGTAGACCGAAAGATTAAAGTGTGGTTTGCTTATTCAGATTTCCCTGATACAGATATATGAAAAGGCCTAAATTGAGCTCTGTTATTTCCATTGAATTATAGCTTTGCGCTAATCCATGGATCAAATTAATCATAACATCACAACTGCTCCATTGACCATAGATGATGTGGCTTAGTGTGAGTGGGGGTTTTGTTATATGTTTTGTGCTTTAGAAATGTTTTTCATATCAGTGCTTTTAAAAGCAAAGCTACAAAAATAAGATTGAAGACTTTATAAAAGGAGTATAGGAGTAAACAATAGGATAAGCAATGTCAGCCAGTGGAAGGCTGTTTGCCCCACTCTGAGCCAGTAGCTGTTTTCTCTCCTTAGCCTGTGCTGTTTGGAAGTCTTCCATCAAGCATGAATTCATTACGTTTGAGATGATGCCAGGGAAGAAGACTATTGCTGCAGGTTACAAAGTGGTGCTGAGCCATCTCATGTCAGCAAGGTCAAGTAGCACTCCCTTTACAAATAGTCTTTTCACGTCTTTGATCTAATTCTTTTAGAGTCGTTTTAAAGCTCTTAGGCATAGACTTGACCATGATCCAGTAAACGCTACTCGAAATTAATGCACCCAGTAGATTAAATAGAATTTTTCAATAAAAAAGTTTGTTCTTTTTGAATGCAATTAATATTAAGCATTGGGTCGAGATTTAACTGTGTGTTGGGTAAAGGACATAAACGTGATTACATATTCATTGAATCATTTTGCAGAACTTTCTGGGACACTTTAACGCTCTGTGTCAAGTAAATAACTTTAAGTTAGGACAGAAACAAGGAGACTCTCTGGACTGGGCTGCCTTAAAGATCTGGAGAAATCGATTAGTCAGACTTAAATAAGTGGTTTGCACGCCAAACTCTCACAGGAATAGGATTCGGGTAAGACAGTAAGACATAAGACAGTGCATAGACACTCTACATTAGTACTGAATTAAGAGGCATCCAGAGATGTAGACGAGTCTGAACACCCAGATACCATTCAGGGATATTTTCCTTCTGCTCAGAATCACAAGCCATGTGATACATAGGGAGTATGTTCTCACTTCCTGTGTGGATCCCTTTACATGTACGAGCATTCAATTTAATTAGCCAGGTATTTGATTTAGTCATTCCTTTGCTGCTCTCTTAACTTTGCTACTCCTATGCTTGTATAACCTGTAGATTGTCTAGTCTGCTAGCTGTGCCAGAATATAAATACTATGTCTTGATCATTAATGAACGTGTCTTAGGTAGCTTTCTATTGGACAAATTGAGCATGGAGCAGTGGAAGTCTTATTATATAGGTGTTCAGAAAAAGGGTGACTAAGTTTCAAACTAAAGGTAGAAAGACATTCCTACTCAGTTCTGAATATTTCAACATATTGTATGTTAAAGGAACTTCAAACAAAACATAAGAAGATAGGAAGGTTTGACACATCTACCTTTATTGGTTGTTTGTGTTCAAATAAATTAGGGAAATTATTCATAATTGACTCACAAGGATTTCTTCTGAGGAAAGGGGATGTGTTAGCTTGTAAATCAAGAAAAATAACAGAGGTTCATAAAAAAGAGACAAAAGGACAAGGAGAAAGGACAAAAACGTGCTAGGTGATTACAGACCAATAATCACAGCTGAAAAACAAGAGACATTTTTTGCACAAATGTTTGTGGGAGTCTAGAAAAATATACCCAACTGTGCTGTTGAAGCTTTTTTTCAAGAAATGGCTAGATGAGATCCACAAAGCAATTAAATTGGAGATGTGGCTTATGAACCGTCTTGCATTATGACAATTTTGTAAGATACCTGGCTAATGATATTGAGCACAGGAGTGGAAAGTGAGACACACAAAAAGCAGAGATGTGAGATTCGGGTGTTGAGAATGCTGACAGTCACTAACTAGGTTATCTCAGGGGACTCATTCACCATCAGCAATGACACAACATGACGGAGACAAGAGGGGAAATTACAGGTCGAAACATTCAAGTCAGAAAACAGGAGATAGCTTCGTAGAGGGGATAAAGTAATGTGGCTGCAGATGACTGCATTGGATCCTCTAAAAAAGGAGTTAATCATAAATCTACCAGCAGCAAAACAAGTAAGCTCTAGCAGCTTCGTTGTGTCTTATCCTTTCTTAAAAGACATGAGAGTCTCTTCCACCCATCAATCATTTTGACATTTAAATAAATAAAGCCTTACACTTACTTTACTGTATATAGCTGTTTTCTGGACACTCCTTTCAAAGCACTTTAGAGATAATGGGGACTCCCCTCCACCACCACCAATATGTAGGATCCACCTGGATGATGTGATAGCAGCCAAAGTGCGCCAGTACACTCCCCACACATCCGCTCTCAGTGGGGAGGAGAACAGAGCAATGAAACCAATTCATAGATGGGGATTATTAGGGATTATGATTGGTAAAATCCAGGAAATATGGCCAGGACACACATACTCTTTTCAAGAAAATGTCCTGGGATTTTTAATGACCATGGAGAGTTAGGACCTTGGTTTCACGTCTCATCTGAAGAACAGCTGTATAGTGTCTCCATCACTATACTGGGTCATTGGGACCAACACAGACAGCAGGGAAAGTACCAGTTACTAGTCCCACTAACACCACTTCCAGCAGCAAACGTCTTGCTTCTGGCTGCCTTATTGACCACCATTGATAGTTTAAGCAGACAAGCCAAAAGTTGACAAGTGTGCAAACTGATACTCATACAGTATGCAATAGGCAGTGCAAAGAAAAAAATATAGTTATTAGAGTAACAAATACATATGGTATATACTCACAACTATGAAGTAAATAAATTCAGAAAGAACAAAATAAATTTAAGATGCTTTGTGATGCATGAATTTCTTTGTGATTAAGACACGAAGGTGATTTTAGATAGACAGTTGATGTGGATGTGTAGCGGGACTGTGGGGTCATGTAGACAGGTACACTCCTGTCTGGAGCAGTCCACTGAATGGAGGAAATTTGAACAAACTACTGGTTAATACAACTATGTCATTGTCAGTTTAAATGAAGGAGTAACTTATTCCTTATCTATGCCTGGTTATGCTGTTGTACCAGTGCTGTGTGCATTATACAGAATAATGCAAAAAAAGTACAGTTACTCCTAGCTGTTTAAATTCAAGGATCAGATGACTGATAAAAGTAAATTGCCTGGAGACTTGCAGTTCAGAGTGTCTGTTATCAAACCCTTTAATTACACCAATATATGGCTGATAAGCAGCTCTAATGGCCGCTTCATATCAGCATAGTAACTTAGCCATGTCCCATGTATGGCTGCAAGATTGATAGCTCTAATGCCTCAATCTGATAGTTGGGTTCCTGTTAAATGATACATTGCAGAACTCATTCTCAATACCTTATCATTTTTTTACAAAGAACTCATGATGATAAATGGAACCTCTAACCTTTCGCATTCAGCTAGAAGTGATTTCCACCGTCAATTAAACATCTAACTTGTTTCATATGTGTAGGAATGCTCGATGCCCCAATACAAGAAATGCAGTCAAGTTCTTCCATTTGTGTTAATTTATCCTTTTGGGATAAATTTTCTCTTCCCTAGCTGCTCAGAGGTAAGTATTTAATAAGCAGACTGTTACTGGAGGTAGTAAGTTGATGAGGTAGCTGCACCCTGATGGGATGGGAAACATTGGATAAGATGGGAAACATTGGATTTGGGGACAAATATATTACTTATATAATTAAGTATATATTATTAAATATATTGGAACCAGAGAACCACAGAAGATCAACCTGACACTTTCCCAGATTCAAAGTCCAACACTCACAGACAAACAGAATCCATGGGTTTGGCACAGTCAACCCTATACAGTAGTTCTTCAGAATTAAGAGTGAAACACAGACCAAAGCACACAAATGGATCCTAAGAGGAAGTGCTTAAGACACAGTTTACAAGACGCCCTTACACAAAAGCTTTGGGGACAAGCTTTCCACCCTTGCCCCTGAAGCAGGATGAGATCTTCAGATCAATTAGTTACTAGCAGCCAAAGATGCTGAATAGTCTTCTTTCTTTCGCATATGTTCTTATGTTTTTATGCAACAAGATCTTATACAAAATGTAGCTCTTATTGTTTGTTCATAAGTAGAATATCGTAGACATTTATGAAATAGGCAGTCCATGGTATATGGAACTAAAAGTGACCTAATTCCTGGGAAATCCAGTCTTCCCCCACTGAAGCTATGGAACGATTCTCCACAAAGATGATTCATTTAAAGAATTTATTTCAAATTAAATTCCAAGTTCTCTTTTACAATTACTGTTACAGATTTAGGCAGCACAAATTAACTGAACATAAAGCAACACATCATCTATTATTATTACTATTTGTACTGTTTTCACAATATTCCAAACCATGTCAGTATGAAACATGATGCCAGCAAAAATCGTATACTCATATAATTATTGTTATCATTATCAACAACAGCAACAACAATAATAATGATGATGATGATGAAAAGCTGAAAATACTTCTTAAGCTCAAAGATATTTTCTTTTTCAACATAACTGATTCTCCAGTCCCACAGAGTCTGATATTTAGCTCAATAAACACCTTCCACCCACTCAAAGAATACATCTTATTTTTCACTTTGCAGCAATTATCAGCAGCTAATAGATTTGCAATGTGGCCAACACAACATGCTGATCCAGTTACAGGATCAGAATTAGTAATTAACTTCTTGCTAAAAATAACAACAATAATGCTTATTACACATATTAATTCGCAGATAATCAGTACATTCTTTCAGGCAGCACATAATTATGACAGTACTTGTTAAGTATGTGTTTAGAAAGAGGAATAATATATTGGATTGGTTTTACAAGGAAGTATAAACATATATTATTTCATTGACAGATATACTTGTATTAATGTTATTTAGAGTTTTGCATAAATTAGTGACTAAATTTTTCCAAAACTTTAAAGAAAATGAAACAGAGGTAGTGCACTTCTGTCACATTACACATTAAATCTACTCTGAACAAACTGCAGTCTGTCCAAAATTCAGCAGCCAGAATCCTGACCAGGTCTAGTGCAAGTGATCACATTACTCCTATCCTGGAGTCCTTGCACTGGCTTCCGGTCAAATTCCGTGTAAACTTTAAAATCCTCATGCTCACCTATAAGGCTCTGCATGGCTTGGCACCTCAGTACCTGTCTGAACTATTATCGCCCTACTCCCCACCTCGCAACCTTCGCTCTTCTAATTCTGCTCTCCTTACTGTCCCCCAAGCCCGTCTACATTGTATGGGTGACAGGGCCTTCTCCTGTTATGCCCCCAAGCTCTGGAACTCTCTCCCCAAGGATATCAGAGAGTCACCTTCTCTAAACTCCTTCAAATCCAGACTCAAAACCCTCTTCTTCAGAAAAGTCTTTACTTAACTGGTTCCATTTTTCACCCCTCTGCTTTTCTTAGTACCACCATCCATGTCTCCTCTGTATATTGTAATTGTGTTTTATCTTGTGTATTCTTTTTATTTATTGTTGTTGTCATCCTGTAAAGCGCTTTGAGAAGCCACCTTTTAAGGCGCTATATAAAATAAAGTTTATTATTATTACCCAATACTCGTCTCATGATTCTCTCCACTTTTTTTAACAATCAGATGCCCACACACGAGATATTCAGCTCCACATGTTCAGCACTGTCACCTCCGCTGATGTCCGTTCAACTAGTCCGCTGAACTCATCCAGCCATTTCTTGAAAGAATTCCTTGAATCAAATGGATACTAACTACCAAATGGGCTAGATAGGCTGAATGATCTACTCATATTTGCAGTCTTCCTCTTATTCTGAACATTTCTTGTAATTCCTCTCATGGAATAACTTTCCTTTTGAAAGGTACTGTAATTATGAATACTTCCTTATCATTCTTAACTCCATAGTGACTACAAAGCAAGTGCCTCTTCTTCTTAGCAAGACTACAGTACTTCAGTTATCTTACACTGTGTAAAGTGTAACATACAGCACCATAAAGAATATTTGTTATGACACACTATAATTTTGTTATTAAAAGATTAATAATACCATAAGGAAAGGTAACTTGCATGTTGATCTTCCACATTTTAATGCTCTAAGAACACAATCAAATGAAATTAAATTAGAAAACAGCAGGTCATTTTATTGCCTTTTAAATGTTAATGGATGTACCTGACAGACTACCACAGACTCTACCATGATTATTTCCCAATAAAACATATGTACAAAATGAATAGCAATATACTATTACATGTGTGAGCTATTCCTGTTGATAACACACAAGTAAGGTTTATAAAGATGTGAAATGTTCTAAGCAAAATCCATGCATACTGTATATTAATGTAAAATACAAGCTGTTAGGTTTTTTGTTATTGGTAAACTAGGCAATTTTATAATTGTGAAGGCCGGTTGATAAGTAAAATGGTGGAAGCAAGGTTATTAGAGGGATTCAGCACAGTTGCAGACCTCACTTCTTTATTTATTTTAGGTCTGCCTTAGAGCTGGTCAGGAGCAGGCAGTAAATGTTGACTGCCCAGGAAAGGCCTTGAGGGTGTGGTTGTAAAAAGAAACCACTGGCCTCACACCTTGCTATCAGCAGAGAGAAGTCATTCAGATGTCAAAGTGCAAATGCAATTGCATGTCAAACAGCATTTCAGTAATGGGCAACAGGTGCTGGGAGTGACAGCGCTGACCTTGCTTCCTCAGGAAACGGATGGGTATCTTGTTGTAAACAGAGTGATGAGCTCCACATACTGGGAAGATCTGGAGCTGCTGCATTTCCCCTTTCACAGATACCAGGAGCACTTGTATGAGACTTGGAGCCCCCCAGTGCCCCCCCTCCAAAAAAATCTTTCAGAAAACTGCCTTTTTCATCTAGAAATCTGGAGGGCTGTTTTGCTGTGGGGGGAATTAGAGGTACTGCATCAGTTTGGCTGTGATTGTTAACTCATGGTGATGGTTAAGGAAATAGGGTTAGGTTTTGTCACTTAATTAGATATTACATCAACTTTGTAAGTGCCTCAGATACTTTATGCACATGTTTCTCAACCTTAAATCCTCTGTTAACTGGAGAACAAGAGACTCTTGACCTGTTCTCTTTCTCCTGTGTTCCAAGGAGCTTTATAACATCAGCACTGCTTCAGAACACTCTATTAAGTCATCTGCCAACATGAAAAACACATTACAGCTTGGTATCATTTTCAATATTTATCGGTACCAATCTCAGCTTGATAGAAATAGTTTGCAATAATAAGCATATTTAAAAATTGTTTTTGTTTAATGAATCTTATTTATGTCACATAGGCTTTTCAACTGAATTGAAGACTGAAAATCACAATCTGAGCAGATGAGTATGTTCTGCCAGTTGCACTCAAGGGCACAACTCATTTGACCATTTAGCTTTTTTGGCCACATATGAACAACCAGTCATCAATGACAGGTAGCCAACATCTACAGAAGTGACAAGATCTTCTCTTTTTTTCATTTATAGCCATGTTTCTGTCTTTAGAAAACAAAAATCCCCCAATTATACCTAAGAGCAAAAAGAAAATTTTACTGTGACACATGAACAACATTTCGCTGGATTTGTAGTCTTTAAACCCTGACAACTGCTTTAAGAAAATTAGTTCGCAAACTGAAAGGGTAATCACCATTTATAAGCTGTTTCTTTACTGTATTAAATTAAAATAATATGAAAGATAATAACTTCTAAATGCCTTTCAGATTACGTTATCTTTTCTTTTTATGTAGTCTCAAAACTTTTTTGAGAGGGAATACGAGAATAGCAAAGGACACATCAAGCTATACTGTCAATAAAGCACATATTTTACTCATTTGGTTAATGTAAATTACTTCATTGTGAACAGCCGTTACATTCTCTAAGTCAGTAATGAAAAAAACTCACATTCCATGAGATGATATAAAATAATGAGTTTATATAAAATACTATCAATCATTACCCCTGCTTTTTTAATATCAGTATTTTTTTATTATTAGGCTTTGATTTTTAATGAAGAATAATTCTGAAAATGGTTACTCTATAATGTCTTCTGATTACATATGCCTACAGTGTGCTAGAATCCTCCATATGGCTAATATATCTCACTTTGGAGGAAGTACAATTGACATTTAGAGGGCTCCTACAACTCCTTTTGTACTTCCTGGAAATATACTGTGTGCCTGCTCGGGATTTTCTTCTCCATAAAATTACACTTCCTGCACAGTTACATCTAAAGCATAAGGAAGATTAGGTTTTTAACTAGATGGTGTTGTATTCTTTAATTCCCATCACAGACTAACAGGCTTTTAATGCTAGTGGTGGTGAGGATGCTCGATTGGGTTTTATTACCAGTCTGATTGAAGCAGATGACATTATTGACAAACTTGCTCAAATTGATGACTCTTAGCATTTATGTGGTGACCATGAGGAATTACATATGACACACAAGAGAATTTCTCTAATGCTTTCCAGTAACTTCAATTACTTTTGCTAGTTGTTTTAATTGATTTTACTACTAGATGTGATAGAAAAAAGAAAGGAGCTACCATATATAGCTGCAAAACATCTACACTTTAGCAGTATTACAATTTTACTAGAAAGGAGAATGTCATAATTTAATCATTGTTCCGTGTTTTAAGTCCCTGCTTTTTTCTCTTACTGTTCTTGATTTAAAATCAGTCTGGCTTAAGACCTTTGCACTTCTACAAATCTGTGCTGGTTTGAAAATAAGATCTTTGAGGTGAGACTGCTCACAATACTGTACATATCCCTCCCATAAATGGCTGCTTGGATATAATACAGAGATAGGTTTTCTTTCCTGTCTGAGTAGTTGCTGCTACAGTATGTGTCTCTTCACTTTACCCATCACCACCTTTGCAACTTTTCTCACTCCTGGCCAGAAGACTACCTTCAAATCATTTGTTTTGTGTTGGAGAAAGTTATTAAACGAAGATATTCCAAAACCTGTTTACACTGATGACATTTTTGAAGGTGGCTGTCATGAACTGAAGTACAGCAGCTTTCTCTGAAAAAAAGTTATGAAAAATCAAATGAAGAATTTTTAAGATGAGCACTTGTGGTAAACGGTAAAAGCATCATCACAAACCTAAGAGATGTTAAGTTCCTCTGAGGTTAATGATAACATATTAAGTGAATATCCCAAGTGTTCTAAATATTTGCAATAATGCATTTTAAAAACATACAGGCCCCTGTATTCAAAACACTTAAGCACTTAGAATCCAATAGGAAGCAAAGGGGTTTAAGTGCTTAAGTGTTTTGAACATCAAGCCCACTGTATTTAACAAATAGGTTTTAACAGAATGGGTACTTGACTAAGATAAATGTGAGTAGCAGAACAGGCTATTGCTCTAGTAATTTTACATTAAATTCTACTTTAAGTAGCATAATGCAGAATGCAATCCAAGCTTTAAGATAAATTTCTGCTAACATGCCAATAGTTATCTCTTTATTTATTTACACTTATATGTTTCTAATTTTTATACTTAATTTGATGCATAGAAAATAATTCTATGATACTGGGTTTCTTGATACTGGTATCATTTGGCATGCTTAATTGGCTTAAATTAATCTTTGAGTATGAGAAAACTCTGGATGTGGTTGTTAAAAACAATTGAAACATTTTTTTTTAAACTTGAGTTCAGTTGTTTGGAAAACTAAAAAATGAAAATGTGTTTACAAAAAAAAAGTTTTGTTATTAAAGCTCATGTTTTCTTTGTTTCGTTTTTGCAATATACAGCCTTTTAGGAAAATCTTTAAATGAAAATTTAGCAGTTGTCATGTACTGTAGTGACGTATAGCTCCTATTTGTCCCTATTTATAACTTATGCTCAACATCTTTGACGTTGTTGTTGTTCTGTTTTCTGTCCCTCAGAAATCTAGAACGCCTTTTCACTCTATTCTTTCTCAAATTAAATTCAGATACATTTTGTATTTACAGGAATGTATCAATTCAGAATGCTTTTGTTTTCATTTGTCCACCCTTTATAGAATATCTGTTTGTCCCATCTTGTGTCACTACATTTCCTTTCTTTATTGCTCACACTACTTTCAGCTGTGTTTTGTGATAACTGAATAATAATCTGCTGTGGCAACTGATGTTGTACCCTTGGGCAAGAAAGAACATAAACAATCCAAACAACATTAGGTTATTCAGACCAACTTGGCCATTTCGAAGCTACATGGATTAATCGACAACTAAATGGAGATTCTTGACTGAAGTTTCGGAGGGATAAAGACAAAACAAGCCAATTTCATGTGCGATTCAAAATCTCCATTACTGGCCAGACTGTCATTAACTGTACATACTTACTATAAACATTTAATAAACATTTACAAAGTGATTCATGGATGCCTCTATTCCCCATTAACAACCAAGCGAACTAGATGGGCCACCTTTCTCATGTTCTTAATATATTCATTTTATTTATCTAACAATTTAATCTAAGTTGTCCTATTAATACAGCTGGGTATTAATACTGAAAATTAGAAAGGAAATAAAAATATCTTGTAATCTTAGTGTAAGGGGTAAGAGCTTTTATTTTCCAGAAATGTAGATGCATCAAATGATACACTAAATGGGTGTGATTGGTTTTTTTTCAGTTGATTCTGTGACTCCCTGTGGTTCTGACAGCAGGCAACAAAGTAAATGTATTTTATCATTTTTTAAAATTATGTTGGAATGTTTGTTGTGGCAATTAGATTGCAGTACTGTATTCACTTTGTATACAGCCAATTACAACTCAGCATATGTGTTAAACCGCAACAGTTTATTTTTATAAAGAACAACCATCAAAGTTACCACAAAAATTAAAGGAATTTACCAGTCTTGGGTTTACTGCAATTCATATAATTTTGGTTTTGGCTTGCAAACAATTTGCAGCGTTTATTTCAAATGAAAATACTACATGCAAATACTGTACGTTTTGTGTTCTGGGCAGCTCTTTTAAGTAATATAGGAACTTGATATAAATGTGCCATAATCATATATTTCTATACTGTAATTGCAAAAGTGACTTACATAGTCCCTAGTCTGGTCCCTAGACTGGTCTCTAGTCTGAAAATAACAAGCATTTTTCCTTATTTGGAACTTCGGTTTACTAAATACCTTTACAGTACATAATGGAACTGCCATTATTTACTACTACACTACAGAAATTGAAGTAGCCATCTGAAAGCTTACTTTGCCCTTGTTTTTCTAAAGATATTGTAGCTCTATGGGTGTATGTACTTGACATTTTAAATCAGTTTGGTGCTGGGAAGGTGTGTCTCTCTTAATGTGTGAGTTTAGAGCTGGGGAGTGTGTGTCTCTTGATAAGTGAGTTTAGAGCTGTGGGAGTGTGTGTCTCTCTGGATAAGTGAGGTGAGAGCTGGGGGAGTGTGTGTCTCTCTTGTTAAGTGAGGTGAGAGCTGGGGGAGTGTGTGTCTCTCTTGATAAGTGAGTTTAGAGCTGGGGGAGTGTGTGTCTCTGGATAAGTGAGTTTAGAGCTGGGGAAGTGTGTGTCTCTCTGGTTAAGTCAGGTTAGAGTTGGGGGAGTGTGTGTCTCTCTGGTTAAGTGAGGTTAGAGCTGGGGAAGTGTATGTCTCTCTTGATAAGTGATGTTAGAGCTGGGGAAGGTGTGTTTCACTGCATTGTCATTATTATAGACATGCTGAAGTAATCGTTCCGACTTGCTGTATATCCTATGTTAATGATTTTCCCAAAAATGTTGAGCAAGGACATTGACCATCATTGAGCACAACTTTTAATAATGCCGATATTCAAATCCTATGTTTTGGAACAATTGAGAAGCTCCTGGTTTTAAAGTTTGTCATTAAACGACTGGTTTCATGCATTGGCCAATAACACAGTACATGCATTCCACATACATTCCAGTAAGTGTTTTGTCACTTGACTGTCAGACTGCAACATTGTCATTGATTGTGCATATTCTGCCCCCAGTGTGACTCAACAGGGTAGTATTATCTGTTTGGGAGACATCCCATATACACTGTACTGCAAAACTGCCTCAGATGAAGAGGAGAAGAAGAGCAGTGAAGACAGAGGACAGAGGCATTCTGATGGTTTATCAACATGTGTCAGAGTGCACCAGTGTACCAGAATTATACTGAAATCTTCCTTTCTAAACAGATGAATCCCTCCTTTATCTTGGCTTTACAGATCCCTGAATGTAGGTTAGAAAGAAAAAGAAAAAGACCCCAAATTGTTGTGAATCCAGCTTGTCTTGCCAAAGCCAGTTTGGGGTGGGGTTATTAGAGCCGGTATGCGGCCATCAGTGAAACAACATGAGACAATCACATTCCAGCATGGCAAGGTTAGGCCACACACTGAGCACATAACTCGGCAGCTGTTGCCCAGAGAGAACATCAATGGCCTGCCTTATCCACTTACTGTAGGTCCCCTGATCTCTCACCAGCTGAAGAGCAATAACAAACTCATGCACTACATCAGTCACTTGAGGCTGCAAAACAAGGGAGAAGAAGTTCCTCCGGGAAGTATTTACTGATCAGAAGCATGTCTGCCTGCTTCAGTGGAAAGAAACAGCCACCATATTGCTGGTTTTAGTTTTCAGGTCCCACCTCAAAATATATTTATTGGAACCGGCCTTTTCACTTTTCTTAAGTGCTTTAGACACGGTTTCTTCCTAAAGGCACAAATCAATTCTGTATTGCACTGCCCGAACATACACACTTTCATTTTGATGACCGTGTCCCTTACGATCATCAAGAAGCCTGCTGTGGAACACTACAGCCATAAAGCTTGTATTTCTGTAACATATTTAGATGAGAATATACACTGTATCATTTTATTAGTATCTTAATTTTAATAAAAAGAATATCTTCTCATAACCAGTGGTGCTGATGTTTTTAAAGACATTCTTACTTTAGCAATTTATTGAATAGTACGTAGAATACTTAGCCTTCTGTATTCCTAAAATGTTTGGTTTCTACTGTTTCACATTTCTTCATTGGCTCTTTACTCTTAAGGTAAATGTACTGTATGTTAAAATTGTGAAATGTAACACAAAATATTTATGTTTTTAATATATTTTTAATAAATCAAAATTAAAGTGTCAGAATGTATTAGCAGAGTTTAAGAGGCAAATTCCCTCATGTTTTAAACATCGTTGGTAACACTTAGATCACATATTGTATGTAGTAGTGAATTTATTTCCACTCGATCATAATTAAGGTGCAATACTCTCCTTCATTAAGCTCAACCCACAGGATTGAGGCAGGCAGCATGGAGAGAATCTACGAGGAAAGTGTTTTAGAAAACTGTCTGCAAGTTAAAATATCACACACTTCCTGCATAGCTCAAATGCAGAAACATTCTGACTGAGGCACCCCATGTTATTTATCATTTAATCCTTCAGGCGAAATAACAGTCAAAACTTGAGTATATGATTTTTAAATTTAGAATCGCTAATGATCTTCGTTATACCCACCCGGTTTGGAATAGCCTGCTGTGGGTTTTTCGCATCTCAGCTCAGGGCTACCAGCCCTGTTGCCACACACAGGGGAGAAAGAGGAAGTGTAGGCAAGACTCCTGTGGCACGCCCACCTTCCACCAGCTTTTACTCAGCTGGTCCCATTCTTTACCCCTCTGTTCCTACTTTACTTAGTACCGCCATCCACGGTCTCCTCTGTGTATTGTAACTGTGTTTTATCTTGTGTATTCTTTCTATTTATTGTTGTTGTCATTCTGTAAAGTGCTTTGAGAAGCCGCCTTAAAAAGCGCTATACTGCCTAAAATAAAGTTTTTTTATTATTATTATTTGAACACCTCACAGGCAGCACAGCTCTGTACTGGAGACGGGCCACCGGTCGGCGGGGAATGGTGAGAATGTGTCCTTCATTGACAGCATCATCTTGCAAGGGGTTGCTGTGCAAGTGAGTGCTGAGAGAGCCCATTGAATCCCAACAATTAAATATCAGTCACGGGTGGCTATTGACATCACCCAGACTTGAACCCATGCAAACGGAGCCCAATCTTTGCTTAATTAAATGCCTTTACTCTTTGAGCAACTTGGGAGGCCCTATTTTTTTTTAAGTGCGAGAAACTTCATTTCATGAAAATATACCAGCACTTGATTTTCTGTCAGCCAAACCTGTCTTCCACTCCGGTCTTCCTGAATGGCATTAAAGAATAGTTTATGATCACATTTACTGTACAGTAGGTTGTAATTGAAATCTGTGTGAAAGCTTCGTAACTACTGTACAGTATATGAAGAGTTAATGCTCTGTGAGTTTAATATCACCAGTAGATCTAGCAAATGTCATGAAAAAAGGGCTGCACCATCCTTGTCTGACCACATGTATTTCGGCTCCCAAGTCTTGTTTCTCATGTGGTTACCAGCAAACTGTCTGCATTCCAAAGCTCGCAAACATGTTGACCAAGCAGGACTCATCAATCCCAAATATTCCCTTTCCCTGCTGTTTCAATCCTAATGTTTTCACCTGCTGCCTTCTAGCCACCTGCCTGCTGGATTAACAGACAAACTCTTGGTCATTTAGAAAAGTTTTCATGCTAGGGAGCAGATAGTGCCAGTTAGGATCCACAGTAAATCCATTGAAGAACACAGTTTCCACCACAAAATAACTTTGTACAAGGTTAATTCAGTGGGAATGCTTGACAGTCCCATATTATATTAAAGTCCCTAATTTTATTGTTAAACAAAATGCTCTCAAGGTTTTGCGTTTTCAGTCATGTTTCTGAATTGTTACCCTTTCTTGATATTTTGATATCCTGATACTTGCTATTGGACTTGATATTTTGGATAATTAATAGTACAGTACCCATTATTGGGGAAAAAAGGGGCAATTCTAATCTCTGAGGGCTGCTTGTTTCATACTGTAAGTGTTTTTCAATTAGCAACTCATTAAGGCCTAAGAAAAAACAGATAGCTTGACTTTTTTAACAAACAGTTGAATTAAGTTATTAAGATGAGAGGTGGAAATAAAAACAGAGATCTGTAACTCTGACTTTGCCTGTCCTACATATAAAGTTGGCATGCATTTAATGTCAGAATTGACTTTGTGTCAGGGTACAGATAGGGTTACGGATCAGGACAGAACATGTAAGTATTCTCCAGTATCTGGGTACAGTTAATATGTCACAATATAAGACTTTATCAAAGGAAATAAAATTGAAATGCTGCAGCTACACTGAAAAAACATTGCGATAAGTAAAAATGTATAATATTGTATATAATATTTACTGTATATGCATTGTAATAACATATATTTGTAAGAACCTAAATTAACAATAAATCAAAGCAAATCAAAGAATGACTTATTATAATGTATTACTTTAACCACGTTATAAAAAAATAATAAAAGGTTACAGACACGACAGTCTCATATTGTTTTGGTCCTGTTATAGAAACCTTGACTTTGGTAGGTCATGTTCTGAGCTGAGATATAATAACGTGAAACCATTAATCAAATTGTCGATCCTGCCTGCAGCCAGACAGACATATAAAACATTTTAGGTTTAATAAAACAATAATGCTTCTTATCATAAGAATTTTTTAGGTTGAGATGACATGGTGTTTTTTGTAATACCTGATAAAATATGATCAAAATTATAATAATAATTAAAACACATACATTGATGCAGATAATAATATATTTACAGTAGGAAATAATTATTTGCAGGCCATTTCAATTTGACATCTGATGTGTTAGGTGTATGCCTTCATCGTCACTCCTAAAGTTCCATAAAACAACTAATTTAATCTGACAATAATTTTCACATGTTTCTCATTCTGTGTCTGCAATGCCATAAGCAATATCAGTGTGATAATGGTTGCCATGACAACACGAACATTGCTAATGATCCTGATGGCAGTTTGTAGATGGCAATGCTTTGAGACTGTGTTCTCTTTCCTCTTTTTCTGACCAAAGCTTTAAATTAGAAAATTGGTCACTTCCTCTGTAAATATATTTCCATCGTGTATAAGGTATGGTACGTCTTCTGGCCATACCTTACTCACAAAAGAATGAGTTTAAGTTGCCCTGAAAATCAAGTCAAAGGTTAACACCCAAAAGTTTTCAGATATTACAGTGTTTTATTATAGAAATTTCTATTTTAAATTTCATTTACCATCTTTGGCAACAAAAAAGGAGAAGTAAGCTTTGGAAATCACACATCTGCATGATTTGAAGCTTAAGAGCATTTAACAGATTTGTTGTAATTTTCCAGCAAGTCAAAAACTACACAAGAGCAGACTCTCCAATTTTACCATTGCAGCTAGTATCTGATTTCTGAATTTAGCACCCAAGTCCCATAAATCTATTGTGCATAAGGAATATTTAACTCCATCTGTCACCTATTTTTTTCAACAAAGGCACTCCAGGACATGCAGTATCCCCATGGGAATACCCTGTACACGGTAGACAGGAAACACACAGAGAAAGTTCAGCATAAGACATCGTTCATTGTAGAGATCGTCTATCTCATTTTCAAGCACGAGCAATAGCGTTCTGAACTAGGAATGATATGGAACAGTTCCTCATAAATTTACACACAAAGCTGCCATCGAAAATATGGAGGAATGTTTAGAAGCATTCGTTTAATTCAGCACATGAAATTCATGTTAATGTCAGACATTGAAACAATTAGGTTTTCTAACACTTCTCTTTCATCCCTTATCCTTAATGGAATGTATTTAATACCATGAGCACAAAGAAAATAATTCTGTGAAATTAGAAAATAAATCACAATATTTGAATGCATGTTGGATTTAAGGTGGCGATAATTTTACTGTTAAGAGCATTTTAGGACAATTTCATGTTAAAAGAGGGTTAAAAAGGGTTTCATACAACACATTTTTAAAAACTGGTTTTCCCATATTATAACTATAAATTATTTTGAGAGGTTTGAGTGAGGAGATGTGTCAGCGTGCAGACTGCAAAGGAACAAGCAGAGGCTATTTCCACAATCACGCCTCTAGCTCAGCTCAACACCTGAGACGTTATGGTTCGTCTTTCTACTTTCCAGTGTGAGATTAGCCTCCACTTGTCCCTTCAAAATGATTGCACTCTATCTGTTGCTATCATTACTAGTATTATTGGACACCTATACATTTAACTGCCTCTGTGTCGGGCGCTGAGGTAGTTAAAAACACCCCAGCTGTTGTGTAGAAATTCCTTGTTTGGTCAAGCCTGTGTGGTAAAGCACTATTTAACAGATTCCTCAATCTTTTCCATATGGCCCTTTAGCCCAGGAGGTCGAGCAGTGCTAGAGGCAGTTTTCTCTCTGCCCTCGGTAAACAAGGGAGATGTTGAGCCCAATGTCACATCTGAGTGACTAAGACTTCCGTCACCATTTGCCAACCACAACTTTTCAAGGGCCAGTCTGCTAAGGGCGCGCATCTGGTGTGTCTGTGCACTTGTGCATTGATGCCCTGACTCAAACCGAGTAATTTCCCAGTCGAAGTTCAGAGCTCTTTAATGAAGAATTCCACCCCATAAATCAAATCAGAGATTACAGCCTTTCATAGAGAGAGCTCACCACTACTTTCAGTTAGCAGAAAATGCATGTTACAAAAAACAGCTGTGACCTATTTCTTTGATTACTAAAACATTGGTGAAAGTTACATGGTCATTGATGATCTGCATTGTACTTCACCTACAGTATAGCGGAAAGTAGGCATCTTTTCAACAAACAGAAATATTCCAGTAGATAGAGATCATGCCTTCCAATAGGTTATGCGTTTCAAAGTTTCATTCAACATTCATTGCAGTATAACGAGGATTTATGGATATACAGTATTTAAGCTTTCATCGTCTTGTCTTGAATATGGCCATGTGGAGGTGTTTGTACTGCAGGAACCCTCTCTCCCCAGAGAGGTGGCAATGCATTATGTGAAAGGATACTAAAAAAAAGCAGGCATAGTAAATCTAAACTCCCATATTTATACACTGTGGGAGCAGGTCACTGGCATGATTTGGGTTATTTTCCTCCAAAACATTTGTTACAGTATGAGGTCAAAACATCAGCAGGCCTGAATACAAAATGTTTCAATAAGGAATCAGTGTTCGTCTCATGTTTAAATATGTTTCAGTTAAACACATATTTAACTTGGGTAATAAGAGGCCCAACTCACAGAAACAGTTTTTAAAATAGCAGTTTTATTAAAAAAAAGTGGTGTAAGAAACTGAAACCCTCCAGAAATTCTGATAAAGATTTAAACAAAGATTGGCTATGTACAGTTTTCTGTATAACCCTTTCTAAAGTCAAGATGTTTAATTTTTTTTAAAAGAGAAGGGTATTCCTGGTAGACGTGACCAGGCTGTTTGATTAGAAAAATACACAATACCAGCCTGAAGGGGGTGAGAACAGCTGCCGTTCAATGGGGAATAAGCCATTTCTAATCAAACTGTGTTTGGTGTAATGCTGTATGTACGCTTAAGTCATCCTGGTTTGTTATATTGAATAAAATATATATCAGATAAATGAATATATGCATGCATATAAAAAAGAAACTATTATACTTTTTGTCCACAATGTAAAGAACATTCTGATGTGATCCCTTTGAAGGGGAAAGCAAAACTACTGTATACTTATTTCAGAATTCCCCCAAAACAATTTGTACATTTCTCCTGCACTAATTGTGTGTGTAATTGAATGCAGGCAGTTTTGTTTTTAGAAATTATTTTTCTGGTTTCTAATAAAAAAGGAAATAAATGACAAGAGGCAGCTGTCATGTCTTCTGCATAGTTCAAGACGCCTGTCCTATAGAGGCTTACCAGTTTATGCTTCTAGGTAAGACCCTACAGCATGCTTTGACTTGATAAGTCACTGGTGCCGGCAGTTATACTTGCAAGATATGGGAACTGAAAGTTAGCCTCTTAACCATAACAGAGCTGCTGAAGTGCCCAAACCAGACTCCCTCTTACCAATTCTGAAACATTAACCACAAAGCAGATATGTGGGTTTGTCTGTTCTGCATTGATCTGCACTGGGGGTGGGGGGTGGGGGGTAATGCTTACACCATGTGCCTGTACACACTCTCCAAGGTCATGAAACATAAGGTTACATTCAGCATTCAAGGTTTTTCATGAGCATTATTTGATTTTAATTTTACACCTTTTAGCATTATCTAAATTGATCACTATAGAGCTCTTCCAGCATGCTGGCAGAAGCATCACTTTTGAACATGAACAGAGATATACAGTATTGACAGATGCCAGTTTTATACAATGAAAATAAATTGGATACCTACACCACACATTTTCTTTTATAGTGCAGCAGCACCTTCAAAAACACTAGGAATTATTAAATCTGTTTTAATAAAAAAACATGAATGGTGATATGTTTTTGTTAAAGTGGCATTTTAACTCACAAGGTCATTTTTGTAACATGTTTTATCTGAACTTCTTTTTTGTCTTTAAATTCTATCAGGAATGCAGGGAATCAATACGGGGAACCAAAAGACAAATAACATGTACTGATGGACGATGAAATACTTGAAAAAATACATCGTTAGAAACATCCATTTTAAATATTGAGTGTTGATCCTTGGTATAAGAAATTACTTAGCTGAAGTTTTTGATTTTCAAAATGCTCAATGTTTTGTACTTGAGTTGAGTTAATTAAAACAGTTGAAAGTACTTGATTATGAATCTACAACCACGTATACAAAAATATGAGCAACCCATGAGAGCAATTAGGACAGCCTGGTTGTTATCGGCATGATTGAATATACCCTGTCTGTGAGAGTGAGGGACAGGCCATGTCCTGTAAGGCAGAGGCCTAGGAGATAGACTTCCATCTGTGATTTCAAGCTGCACCAGCTACAGTTACACAAACCTCACGAAAAAACCCAAATGTCCTCGTGAAAAACGTTGTGCATGCTCATAGGCAGCTCAAGGATAAAATATTGACAGCTGAGGCATGCAAATGCCTTCTTTTGCGGCCTTTGTTATGATAGAAGGCTTCATTCACCTATGAAGACCATTTTGGCTTTCGAAGACATAAGAGAAGACAAAAAGTGTGGAGATGTCAGAGTGAGCATGTGTGATAACATGGACAGTAAACCTTTGACAAAAGGGAATCCTTTGGTGTACATGGAGAGCACAATCTACACTCTACATTCTACACCACAAAATTCATGACCTGGGGACTTCTTCCTTTCTTGAAAACACATCCAGAAATATACATTTTCTGTCAGGATAACGCAAGACCACACAGTACTAGGATTAACACAGCTCGATTTTAAGAAAGGGACTTGCTATGCCCAGGTCTCTTACCTGACCTATATCCCCCTAAATATCTATAGGATCTGATGGTCAATGCCATCAACCGAAGAAAACCAAGACCATACCACTGGGTACATTTTTACAGGAAGAGTGGTGGAACATCCCACAGCAGTCTGTCCAGAGGCAGATCAGGTCTGTGCATCACCATCGCCAGAATATGGTTAGTTCTAAGGGAAGCCACTCAAGATAGTTGAGCTTTCATTCTGACAGTGTGTCATATTTCACCCTGAAAACTCAAATTACCTTGCAAGTGTATTCACCCCTTTTCAATGATCCCCTTTTATTTTTAATCAAAACATGAATGCAAAGATGTGCTACTTTTATGGGTGCAAGATGTAAAAAAAGTAAATAATTCAAAACTAAAATCTGTTTTACCAAATCCATTGAACTACAGCTGTATTTGTGCCCATCATCTGTCACATTGCCCTTTTCTTACTTGTATTTCTTCTTCTGAAAAAAAAATTACCACTGGTTTCATTTGTAATGACTCTTTGGCCATTAGGGCTCTTATAATCTGCTCTGCACAATGATAGGTTAGACAGGATTTTTTTAACAGGGGGATTATTTGGGTATGGGCCTGGTGTTAATCTAAATTCAGACATTTTAGAATAATTAAGATTTTAGATTTATGGCATTCCATATAAAAAAATAATCACAAACCTCCATTTCTGCATAATAAATGAACAATCTAAAGTTATTAATACTGATAACTGCCTTCAATAGGAGATAAATAAAGAGACTGTAAATGGTGAAAATTAGTGGAATATACAATATGAAGGAAAATAAACATATAAATCTGTAATGATGCAATACATACAGTATACTGTATAAGACATATTGGAGTGGAGCGCTGCATCAGTGTGTGTTTTGGCTGCAAAGGAATGAATAAAGGTTAGTTCCACACTGAGAAATGGGAAGGAGAAACATAGATTTCAGCTGCTGAGCTATCTTCGGGCTGTAAAAAATGTATGTATTGTAAGTTATAGACTCACGGTGCTGTTAGGGAGGGGTTCCCCTCACCCACTTCACAGTGTTTCTCTGCCTGTAACTAGTTAACAGAAGGTGGGCCGATCGGAGGGGTCTGCCTGCATTTCCTCACGGAGTTTGTTTTAAACGTGCTGTTGGAAATTCTACATCAAGAGGGTTAACAGAAAATAATCAGCAGTTCTAAATGATAAGAACATAATGTTTTATGCCTCTGCTTGGGATGCACTACATTTCCTTGATTCTTTCATGTTAAAAATGAGCCTCCCAACATTCGAAAATTATTGTGTTGCCATCTTGACAGGCAATTATCTGGTTATGGAATGCTGACCTGCATCCAGATCCGTCACGTGGAGAAACACAAACTTGAAATTTCATGTAATAACATGTTAAGGGCAGCATATATAATTATAAACCTTCTTGGCCAACTTTTGAAAAAAATGCTGTGGCCGACCATTTTTATGTAAAAGAATATCAATAGACGCCCAGCAACGTCGTAGCAGTACCTTTCAGATTGGTGAGTATTCTTCGATGTCCTGCAGAAATATATTCTTCTTTTGCAAAACCCAGTTAATTACCTCTTATTAAGAGCCTCATGGAATCTTTAATGGTTAAGATAAGCATTGGCACCTCCTACAGCAGTGTCGTTGGTCAATAAAATGAGGCGGTGGTTTGGAAGCTCTGGTTCAGAGGAAAGAGCACCACCTACCAGCCCACCAACACCACTTACAGCAGAAGAATTGTCTTCCTTAGAAGTCTCTCATCCTAGTACTGATAAGGCCCAACCTGACACTATTGTTATTCCTCCAGTGTCTGCAGTGCACCTAGAGCTATTCTACTCAGTACTGTTTCATTACAACAGATTTACTTTAGCTTATCTTCACTTGAAAAATAATTTTGAAAATATATCAAACTAAATAAACCTGAATCGGTGAGAAAGGACACAAGGACACACACTGCAAAGTATACATGTACTGTACAGTATATGCACTGTTCATTTTGTTTTTCATGTTAAAATTGTGAAGATTGTTTTCATAAACACATATGTGCAGAGTGCGTAGGATAAGACAAATTAGACAAAAACAAGCAAATAGCCAAATACATCACTCACTGTTAAATAAGAACATAATAAAGGTTACAAAAGAGAGGAGACTATTTGGCCATTGTAGTGTATTTGGTCATTAGCAGCTAATTTATCTAATCCAATCTAGCCATTTCTGAAAGAAACAAGGGTATTGAATAACAAGATGAACAAGTATTGAACAAGATGGCTGGACTGCTTGTCCCATACTCCCACATTCCTTTGGGTTAACAAGTGTCCGCTGTTCCTTGTTTTTAAAATCACTTCCATGTCATTTCCACACTTGTGCCCTCTGGTTACACATTTCATGGTTAATTCTGAAGAATTCTGAGGGGCTGACTCCGAGGATTCTGGATATCTGTATCAGGTCCCTTCATAATCTTCTCTGTTCAAGACAAAAAAGGTTAAGTTTCTTCAGCCTCCCAGGGTAGAACATTCCCTTAAGCTTCGGCATGTATCTGTTGTTCAACTCTGGACTGATTCCAGAGCAGCAGTATCGTTTCAATAATGTGGTAACAAATATTTGACACAATGTTCTAAATGAATACTTACTAGAGCTTTATAGAATTTTATCATCTCTTGATTTAAGTTCTACTATTTTACTATACTGTTAATTTTTTTTCAACTGCTTCCCTACATTGTCTAGAAGATAAGAAGATAAAAATATTGTGTCAATTTAAACACCAAAGTCTTTTTAATAAGTAGCATCTTCTACTTTTCCCAGTTTTCCCAGTCCTCTTTTTATTTAGATTCTATGTTTTAGTACCTGTATACAAAACCTTTCACTTGTCTAAATTAAATGGCATCTGCCAGGTTTTTGACCAGTCATGAATTATATTTCATTTATTAATGTAATTAATACATTAATAAATGTATTTAATAAAACATATTAAATTAAAATATTTAATAAAAACTGTACATTTTATTATCTAAATTTACTAATTTGGTGTCATCTGTAAACTTGACTGGTTTACAAGTTACACCAGAATCTAGAATTTTTCTGATTAATTTGTTACTGTTTTGTTAATGAACAGCTGTAAATACGTGCTTCAAATGATTAAAACAAAAATAGCCATTCTAGGCTCTATACAACATGTGAATCAAGGATAAAAATACACAAGAAAAACCATACTGTATGTCCATTACCTTTTTAAGACAATATTACAGGACTCTGTGTTTAAGAATGACAAAAAGCTTAAGGCTGGGGGTTGAAATTCTAGTCAAATACTTCACTTTATCTGAAATTAGCTGGGAAAAAAAACGACCAGATGCCCCTAAGATCATTTACAGTACAACTGTAGAATGTACAATATTGCGTTATACTCGAAGACACTGGAGGAAAGCAAGGACAGTACATTAAGGCGGACTAAAAAAATGTCTAAAATTGGCATTTATTTTATATTATTTGGGGAGAAAATGAAAAAAAGATGCTGATCACATGTACTTGAAATGTACTAAGCTGTTAGCTTAGTAATAACCCCCCAAATCTCCAGGAGTCAGTTGACAGATTTCATCAGTGCTAAAGCTTTTTGATATACTGAATCCCGACACATTAAGGTTAACGGAAGGTATAGTAAATCAACCTAGCCTGTCTTCTTCTTCTCTAATGGAACTTTAAGCTTGGGGGCATTCCAGTCTACGGATCTGATTTGTAATTATAGAAAAAATTAATGAGCAAAGTCAAATAGATCATATGTTTTCATCTATCATAAATACGTTTTTTTTTACAAAAAAAGCGCCACATACTGTAGACATGGGTCTTGAGCCAAAATATTATTTTCCCAGACAATACAAGAGAAATAAATCAGATGCATTTTCTTTTCACTAAATTAACCACTAAATATACCCATAATTCCTGCTGAATATGAAAAAGTCTAGGACTGATTCAAAAAAGGAGGAATTGGCAATGTCATTACTACACAGGAGTAACTAAAAATTAATATTTTTATCATGGTCAGGTGCACTTTTTATGATACACACTTGACTATTGGCATAAACGATACAGATTAAACATTTCTGAATTATATATCACAGATGTAGCCTGTTATGAACTAAGCCTGTAACACAGTTTCACGTAACTACAGTGTTTATTGCATTTGATCAAACCATGCACAATGCAAGCCTTGTAAGAGTGAAGATGAACACTCAGGAGCCCCAGAGACCAGACCAAAACTTTTCCGACCTCTCCGAAAGACCAACTGAGACTACCTGACTCGTGTTTTTTTTTTAAATAGAAACAACTGTTCTAAAGATAAAGCAAGAGATGGGAAATTTAAAGTTCGCTTAGTGTCAGGGTATTTCTGTCTCAGTCTCTGTATGACAACACAGGCACATTTTTGCTGAAGCCATGACATTTTCAATGAAGAGGAAATGTGTTGACAGTGTCGAAAACAAGTTTAGTCTACTATGCTAATCTGCATTTTAGGGGCCATTGTTAAGCAAGCAGAACAGAGCTGGCAATACAGATACATGAAAAAAAGAGCCTTAACTTTCTCCAAGGCACAATCAAAATATTTTTAAGGAAGTCGAGCAGGAAACAGCAGTTCTCAGTGCAGGGGTGGTGCTACTCAGTGAGTGGGCAGTGAGCTCTTCCTGCTCTCTCCAGTTTCACAATCTGCTTTTGGAAAAGTCCCATGCATCATCTCTGAGTCCCCATCCCCTCCTCCCTGGTACATTTTTACCGTTTGTACATTTTGCTCGTTCTTTCAAAATCTCGGACAATGGAGGAAATGCAACATTTCAAAATACAGTCTTAAATGCAGCTGGGGTGTCAGTTTAACTATTACTACCACAACTGGGGGTTTCCACTCTTAACCCCTGTGACTGTGTGCACTGGATCAATACAGTGCATTGTGAAGCACTTCAAGATATTTGTTATGGAAACGATGATTGAGGGATGATTGAGACATAAAGGCTTGAATTGCAATTAAACTGCTCTTGACCGTTTTTTTTGACTGCTCTCAAAAGATTTATCCTGAGCTTGTGCCCAAGAATAAAGAATACATTTTGATTTTAACTTTGTCTTTACCTTCTCTTTAGAAATTTCTGCTGGACATGAAAATGTAACAAGCGCTTGCTTTCAGCTACAGCAGTAGTATCAGATTTGCTATATTAAAGAGGTAATGGCAAGAAGCAGCAGAACTTCCGTGGCAACATTATTTAGTCTCCTTATTAATGTTTATTTGCTCTTTTCCTATGCAGAGTAACAGAGTAATTATTTAATGGCAAATGCACAAGGAATATGTTCACCTCCACATATTTCAGCTTCTAAATATGTTGTCCTGGACCATGGGCTACATGATCTTGTCTCGAACATGCTAAAATGGATAAGTACACATGTCAATAAAGTGAAAGTGCACATTATTAAATATGTGAGCTTATTAAAAATTATGGGGTTAAGAACTAAATTAATTTTATAAACTGTTCAACAGCCTGTCAAAACAGACCTTCTGGACAAGGACAATAAAAGAACAGGAGGAGGAATGAACACAAACAGAAAAATAAGGTTTAAATGTAAGCCCTGTAAAGCAAAGCTGAGCATGTACAAATTGTGAAATGGACAATTTGAGACAGACATCATTTGAGACATCAATCTTTTCAAATTAAATAAGCAAAGGACTCATCTCACAAGCAGCTTGTAAGTAAAAATACCATTTACTATATATTTCAGCCTGATCAGGGGAATATCTTGTTCAGGGTCAGCAGTGACAGTCAGGAGACACATAAATACAGACGATAAAACTGTTTACATTTACAACAGTGTGTAATAAACAGACTTCTGTAGGTCTTTCAAATAATATAGTATTATCAAATAATCAGGAGAAAACCATAGGTTTCTGATTAATTGCAGCCTTGCACAGAGATGTCTTAGAATAGGGACACAAGTATAATACAGTCTATATACTATATAAGGAGGGAAATGGAATGGAAAGGGTAAGAGTTTATTTAAATTCTAAAGCAGAGTTTTGGAAAACTTTACTGGTTATTGGAAGATAAGAGAATCAGACTGCAACAGAGAGATACAGTAAACTTATTAAGCTGTATTTAGATTTGGACGTTAGAGAAATTGCTTTATTTTAACACGGTTTATGTCTGATTTTCATAGAGGGAGCGTATTATTGAAGCCACTGGGGAATCAGAATTACAGGAAAGATTGCTGTTTCCAGGAAGGTGAGAAGAACTAATGATTTTTCTAGGCTTTACGTTCACTGCCGCACCTAATGCAATGAGTGGTGATCACTTTCTCTCCTTAGTTACCGCTATAAAAGGATGAGAGAACAAAGGATGTAAAACTCTGAACAAGTCAGAACGGCAAACACAGACATCTGCAGCACAAGTCTAAGTCAATCTTCATCTTTCTTAGACTGCTACTTGAAATAAAAAAGGCTCAATGGCCAAGCAAAATTTCCAAATTCAGAAACAGCTTACATTTAGACATGTGGTGTTGAGAGCAGCTTAAGACACCTGAAATAATTCCAGCCATAATCATTTAAACAAGATTATATTTCACCTAGGAGCCTTCAAAGATTGTCCTGCTTCAAATGGGACTGATCCATCTTTCAAATTTTTCACATTCAATATTTCCATGGTCTATTAAATAACACACTCTTTGCAATTTCATGCTGATCAGTCAGTCAAGCAGGATTCTTTCAGCGGCAGGAAATACATTAATAAAATCACAAGTAAAAGCCGTTAGAAACTTAATACGGTTAAATGATGCTTCTGCTGGAACAGGAATCAAGTTTTCTTTATTACATTAGAGTCGGACACCTTTTCTTTTACGTAGATCTGCAAATAACATTGATGGTTACTTCTTCATGTTTTTTGAAGAAGCAAATAAATTGAAGTATGATTGATTGACTGAATGAATGAAAAGCCTGTCTCATTTTAACTGTCACCTGTCGGACTTTAAAGCTGTTGATGGGAAAAATCTCAGTGATATGAAAACCAGAAAAAATAGCACTCATATAAATCCCACAGAGGAAACCCTCCAATGTAATACTTTAGTATTATTTTCCTATTTAATCTTTACTACCTGAATTTTTTGCACTGCTTGAAGAACTAAATCTACTCACCTCCACCCTGTTCCACTTACTGTAAATGTTCCTACTGGAGCCAGAGAATGTCGTCCAGACTGCACAAACCTCACTGGAATAGGACCATTTAAGAAGACTCATGGGGGAAAATCATTAACTATATACAGTATGCAACAGAGTAAAATCATTAAATGGAAGATTACATTGAAGATAGGGTTGTAATTTTTAACAATGACTTGGAGCAATTTTAAAGGTTCTGGACTCTAACTGGAAGGCCGGGGGTTTAAATCTCACGAGAGATACTGTTGTTGTATGCGTATGCAAAGTACAGTACTTCACTCAGATTACTCCAGTAAAATATCTAGCTCAATAGATGGGTGCAAATGTAAATTACATAGGACAGACAATGCCAGTCGAATTGATTAGTCGTAATAGTTTATTTCTAAAAAAGATAATTAATTGTCATAAAATTACCTCTATGTCACAAATGATTGTGCAGAAAATCATTCTTGGGTGTTTAAGCAGAAACCCCTAGACATCAGGTCACAGTTTCTCCTTGGTTATGTAATAATATATGTGAAAGGTCATCTACAATCTACTTATGATTGTGTGTTCTATGACAGCAGTGTGAGATTTAATTTATTCCCAACATAAAGACAGTCATTTCCATTCTTTGCAGGCTCAATCGGTTAGCTATTAAAAACTTCACAGATGATACTCCTCAGCCTCTCTTATATCTAAAGAAAGAAAATTCAAACATGCACCTACACTTTTCTGCATGCATTTTGAAAATGACCGGTACAGTTTAGACAACTCATACAGTATGGCAATAACTTTTGAGTGTAAAATTACTAAAATGGGGATATTTAACAGCATTGCAAGTATACGTATGACACCCAAAAGGTGGTATAGTTTTCCATTTAAAGAGAAATCTACTGATCACCGAGAGAGTGGACAGCTCTTTCTGGATACTTAATACTGTTACTGTATATAAAAATGACAGAAAATAGTAAAGGGAACAATTCCTCTTTATCATCTTTTTATTATATTTGTACTACATAAGAAAATATATGGGTTTCCATTTCTGAGAGAGGTTGACTGGGGTTGGTGAACATTGCTGCTGGAATTAATGTTTCCAGCTGTATTAAATAGTATTAAACTGTATTAAACAGTTTTGACATTTGTTTTACATGCGATTTGTAGGAATACGCGTCACATGCCATGCAGGTGCTTTCATATGGCTGAAGCAGTCGTGGGCTAAATGAAAACCCCACATTTCATGTGTGATGTATTGATCTTTTGGTGGTGAGGTCGCATGTTATACAAATGCTGGAATGTGGTAGGTTGGTCATTTTTGGGAATGAAACAAGCCTGTTTGTTAACCAATGAGTAGCTGCTGTAATACCTGCTGCAAAAGAAGGAGGCTGTAAAGATAAAAATGAATGTAAGCAGTGGGTAAGAAATAGAGAAGCTAGAGGTGTAGTTCAGACATTTTAGTACTGGAAGGAGACCTACTGTACTTTAAAGAGCAGGCATTGCTATTTCAAAAGAAGTTCTTTTCTCTAACTTGCCATTTAGCCCATTAAACCTGCTTGACAGTAGTTAGTTGATCTGAGGAGCATAACTAGCCATTTCTTGTAAGAAGCCAGGGAATTGACTGCAAACTCATGACTACAAAAACCTGTCCATACTCCCACAACCCTTTGCATTAAGAAGCAGTTCGTGCTCTCAGATTTAAATACACTTCTACATAGTTTTCCTTCTAATTTGTGTTTCACTGAAGAGGTCCAGTATGTTAGGTTTGTATTCATGTGAAATAGCTTATATGAATAATGGGCGATTAATCCTTGCTGTATGCACATGATAATAGAAACACACGCAAATTTAAGAAAAAATCTGTAAGCAAAATCTTGGTGAAATCACGGAGAAGTAGAAAGATGCATGTTGAAGCATGATACTAATGAACAAAAGCAAAATAAATTGTTTGGTACTCTACAAGCAAAGGTAAGGCCTAGGAATTTTGTTAAATTAAAATGCAAACATACACAATAAACTGTCAAATATATGTCTCTTGTAGGTTCTGTCTTCTGACAGTACACCAACCATGAGACCATGTGGCCATGCCGCTTTCAGTACAAATTTATGGACACTGAAGTACCATTACAGCAAGTGCTTGCAAGACACACTCATTTCTTATATTAACTGTTCAGGACTCATACAAGCTCACTTCCCTCTCTAAAAACATATAGTGTTATACAATGCACTGGCATGAAAATCTCTGTAACCCGTGGAACTAAACAATGTTCACCTAAAAACATTTACGTCTTTCAAGTCGGCAAATTAAAGCCCTTGCCTAAATGAATACTACAAGCTGAGCTGCATATTCATTTAATTATGTCTAATAAACCTTCAGTGAAGCTGCCCTCTGGGAGAAAAGCTTTCTGTGCCGCGTTTCAAGGCCTTGAATGGTACTTCATTGTTTTACCTTGATATATAAATGAGCATATTACTTTATATTTCACTAAAGTGGACATTTCAAAGCAAAATGTCTTTGTATCCTGTTTTGTTTACTTGCACATAGCTCAAGGCATTACGGTTTTAAGCCAGGGCTTATAAATACAAATTAATTTGTTGTTTATATGCTCTTCAAATATAATTACATCATTATCTGTCTCTCAAGCAAAAATATTTTTAAGTACATGCTTATTTTCACATTGTTTTGTTGTCATAGCGTTATCTTTGTTTTGAGTCTGCCATGCTTTAACCATTTAATGCTCTACAGTACCATCACTATGGAAAAATGTAATCTTGTAAACTGCAAAAGCCCAGCCTTTTTAAAATACTAATAAAGTTTCTGAAACTAGAACATAGGCTTCATTTGTGATAGATACAGTACTTTTTATACTTGTCAGCTTCTGTATTGAGTACTATACTACAAATGATTTTACTTATCATGTACTATTTCTTAGGACAAAATGGTAGATCAAAATACTGAGCCTAAGGCAGACAACTTGTTTTTTTCCTTCATAGTTTATTAAATTCTCTTGTATTAAATTTGAAAACAGCTTCGTTGACATGATTAATCTTATCTACAATTCATGGTGTTTGTTTAAACAAAAGTGTGTGTGTGTGTCGGGGGGATGTCAAATTCTAATGTTGTACTTCTGTGTCCTTACACATAATAGCCCCATAAATGCAAATAGCTCTGCACACATCTTTTATAGCACTTGGTATTTCTCCTCATAATTTCATGCTCGGCATTGCTGGAATCTTAGCTCCATCATGCTCATCTCCTACGAGCCAGGGCTGATGTCACTTTCTCCCTCCCTCACCCTCAACTCCACACTGGGAACGGGTGTCTCTGCTGCTGCCACACTGTCAGTGCCTTCTCTTTCAGTTCTCCTGGTGTCGTCAAGCCTTTCAGACACTCCAAGCAACTGCAGCAGTTTTGTCCCCCACTTCCCTTCTCTGTCTTCCTCACTCTGCTCATTCCTCTCTCCCTGTTTTCCCCTTTTTTCTCTTAAGTTTTGGTCGAATGTCCAACCCACTGCACATATTGCCCCAGTCTATATATTGCAGCGCCCTCATCAGGCAGTGGCAAGGGTCGAAAGAGTTTTTAAATTATTTTGTAACAGGCTTAGAGGACTAGTTTTAACAACTCTGTTGTGTGAACAATTAATCCAAATAAGATATTAAATAGCAATTTTATTACTGTACATTAGAATGGGGAGCTGGATCAAAGTATGAGCAACGAACAAAGAAGAAGAAGAGATTAATTCCACACTGAAAAGTAAAAAGAAAAACAAAATTTTTAGTCGTGGAGCGATTTTTAAATGTGCATGGGAGAAAGTAGGAGAGCTGGTGAGCAGAAGACCAAAATGACAATATTGTGAAACAAAGGTAAGAGTTTGAAGATTATGGGTTCTAATCCCAGTTAAAACACAAACCATAGCTCTTGAGCGAGGTACATCACCTGAATTGTTTGAGTAAAATATCCAGCTGTACAAATGAGTACAAATGTAAGTTGCCTTGGATAAATCATCAGCCATATACTGTAATTTATTAAGTGAGTAAGCAATGAGTATGCTAACTTACTCACTAAGTAAATCTGTACGGGACCAAGAAAAGAGATCAATCCAAGGCTGTGTCATTAACTGGTGGTCAACATTGTTCTGTTTTCTAATATTATAATTCCAGAGCCCACGTTGCTATGCTCACACAAGCAGTTAATGTGCCAGCGGTTCCAGCTGAAAGTCACCCTGCTATACATTGTTTGTAGTCGATGAACTGAGGGAATTGCCGTGCAAATTCCCCCATACAGTACTTACACCATTTGTTCTCTGTCTTCTTGTAGACAAAGCTGTTGCACTTTACTTAGATTCTGAAACATTATGCCCCAACATTAAAACTAAGTTCTGACCGCCACACAATACATCGCTGATTCAACCAGTGGATCAAAGTGTGTTAGCTAAATCTGAATGCATGGAAAGTGTTTGAGAAAGGAGTTCTGGAAAGAGGCTGGTGACACTATTTATCTATTACTTATCATATGTGTTATAGGACATTCATTTTACATGATGTAACAGTGTCTAAATTGTACTGTATTTTGGGTATGTATCTCAAGCTACTTACCTTATTCCTTATAGATATTAATTCCTCTTTCTAAGCTATTGTGATAAAAATTTTTATTTAGGAACATAACCTGGACTTACAACAGGAGCCTCTCTACGGTATTTGGTTAGCTACAAGTGAAAAACACACTGTACTGTAGCTTACAGTCTCTAACCTGACTTTTCCATTAATTCTTATGGGAAAAGACTTGCATTTGAAGTTGCATTGACAAATCTTATGCTGTTACAGTCACAAACCCTCCCTTTATACTGTACATTGATCATATGGGGAAAAATTCCCCTATAAATGTCATGTTCCTTAATGCTGTGACTTTGTGGTCCCTAACCTCAATATCAACCTGTATATCAGGGACTGCCTGTATTTTAGACTAGAAAGGATAAATTAGTAATATAATAGCTAAATGATTTTTTTACTTAGAGAGTTTACAGATAAGCTATATTGATTATGCAATAATTGATTCAAGACTACGTTTTCAATAGTCAGGTAGTTAGAGCAATCATAATATTTACGATGATATCCATTCAGTGTGACTACCTTTGATTATAATCCCAATAATTTTCAGATTGTAAGTGGCTACAGATTCTGTATGTAAAATGTAACAAAAACAAGCTAATTGACTAATGTACTGTATTAGGCTGATGCTTTTAGCCAAATCATCTTAAACTGGTGCTTCTATTTATACAGCTGAGCATTTACTGATACAAGCCACATGACACAGCTTCCTCAAGGACATGACAGCAGTACCCCACCTGGGATCTGCACCCACAGCGTTCCAGTTGTGAGTCCAGAGCCCCTGACCACTAGTCCACACCTATGATTAGAAATGAGCACAGACTAGTAGAAAAAAAAACAAGTGAAATATAGCCACATAAATGCAAACTGTATTTTTAAGCCTCTGACCACTAAATGATACTGTACGTGGTTATTTTAATTATCAACACTAAGGAATTATTAATAAAACTAATGGAAACCACTGAGATGATATCTAAAATGCAAGAGCTGCAGATATATATGTATATGTAGGTATGCAGATTGTGTGGGTTTTGAGGTCAGTTACTCATGCTATTTTCTTTATTATTTTGCGCAGGCTACAAAGAATAAATATATATTTTGGAGCACCTAGTGAAGCTCCTTAATTGGTTGACTTTTTGTAGTATAAAAACTGAATTTGTTACCTTTACATTATCTTATGTTTGCATCATCATTCTTTGTTAATACATTCTTAGTCTTGTTCAGATGTTGACTGTTTTTCTTCAGTTTTTTTCAATTCAGTTGCTAATACTGTATTACCTTTACTTCTTTGAAAACTTGGTGAACACAAGCTAGAATGTTTCTACATTGTTATGCTATTTAAGGATGAATGATAAAGGGGTGAATTGCTCAGAAATTAGTCATTTATCATTTGTTTCACCGAATTTTGAAAATGAAGCCAAAATTTCACACAGAGTGTGCGCAAAATGCATGCTCCAGTCATGGCAAATTTTGCATCGGATCGTGTAAAACTACACCAGTTTCCTTCAGTTGTAGAGTCAAATAGCTCAGTGCACTCTATCGCATCTGGACAGTCGTAAGCTATGACTGTTTAGTGTTCCTAATGATGACGTTTGTCCAAATAGTTTACTTTCAGCACTGAGGAATCAAAATTCTACTTTGAACGCTCCCATTTCCAAACGTCCTTGTTTGCTGAAGTAAACATGGATCAAATTAGCTCGTCACCATTACATCCCTGAAGTAACTGCAGTAGTGCACATCATTATCAGATTATATTAGATTGTGTTTTAATTGCATGTACTATAGTTCCCTCTTAAAATATAAAAGCTTTACTAGATATTAGAGGAATCCTATACCATTAACTTGGCGTAATTTGATTTTATTAAAGGTTTAATGTCAGAATAGGTTAAGGGGTAGCCTTTCCGCTTAATTTAAGAAGTTCAATAGTGCATTTTAATATGGTTGGCATCTAGGGGGCAGCAGTCATCACCTGGTCTTCATTGCAAGTGCGAGCATCATTAAAAGTTACCTGGAGGCTGCTGAGTTTGTGAGACAGCAACAAACCCCTGTGCTACTGTAGCCGTATTCTTATTCACACTAAGCACAGGCTAATGTACAGATGCTGATGCCCTTAAAGTATTTTGTAATGAACCTGCAGTATTTATTAGTGACTTATTATGTTAGCATTAAGATTATTTGTGGAGTAATTTCAACAGAATATCATCCCATGCATTTTGGAGAAAATGATATCTGTACATCTGGCATTCCCTGTGTCATATATACAGTATACTGTATATTTTTACATTTAATGTGGAAGCTAGAACTTAATCAAAAAGAAATTCAGGTCATTCTTTTTATCTTTGTTTTATATATGATGGATTCCAGAGGATTATGTTATTTAAAAAAAAAACAAACTGAAATGACTTTATAGTGATTGTGTTATAGCACAATGTATATGTACAGTATGTTTGGACATGACCCCTTTCCTCACAGAGTACAAACAAACACAGTGACACATCTCTGGTAACAAATTTGAATGTGCAATTGGCTTAACAAGCAGTAGTATACACAACTAGGTTTCAAGTGTTCGTGAAATCACTTTTTGAGCCACGTTAAAAAATTGATTTGGTTATTTTATTATTATTTGTTTAAGCTGTTTTAGTATATGTGTATGATTAAGATGACTTTATTAAAATATTCATTGTACCATTAAATAATGAACTTTAATTTCACGAAAACACTGCCGCAGTTAAAGAAAGCTTCGTGTTAAATAAGAAATCTATGATTGCTGAACAAAACATAATGTTAAAACAATGTCATTTTAAATCAGGGGGGGGTTCTCATACAGTCATTCACTTTAAACTTAATTCCTGTAATGTTTGTCCTCTTCGGAGCCATAGTATTGCCTTACAATACCATGGCTCATCAAACCACACAGTGATACAAATTGAGTCATCCGCCATGTTTCATCGTGCCGTCTCAGTGCTGATACCCGGTGTGGGGACACTGACTGGGGGGAAGGAGAGGGGAGCCTCTGTGGTTCAGTTTCCTTCGGTTAGGCGGTAGAAAACCATTGAGAAATCTGCACGCCGGGGGCGCTGTGCTCAGCCCACTGTTTTTCTGGCTTGTGTGTTTTGTGACTTGCAGGCCAATGTGGATTCCGAGCACCGACACCTCCCTGATGTGAACTGAGGGGCGTTCCTGGACCATTAGACCAAGAGGTCTAATGATCTGAACAAGACTGTGCTGGATTAGCAATCATCCTGTAAAAGGGGGTTGATCAGCACAAGGCATTAGTCTCTGGTTATCATTGTACTGTACTGTACCTCTCTTTTCTGTACTAAATAAAAGCCAAGTTCTGTCATTATATTGCAAAATAACCATGTCCCTTGCCTCACTTTTCATGCTCCGTGTGTCCACTGCCTTTGCCAGAGTTCAAGCAAGTCTAATGCACAGCAAGCAGTTACACTTCACCGCCCAACCAAGAATGCAACTGTACTTGAATAATGTAACTTATGGACTGAGATACAATTCCCTGTGGTCTCTGGCTAATAAAATATTCACCAAGTGTCCTTTTTTTATTTTTATCATGTAATTTCACCAGATTTTCCACTCTGAGCACTCTGTCATTTATGTTTTGTGCTTATACTGTATGAAGCAGGATCAAATGGATTCAGTATATTTCTGAGAGTATAAGGGATAAACAACAACAGGCAGAACTGTAGAAATGGTTCACTGTTTTCAAGTGACATTGTACACAAGAAATTGTATTTCTTCTCACAGTTAAGCCTTTATGTTGTTTATGCCTCACATTTCTTGTGAATGGCTTTGCAGTGCTTTTCATCAAAAAAGATTCCCCCATTTAAATAGTGCTCTGCTTCTAATAAGGAGTCTGATTGACTCTGATCCACTGCCAGAGGAAGAATAGGATGTAATCTTTTTGCATTTACTTTCTTTTTCTATGGAATGGAATAGAGGATTAAAAGACAAGTCAGTCACAGTTACCTATCTATCAAACATCTAGCCTTCTTCAGAATACAGCAAATAATGAATACATGTAAATTCCATTAAAAATCAGTCACCTCAGAATGAACAGAACATGCATAGTGTGAGTGGAATATTGTCTAGTCATATTATTCCTCAGTACATGTTTTAATACATAACAAAGGATGTGTAGATTTGACTCAGATTTTACATCGCAA
Source organism: Atractosteus spatula (assembly GCF_055471065.1). Classification (NCBI taxonomy): domain Eukaryota; kingdom Metazoa; phylum Chordata; class Actinopteri; order Semionotiformes; family Lepisosteidae; genus Atractosteus; species Atractosteus spatula. The sequence continues at coordinate 3,665,513 of NC_142708.1, read as the reverse complement.
AAGTCTGATTCCCAAAGATGCATAGTTAAAACATTTCTGCATTGTATATGCTTCATCCCTGTTTTTCATTTAAAAAAATGAATTTGAACAATCTATCTAGTAATGAGGTCCAGTCCTTCACATAAATCTGGACTAACTGTTAGTGGACTAACACATACAGTACATTATAACATGGCTTTCAATGTTCCAGTAGGCGGCATTTACACAAAGAGCAGTTGTGTGGAGAAAGCTGCCCAACCATGTTTTGAAGCCAGTTCTTTGAGGAAACATTTTGAAGAGTTCCCTGGATCAATTATCTACTATAATAATACAAACAAGCTAGCTGGGCCAAATGTCCTCCTCTTGCTTGGAACTTCTTGCTTATGTTTTCCAAATACTCAAGGAGTATTTATAGAATAAAGCATACAGTATATTGAGACACGGCTCCAAAGACTAGAATTGTATTTCAGATCCCTTGAGAGAGTTTGTTTTCTGAACTTCTGTTTCTACCCTCAACAGCAACATGTATTTGGTAGCTATTTGGTTGTTAAAGGAATTACATAAAATTGCCATGAAAAATCAGTCATGGTGACCATAGAGTGGCATGTTTACTAATGTAATCATTGGATAGACAGCCATTTCAGAAGGATAGTTGGCAATAGCTATTCCAAAGTAATTTTTTTATTGCAGGGCTATAGAATTTGCTTGTCAACAGACTGTCAAACATACTGTAGACCTGTTTAACCTTAAACAGGAGATAGAGTAAACTAACAAAATGTTAAGCATGTTTTCTATTATTAAATATGGCAGTTTAAACAGTTTATTCTTGAATCTATCAGATACACTGCTAATATTTTAAGGCATGCCAAAAAAGGATACGATTATTTCATTTGTTCACGTGGTGGTAATATGCTGTCAGCTCAAATGATATAAGTATCATTTAATATCACACATATAAGGATAAAATAATTTGTTTTGCTTTTAGTACTTATCTGTAAAGTAGGTTTTCCAAAAACATAAATTAATATTAATGTAGGTGTCAAATTAATTTCTTCAAAATAAATTAATTTATAAACACTGTAAACATAAGGATTATTGCAGCTTACATTGAAGTGCAAAAAGCATTTGATTAATTCATCAAAAGTACTCATCCGTGTTGTTATTATTTGCAGTGCCGTAACAGAAGAGTTCCCACCATAGTCTAATCTCATTAGATCTCAATAGCTAAGCAAGGCTGGGCCTGACCAGAACTAGGACAGCAGGCCTTTGTGGTGGGACCAGTAGGAGGCCCTCCTCCCTCTATACAAGAATTTTAAATGCCCCAGTATGGTAAGACAGGACGTGGTCCTGTAGGAGGAGCAATCCTTTGGGTGGAATATTACACTAAGGTCTAAAGCACTTGGTCTTCAAAGATCCCAGCCCTCTAGCCATACGGTTAGAGGCTTTAACGCTCGTGTTTTGACCAAGTTCCATATTGGGTTCTTCAGAATATGTCATCCTTAAAGCTCCCTTGTAATTCAGTTCATGAAGCAATTTCTCTCCTCTCTGCTGTACCTCCACTGCTGTATAGTGGGGTTACCAATACATAATAGCACTTACTGTGTGATGCTACTGATGGTGGGTGCCACGTTTCAGTGGTGGAACACTATGTGAAGCAGTTTGATATCTTTAATCATTTATATCATTATATACAGTAATTACAAAAAATATAAAGGCTCCTATTTCCCATCTTTAGAGGCAGATAGCACTCATATGCAGCATTTAATTCTCATAGAGCCCATTCTAACAGTAATTCATATGAACAGATCTGAACAGCCTTTTGCCTTCTTTTACAGTACACACAGACAGCACACCACTTCTACTGTGTGACTGCCTTTAGAGATGTGCAGTAGGAGTGTGGCTGCATCAATAAATACTTTTCTGCAATTCAACATAATTAAACATTTTACAGAGTGGATGGGAGAACTATCTTAAAAAAAACATCTGCATTTCATCCCAAACGGTAATACAAACAAAAACAACTGGAGTTACAACATGGGGATTCGGCAGGTCCACCCACGTCCTTCACTACAAACTCTGTGGTAATGACTCTGTTGTCTTGGGTTTCACAAAGACCACCATCCAAGGTGTCTTTTTTGATTACTGTAACACATAATAGTTACATCTGTAGTTCAGTGCAAATTCTGATGCACCACAGGCGCAAAATGAAATAATAAGCTCTCTGTTGGGCTGCAATCAAAAACAGAATGATAGGAAAAGAACGGAGCACAAGTTGCCAGTCAATTTAGACTTTCCAGGTCGTGTTAATTCCCATTCCATTGCATCATTTAACTCCATGGATAACTATTGTGTTTCATTACTAATAGGAGGCCTATAAATACTCACATGCAGTATAGGTGAACTCAGTAGCTGTTTTTAGTCAAGGTTACTCCATGCTGGGTATTTGTGCAGTGACAGTCACTATGTCTAGACAGGGACTGTATTTATAAAAAGAATCATTTAGCATATATACCCTTAGGAGTTCTGTAACCTAATGCTTGTGTGTGTTTCATTGTTTCAGCCAAGTCTAGCACATGCAGTTGTGTGACAGGTCCAGCTCTTACATAATAGAGTAGGAGTCACATGTTCACCACTGCCTACACAATAAGAAAACACCAGTTTTGAGGAAATGAATGGAGACTATAGTCTCCACTCAGTGTTTCATTGTGCCAACTTATGTTAGCAGCCTCCATTTATATAAACCCCCAGATGCTCAGGGCTTGTTCAAAGTTGTTTTCTATAGTTTGTTAACTTTCTTTTCTCTGTGAAGAAAATAAGTTACTTTGGGATGATACTGCATTCAGGACATGAAATGTGCTTTTATCACTTTTCTGATACAATGCAATACATCAATACTCCTTCTTTAATCCTTTTAGAATAGTATTTTTATTATTCTGTTTACCTATTGTAATTCAGTGGATAAAGTACCTCCGGAGATATCGTTGTAGATACCATTGATAGTCCCTTGAAAGAAATTCAGCTAAATCCACCTTGAATCCTTACTCTGCTACTCTAGGATAATGGATTATTTAGTAAATTTTGGAAATATACCATTAATAAAAATATTATGAGGGTTTTAATACCTGCAAATGGAGATAACTGACTATGTCATGGTGTAATAATTAAGCAAAGAGGAAATGAGAGTTTAAACAAAATTATATCCCTTTGATACTCCCAGTCCACTCCACTCGCACATTAGTTTTATTTTGAGGATATTTTATTGCACCTTTTATTGCTACAGTTTCTCTGCTCCTAGAGCCACTGGTCTCCAAACCTCAGAAAGTAATAATATACCAGATTTTGCTGAGTCAATTCCTCTAACTAAGACGTTGCTCCACCCCGAATTTAAGCTGAATACCAAGAATACATCATAATGTACTGTAATTCTCACACAATACTCTGAAATGGCTTCCTCCTTTCTTATGGGCCAAGAATATAATCATCTTGGTACTTCTGAACTAGTCGCCTATCTATGAGAGAAAATCAAAAGCACAACGACAAGTACTTTGTAGTAATTAATAATGTCACTTTCTACTCACTTTGAGCCAAAATGCATATTTAAATGTTACCTCACTTGCCATTGGAACACAAAGGTACATTTTGTTCTTGTTAGGCCACACTCAATCACCCTGTTCCTGATTTAAAAGACAGAGTGTAAAAATGATAATTTGAATTAAAAACGGTGCTTTGAGTATGTCTTTCTTTCAGCAGCTGTTTAGATCACATTGTGGTCACATAGCATTTCGGATTGTATGGTATACGACTCAGCACCGAGCACAGACCAGAGAGGCACAAACACAGCATAATCCCGAAGCATGCCCTTGTGCCTCACTCCAGACACCGGCCACGTACTTATGGAGATCCTGCAGGTGCACAGTTGTTGCAGAAAGTCTTCACAACCCCTCATTTTTTCTGGGAGAGATATTTAAAACTACTAGGCCCAAGATATTGATGCATAGATTGATTGAATGATTCTAAATTTCCAATTACTGTACAGTATATCTTCTTTTTACACCTTACCACCTGAGAATCCCTAATTTGGGATTACAGTAGCTCAGTTAATCACTGTGACTCCTGCTGAAGAACAAGGGGAGACAGGAGATCTGGATATTCTCCAACATGTCCACTGTCGATCTGCTTACCATTAACTTCACATTTCTCACTTACGCTGGCACTGCAAGCTCACAGGACACTGTGAGGTACTCGGCCATTTCTTTGCTTGGAGGACTGCAGATGGCTGATGGTATAGTCCAGGCTCAAACCTGTGCTGTCTAGACTAAAGGCACACAACTCCAGTCCTGGAGGGCCAAAAGAATACTGATTTTCTTAACTAAATTTTCACTCAAGCTATTAATTTTCTAATTGAACTTGTTATTTACGCTATTGCATAAATGGAAATCCTTCCATATTATTAAGAATCTGGAGGTTTACAAAATACCTACTGTATGAAGTCTGCTGAACAGGAGTTGGACACCTCTGATCTAGAATATAGGGATCCAATCAGCAATTTGTACAATTTTCTTCTCTCCAGTGAGATCAATAAAATTCTCCTCAAAGGGAGACCTGAGTTTGATTTCAAGACAAATCTGGCTAAGACAAGTTTAACACCATCTACCAATTTTCACGAACCAGGAAATTAAAAAAAAACAGAAACACACAAAAACAACACCCAACACACCAAACAGTGCTATTTATTGCTAGCTATTAGGGGTCATAGAGTCTTTTGGTTTTAATCTCACTTAGACACTTAATTGCCCAATTGCATTTATAAATTGGGTAACAGAACTAATTTATTGGTTCTCCAAGTATCCTACTCAATGACTATTCAAATCTGAGGTGAACAAGAGTATTCATTGTATAAATGGCTAAAATAAACATTTTAGAGTGTTTCTTTTTACTAATTGATTCTCCATAGTATTGTCCACCTCGTCAGAAACTGCAAGGAATTTTATTTTTAGCACAATTTACATTCCAAACTGTATATTGCATAGGCTTCTTTCTGAGGGTCTCAAGGAATCATGTGTCAGGCAATCAACTCTTGTTCTTGTCAAAACGTTAATAGAGTTTTAGCTGCTAATT